>NC_045698.1:99749144-100402624 GCF_009834535.1 Camelus ferus
TTAACATGTTGTATTAATCAGGAGTCTCCAGAGAAACAGAACCATGAAAGAGGGAGAGATGCAATGTGTGCATGTGTATGTATGTATGTGTGTGTGTGTGTGTGTGTGTGTGTGTGTGTGTCGGGGTAGGAAAGAAAAAGAATTGAGTAAATGGAAAGAAGAAAATTATCCGGAAAGTTTTACTTGAAAGTTCCCTAGAACAAAAGGTCATGCATTTCTAGATTAAAAGAGCCCACCGCAAACCCAATACAATGACTAAAAAGACCCATACCAAGGCACATTATTACAACACTTCAAATACTAGAGTTGTTTGAAAGAAGATGTAGAAAACTTCCAGAGAGGAAAAGAGGTGACATTCAATTGCTCAGGAATCAGAGTGGCATCACATTTCTTCACATCAGCAGTGTAAGCTTGGGGGACAAAAGAGCAATGCCTTCATGCTTCGAAGGGAGAATAATGTCCAGCTGAGACTTTCATACCCAGCTAGACTGTCAACCAAGTGTAAGGTTAGAATGAAGACATTTCCAGGCAGAAAGGTCTTTTAAAATAACTAGTTGGAAAAAATCTACTGGAGGAAATACAAATATTTTTAATTGGGGAGCTAAATAAAAAAAGAGGATTGCATGAGATCTTGGAACAGCATATCTAAAACAGGAGGGAGGCACAAGAAATCCCAGAGAAACAGTGAAGGAAGTCCCAGGGTGATTGCCCCACGGGAGGCCCTGTGGGCAGGCTCATGGGTGGAGGGCTCCAGCAGGGGCGTATCAGTGAAAACTGAGCTGATAAACAATGTGGTTGCTTGATTGTATTGAGATGCTTCTTAGAGCTCTGTCCGATATTTTGAGGCTGAATTAGTGATGAGAAAGTTGAAAATGGAGGAAATGAAAAACAGATACTTGTGTAAGAAAAGACATGCAGTCATCCCTGTGGCTTATCTGTAACAGTTACATAGTTTTGCTAGTGTAAACTTTGACTCATGAACTATCCGGTGATACCATGTGACTATATGGGGAGGATGGGAAGGGCACGTGGACGGTGTGGGGGCTATGACACAGCTGGCTGGTGCATGGGGTAGAAAGCTAAATCCTTATTCTCCATAGGATGAAAGCAAGAGATGTTTAATACTGAAGAAAAATCAAGAAATGAAATATCAACATATTGTTTAGAAAATACAAAGTTAAGCATCAGGAGAAATATTTAGAGGAAATGACAGGGCTTGCCTCTGAAGAGCAGGAACCAGGAGTTCCTGCATGATTTTTAAAACTATGTTCCTGCGTTAGTTTGATTTTTTAAAAATATTGTTTAAATATAAAAATAAAAATTGCATTAATTTCAGAATTTTGAATACTTTGTGACTAATTAGCTGTGACTCATTTCGTGATGCATTTGAGCATCGCCATGTTGGTAAAGTTCTAAGTCATCCTCTTTCTTCAAGGGCAGGGTGTTCCAACTCCTAAATTTGCATTGTGCAGTGGACTGGCCACTAGCCCATGCATGGCTATTTAAATTAAAATTAAATAAAATTCAAATTTCAGTTCTTCAGTTGCCCTAGTCACATTTCCAAGTGCTCAGTAGCCACACGTGGCTGGTAGCTACCATACTGGACAGCACTGTCCTAAATCATTCTCAGATTTCATCCCTTCTTCCCAGCTCGTCGCTGCTCTCTCTGAGGCAGTATACAGTCATGATTGAAGGTGTGGGCTTTGGCGTAAGACTACATGAGCTCAAGTGTGGGCTCTGTCAGTTACTAGCTGTGTGATTGGAACATATCACATAACCTCTTGGTGCTTTAGTTTCACCATCTGTAAGTGGGGAGATGAATAGCATCATCATGTCCTGGGGGTTGTAAGGAAAGACTGTGATAACACATGTAAGTGAAATGCTTAGCGCCATGCCTGGCCCATAGTAAGTACTCACTAAAGGTCACCTGCCGTAACTAGTACCATCTTCACCATCATCATCAGGCCCTGCCGCATATCCCTTCAGCCACTTCTGAGCTTGCGTGCAGTCCTGATGGACAGTCCCCATACAGACTGATAGCTTCCCACCTCGAGGGCCTGCCTCTTTGTTTTTCTCTGCCCAAGGACTTCCTTGGGTGTTATGGAACTGGCTCAGTCTAGAAGCAGAGAGGCCCAGAAATGCTGGGATTACATCTCCAGTAGAAGCTCACAACCAGAGAAGGATGGCGTCAGGGGATAAGTACCCACTTACTTGTTGGAGCAACTCCACAGTGTCTTCTCCACAATCCCTCAGAGGCGCCCAGGGCAACTGAGCCCCTTGGTCCAGAGCAGTGTCCTCATCAGCGATGCACTTTTTTTTGGCCCTTCTCCTATGCCTGTCTTACTTCCCTCCTTCACTTGTGCTTCTTGGGATCTGCTCCCAACCTGTACCAATGTCATGGTCTCAGATTTGGGGAGAACCCAAAGACAGTCATCACCACCATCACCACCACCGTCACCATCGTTATCAGTTCAGATTCTCATTATCTCAAGACCAAGCTCTTCAAGTAGCTTCCTGGTTGGTTTTCCCATCTTCTCTTCCATACTACCATCAGAACTATCTCAGTTTAATACAAATGTGGAGTTATAACCTACCTGCTTAAAGTCTCCATTGTTTCCTTCCTACCTGCTTAAAGTCTCCATTGTTTCCTTCTTGCACAAAGGCAGAGATTGAACTTAGTCCTGCAATAAAGAACTTAAACAAATTCCTCAGGACCTCCCTTACCACCCTCACCTCTTGCTAGTTATGCTGCTCACCGTCCTTTAAGCATACCATTCTCCTTTGTACTCCTGCATCCTAACACATGCTGTCTCCTCTGACTGGAGTGATAATGATTTCAGTTATTAAGTTACTGACCAGCTACCCTGTCCCCAGCAGGGTTCTGTGCAACATGCATGGATTAGTTGACTTAATCCTCAGCTTTATGAAGAAGGTTTTAATATTCTCCCTGTATTAAAGATTTAGAGACTTAGGCTTAAAGAAGCCACAAATGTGATAGTAAAGTTGGGTAATTCCAAGCGGATGCCCTATGCTTGGCAGGAAAGTGACATCACACACAGTTGATGTAGAGGACGTCAATTTACTCAGCCAGGAGAGAAAGATAGGGTGAGAGAGAGAGAGAGAAAGGAGAAAGATAAATACCGTGGGTGATCTGCCTGCTAGTCAACTCCATGCCTATGTGCTCCCAGGGGAGAGAGGGCAAGGCAGGGGTCTGTTGTTACCGGCATTTTCTGGACTTCTCACACCGGGAGCAGCGTTGGCTGGTTCAGTGTGATTACAGTGCTTAACTTACTCACAATGATCATATGACATAGCCCCCCACCCCCACCTCCCGAACACATACCAGAGACTTCCTGAGAGATGGTAGGTCCATCTCCCTGTGGGCTTTTCAGGGCTGACTTTGTGCGTGACTCCCCCCTTTACAAGCTCACTCTCCAGTGCCTGGTCCATGAATGAGGTGAGACTCAGTGGTCCTGCTTCCTCTTCCCACTTCCCCACCTGATAGACACCAGCTCATCTCTTCAGACACAGGTCAAACCCCACCTCCTCTGGGGAGCTTTCCCCATCTCCCTTGGGAAGGACCTTTCCTCCCCCCAAACCCCAGACTCCTGTAGTGCCCTGTACATATTTCTTTCAGTGCTCTCCCGTGTTACCTTCTAATAATTTGCTAATGTACCCTGTTCCCCAGCTGGGTAACGGGCTCCTCAGTAGATCCCTTTCCTCCCTTCTTCCCCAGTATCTGCGACAATCCCTCCTCTGTAGCAGGGATTCAGGAACTATCTTCTTTGGTTGTCAGGAAGGCAGGTCTCTGTGCCTTCTAGAGAAATGAATGAGGTCAATCCCGGATGGTTATCATAATCAGTCATGTTCTTACAGAATCTGGGACTGAAAATAATTGGTCTCTGTTCTCCTTTTGTCTCTTTGGTTTCTTTGTTCTTTCTCTGGGGTCGCTGTTTGATCATAGGACTTTAAGAAGTCAGTTTCTGCAGGGCACTGCAGTCCAGGGAGTTTTCCTCATTAGATCTGTGTAAACATGATTTGTTGTCTATTTTCATACCCAGATTAAGACGTACCCAAATCCCCCCTAAACCCTGTAACTGGCACCATCCCTGAAGAGCTTCCAAGTTATCTTTCTGTTTTTCTATCTATCCTGTGAAGGATGTGGGTTTTGGTTGCGTGATTCTTTTTAAACCGCTTCATTTGTTTTTGGACTAATTAATAACATAGCTCCCCGAACTTGGACAGCAGCGTCAAATTCGGAATCTGGAAGCACAGCACTAAGAAGCTAATTAGCTCGCGTTTTCCATGTGAATGGGACTCAGATGCACAATCACTGCTTCCTTGTTCTATCTCTCACCCTTGACTCTGCTGGCAAACCTTGCTTTTCCTTTTGGGTATAAGGGGATTTGTTGGGAACAAAAAGTCTTTTCCTGTACTTCACCTGCCGGATGGAATAAACAAAAGCCTCCGGGGAATATCTAAATATTTAAGAAATATAACCTCAACCCCTCAAAGTTTTAAGTCTGGAATACATTTTACAGTCCAGACTTGAACCCAGGCCAGAAACATGCATGCAGATACTGACTATTTGTGTTCTTTGGCAGAGGGTCTGGAGAAGTGATATAATTCAGTTGTGCAGGGACGGAGAGGGGGAGAGAGAATGATTGTGGAGATACAGCTTCCACTTGGTTATCTACATGTGCTGGAGAATGGAGCCCACCGAACTTCCCTCTTCCATCACTGGCCTCTACCTGGCCTCAGTTCACACCATGCTCCCCATCCTTGCTGTCCACTCTTGAGCCTCACTCGCATTGTGCTCCCTCCTGCCACAGGGCCTTAGCATATGCTGCTGCCTCTGTCTGGAATGATCTTCACAGCTCTTGTCTTTACCTTATCAACTCTTCCTCTTCCTGGAGATATCAGCTCACTTCCTCAGGGAAGCCCATGAGTACGTTAAATCCCCATATTCTGAGGACACTGAATACTTCTCCCTTGTAAGCACCTGTCACGTGTGCAATTTTGCATTCCTCTCTATGATCCTTTGTATAAATTGCTTCCTAGTTTATGGCATGTGTATATGGGAAAGATGATATGCAGGTGTTCATCTTTTTTTTTTAAAGTTCTGTGTTTTTTAAATGACTATTAGGAAAAAAAAATCTATATAGTAGTAGCTTGTCCCTTTGTGATTATTTCTGCTTACAATAGCCCCAAGTAGATAAAACTGTGAACCACCTTTCATAAGACATATAATCAGTCAATGGGCATACAGGCAAATGACTGAAATTGGAGAAATACTATGTTCATATGTTTCCCCTCACTAGAATGTACACTCCAGAAAAGAGCCTTTTTGTGCACCACTGTGTCTACCAGGCGTGGTGCACATTTGGGCCTTAATAAATATTTATTGAAAGGCTGGACAAGTGATTGAATGAACAATTTAATGACTCAACGAGTGCCCGGTGACATCAGGCCAGACACAGGTCAAATGATCAGAAAGAAGGCTGAGGTTTCTCTTAAGGGCCATCCATCTGGGGGCACACAGTGGAGACAGGTTGGAACTTTGTAGACTTAGAACATTCAGCTTTGGATGTGTGAAGACTGTGTAGCATCACAGGGCTGTAGGGGGCCTTTGTGGTTATCCTGCTCAGAGCGGTGCCTCTAGCATCCTGGACAGGGATTGTCACAGGCAAGCTTCCCTGAGTAGCAGTCGCTGTGGTGAAGATTAGCAGGCAGTGAGTTTATTAGGGATCTGGGATCAACACCTGTGGAAAGGGAGGCAGCACAGCGCAGAAGGCAGCCTCAACCTAGAAGCCTCAGCTGACTTTATGAGACATTATGAAGCTGGAATGGTCCTTTGGGGTGGTCCAAAGTTGAGGCAAAGGGCCAGGCAGTTATGCACCTACGCAGACCACCTTGGAGGGCGTGCCCTTGGACAAGGCAGCTCTCATGTAGGCCGTCCGCCTGTGCGTAATACTCTTGGCAGCTGGGACGGTCATTTCTGAAGGGGGACATGGGTGATGCATCAGTCTGCCGTAGGTGCCCATCTAGTCTCTGTGTGAAGGTCCCAGGAGCAGCAGATACTAATCTCTGTCTCTGGATGTGCTTCAGCCATGCTTGGAATGGCTGTAGTTGTTAGAGAGATTTTTTTCTTTATACTGAACCACGACCAGTTCCTTGTCAAGTCCCAAATACTTAAACTCATTTTGACTACCAGAGCAAGAAAAACAAGATGACCCTTGAATTATCTGAAGAGAGCCATAATATGTCATTTTAAATCTTCTCTGAACTGAACTCACCTAGTTTCTTTTGCTGGGTTTTTTGTTCTTATAGTTGTTGTATGTTTTTCTGGCCCCTTATTATTCATCTGCTAGCCTCCATATAACATTTTTTTTTAATTTGTAAAACTTCATTTAATATGCAACATCTAAAATGCAATACGGTAGCCCTGATATGGGCTAACCAGCTCAAACTACAACAGGACAAGTACATAACATAATTTATGCCTTATAAGAGTGAGCTTGGAGTTAAGGTTAAGGTTAAGGTTCCCGTACATTTTTCAAACGAATTGCTGTGAAGCAAGCTCTCTCTGAATGTGGACTTGTGGAAACAGTCACTGGGAGCCTAAATGGAGAGTCTAAAAGATTATCTTAAGCCCTGTCTTACAATACGTATAATTATTTTTATTATGAAAATAATAACAAATGTTTATTCAACCTTTATTGTATTATAATTAAAGTTAAAAATACTTATGTGCCTCCATCTTATTGGATCCTGCCAACAAGCCTGTGAGGCTGGTGCTGTTTGCATCCTCATTTGACAGAGGAGGAGATGGAGGACACAGAGATGAGTAACCTGTCCCAAGTCACCAAGTCCAGAAACGAAAGAGCCAGGATTCCAACTCTACCAAGTCTGACTCGAAAGCCACCTTCTTCTATGTGTGGCTATTACATTGGTTTGGGTTGATTTAAATTAGTAACTGAGTTAACAATATCTACGGAAAGTATCTTGAACATACATGGTGGGCTTGGGAGAAGCTTAGAGGATTTAGAAAAATGGCATTTTTTTTTAAAGGGGACAAAGCCAGAAAACTTGCTGCTTTCACGTGGGGACTTTCTTCACAGCTGTTGCAAGCTTTTTAAGGGCAAGGACCACATTTGTTCATCTTCTAATACTGTATCTAGCACGGTATCTAAATCCTGTTTATGCTAGTTACCAGTGTATTGCTGCTCTGCTCCAGGCTCGTTAATTCTTCTTTGCCTTGTTTTGCCGTACAGGAACTCGACCCTGTAATCATTTCTCCTCTGCCCCCTGATGCACCTACAGGTTTGTCGGTAGGGGGCGCTGGAGGGCCGCTGCAAGAGGAAGGGGCTTTTCTTTGGGGTTCTTGTGCTTTTCTTCCTGCTCCTCTGGCACAGCGGGCAGCTTCCTGCTGGACACCTAATGGTGCACAACGTCCAGTGAGTGTCCCCAGCAGGTTGCTTCTAGAGTTTCGCCAGGGCTGCGGAGGGAAGCTCCCTGAAGCACCGCGTGAGGTTAGATCCTCTACCCTCCCGTGGGCCACAGCCACACCTTCATCTGGCAGCTTTGTTCCTTCCTTGAATACTTTCCTCCGCCTTGGGGATAGTAGCTGCTCCCTGCATCTGCTGCTCCCATATTCTTCAGAGACCTCTTTACCCCTCTTTGTAGTCAGTCCCTTTTTACTAGTTGATAATCCTTTCCATTAAAATTTTCCTGTTTAAATTATTGATGTGGTTTCTGTCTCCTGATCAGACCCTGACTAACCCAATGCTAGACAGCCCAGCACTAGACTCAGTAAATGATGGATGAATCAGTGAGGGAACTGAGGAAAGATGCTTCATTTTCAATTAATTGCTGCTGTCGTGGATGAGTCTGGGGGGAGTAGCCTTCTGCCTGATCAAACTCTTCTTAAGTCTAAGAGTTGCCTGGGAGTTACACATTTTCAAGTAATCTGTAAAACCATCCCTCTTCTTCACTCCAATTAAACATTATATGACATGTTCCAGTGGCACCAAGAATAAAGAAAGAAGTTTCTCTCTCATTTGTCCTGTCTACACGGTCAGCTTGGATTGCAATTTCATCCTATACTATCAGAAAGAATCCGGCCAGTTCTAAAATGCACATCATTTCCCAGGTCAGATTCAGGGTTCCTCATGCCAGAGTTCCTATTTTGAGAATGCCATAGATTTTACCATTCGTTTCTACAAGAAATTACTGAACTCTGAGTGCAGTTGACATTCCCAGTCTGTGAGCAGTCCTGTTTTTACAATTCACACAAAAGAATTAGCATGTAATAACATTCCTGTAACTTACTTTGGAGAAAAAAGTTTGGGGCTAGGACGAATCACTAAAATAATCTAACATCTTGCTCTTTTGTATCTCTGGGTCAGACTAAAAAAAAGGTTTTTTTCCTAAGGTAGGAAAAACCTGAAATATCAAAATCACAATGAAGTGTGTTTTGGGGATGATTTGCACAAATTGCCTGCCTACAGCTACATCCCCACACACTGCAGCCAAGTGAACCAAATCCTGAAATTGAGCACAGTTCCAAACAGGGAATGCCCAACCCTTCATTAAGGCTGATAGAAGGGCGCATCAAGGACGTGGTGAGGTTTTGCTTGTTTATGTAATAAAATAGACACCAGTGTTTAGCTGCTGGGTGTATAAATTTAGCCTGTGCGACAGTGGGAAGCTGAGAAGGAAGGAAGCAGTTGGGGAAATACCGCCTCCCCACATCACAAACATTCTCAGACCCGTCAGAAACCCCCAAAATGAGATCCTACAATATATGCATGTTATAAAAGCAGATCCACCCTCCAGCCTCACTTTGTATGTGACCTGGTTTCTCTTTTTTATTTTATAGCTTTGGTGGAAAGCTAACAATGTAGTATGTCATGGTCAATATGTCAACCGCAAAGTGGGTGCCATGTTATAGAAAGATCCCAATAGTCATTTAGTACATTTCCCTTGTAACTTGAGAGGATATTAGATGAATCACTGGGGTCCGGAGCACCTGATGCCAGGGCCCCATGTCTCAAGGGCTGAGTTCTCTGACTCGATTTTAGAGTAAGATTTTAGATACAACGAAAAAGGGAGTCTTTCTGGGGGTGAAGGACAGGTTTAGGGAGCTGAGTAGGAAGGAGGGGGGTGTGCTACTTTTTATGAGCTATCATTTCAGTTTTAGCGCTTGTCAAACCAATCCTTAGTAATTTTGAAATGGAAAACATTCAAGTCCCACTGCTTGGTTGGGCTTCAAGATTCTTAACTTTGCACAATTGCTGCTGAAAGTAATTTTTGTTAACTTGTGAAAGTGCAGTTAAAGGCACATCTTTGTTTAATGTGTCACTGTGACCAGGCTTGTTAATATACCAACAACCCAAAAGTGCTTAAGGTTTGGGATTCCCCTCCCCTTGCTGCCCCATGGCAGACAAGGCATCACTCAGAGAAATATGAAAGGTGATGTCTTCATTTATATTTTTTTCTCTTTACAGTCTGGTTCACCCACAGAGGCCAATTCTCAGCTACCCTAACGGCCCTCAGACATTCAGGGCATAGAGTTACACTTTTTGTTGGTTCGGCAAAGATGGGAATTTTTTAATCCCTGCATGAGGTGCAGTCCAGTAGCAGTGGTGTTTATCTTACGACTGAGTCATGAATGGTATACTCTGTTTTTAGGTAGATAAGAGCGTAGTTTCCAGACATTGATAGGGGCTGGGGAGGATGCTTAGAAGTCCTGGGTTTCTAGCCTTTTCCTGGCTCAATCTGCTTTTTATGTCTTGTTTAGAAGTGGTTATGGAATGGAAATTGTGGGGGCAAGAGAGAGGAATGAAGCAAAGACTGTAAGACTTAGGGAAGGAATGACCTCAAGTCGACCCAAAGTGATGAGAGGGAAGGAATGACCTCAAGACCCAAAGTGATGAGAATTCCGTAGGAGGGGAGAGGGTCAGTCTCCGGAGCTCTGAGGGTAGAAATGTGCTAAGACCAGCATTGGAGGCGGCAGTGGGTGCCTGTGGGATCTGCACCATTGCCTTCATTTTGCGTGATTAGTTAGCAAACCAGCTAAAAGAACTCACCGTGCCCTCAAAATAGATGGTCCTTGGGCAACAAGATGTCCCCTTTATTGTTTACTCAAGAACAAACCGTGTCTTTGAAAACACTAAAGTCACAATACAACAGCCTAACAGGGTCTGGTCATCTCTGGGAAGGAGAATGGTTGGTTGCATTAAGGCAATACATTTCACATTGTGGTTATGACCCATGAATGTCGTGACCCCATTTCATTGATCTTTGACCAGCATTTTTTAGTGGAATATAAGAAAAATCTCAGCGCATTTCATGTATTTTATTTCGTGACGTTTTTGGTTTCAGTTGTGTGTGTGTTCAAGGTGATGTATGTGCTGGGTTGTGATAGAAAATGTGGTTCTCATGGTTGCTCACAGTCCAAAAGGTAGAAAAAGACTGCTTTACGCAACTTTCACAGGAAAAGGAGGGATTGATGGTGATACGTCATTGGCCAAGTGAGCAAACACTGCCCAACTGTTTTTTATAGATGTATGTGCATGTGTGCACACGTGTGTGTGTACCTGTGTGTGTGAACATATGTTGGCATGTGCGTGAGTACGTATGTGTGTGATGAGATTCTGCCACAATGCCTGAGCAACAGTAAACTTTCTCCTAAGAAGTCGTAAGATTTAGAAGTTTATTTAAGGAGGTTTTTTAAATGTGATGATGATTTCAGAAAATCTGTTGGGCAAACCTACAGCCCCACATCAAAGGCTTTTGAGATGCGAGAGGCACACCTCTTGACATTGACTGAAAATTGTAAATAAGCCCTTAACATTTTTTTCGGGTCACTTTATCTTTGCCAAAGCACAGCTGCTCAGCTCTGCAACAGCAGCACGGTTTCACAGGCTACAATGAAGAAAAGGCGTCAGCTGAGTTAGTTATGGTGCTTGGCTCTTCAGGGGGCAAATTTCCTGACTGTATTTCCCTAATGGATCCCTAGACAAGCACTGGCCTGGCCTTAGGTTTCCAAACAGAATGAGAAGTGTTTTTCCTATTCTCCTTCAAAGTCTCACATTTGGTGACCAGCTCAGTGTAGAAAACAAGGCAGCCACACCTCAGGGATGCCACAAAGTCCTTCCCAAGGATGATGAGACACAATGATGCTCAGAAACTCAGAGAGACATTATCACCTAGAAGTGGAACATTTATTAGCATTTTTAGGGTGCAAAAAAAAGAGAGATGGTGATGAAAAACGGCAGGCATCTTCTTCAGAGGTCTGCTTTGCAGCCTAGGAGCTCGGTTGGTTTAAGCAGTGCACTGTACAAGGCTGAGGACCTGGGCTCCGTTGCCTCCAACACGAAGCGAGGACCCTGATCTTCAGTAACACGTGATGCTCCAGTCAGTGTTTTGTAAGTGCACGCTGTTGGCCGTAGGAGGCTTTAATTATCATCCCTTCCAAGGAAACACATCCCTACCACCTCCATCACCACACTGAAAACCATCGAAATGCCTGGTGCTTCGTACAGAATGTCAGGCAACTCGTAACAGTTGGCCACACGGCAGGCGGATGGCTCCAAGACTTCCTCAAGCGGGAGGGAGAGCAACAGGAATGCTCCATGTGTAAGGAACATGCTCAGAACGGGGCAGGGAACCACCGGCCGCTCCTTTCTTACAAGATCAGACAGCCTGCCTTCCTTTTTGGAAAGCGGTCCCCCTGAACTGACATGGGCTTGCAGGTGAAGTGTTAGGTTTACCTTGCCGCGTCCTCTCACATTTCCATAGGGGTTTCTTGTATGCTGCGGGTTGCTAATTCTTCCAAAACCTTGGTTTCTGGGACTTGCTGTTCATTCAGCAGGAACCCACGGTCTCTTTTTTTTACTTGACTGAAAGAAATGAATCCTTCACCATAAATATAATGCCCTGGGAGAGAAGACAGCAGCAAACCAGACAGACAAGGTTCCCAGGGGCCCTAGTACCCAGGCCAGTGCCTGGCACACAGTTGGCACTTAATATTCATTGAACGAATACATGAATAATGACTGGGCTGAGGTTGTCAAGGTCACAGTAGTGTTTCTTCTAAACGCTTTGGGTCTCTGAAACCACAGACTTCCGTCTCATCTGTTAGCCGCAGTATTTAATTTTCCTTGGCCAATGTTACACTTGAATTTGATTCATACACTAAAAGTTATGGGCCATTATAAATATCTTGGATTTCCTCTCTGGGTACCTTTTTCTGGCCAAGTCTTCATAGTAAAGAGATGTCAGGCCGCACTGCACTATCCCCAACTTGCCTGCAAAGATTTACTAAAACAAAATAAGAATCGTCTTATCCAAGTTACAAAAACAAAACAAAAAAAAAGTGATGAAATAAAACTTGCTGTACAAATGCAGAAAGATACTGTTAACCGTAGTGTTAACTTGGTTCGGTCCCTCAGTTGCAGTGTCACTTTGAGCTTTCACAGATTGTCAGTTTTCTTCCACTCAGAATAGACAGTCCAATTACTAACGAGTTACCTTTCAATTAATAATGATTTCAGTTCATTAGAAAGCACGAGCTAACACTCTCAGCAGTTTTTCTCCAGAATTACATCACTGCTTAAGAGCCCCCCATTTTCAAAGGAGAGTTGATAATAGCACAGCAAGAAACAGAGAAAAATCTCATTTTATAGGAAAAGGTGGTCTAAGCAGCAGATGATTGAGCTTATACGTCATGTCCTATTGTCGTTCTCAGTGGCTGCACGCTGATCAGTCTAACTGCCTTTGAGGATGTATTTTTAAGCGTGACTAAGCGTACAGTCTCACAGGAAGTTTAAATGGCTTATTAAAGGCCTTTATGTGGCAACAGTATCATGTCAGAGATGAATGGTGTTTCTAATTTGCTAGCCGCTCGGGTCAAGTTCACTTTAAGCAGGAAGCACATTTATACAAGTAATGGTAACACAAATGGCCTTTTGGGAAAAGCTGTTTGTGAGGGGTTAACGTTTCTGAAGTATGCTTTGGTTTATCTTCTAAATGGGCATTTTAGAGACATGGGGCCAAAGCGCCTTAAACCCAGGCCCCTTAACACGTAACACAGGCACGGCTGCCCAAGCCGTCTGAGTGCCCCGGAAGACCCACGGGTGTGTGGTTTCACGGGCGTGGCTGGGGAGGGCTGGCGTTTGAGCCCACTTCATTTGAATAACACTTTCGGGGACCTTGCTTAAAGTATGGTGAGGGAGGCAGCAGCGTCTCCAGCACCTGGGAGCTTGTTAGAAACGGGAAAAGTCCACCCCAGACCCACTGAACCAGAATCTGCGGTCAATCGAGATGCCCATATGATTTGTAAGCACTGCCCCAGGACCCCAAAGCCTCTGCTTTCTGGTGGCCAAGCACGGGTTGTGACGTCCCTTTCTTTTTCCTTCTCACTTGTAGAATCATCCTCTTTATTTAGATGATAACCTCCCCCCAGCCCATGTTTCCCTTTCTTTCTTATCACTCTTGCACCCACTCCTCAGACCCAAATGAATTTCCCAACACCCGATGTCCTTGCTTTTCTCAGGAACCCGCACCTCCTGCTCTCCCCCAGCATCAGCCGGGGGCTTCCTGCTGCCAGAGAACCTTGGGGAAGTCAGGGCATTGAAACAGCTCCCAAGGTTGTGCATTCATTCTGCTCTCCTGTGCCTGAGCCTCCCAGCCTTCATCCCTCTAGACTGTCCACTAGAATCCAGTCAGTCTCCCCGCGCCATTTCAATCCCTTCTGTTCCCGAGAGGGGATTTCTTCATCCTTCTTTCCACTCATGGAAAGCTGCCTTCCGCTAATCTAGCCATAAGTGTCTCTGCTAATATGCGTGAGAGGAAGAAAGGGAGTCATGCCAGATGTTTGGGGGACTCGCAGACGGGGTTTACTCTGCAGAGGGAGTTGCATGCAGTTACTAACAACCCATTTGGCAGCCCGCCCCCCGTACACACTTCACTTGGCCCTGCCCTTGCATTGAGAGGCTCAGCCTGCAGTAGATGCCCAGAGGCAACTGGACTTCTAAACCAGACCCAGACTGTCTGGCCAGTTGGCCCCTAAAAGCCATTCGGTCCCTCTGTTCCAAACTGTGCCAGGGTGAAGGGCTCTACAAAGAAGTGAACTGGGCATTGAGAAGCGCATTATAAATTCAGGCTCAGTGGGCCAGGGGTTAGCGCAGCCGATGATCAAGGGAACAATCTGGGGTCGGGGGGTGAGGACCCCTTCAGGCTCCTCTGGACTGGTCGGCACCCAGAACAGATTTCTTTAATCAGAGGAGACTGGCAAGGGGAGAAACAAGATCGCCTTCTGGCCGTAGTGAGTCCGAGGACCGCGTTTGCAGCTTCCATTCTTCTTGAGACCAACAAACCAATTCTTTTCGGCGTGCTTCTTGGACGTGTAGGTGTTGTAATGGTTTTCCTCCAGCCTTTCCAGGAACAAACATTCCTCATTTGGTGTCTGCTAAAGAGATAAAACCAGAAGAGAGTAGAACTATTGGTGAATGCTTTTAGACGGGGTTCTTCTGTTCACTAGCTGTGTGACCTTGGGCAAGTGAGTGAGGCCCTCTGTGCTTCCGTTTCTTCTTCAGTAAAATCGGGGTAATAATGGAACCGATCTCTGAGGAGGGAAATGAGAACTTGGTACCGGACTCAGCACATAATGAACCTTCAATGCACATTTGCTGTTACGGAAGCTCCCCTCATAACTGCTGTGCTCAGGACCCTAGAATCTCCTACTGGGGAGATCCTACATGACTTTAAGCACCTTAAGGGCAGGGCTGGGTCTTTTGTCTCTGGGGAGACCTGGCACCTAAGGTTGACCATGAAAAACGTCCAAAATGGGTAAAACCGGCCTGTAATGCAGTGGGGATTCTTAAGTTTGGTCTTGAAGAATAAATGAAAACCTACTAATTTGGCTTTACATTGTGGCAATTTCCACTAACAATATCAGGGTTTTATTTCAGTGTTGTTAAGAACATAAACGCTTGCACAAAATGTGTCCTAAGCATAAAATAGCTCCTGGAACTTAAAGTTGTTTTGTTTTTTTCTAAATGAAACTAGCTTTATTTTTTGTTACTTATCGGAAGAACAGTACTTGGAAAAAATCACAACTTTAAAAAAGGAAAGAAAAAAGAAAAAAAAATTGCCCCAAAGTGCACCCACCCAGATACAGGCAACTGTTTACAGTTGAAGAAAATCCTTCCTTACATCTTTACATATGAGCACACAGAGCGACACAGCTACGGCCATATGGACACAGACAGCATGTTATCGAGATGACATGCTATATCTGCTGTTTTAAAAATGTGTGATAAACCTATGAAAACATATTTAATCTCACTCGCAAGAAAATGCAAATTAAAAGACGATTTAACATATGTTGGCTCTAATATCTGCAAAGAGCAGAAAGATTTACAAGTCTTAGTATTGGTGACAGTGTGGGAAATAGGCACTTTCTTGCACTGTTGGTGAGATAAATTGGTGGAAACTTTGTGAGGGGAGTTTGGCAACACTTATGAAAATGTAAAATATGCCTTCCCTTTGACGCGCCATTTCACTTCTAGGCATGGACCCTTCTGAGATAGTTGAGCAGGTGTAAAACTGTATTTTCAAGGATGTTCTTTGAAGTTTTGGATATAATGGTAGCATATTGGAAGCCACCTGAATCCCTGTGGGAAGGTGACTGGTTAAGTGGATAGTGGTACATCCCTACAGTGGAGTCCAAATTTATGAACCTAGAAAGATAGCTACAACATATTAAGTAGTGCAGTTACATTAAAAATATCTACCAACAGTTACTTTTGTAGTTGGAATTCATCTGTTAGAGTGGGAGGAATCCCAGTTCTCTGAACTTTCTATTTGTCAAGATTTCAGAATACATTTATTACGTCTGGATACACATCAGTGAGGAGCATTAAAATACATATGTTCCGTATTGACTTTGCTCCAGTTCCAAGTCCTGTGATCTCTGTATCATCATCTCACCCGCAGTGGTTGATGATTCCCATTCTGGTGGTTTCCAACCCTGCTGTTTATTCTCTGTACGTGGGCATGTTTGTCTATTACACTGTCAGCCCTGCTGAGGGAAGAGACGGACTCTTGTCAGCCTTGTGTCTACCCGCCAGGCACAGAGCCTCGCAGATAATAGGTGCTCACCAGCTAGGGGATGAATTTAATTTGATTCTTGAGATCCTGCAAAGCAGTCAATAAACTTATCCTTGATTAGGAAGGAGCTATGTAACAGGAAGTATTCCGGTCTTTATTCACTTGTGGTCTAGTGGAGTGACGGCTGGGTGAGACACTTCAGGTCATTTTGGAACAGGATGGGACAGAGATGTAATATTTAATTGCACGACGCTGCTGCCTCTAGAGGAGCTTATCCAGACGTCGGTGTTTGAAGCACGTTGTCGGGGGTGGGAGGAGATAGGCAGTTTTGGACCCGTGTGGGTTGCCCACTGTCCTGTAAGGAGGACTCAGCCCATGATGCCCCGCTGTGGGCGTCAGGCCTGTGTTCTGTGACGAAGCTGGGGACGGCCGCGTCCCCCACCTGGTGTGTCTGTTACACTAGGGCACTTGACACACAGAATGGCTGAGTCACAGGTTGAGTCAGCCGTTCAAACTGGAGGTGCTCCATCCGTCCCTCACCCAGGACTGTCAGCGCTTGTTACACGCTTCGTGCAGTGCCGCGGGCCTGGGGATTAACAGCTGACTCATGCCTACTGTTTTAATCATTTTCTTTTCTATATTTAGCATGCTTTTCCCCAATTACATAGGTGATATGCACCCACTGTAGAACACTGGGAAAAATCAGAAAGGCATTCTCATATTATTATATGATTTGTTATAAGTTAATATATATATGTAATTATATATATTATATTCCCATATCATGAAATCTGCCATTCACCACTCCCAGAGATAAATATATTAACCTTTTAGAGCCTTTCAAACTTATTTTTTTAAACAAATATATCCTTTCCACACACAAAAATTTGTCTCAGGCTGGATGAATACCTAAAATTGGTCAGCACATGAGGCAGAGCCCTGAGATGTTTTAGGCCTGCTTGTTATCAGCGGGGAAATACAAGAATACTTCGGCATAATATATTAAGACCACCCTATGAGTATTTCAGGGGAAAGAGTGATGGCCGGGACGATGGTGGGAGAAGGGGGTATCTGGAGCCTAGAGGAAATTGGATTTGGGGGGAATTCTCCCTCATTTTTTTATACAAGGAAGAGAAGGTTATAATAAACATCAGAACTGACTTAAAGGAGGAAAAGCTATAAAACCGTAACCTAAGAAATAACGCGGGTAAGGGATTTATAAACCGACCGTCCTGTAGCTACCCTGGCGGGCAGGTTCTGCTCCTGGTTTCCGATTCCTCTGAAGCCCTGAATGCGGTAGTTACTACCCACTACTGCCCACACTTCAGACAAGGCTCAGAGTAGCTGAGTAACTTGCCAAAGTGACAGACGCATGAGATTCAGCTACGAGTCTGAGGTTGAGTGATTGGTCTATTGATTTTATTACCAATTGGAAGACCCGCCTTTGAAAAAAGAAAAAAATCGACTCCCTATGTAGGTCCCTGCCTAGCTCCAAACCCCTTGAAATTGTCCAAATCAATCCATATTTCAGCAGACAGCCTACTAGAAGCTACCTGTTGCTCGGATGGTTTTGTCTCCTGAACCCTAGAGGGCTGCGTGAAAAAAATGAACTGTGTTCACAGCCCGATCTGTGGCTGAGATTATGGCCGAGATTACAACTTCAAGACAGGGTTTTCCCATGCCCTCTACCACTTGGCAGCGTGTTGTAAGTTAAAGGGAGCCCCTGACCAAAATCCCCCTACTGGCTGCCTTTTGGTAGCCGTCTTCCTAAAAGGGAAGAAAGGGGTTTGGTCCAGCCGTCACTGTCTTGTCAGGCTACAGAGAAAGGATCATTGAAATCCAGAAATAATTTCAAAACCTGCAGCCACTGGCTTCAAGTCTTTTTCCATTCAGATCGTTTACCAGAGACCCCAATAGGGACAGAATCAAGCTGCTTCTCTTCTGTTCTTTTCTCACGAAGATCGACATAGACTGAGTCAAACATGGATAAACCATGAACTAGGAAGGGGATAGAGCAAGTGAGGAGGATTTTAGCTACTGAATAAACTCTGCTTCTCTAGGACAGGGATGTGGCTCACTACCCAACTGTACTTAGGCACATTTGATAAGTATTTGTTGAATTAAGCTTTTAAACATTAAAAAAATTTTTTTAATTGAAGTGTAGTTGATTTACAGTGTTGTGTTAGCATAGTGATTCAGTCATCCATGTATATCTTCTTTTTCTTATCTTTTCATCATGGGTTATTCCAAGATATTGAATATAATTCCCTAAGTTATTAAACTTCTAATCCTTTTCGGTGACCCTTCCAGACTAAAAGGGCTATTTTCGAAGTTTTATGCATAGCACATAGGCCGCTACAATCTGGGGTCTGCAATTTTTTAAAAAAAAGCATTAGAGACACACATAGACAGCCTATGGTAGATGCTCAGGAAACATTTTTGGAATGAAAGAATGAAGTGGGATTGAGTATTCTGGAGCAGGTGACTGGATGAGTTACTAAAATTTCAATCAATGTTTTCTCTATGTCTCGGTGATGCATTGGAGTATTTTGAGAGAATACTGCAAGAAACTCTTCTGTGTTAGTGCCTAAAATAAGGCCGGGCGGAGGGTGGGAATCCTGCTGGAAAAAATAACAAACAGAGACTAATTGATGCTTTATAGTTTGCATCACTCAATGTGACAAGATTTCTGGAAACCTCAAACCTTGGCCGCGTCTGGAAGCATGTCAGCCTTATACTTACTGAGCCGTACAAAAGCCCGTCGGTGTCCATGGCCAAGTACTGGCCAGTCTCGGTACTCTTTATATACACCTCCCCCACGCTTTCCGCACTGAGCTGCAGCTGAACTGAAACAAAAATAACATGAGCAAAAGTAAATAAACACCACGCTTTTGCCGATAGGGCCTGGCGGCCAGGACAGTTAGCCACGGAAAATTCTGCTCATTCATTTCGCTGAGCCCTCAAGGATGAGCCTCAGATTAATCAAAACAGAGGAACACAGTTCCTTTTTCTTTGCCCTCCAAAGCAAGCTGTCCGTGGGGAATCCTGTTCTCGAGAGAAGAGAGGTGGTGGCAGGCCCGCCCGCCCGCCCACCCTGTTTGTTATGAGATGACCCCACGTGCACTTCACAGCACCTCCCTCCTTCCTCGGTCACCTGGAGGGGAAGGATCAGGGGAGGAAGCAGCGTTCAGTCCTGGGCTCTGTCATCCTGGGGTTCCTGGGGTGCTGTGGAGTCAGCAGCTGGCCAGCCTGAGGGGCTCTGCTCCAGTTTTCAGCCTGCTTTGGTGGGGGGATGCCTTTTTATGGCCCGGGCCTTCCTGGCATGGGAGCTTCAGAAGGTTATTTTTAAAAAATCTGGGAGTATTATTTTTCCAGACAGAGGAGATTCCTGGGAAGTTGGATTCTTTGGCACATCTGAAACTGAGGGAACTCACCCACAGTGCAGTTCAGTCAGCCCCCAACCTCTGTGGCAGCCCCAGTGGGGTTTAGGCAGTGGGGAAACCCTGGCTTCTGATTGGGAGAGCGCAGCAGCTACTTGGGAACATAGGGATGGGACTGCTGGTTCTCTCCTGGGGATGGTTTTGTTCTGCAAAGGGCATTTGGCCGTGTCTGGAGACATTTTTGGTTGTCCCAACTGGAGCAGAATGGTGCTCCCGGCATCTAGTGAGTAGAAGCCAGGGACGCTGCTGAGCACCCTGCAACGCCCAGGGGAGCCCTTCACCACGAGGAATTATTCAGTCCAAAATGTCAGTAGTGCCGAGGGTGGGCAATGTCGCATTAAGGGCAAGGACTGAGGTACCCTGAGCTACACTCTCCGTTTACACTGATGATACTCCCACAGTGCCTTGCCCGCTGCTGGATACCTCCTTGGAGTCCTGTTTGATATTCATTTGTTCATCCCCCCTGGGGTGGCTCTGGAAGGAGCTGCTTTGATGGTTTCTATTTGGGAGTTGAAATTAATTCTGGCCTCGTCTGAACAATTTCTTTGGTCACAATCATTTGTTATGATTAAGGGTGAACTCTGGACCAGGGACCGATGAGCACCCAGTAGTTCTCCGGGAGGGCAGCTGACCTCTCTAAGGGTCAGCTTTGACAGAGGCTGAGGTGTGGAGGTGCTGGAAGGAACACAGGGCTTCAGTCGGCGTATCTAGTCCCCTCTTTGCTTTTTCTTTGTTTTCATTTTCTATTTAATTACTTCGAATCAGACATACACCCCCATGTTTCATACTTGGAGACACAGAAGAAGAGACGGTGCAAAGTCTACCTCCTGCCCCTCCCAACCTCGCCTTCCAACCTGTGGGGGTGCAGGACAGACAGCATCCTTGCCCTGCCTCCATCTGGGGTGTGTTCTCCTTGGGAGACAGAGACGAACAAGTAAACCCCTCCTAGGTATATTTTGAGTGTGTCCATCTAGAGATACTTTCTCCATATATGAGAAATGCATGTTATCCCTCCCGCCTTTTTTTTTTCCTATGCAAATAGTAAGACACCATACAGTACTTTGTGTTTTTTGCTTCACAGCTAACTGGAAATCTTTCCACTTCAGTACTGAAAGAGTTACCCTCGTTCCTTTTGCCCATGGAATTGTGTTCCATGACGTGGCTGGATCATACTCGCTTAGCCACTTCCTTTCTAATATGTCTGTATTTTCTCATTTTCCTCTGTTTTCCTTATCTGGTGATTCATCCCAAGGGTGATACATCATTACATCACCCTTATTGAAGATGCAATTCTCTTGTCCTTGGAAGTCTTTGCTACAGAGACCCAGGGCCTCCTCTGGCTTCCTCTGGTAAGTGGAGTTTATTTAATTCACAGGAAGGAAACCGGAAGTCATGATCTCCTTTCCCACAGGTCCCCCTAACTCTGGTTATCTCTGAGAGCATAGGCCGGGAGGCCTCCCCTCCTCCAGCCTCAAGTCATGCCACTGGCTCACTGAGTCACTGCTCTACTTCCTCGCCTCCTTCTGCACACCACGCTCTCTCCTGCCTCAGGATCTTTGCACATGCTCTGCCCTCTGTTGGTACCTTCTTCCCCCTAATAGTCACGAAGTTGGTCCTTCTCCTCCAGGCCTCAGCCTAAAACCCCTCCTCAGAGAGGCCTTTCCTGCTCACGTGCCCCACACGCTCTATATAGCAAGTCCTTTCACCCCTACCCACCACCCCTGCCACCCTAGTCCCCACACCATTGTCTTTCTTGGTCCGTGTGTGTTTCCTTCATGGCATTGATTTTTATCACTTAGAGGTTTACTTGTTTGTTTCTGCCTCCCCGGGGGAATGAACACTTGGGACAAAGGCCAGGGGTCTTATCTGTCCTATGCCCCTTTGGTCTCCAGCACGTGCCTTTGTGCCCTGTCCTCTGGGGACAGCCAGTGTATATTTGCTGAATAAATGACATTAGACTAATCTTTGCAGAGATGACTCTCTTGGTCCCTCGTCGGTAGCTGCACATTCTAAATTGTGTTTGCAATATTGCTTTGCGGAGTGAAGTAAGGCGGGGCTGAGCTGAGACTTGTCAGGCTCAGGCTGGGCTCTGCCACCAACCAGCCGGGTGGCCTGGGCTCGGCTGTTGAACCTCCGGGCCATGCTCTCCTTATTAGTAAAATGGAAAGGGTCTGGATTCGGTCGCTAGAGTTGATTCAGCTCTAACAGTCTAGGAAGCAAGTAAACAAACTTGAGTAACAGTGCTGTGTACAGTAGAATATTATTTGGCCATAAAAAGGAACAAAGTACCGATACGTGCTGCAACATGGTGGAACCTTAAAAACACGCTAAGTGAAGGAGCCAGTCACAAAGGACCACATACCGTATGCTTCCATTTAAATGAAATATCCAGGATAGGCAAACCCTTAGAGACAGGAAGTAGATTAGTGGTAGCGGGGGGCTGAGGAGGGGGTGGGGGAGAGAGAAGGAGGAATTATGGTTAAGACATATAGGGTTTCTTTTGGGGGGGGTGATGAAAATTGGTTATGGAGATGGTTGCACACATCTCTGAATATAAGAAAACCATTGCATCGCACACTTTAAATGGGTAAATTGTAAAGTATGTGAATTTATCTCAACAAAAAAAAATTTTTAATGCTCTGTGTTTTCATTCAACTTTATGGTTTTCAGAGAACTTTCACGTATATTTTTCTATTAATTCCTCAGCATAATCCTGTATATTTAAGAGAGACCAAAGGAAGGGAATAACCATTTACTGATCACTGACAATGTGCCAGGCACAACGCTAGTTTCTGTCTTTATAAATAGTGTAAAATTAAAGAGTTTGGACTCCAGAATCAAACTGCAGGAATTCAAATTCTGGTTTGGCTGTGTATTAGCTGTGTGATGATTAGGCGTGTTATTTGCCCATTTCATTATCTATATGATACTTTGTGGAGTTGTGAGGTGTAAGGCTCTGATGCCGAGAAGTGTCCGATACTCTTACTGTCATTTCCACTGTGTTTAGGTGACCTCATCGCTCCTCGCAGCATCCCTGGAGGAAGGTGGCACTGGCTCTGTCCTACAGGTAAGGAAACTGACGCTTGGTAAGAGCATGTTTTACCCAACATTGTACTTACAATTAGGGGCAAAACCATGACCAGAGCCCAGGCCCGGCTGTCCAGGTATTCTGTTTTTCCCTCTGTTTCATGCAATCCCTTGTGCTCCAGTTATAGGAATGATTGTCCAAATCAAGCCATATTCACTCCTCTTCTTGGTCCCCCTTGTGTTCAAGGTCAGACAGGTGCAAGATGGCGACTGGCCATCCAGGGTCCCATGTGTAGCCATAGAATGGAGTGATGTTAGTTGCCTGAAATTTTTTCACCTGCCGCTCATATAAGTAGGTATTTAATCAAACACATTATAGATGCAACAGGAATCCCACAGGTCAAGTCCTCTTAGGTAATTAAGGAAGATTTTTTTAAAATAGACCTTATTTTCAGGGTAGTTTTAGGTCCACAGCAAAACTGAGGGGAAGGTATAGAACATTACCATGTGCCCCTTCCCCTAGGTGCACATGGCCTCCCCACTGTCAGTGTCCCCCACCAGAGGGGTACACTCGTTAGGACTGGTGACGATTTCAAAGGTTTTCATTCTCTAGTCTGCTTCTGTTCTGTGCCTTCGGCGATCCCCGCTCGTCTTGCCGTGGGGATAAGCAGAGTTGACTTGGCCGTGTGAGGAGTCCCATCCCGGCCGTGTCAGGCTCCCCGGAGGTAAACACAGGCAGCGCTGCCTGGCACAGGACTCAGTCCTCGGCCGTGAGCCCCAGCACCAGGGTTGTTGCGCTGGTGAGAGTTCGTCTCAAGAGTTTCCTCTGTAAATATTATTTCTCCAGGATGTCCAAGTTTCATAGCTCATTTTCACTGGATTTCATTCTGGCTAAGTTTCTTGAACATATATCCTTCTGCAAGCAAAGCCGGCAGGAAGGAGTAACACCCAACCATACTGCTCGGGTAACTGACTCGGGGTCCAGCTCCCTACAGCCTCCTGCAGCTGCTGCTGAGGGGCTGTGCGGGGTGGGAAGGCGAGCAAGTGAGAGAGGGGGGCTCAGAATGAGAGGGAGGGGCTGGCCAACCGCGTTGGCTGAAACAGCACCTCCTCCCCCTTGGAGCAGTGCGTTGAGCTTGGCGGAACGCCACTCAGTCTTCACGTATTCATTGACCGGCCAGCGTGTGCTGGGCGCTGTGCTCAGTGCCCTGCGAGGTCCCTGCCTTCAGGGGCTTACAGCCAGTTAGGGGTGCAGACGACCCATGAGTGATAAAGCAACATGGTAGCAAAAACCCCACTTCTTTTTGAGCTAAAAGCCAACAAAAGTTCAACTGCAACAAAAACTCTCTTTTCTATATTTATATAGTTTTTTTTTTCCTTTCCAAGAAAAGCAGAAAATAACGTATTGGAAAAAAAAAAAACATTGCAAGAGAATGAGGATGAGAGGACTACGACAGGGGAGGGTGGTGGAGGGAACTTTGCCTTCGTCTTAACTCTTCATTTCTTTAAAAACACAATTCTGAGGTAGAAGCAGCTAGCTGGTAACAGGTAATCTGGGTGGTGGGGCTGCTGATGTTTTTGTACTTTTGGGGGCGGGGGTGGGTGGGTGGTTGACGTGTAAAGCCCGGTTCTTCACTGGTGGCAGACGCTCGGCTTCTTGCTCCTGATGAGCCCCGCAGTGCTCTCTGACCTAGTGCAGACTCGACCTCGGGTACCATCTAGACCTGAGCACTGGTATCCACAAGAGGGGCTCTTCTTGGAGGCAGAGAGGGAGCCAGGAAAGCTGGTGAAGGGCCACCAAAGCCATGCCTGCTCTCTTCTTCCAGCACCTTGCACCAGGTCAGCACCTAGCACACAGGGTGGGGCGGCCCCTCCATCCCACATGGGGAATTTAGGACTTGTTCTCTATGAGCAGGAAGGTCAGTGGCTCGAGAGCATCCCAAGGATGCAGGGCCAAGTACTTCTTGAAAAATGAGCCGAGTCATTTAGCCCACAGGGGACTCACCGTTCCCCAGGCCTGAGATGCGGAAGGCGACTTTTCACTGAGCAGAAGAAATGGAAAGCAAGTCTTTTAAAAAGGTACTCTAGTGATAGACGCAAGTTTCTTAGAGAAATTCAGAAATTTACAGAGCGCTGTGAGAATGTGCTCCAAGAAGGTTGGGAGTGTCTGCCTGGTGGATCTGTAATCACAGTGTCCCCAGTGGAGTCCAGTGTCCTGCCCCTTTTCCAGGAATGCGGTTGGGTGTGCTGGTTTGGGAATGGCCGATTTATCAAAAAGCAGGTGTCAGATAACTGAAATGCACTGACTTTCCTTGGCAGCCCGTGCTCCTGCCTTGTCCTGTGCTCGTCCGTGGACCCCTCCACGGGTCTTTATTTGTGGGAACCTATGTGAGGGCAAATCCTGGGCTTTGAGTGGATATGCTGACCTCTGACCAGATGCTCTGCCTGGTTGTTCAGAGGAATTATAAGCCAGTATCTCTGGTTTTCTCTTCTGCTCCCCAAAGCCTTCCATTACCTCATTTTTTTTTAATTGAAGTGTAGTTGATTTACAACATTGTGTTGGTTTCTAGTGTCCCTTACCTCTTAATAGGAGGCTATTCCCTGTAAGACATGTGAGCCCTTACTTTCCAAGGGTAGAAAGAAGAAAAGGAGTTACGCTCCTGAGCTCTGGGGCACGGTCCTTGCATCCTCCGATCCCGCCCTAGGAAATTTTAAAGCGAAGATCACCTGGTGCGTTCAGCAGGACAGACGCCCGCGGAGGGAGGTGCCGCTCCTGCAGCCCGTCCCTCCATGGCCTTTAGGCCTGCTTTCCACCTCTGCTGTCCAAGGAGAGGCCAAGAGAGATTACGTGCCTGGTTTATTCTGGGTTGGAGACTTCCCGTCCTTTGCTGTGTTTACCCAAAATGAGGTCAGCCTCATTCAGAACTCGGTGAGGTTGTTTTATGTCAGCGGCGTTTATAATTAAAACGTAGCCACAAGCCGGGCGCCGTAAACCATTTGAGGGAGACGGAGAAGAAATAAAACGGAGTTAGTGGAAAAAAGTTCCAATGGTTTGGAATACATCTATGTAGATAAATGAAAAAGACTTTTCTTAGAATGAATAATGGTGTCTGCTTCTCCTTTAGGGTCTGAAAAAGGTACCTGGAAAATTTTGGTATAGTCCATGGACTGTGTGACATTTAAAAAAAATAGTTTATCTAGAAAAGTCCTTTCTGTGTAACCAGATAAGGGGCAGGTGGGGAGGAGAGGAAGGGAGTCCTTTGGCATCACATCCTGCTGCAGGGTAGCGCTCCTGCCTGAAGACTAGCCCCTGTCTCTGACGTCTGGCAGCCTTGCCCCGCAGCGCCCACCGTGGTCGTTTGAAAAGCTGTTTTGATTTTTGGCCCAAGCTTTTGGGGAGCAAAGTGCCTTTACCACTAGGTGCCGAGTCATAGCCGGATGGGAGTCTGGACCACCCCTAAAACTAGGGGCAGGACGGAGTCACCGGAGGGAAAGAGCCTGCCCTTTCTAAAGGGCTGCAAAGTAGGATTCTTTGGACCAGTGAAGTCCTCTAGTGCCTTTAGGATGTGGTCGGATTTATAAATATTTGATTGGCACACACTTTGCTCAGGAACATTTCCATTTGTGTGGCGAGTGGTGCCGGTAATCCTGCTCCCCTACACCGCCTCGTTTGTGCCTGGGGAGGCGAGGGGGTGTGTGCCGAGGGAGGAGGCTGCAGGTTTGGGGCGCCCGTGAGCTTACTCCTGTCCTCCAGGTACCGTTCCAGTTGTGAATCCCATCCAGGAATGAGTCATGGCCCCTTCTGGCCGAGAGCTATCTCCAGCAGAAAGAGCGGAATCAGACACAGGGCTCCTCCTTGCTTTGCCCAAGACAGCGTGATCCGCAGAGAGGTTAGACAGGGCGGGGCTTGCGGTGCTGGTACCTGGGCACGAGGTACCGATGTGCCAGGCCTGGTGGGCTCCAAGCCTGGGCCGTCCCGGAGATGCTGAGATGGAGAGAGCTGGCGTAGCATTCGTTTAACTCAGCAGACTCCAGAGATCAGGTAGTTAGGCGAGGAAGGCCGGGCAAGCCTCAGGATGAAGATGAGGAAGGTAATGATAATAATAAATACCATTTTCCGAGCACTTATCGTGTGCCTGGAAGTATGTTAAGCACTTTCACAAATGATCACACTTAAAATTCCTACCTTCCTATGAGGGTGGGTACTGTTGTCACCTTTGTTTTTAAAATGAGGAAACTGAGGCATGTGAAGGAGAAGTAACTTCCCCGTGGTGACACGGAACCAGAAAACAGCAGGGATGGGACCTGCCTGCTCCTGCCCCGATCTGACCCACAGCACGGGTGCTGTGAGTCCAGTGCATTTACTTAATCAGCACGTGGGGTGGCACCCCCGTCATGGTGTTGGTATTGGTAAGGCCTATGGAGAGCGCCTTGGTCTTGGAAGAAGGAGCTGTGGGTCTGTGCCAAGTTTCCCAGTTAGAAGCTGGTCCCAGGCCCTGTGGGCTCAGTGTTCACAAGGTTAGTTCACAGGGTAGTTAGTTATGAATGATAATTAATAACCTCCCAGGACCATGGCTAAGAGGAAATGAAAGATTCTAGCGCAGTGCCTGGCATATATCAGGTGCTCGACAGACGTCGACGGAGTACGTTGTTGAATTTGAATTTCCCTGCCACCCACACAGTTCATTGACTCATCAAATTCATATTTATTGGGCATGATCCCAACTGCCAGGCAGTGTGCTGGACATAAGAGTTGCAGTGCGGAGCTGTTAGAGAGTGCAGTCCCCATCATTGGGGAGCCCAGTGGGGGAGGAAGCCATGAAATAATCACACGAGTAAATGCGCTGTGCTAACTCCAAGGAGGGCTGCCTGGTACACGAGGCACTCCTCAGATGCCCTGTGTCTGGAATGCCCCTGGTCTTCTTTCCCTGCACCTGTCCCTCTTCCAGGATCCTCCCTTTTATGGTGACGCCACCACGTACCAGCCTCCCCAAGTCAAGCCCTCAGAGTCAGCGTGAATCTTCTCACGAGCTGCCCCCGTCGCCCCTTCTCTCTCATTCTGCTGGCATTCCTAGTATGGCGATGTGACAGATGTCCACAGCCTGCATTGGTAATTGCCTCTGGCCGTGATTTGAGCCATTGTAAAGGGATACGCCAAAAACATCTCTGCAGTCCCGAAGCTCCCACCAGCGGAGACCTCCCATTCAAGCCTCCATTACAGCAGCCCGCGCACGCAGGCACCCATCATAGGTTTATATCACTCCAAGAAAGGCCTTGCGTTAGGTCCTGGGAAACTTACTCTCCTGGAGGTAAGGTGGGAAGACAAATTTTTGAAAACGTCCCATCTTGCCAGGGCAGATCGACTGGCTGGGGACAGAGAGAAGCTGTGAAAGGAGGGTTTTGTTTTTATTTTTTGCCTTGTAGAGCTGGAAGGCAGAAGGTTCTATCTTGCATGATTTACGTAGACTTATTTAAATATTTGATTGGCTTTTAGATATATTCTCCCTGAAGGAAGACTTAAGAGTGTGGCTTTCAACTTGTCACCAGAGTCTCTAGTCATGCTCAATCTAATGATCACAGAGTAGAAACCATCCCCTTGCAGACTGTGCTAACCAGTTACCCAGGGATCACCCGCTCCAGGCCGGCCCAGGTTGATTGTTTTTGATCCTTGAAATTGAGAAGGGTTGTGGCAGTACCACCACTGGCCAGAAGAGGGCGACAGAACCACATTGAGAGGGCGCATCCGTGCTGAGGAGTCCTCTTGGCTACAGGATCTCATAAGAATTTTCAGCTTTGTCAGATGCCCAGGGCAGTACTGTTATTCCCATTGCAGAGGTGAGGAAGTGCAGCCTCAAGATTTCCCCCCGGGAGGATATGACTAGGAGCCCTGGAGGCTTTTACACTTCTGGATGGGAGAGGGCGATTGGAAGGGGCACGGGGCTGGCCGACCTGATGCGGCTTTTACAGAGCAGTTTACACAACATGGAGAGCATGGTAGCTGTCCAGTGCTGCTCCAGGTAGAAAGCGGTGGTGCAGGAATAGGAACCCAAGGTTTCTGAGTCTAAACCCAGGACCCTGGACTCCGCAGGGAGCATGTGGATTATCCAGCTCTCTGGGCATTGACAGGTGCGGGGATGGATTTCTGCTCGCTCCCCCCACTGTGATTTCTGTCCTCCTTGGCCTTTGTTCTTAGTCCTGGATTAAGTAAACAGGCCAGCGTAAGTCTGAATATTGCCAGAGAGGCCTTGAATCAAAACCTGAATCTAGACCCTTGGCCTTCCTGGAGGGCAGCGTGGTTGAGGAGAAGAGACCAGGCGTGGTCTTTAAGTGTAATATTCTGTTTCCATGTGCTGTGTTGAATGTGTGGACATCTTGGTGGTGGTGGTGATGATAATGGTGACAACAGTAGCAACGTGACCCAACACGGGCTGCCCTGGGACTCTGGGCTGAGAGACTGCCAGGAATTTTTACTACGTTATCTCATTTAATCTTCCCAAGAAACCTATGAGGCAAGTAATATTATTCTTATATTTTATAAGTGGGAAAAGTGAGGCTAGACTGGTTAAGTAACTGGCCCAAGTTCACTTGGGAAGTCTCTGATCCAGCATTACTGGTAGGCAGACCTCCTCACACGCACTCCTACGCTACCGGATGCTGCCTTCCAGGACTCCTGACATCTTAGGTCAGGCAGCTAAATTCGCAGCACTCTCGAGACATCCCAAAGTTACATACCGAGAGTGCAGTCTACAGTGTTAGCAGTGAAGTCATGTACCGCTGGTACAGAAATTCCACTACTTGGGCTTGGAATTGTAGCCTCTCATTACCCAAGAATTCAAGTTTTCCCAGGAGAGCTGGCTTAACTCCACAGAGCACATCACCAAGGTAGTCTTTTCCCCTGGGATTCTGATGATCAGAGAGCATTCCCATTAGTTCAGAAAATTGCTAAGACTTATTAGAAACATTTAAAACCTTAGAGAAATTACAGCTTGTTCCCTTTGTGTTGCATGGGGCAGATCACATGAATTGTGTAGCTTGCCTGACACAACACAACAAGACTACAGTCCACGTCCAGTTATTTGCGGCAAAAGTTGCTGATATGTATGTTTGACATACTCAGCAGTCTTTCTTGCTTCTCTCTGGTACCCAGTTTTCATCAGGTATCAGGCATTCAACAGGCCCGTCTGAAGACAAGCCATCAAAATAAAGCTCAAAAATATCTAACCCTGCAGGGGCCAGCCTCACCCTCAGCCTTCCTGCTCCTCATCTCAAGGGTCTGCATGGTGGGTGGGAAGGAGGGGACAGTGCCACCTGGTGGATAAATGCTGGTTGTGTGTCTGAGGGTGGAGAGTGAGCGCCACTGAGGAGGCCATTTGTGCTTAGTGCCTGACCTGTGGTGCATGTCCCGTGAATATAAACCATCACATCAAAGCCAGTGTTCTGCATTCCATTTTAAAGCCATCCTGCAGAACCTTAATTTCTACCTGTGCTACTCTGTCTCCTAATTTCATCCACACTTTTATTCTCTTGATTTGTGACACGTATGACCCTTTAGACCCTCTTAGTGGGGACCAGATCTGACTTTTGTCCTCTTTACGACATCTGATGCCTCAGTGGTGCTCAGGGAATCCCTGATAAGATCACAGTAGGACCCAGACACCTAACATCAAACCTGCACACCAACGCCAACAGTACTAAAGCAAAAGGAAGAGATTTTTATCCTTAGATAGTCAAGAAGATTCTTTTTCTCCAAAGTCATACCTCCATTTGTCAACACCATCTGAGAGCCAGGCTGGCAGGAAAGCCCGAAAGAGACATTCAGCCTTTGGCTTGAATCACTTCCGCTCTCCGGTTTCTATCAGGTCTGGAGAAGGACTGCCCCTTCCCGGTTCCCACAACCACATCTGCGTGATGTGCAGAGTGGAAGCGGCGGAATTTATAATGTGTGAGCCTGCGCTCATGAACCAGGATGTCACAAGCCAAGCCCAGTGGAACCGTAACCTGGAGAGTCAGTTAACTTGAAATTGAGCCCATGTCTTTGTTGGGGGTTTACCGCCCTGGCCCCGCGTGGCTCTTCCTGTCATGGAGTGAGCGGGGCCCTGACCGGCCTTGAGGACCAGACCCCTCGCTTGTTACAGAAACCTGGAACCACTGAACACGGGTAGCCAGTCTGATCTCAGAGCACTTGTGTGAGGTCAACAGAGCATCCTCTTAAACTCTCGAGATAGGACCCTTTTAGGCAGGCTGAACCCTCACAACTCCCCATCTTCCACACCAAGGCACTTGGTACATTCGGGTCACCCCTGCCTCCGAGCGTGTCGTGCCTGCACAGAGCCTTGGGGCAGGGGGTCAGCCCTTACTATCCTCCTGTCTCCCGTCCTTGACCAAGGCCAACACCAGAAAGGCGAGGGGCTACAAGAGAGATGGGCGCTTACTGTGCTGGTCGCTCCTGTCCCTGGTCCCATCCACAGTGCCATCTGGAAGGATCCTCAGGAAGTGGCCCCCGTTGCTGCAGTAGAGGAGTTTGGGTTTCTTGTAGTTCCCCGGAGGCAGGTTAAACTTCTCCCTGAGGGCCGCGAAGGTGGTGATTTCCCCTTCAGCCATGGTTCAGCAGCTGCTGCCAGGCGCTGTCGAGGCTGTAAGAAATTAAACAGCCCTGTAGAACGTTCTTTCAGGGAAGGTGCAGCGTGCAATTTGCAAGAAGGGAAGGAGAGCCTCGGGGCACAGGCTCCTGGTCGGGTGGTAACCACAGACTGCCCAGGTGCTGCCCACAGCAAACGGGCCTGCGCGGTGGCCGGTGGTTAAGGAAGGAGGGTGCCGGCCTGGGAGGGAGTTGCAGGCATTTCCCACTTCCCAATTGGACACGGCTCTGGACCGGGCTGGTGCATTTTTTAGAACATCAAATTTGATCATTTGGCGGAGGGGAAAAAAAAATTACGTTTTGGTCCCTCCTTCTGATCCACACACATCCTCAAATTAAACACTGAAGTTGCACTAAAATAACCCTCAGGGTCTGGCTGAAACCCACAGAAGCCGAGAGGCCGGCACTGAGGTTGTGCCCTCCCCACTCCCACTGTCGTGACCAGGTGCTGAGGCCCGGGCACAGAGATGGCCGGGGCGGCCTGGGCGCGCGACACCCACGGGGACGGCAGAGGGGGCGTTTCCGAGACAGCCAAGGCTTAACACGTAAAGGAAAATTCTGGGCTTCCTGGTGGGAACAGAAGTGGAGCTGGAGAGCGAGGCACGCGGAGGTCTTAAGTGGGGGTTTTAAAGGGCAGTCCCTGTACCAAAGGAAGTTTTACGAGATGGAGCTTTAGGAAGTTTCCGCCAGTCACTGCCTGCGTCCACAGCTTCGCACGTACCTCCGATCACACAGAGAAGGTGGCAGTCTGACCCTGGTGCAAAGGCCGTCTTCATCTGAATTACTTTACAATGAGACATGCTTATTATGGCACAGAAACCACCACACTACCTATTACAATCCTCTAATGTTCTGAACACTCACTACATACAAATTTATATTATTAGGTAAAAATGCATCCATGACCCCTCTAAGGATTGATTAAAAAGCAAAGCCAGTAAACACTAGGATTTTAAAGTATGTACTTGCCTCACCATGTAGGAGGACGAAGCGCTGGTAGCTACAAGGACTGCACAAGAAAGACGCAAAGAAGAGACCCGAGAACTAACATGGGAACTTCATCCTATCAGTAAGTGCTAACTGTATGTATTGATTATCAAATAACCTTATAATAGTAATGATCATCATATCACTAACTTACTGTGGGCTACAAGTTAACTCATGTAATCCTCACTGTAACCGTTTGAGGCAGATTATTATCCCCATTTTTTCATAAAACGAACCAAAGCTTACAGATGCTCAATGACCTGTCCAAGGTCAACGGCTAGTAGGCGGTGGAGCTGAGCCTCAGGAGGGGTCTGTTGAAAGAAAGTGTGAACTTGCCCTTCGTCACCATGACGAGGCTAAGCGGCTTCACTGACGCCGCAGTGTTATTACCAGACGTGGGGGCTTTACCCACTGACTGGCATGTACCTCTGCCCCCGTGACCTTGTTACTTGTTGGTGACCCAGATGTTGGCTGTCACCACCAAGAGCCTCCACTTTTGCCCCCATGCATCTCCTCTTTCCCCGGAGAACCCTCATCACCAGGCGTCAGGGAGCCCCATGAACTTGACAGAAGGCCAGCCGGCCTCCTGTGTTCCCCCCACCACCATCCACCCATCCACCCCTCCCTGGGGGGGTGCCTCAAGGAGCTGCTCCCACAGACAGCAGTTCCTTCAGAAATCAAGGCGGCAGCTTGGGTGATTTGTCCCAGTGACTTTGGAATTACGGTTCATGTTGGAAGCCTCCATTTGTTTCCTCTGCTCCAGGCGTTTTGATGTGTCTGGAACGTCTCTCCCAGTCTACAGCCACATGCGCTATGGTCTGAAGTCCCTCCAAAGACCCCAAGGGAGAGTTTCGCCTACACCATATAAACCATCTTTAAAGTCAGACCACCCCATGTATCCCCTTCACATGTGGTGAAACTCTGTCCGGCCCTTTCCACATAGCATAGTAACAGACGGAAAATTAATTTCATTTACATCAGTTTCACAGGGAAGACTGCAAGGTTCACCTTCCACAGCACACTGCGTTTCCTCCCCAAACCCTCGCTCTCTCTGCCAAAGCCCTCTCTTTCATCCACAGGCCTCTGAGTCTCCGTGCCCACCTCTGTCCCCCTCTCTCTCATGCTGTCCTTCTACTCTGCCCTTCTTCCTCCCAGCGTCTCTGTCTCCCTCTCCCTTCACTTCCTCTCTGTGCTGGATTCTGGATCCCCTCCGACGGAAAGCAATTTGGTGCTTCCAAACACGGACATCTTCACCTCTCATTAGCATACAACGATGGCCAAATCCCTCTTCCTTAAAATACAACTAAGAGATCATCCATGTTTTCTGTTTCATCAGTTTTTTTTCCCCCAAGCACTTAATTTGGTACAGGAGACAATAATTATATACTAGTGGTGGCCATTTCACTGAACAAATAGCTGTGCGTATTGTCCATCTTAGACGAGCAGAACTGTGTTTCTTGCCGTCCCTGGGTTTCTTCACAGGGAGGTCCCCGTGAGCCCTGATGGTGCAGCCACTGCTCAGTGAGGATGGCCCCTCTTCTAGATCCAGCACCCAGGGGGAGTCTTGCTTCCATCCCATAGGGATGAAGGGAGCAGATGCACTGAAAGGCTGGCTGAGGTTGGAGGCATCAGCTCCCACCAAGGGTTGTACTCATGCTCACATTCGCGTGTGGGGAAGCCATGCAGCCTGGGCTTTGTTGCTGCAAGCTCTCCCCAGACAAAGGACCTCTGCCAGAGGCCAGCGGGCCTCCCCTCCCTCCCGATCGCAGTGCAACCTGTGGTTAAACAGGACCACGCCTCTGCTCTCTGCCTGCTCCCCCGAGTAAGAGGGACAGCGATGAGGTGGCTGTATTGACTTCACACAGCCCCGGTCACCCCTCAGTTCCGATCCTTGCCTGAAACCTGAAGGGGACATGCTGACTCCTGATAATAAGCCTTGGGTCCATGTGAAATTGACAGACTAGAGCAGCGAGTGGGATTAGGAATCAGCGGGAATGTACAAAAAAAGAAATTCCTTTTTGTTGGCAAAGGGAACTCCAGGGGCAGGAAATGCCTCTCCCCCCACCCCCTCACCATCTTTTCTTGCTTTATTTACAATTTACCTGTATTTTAAGCAGTGGATGGACCAGAGTTCCTTGCCAATGCAGTATTTGTTAAAGGGTAGGAATAATGAGGGACGTATATGACGTGATAAAACCTTGAGGCAGCAGTTTTAGCAGGCCCTTGGGGATTTTCACAAATTGCTTTAATAAATGAATCCATTTACTATGTGAAACCAGGCATTAAGCATAAGGGAAATGTATAAGCTCTGCTTCTCATTACTGTTATCTTCTTGTTGGCTGTCAGGGGAGGGGACCATCTGTGTGTGTGTATGTGTGTGTGTGTGTGTGTGTTTGGAGAGGCAGAAAAGATCAAGCCCAGTGGACTCCATGTCACGGTCGTGTGCTGAGCCCAGCCCCCTGAGACCTGGGGCACTGGGAAGATTGTCTTGACTTACCAGTGGCACCAAAGAGAGGGGAACACCAAGCCTGCTGGGACATCTGTGGTAAGGCTGACATGTCTTGCCAGCTGTAGCCTCTGGTAGAGAATCTGAACTCTGACCCATGAGCAGAACGTTACGTGTCCGTCTCTCGCCCAGGAATACAGCAGTCACGTGTCACTGTGGGGCAGTGAGCAGCACTGTGTCCCAGCGGTGCACAGATTGGCTCTGGGAGCCTGGGCGAGTCATTCTCTCCTTCCAAGGTGTCTCTCCTAATAATCCCCACCCTGCCTGCCTCAGCGTCGTCTGAAGGGTTCGTGGGTGTAGTATTCATAACAGCACTTGGAAAGTTTAAACTGGGACCTGATCTCTAGGAGATAAGAGTCACTGGTTATGTTGGACTGGTTGAAGCCTGATGTGGCCTAGGTGAGCTGTGATTGAATGGTTAATTTAAAATAAGTTTTCAGTTGCTATGGAAATAGAGTTTTTCATTCCCTCTCATATCTGGCAGAAATTGGCTAAACACCCCCCTCCCTCATCAGTGAAGCCACAAACACAGTAGAGAATTTGGAGGAGGCAAAGGTAAGCCGTGGTTCTGTAAGAGAGAATGCAGGTCACTGTTTCAGACTCAGTTCTCAGCTTATCAACAGTTATTGAAGTGACATTTGTGATGCCTGCTATTTCTAGGACACATTTGTGTTCAGTTTGGCCCAGTTGACTAGGCTAGAAGGGAAGACATATGGTTCTAAGCTCAAGGGGAGGCAAACACTGATGTTTGTTTATTTGTTTGTTTTTAACCCTGTCACTGGGTAAGCAATGAAGAATACCCATGAAGGGGGATGTTTTGCAGAGTATTTTGAACCCCCGAAGGTAGATGTGTAGGTATCTGTTAAGGTGATAATTGGGTATGTGTCCTCAAATGCAGCTTTCGTAAAACAGGTCTCACCTTTGGTACCAAATATGTCCTAAGTCCTTGCTCCCCATCTCCTTGAATGACATCACCCAAAGCCTTAACTCTTCCTTAGAGATATTAATTAATCTTAGATTTTCTTAAGTTAAATATGCATGTTAAATTTAAGGGAAGCTACTAAAAGAAAAGAAATAGAATGCATTCATTCCAGCCAGAAACTGGTGGGAATAAAGGAAAAGAGGTGAAATAAATAAAACAGTACTTATCCAAAAGGATCCAGAAAAAAGAGAAAAAAAGAGAATTTTTTTTAATCGCTAAAAATTAGGTGACAGAAATAAATTCAAATATATTTTCTAATTACAATAAATGTAAATGAGCTAAATTTACTGTCTACTGGATTTTTGTAAAAACCCATCTACACTGTGATTACAAGAGACACATTTAAAACATAAGGACACAGAAGGGTTAAAAGCAAAAGGATGAAAAACAGACACCAAATATTAATGAAAAATTGAAAGTTGGTATAGCAATAGCGGTATCATATAAAGTAGGTCTCAGGCAAAAAAGAATTATCAGGGATAAAAGGGATCACTGCATAGTGACAAGGGGATCGATTCAACAGAAAGAGCTAAAAATTCTAACTTGCGTGTATTTAATGACAGAACCTCAAAATATATAAAACAAAAATTGACTGATATATAGAAGGAGAAGTTTTGACAAATCCACAATGATGGTGGGAGATTCTGTCCCAAATGGTAGAGCAAACAGACAAAAATATCAAGGATGTGGAAGACTGAAATACACAATCAGCAGGCTTAATGAAATGGACAATTTAAGAGAACCCTGAACCCAACAATTAGCAAACACCATTCTTCTCAAGGACACATGGCGCGTTGACAAAAATTGACCATGTCCTAGACCCTAAGGCAAGACTCACCGTAAACAGAATTCATTTTGTTGAGACTATTCTTTGGGCAGAGTAGAAATCACTCCCGCCCATCCCACTGGTGACAAAGCCTTCTCAACTCTACCTCTTTAACATCTCCCAGCATCGCCCTGTCTTCTCTGTTCCCGTTGTGCTGCATTAAGGCAGATGTGACACCTTCTCTCACCTGGGCTGCTGGGGCAGGCGGCAGTGGTCTCTCTTCTCCAGCACTGCTTCCTTCCAGTCCACTTTCCACCCTGCTGCCAGTGACCTTTCTAACATGTGAAAATGAGCCTCACTTTCCTGCTGAAGATCTTTGGCTGTGTCAGTGGGTTCCCCGCTGCTGTCAGGATAAAGCCCAGACCCCACCATGACCTATGAGGCTTCCCTCATCTGGTCCCCACCTGACCTTGTTGCCTTTTCTCTTATTGGCCTGTTCTTCTTGGAGCCCCCCACACCCTCACACTCATCCAGCCGTGTTCCCTCTCTCCCCCTTCCTCCACCCTTCCACCTTGGCCTGGCTAAGTCGTACTCATCCTTCAAAAATTCATCTCAGATAGTCCCTCCTCCAGAAAGCCTGTTTGGACACATCCCCAGCCCTAACCTCCCTACGCTTCCTTCATTCCACACACAGCACCTTAGATGAGCTGATTCCCTAATGCTCCCATAGCGGCATCTCATTTACTCTGTCACAGCACTGGGTGTCCTTGCCATGCAGATTCCCTGCTTAAGCCCGGCAGTGTTTTCCCATTGCTCTGGGATAAAGCCTAAAGCCAGCTGTAACAAGGCCTGCAGGGCGCTGTGAGGACCAGCCCTGGCCTCTTTACCTGCCTCATCTCCCATCACGCTCACTCTCCAAACTAGCCTTCCACTTCCTTGAAACCTTGCTTTCTCATCCGCCTTGGGACCTTGGCCTACACTGTTCCCTCTCTCTGGAGCACAGATCCTCTCCTCCTCCTCTCTACCCCACTCACCTGGTTAACTCCTACTTGTTGTCCAAGTTTTAGTTCAGTTGTCAGTTCCTCAAGGAAGCCTAGCCTGACTTCCCTGAACTGGGTCAGGTTCCTCTAGTTCTCACAGGACCATTTAACACTTCCTTAGAGCTCTTACTTCAGTTTTTAATTAACTTTTATTCTGTTGATTATTAATGTCTCTCTCCATGGCTGAACTGTCAGCTCCATGATAGTACAGACCCGTCTGCCTTGCCCGCCATGGTATCCCAGTGCCTGGCATCAAATGGGCATTTGATAAGTATTTGTTGGATGAGTGAGTGAATATATTTAACTATGTTTGCTTGCCTGTCTCCTTTAATAGTCTCTGAGACCCTGGGACAGAAACTATTCCTCTTCGTTTTACACCCAACACTCACCAAATGGTGAGTGTACATTTGTTGATTGGATACCAACAGGCCAGTCCCCTCTCAGGAGCCTCTCGTGGAAACATATTATCAGGACAGCTAATTAGAAGGTCGTGTCCTACAGGTATTAACAGAGAAGCTAAGCCAAGAGCCTACATGTATTTTACTTGGGTTCAATGTACTACTGTGGGTTAAAATGAGGCCCAAAGCTGGTTCCCATCGTGTAGAAGATACTTCCTCACTGCTTCCAAAGAAATATTAAGGAAATTAAGGATCTAAAGGAAGGAATCATACCCTTTGGTCTCAAGTCGGACTTCCTTATCTGACCAAGAAAAGTATGTAGAGTCCGGAAAAAAGTTCTAGGTATTATTATTTCTGCCAGGGAGCATCAGGTTGGCAGGGACCTGCTTCATGCCCTCTGTTGAAGGAACGATTACCTGGAGAAAAGGAGACAGTGTGTTCTCCCCCCGTCTTTTTTCCTGCCCCACCCTCAGTGGTCTGCAGCAGGTCCGGGTAGGACTGGAGCCGTGGCTGGCTGGCCTGGGGTAGCACCTCAGCATGCTATGCCCAGGCCAGTTCTGTTCCAGGAGCTGAACTCTCATCTTCCCAAGTTAGCGGTAAACTATGGATGTGGCCATGGGACGGGCTTGACAGTGGTGTGCAGGAGATGGCTCCTGTAAGTTTGTGAAAGCCAATTATTAAACCTTTAGGAATTTTGCGAGCCAACTGCTGAATAATTACTAGCTTGAAATTGACCCCGGCGAGAGCATTTACACCCCAGAAATTGACAGATGCTCCAAGTCAAGGCTTTTTTCTCTCTTTCCATTATTTTTCCCCATCTCTCCTCCCCTCTTTTCTCCTTCCCTCCTATTTTCCTCCATCTGTTCTTCTTTTCCTTCCTTCTTCCCTTTCCCTGCCTGCCAAACTCAGGTTGGAGTCCTGGCTGGACACTCATGATCAAATTACTCAGTGTCCCAAAGCCTCATCTCCAGAATGGGGCCCCGTAACAGTAGCTCCTCCACAGAGTTGCTCTGAGTGTTACACGATAAGGCACATAAGGTGCTGAGCCCAGCACTTGTAAGCTTGTAACATCCAGTAGATGTTAGCTTGTTTATCAGCCTCCATGTATCTTATGGTTTAGTTTTGCCAGTCATCTCTGCTATTGATTTAGGATTGAACAAACTTGATTTTTAACATTTAGTGATATTTTTGTAATATATGAAAAATATCATTCTCTAAGTGATAGGGTAGAGTTTTTCCTCATCCCTGACGTGCAGTCCCTTCTTATTTGCTTATGTACTGAGAACGATACACTAATGACAAGTTCTCAGTGTATTTCATGGATTTGTGTGTGTTACTGTCCAGGACAACAGAGAACATACGGATTCCTCTCCTGTTCTTTAATTTAGGATCCTTCTAATCCTTAAGGATCCCCACGTCACTGAGAATAAACTATCCCCTGGCTTCCAGAATCTGATGTTACATGAGGGAGATCAAGATGTCATGTTCTGGTTGCCAGCAGCTTCCACTTAGCACTTGCAGGGGGAAGAATACTGCAGAGGTCTTGGAGATTTAAAAAAGAAAAGAAGGAAAAAATAAAATGGAAAGAAAAAGAAAGGCCTGAAAGTCCTAATCCATAATTCTGAAATACAGAAGACTCTGAAAGCCAGAAGGTGTTTCATAACTCAGATTGTGACAAAACCTGACCCAGACTGTCCTGAGACTATTTAAAGCCTTTATTTATCCCACTTTTTGTTAATATTTATATCATCCGGTCCAGAGCTACTAGCATGTTTGATTATACAGTACTGTGCCAGATGCCACTGGACCTGTTCCATATTATACAATATATACACCGTACTACCTTGCTAAAATCCCCCAAATTCTGGATTCTGAACAGGTCTAACCCCAAGGCTTTTCAAATAAGGGATTCTAGAAGTATAGGAGAAATCACTGTGTCTGCTTTTAAGGAATTTACAGTCTACTCATACCAGACTCATCAAGCCTGCTTCAGGTAAGAGGGGCAGAGATGCTTAGACCAGGTGTAGCTGGCAGGAAGTGGGGCTGTTCATCTATTCGGGCTGTGTTCCCGGCACCCCATCCTAGCCTTAGCTTTCATGCTCTTTGATGAAGAGTAGAAAATACGAGCAGACACGTTCATTCCCAAGGATCTCCTCCAATATACTTTATTCCTTCCTTTGATTCTGGATCTGCAGTTCTCTGTGGTCTGGCCTGTCTACCCCCAAAACGCTTCCCCCATAGAGCCTCATTCACTTGGAGCTCAGGAATTCTTTTAAGTGCTTAGAGACAGCAGCCTCCACTCAGAGAGGAAAAACAGAGCGCTCTCTGGCGCAGCAGTGTGCTCTGCAGGCCCCAGTTCTGTCTGAACTTTAATGGTCCACCCTGGGCCAGAGCATCCTGCAGATGTTCCGCCGTCCTGAAGACCTGCACACATCTTCAATGGAAATATCCTTTCTGCGGACTGATGCTTTAAAGCCCCGGGGCTTTGAGCCAGATACAAAGTGATTCTGCAGGGGCTCTGGCAGCCCTCGCCCCCTTCCTCTAGCCTTCTCTTACTGATGTGTCTCCAAAAGTCTTTTGAATTTCTTGTGCAAGTTACAATCTCCAGAACCAGCCCAGCAAGGACATTCCTTTCTTAAAGTTAGCAGACCTTCCGGCTCATAGAAAGAGAGTTTGTTTGCTGAGTCTTCCCCCCCCCCCCTTTTTCTTTTCTCCGGACCTAGAAAATTTGGCTTCTCCAAACTCAGTCTTCTGAAGTATGTGTTTGTTATCTGTTTGGAAATGCCAAGGGCTTGCCCTGCCGTGTTTCCCAATAGCCTGCTCTGGACATACCCATAAATAATAAAATGTGTCCATAAATAATGAAACAGTGACCTTTTCTCGAACACTTACTGTGTACCAGGTACTGTCTTAAATGCTTTGCATACATTATTTTAATTAATCTCAAAGGAATTCTGTTCGGCAGGCATTGCTTTTTTGTTTGTTTGTTTGTTTTTCTTTATTTTGGAGGCTGGGAGGTAAATCAATAGAGTGACATTTTCTGTGCAATCACCTACGCTAGCCAGTTCAGTGTCCCAGAGTTTAATTAACAGAACAGGGAAGAGGGGAGGGTATAGCTCAGTGGTACAGCATATGCTTAGCATGTACAAGGTCCTGGGTTCAATCACTAGTACCTCCATTAAAATGAAGGAAGGAAGGAAATAAATAAAAACAGAACAGGGAAGCTGCCCTCAACTGAACTCAAGGCATTGCTTTTTTAGCCCCCGATTTGCAGCTGAGGACATCTGAGGCTCAGAGAGCTTAAGTGATTTGTCTAAGGTCACACAGCTACATAAATGTGAAAGCTGAGATCCAAAGGGAGGGTTTTCTGACTCCAGGGTGCATGATTTTAACTGCTGAAGAAATGTGGGAAAGAGAATAAAACGCCCCTTGAACTGAGTGATCCTTAGCTTTTCTGCTCATTTCACCCAGCAGCCTCCAGAGCTGGTGAAGCCCCAAGGACTGTGTTCTAAAGGAGGTCCTTGTTTTCCTTAAGGAAGTCTTTGCAGGTTTCTCCCTTGACACAGGACTCTCCTCTCCCACAGAGGCACAGTGGTCCGCACCAGCACTTTCCTGATTGTTACAGTGATGCTTCCCCAAGGTGACCCAGCTTGGTGAGGTCCGTCTTGGCTTTTGTCACAGCAGAGTCATTGGCCCTTGCTTCTGATGAGCTGGGGTGAGGCCAGGGACCACTGGGCTTCCTTCAGATTGGGTTGGAAAGGCCATGAAAAAGGGAAGTTCTCAGAGACCTGGCTTTTGGTTTCTGCTGTGTCATCAACTACTTGCATGACCAGAGAGTCGATTAACCTGATCAGGTGTTAAGCGGAAGCTGTTAAGAGGATCTGTCATGGCACCATGAGGAAAGAGTGGAGCGAGGCCCGGGAAGGGCCTTGCCGGCAGTGAGTGCCTTAGAGATGGAAGGGACTGTGGCTGTTTCTGGTAAGAGCCTGTTTTAGTGTGTTGATTATTTACGTTTTTTATTGCACATGGGATTTCACAAAGCATTTTACATGAGTGAACAGGCACCCTGGGGCTGCCTGTCTTAGCGACACTCCGTTAGGTACTTGGTAATCAGTCCGTGCTTGCTGTCCTGCTGCTACACTGGACGGATGAACGCCGGTCGTCTTCCCTCAGCCGAGAGGACCGAGACACAGAGAGCCTGAACAGCTTCTCACAGCACGTCTGCGGCTTAGCCGGGAATGAAGCCCTCAGTTCTGAGACATCAGTGTATCATGCGGCCCCTCTGTGCGGCAGCCTCGTTTCCAAGGGCCTCATGCTCACTCAAAAGACTCAAAAGTAAAAAGGACAAAACTCGCATTTCTGCCAGACGGATGATATCCAAGCGTCGCTGGAAGAGGAGCTAGCAGCCCTGGCGTGCGGTTTTGTGTTTTAAGGCGCTTGGATATGGAAGAGGAATGTAAACCCCACGGAGCTCGTTTCACATGTCAGAGTCTATTCTGGAACTTGACAGCGGGCCACTGAGGCCCCCCCCCCCTCCCCCGGGCCCCGAGAGCCGCATTCCTGCAGAGGCATCCAGGAGGCGGGCGGGGGAGCAGGGCCCAGCGTTTGCAAAGGGACCTAGGGGGTGTCACAGCCAAAGGGCAGGAAGAAAAGACTCCCCCCTCCCCGGCCCCTGCCCTAGCGCCAGCCTTCTAGGCCCTAGCGTTCACAGAGCCTGCATCAGGACATAGAAAACTTGTTTCCTTTTGCATTATTTCTCTTTAAGGACGTTGGCTATTTTTAGCACTTTCTTTCATTTGCCGTCTCTCTTGGATCCCATGTGAAAGACCCAAAAGGGACCAGTCGCCTGTTTGCAGTTTGCTCTGTTTCAGCGTGGCTGATGGCTCTCGGGTCCCGTGCCCACGGCACTGGTGTTCCACACACAGGTCCACACCCGGCCCAGCTGTTGGCAGGAACCAGGTGGGTTTTATGGGAAGGGGATGGAGCGAGAGAACAACCCCACTGAAGGCCCCGGGACGGGATTAGTGTTTCATAAGGGATGAAAGCACTTGGAAGTGAGTTGAAATCTTCTATCCAAGAAGCTAAACTAAGAGATAAATCTGCCCCTGGTATCTAGCATCTCCAGGAAGGTGCACCTTACAGGCAAGACACCGTTTATCAGAAAAATCACAGGGATGGGTAGGTTCTGATAACCATGCCAGTACACTCATATGTCAAACGTGGCCCCCTCAGGAGTTTTCTTTCATTTTGGCAGGGAGCTCAAAGCGTGGTTTGCTTTCATCCCTTCGACTCCTCAGGTTTTTCTCTCCTTGTTTATTTCTTTTTGTCAAAGTGACCTTTCAAAGCCATTAGTATCCTCCACCATCCACTGCTCCTCTCTCATGTTTTAGAGATGAAAGCGCCCACTGTGTTGGGTGGGGCGGTTTGGAAAATGGAACATTTCTACGTGATTGGCCTTCGAAAGCAGATTAGGCAACGAGAAGGAAGGAGAAACGTCAGAGAGACTTCTTACTTCTCTGGGCTGCCGTCTGTTTGCACATAATTCCTCTTGACCTTCAAGGAGCCTGCATTCATTCCTTGGCTCCTTGGCATTGTCAGGTTCAAGGGCTCCTCTGGAATTTGATAAATCTGGATGTTTAGGTGGGCCCATGGGGTGGGGAGTCAAAAATCAGCGCATTTCCCAGCACAAGGTACTTGTTTACTCATATAAAATGCTTTGTGATGCTGTATTCCTCAACTCTTCCTGGTGTGAACAAATTTTCTGTGGATCTGTTCATACAGAAAATACATCAATGAATGTGTGTGCCTTTCAGAACTGTCCTCCGTAGGACTAAGTCACGAGGTTGTCACGTTTTCACACTCTGTAGGGAGTTCGGTTGATTTGGTTTGCAAAAACTCTTAAATCAGCATCTTCGGCAGCATGACTGTTAGGAGCCTCCCTGAGTCTCCTTAGGTGGGGCCCACCCTGTCTTGGGGAGATCCTGTCACTTCCCTGTCCTCTCTCTCAGCCCCGGATGTGTTTCCTGCATAGCATTTATGATCATTTATGATTTTATGTGCTTGCTTCCTTGTTACTGCCTGTCTCACTCAACTCCACAGACGCGCGCACACACACACACACACACATACACAAAGGTAAGCCCCGTGAGGGCACATACACACATACATGTATTCGTCTTCATATTCTTTTTCATTACAGGTTACTACAAGATACTGAATATAGTTCCTACTGATCCTTTTTTTTTTTAAAGAAACTTGATACTTTGTTCATCATGGACTTTTGCGTTAAATTGGCTCATCTGGTTTGTTTGACTCATAATATTGAGCCAATGATATTATCAGCCCTTCAGTCTGGGCCTGACACATAGTAATTGCTCACTAAATATTTGGAAATGAATGAATTCGAGAAATACATTTTCCAAAAAGTTGTTGGGAAAAGGAATTAAAAAGCCCAACATGCCAAAAACAATCCCTGTGGAAGAAGATGGTATTTAAGGTTCGTTTCCTTTTTCTACGGATCCTTTTAAGTGCGGTGAATAGCATTTGTTAGAGAATGGGGTCTGCCAGAGGTGGCATCACTGGGTATCCGGGTGGGACTTTGAAGGAATAGTGTGAGGCCCCTCACTTTCTCCTTCCTCTTGTTTTCCCTTCTATTTATCCACCTTTCCTTTCTTCCTGTTGGTTGAATGCCCATCAAGTATATGCCGGGCGTGGTAAAACTGAGTAATGCTGCCCCCACCTCACAGGATTGTTGTGAGGATTCAATGAGATACTTGTATTTAACAGTTTCTGGCAAAGCACGTGACGTGTTAAGAGCCTGATGGACGTTAGCCGTTAACATTACCAGCAGAAATGCTTATGAAGCAGCTACGAGGCACCTTCTGTCTCAGAGTCTCCATAGTAAGGAGGAAGGATACTATCTAAACCACCAGGGGGCTTGTGATGATTTATGTTACTACTTTTCCTTCCGTAATAGCTATTTTCAGAGCAGAGGGTTACACGGCGGCCTCCTGCTGTACAGGTCGGGAAGGTGAACTAGCCAGCACAAGAGTGAGGAAATGAACAAAATATCAAATTTTTTTTTAAAAGACAGGATCAATGACTGATTTTTCCTTTTGCCTCAGGCTCCTTATATGGCTTGGCACAGTGCTGTTACTCATCCTTTTTTTAAAAAATGTTTATTATTTATTTATTTTACTTGCAGTATAGTCAGTTTACAATGTGTCAGTTTCTGGTGTACAGCACAATGTCCCAGTCATGCATATACATACATATATTCGTTTTCATATTCTTTTTCATTGTGGGTTACTACAAGATATTGAATATAGTTCCTATTGATCCTTTTTTTTTAAAGAAACTTGATATTTTGTTCATCATGGACCTTTTTTGCATTAACTTTGATTTAAAAAAAAACATTCTATTACAATATTATTTCTCTTGATTGTTGCGTAAATTTTACACCTGAAGCGAGTGCCTCCCTTGTCCCACACTAGTCCCAGCCTTGTTAGCTAGTCGACCTCTCGGAGCTCTCATGATCAAGCCCTTTGACTCTAGTTGAGCGCTATCATGTTCGTATCACCCACTGTCAGTGTCCAGTCCAGTCCACCTCTAGCTCCTGTCTTAACTTCTGAAGTTGCCCCTCTTTTGTTCTTGGCCCCCTGCAGGCATTTCCATACACAGAGTCAGAAGATCTTTTAAAACCTGTATCAAGTGACCACTCCCTGGCTTAAAACCTGTGGCTTTCCATTTCCATAAAGTAAAACCCAAACCCTATGCCTTGACCTGGCCTCCCGTTTCTCCCTCCCTCTGCCCATTACGTTCCACCCACTCCTGTCTTCTCTTAGACCCTTGAGTCCACCCTGGTCGTCTCCACACAGCTGCCTTTGTGCAAATGGTTCCCTTCCCAACACTCTCCATTTTGCAGATGGTGGCTGAAGCTCTGCCTCCCCAGAGCTCTTCCTTGGCCTCCTGATCTCAGTGCTGTCTCCTCTGACTCTGTTATTCACTTTTGTTGCCTCTTGTTCTTTTCCTTGTCAACACTTCTTATCATTTGTAATTTAATTACATATCCATCCACGGGTTTGCTTGGTTGATGTCTTTCTCCCCCACTGGGCTGCACGCTCCTGCAGGACAGAGCCGTGCTGAGTCCCCACCTTCTCCCCAGCCTCTAATCGATGCCTGGAACAGCGGAGTTGCTCAACTGTTTCTTGAGTGAATGAGGGAGGGAAGGGGAGGGAATAAATCAGTCTTCAGCTTGCAAAATCCTGACCTAAGAACCCCGCCACACACTTGGGAACTTTTATGTCCCAATTCTGCTCTCTGTCATCATGAACTTTGCTGTTCTAAAGCAAGTGTTTTTTCCCTAGATTATTTTTATAGAAAAAAGTGAAACAAATATAGAGATAATTGTTGATTCTCACTCATCAAGTCCCTGCTCCCTATCACCAACATCCTCCTGAGAGCCTGCTGCAGAATTCCTGGGAACCACAGGAAATAAGTCCACTAACCACTTGAAATGCTTCTATAAAGATAGACCAGACTTGACCTTCTTCCTGTGGAGGGGCCTCTTTCCTCTGGGCAAATGTTACAAAGAAATTGTATCTGCTCGTGGGAGCCTCCCTCTCCCATCGTCCTTCCAGCAGGACTTTTCTGGACATGCCCGGAATCCTGTTCTGAAGTTGTCCCCTTCTGCCTGGGTCACCACCTGAGCAAATCCCTCATTTACCATCTCCATGCTGTTGTGTTTATATTAAAATGACAACATAGAGAGAGATGGGAATCAAGGCCTTGTTGTCGGGGGGTGGGGGTGGCTATTGGGATAGTCTAGTGACATTGATATTCCATTAGGGGTGGTTTCCCCCGTGCCAGAGGCGAACCCTGCTTTCCTTGGAGGTCAGTACAGGTGTGCACCTTCATCACGTTGATCGTTGTCCCCTTACCACGTTCCTTACTTTTAAATTTTATTACTGACATGTAGTTTTACTTGAACTTAATTCCCTTATTTAAAGGAAGCTTTATCTCTCTGGTATAATTGCAAAAGTGTCCCGTAAAAAGAAGGCGGTGATAAAGGCAAGTACTGTGAGAGGACAGGCGTCCCCGACTTCTGCTCAGGGGCTGCTTCCTGCCTGCTCAGCTCTTTTGGTTACAGAGAGCACAGCAGCTCTTCTAAGGGAGCTGAGAACAGAACGGCACTAAACCAAAGCTTTCTCCTTGCATAGTGAAAATGCCTGGTGGGGGCTTCAAAGGGGGCCCCCCTTCTCTCCGCAGTGATGCTGAAAGATGTTTCAGTACCACTCAGGACTTCCCCCTGTATCAACAGGGGCACGTGCCCCATCCTTTGGGAAACAAAGGGTTAATGCTGAAGGTCTGTGGCTTTACTGTATGTCAATTCAACAAATAAACAGAGGATGTCACTCAGTCCCCTTAGAAATCCTTAAATATGAGGGCGTGATGGAAAAATTAGTAAATGCAGATAACAATAAAATGTTTTAAAAGATTGTCCATGAGCCTGTCAGCCAGAGATAACTTCTGTGAACATTTCCATTCATGGAGGTCTAAGCATTTTACAAAATAGAGTCAGGTATGTGATTCATCTGCATGAATGTCTCAGATTTCCCGAGACCTAAAGACAGCTTTATTCTTTGTTACTTTTCTGCGTGGTTTGCCTGATTTCTGTTTTGTTGCTATCGACTTTTATCTTTATTTTTTCTTATTTCTACTTACTTTTAGTTTACTTTGCCTTTTTTTAAAAATTTTATTTTACCGAGTTATAGTCAGTTTACTATACTGTGTCAATTTCCAGTGTAGAGCACAATTTTTCAGTTATACATGAACATACATATATTCATTGTCGCATTTTTTTTTTCGCTGTGACCTACCACAAGATCTTGTATATATTTCCCTGTGCTCTACGGTGCAATCTTGTTTATCTATTCTACATATGCCTGTCAGTATCTACAAATTTCGAACTCCCAGTCTGTCCCTTCCCACCCCCCCGCACTTTGCCTTTTTATTTTTCGAATTCTTCTCATGCAGAATCTTGGATCATTAATTTTAAGCCTTTTAAAAATTTTTTAGTATGAGCACTTAAAGGTAAAATTTCCCTTTAGTAAGTGTTTGAGTTGCCTCCCCAAATCTTTGTATCCTGTGTTTTACATATCATTCATTTTAAACCATTCCACAATTTCTTCTTTGATTCTTTTTCCTCTGGTAGATGATTCTGATGTGTGTTGTTTAGTTAGAGGTATGTGTAGTTTTCGTAGCTGTTAGGGTTATCGATCTCTAATTACACGTGATTAGAGAATTTATTCTGTATGATTTCAATTCCATTAAATTGATTCAAACTTGGTCTGAAGAAAGTGGAATCACAGGTATGATTTTTTCCTCATTAATAAACCTAAATCTGTGTACATCTCCATTTGTAATGGCTGCATAGGATTATAGGATTCCGGTATGCGGACATGCAAAACTGTGTTAACTAATCCTCTATCATTGGACATTTAGGTTGGGTACTGTTTGCCACCATTATGGACAGAATTGCTGTGGTCATCTTTGCCTACCAGCCGTTATGTCCTTAGGAGGATTTATGGAAATGGAGTTGCTGGGGGAAACCATACGTGTTTTGTTAAGGTTCTTACTCAAACTTTTCAGAAAGTTTTTACCTGTTATGGGCTTAAGTTCCATTTCTACTCCTTGACTTATCTGTACTTCCTTTCTGATTTCGATGTCTGCTCAAGGTAGAGGAGAAATTAGTTTGAAAGTTTCTGACCTGCTGACTTTGGTTTCAAAGTCCCCTCCTAAAACAAGACCCTTGCCCCCTTCACCTAAACTTGCTCCGAGGATGCCCAGCACCATCCGTGAGATTTCACCGCACACGTTCCTGGGCCTGTGTCCCAGCCTGAGGGGTGCCTTTGCAGTAGTGCAGGGGAGCAGATGCCCTCAGGCGGCCTTGGAGTTGTCTTCTGTCTCTGATGCTTCAGGCCCCTTCACTCCTTTGCTGCACTGCCCTCATCTCTCGCTTCTCACAAGGCAATCCTGACCTCTGTTCAAGTCTCACCTCCTCTAATTCATAAATTTACAGTGAATTCCTGCCAAGGGGTACCACACCCTCTACTTAGTAGACGTGGGGCTCTTGTGTGGCACGGAGCACAGTGTACTGAGGGCAGTAAATACTTGCTGAAGTAAGAACCCAGCATCTCCCCGACTTGGGGTGAGGCTTGGCACAGCTAAGTTTAAAATGGCAGAGAACTGGGAATTCTTGCTCGCTCAGCATTCCAAACGGTGTCTGTCCTTGTATGTAAAGTAAGGGAAAACCCAGGTTCTGGGGAAGAACCCACTGTGGTTCAGACCAGCAGGTGCAACCTCATAGGCAATGAATGGAGGCAGGTCGCTGGTCCTCTCTGAGTCTGTGTCCTCCCCTCAGCAGTGCCTGCTCTTGGGGTTGTTGCAGAGGTCAAACTTGATAAGAACCTGCAAAGTGAATGGCACCGTACCCAGCATGTGATCAGCCCGTCACAAGTGGCATTATTAATGTCTCGTATTTGGGGAATTCACAGCATGATACAGCCTCCCTCTGGGTTGGGGCTGTGGCCTCCCACTCCCGTACCCCTCTGCGTGCGGCAGGAACAAATTCTAAACCTCCCTGACTCCATCCTTCCATGTAGGTGGGAAAACGCCTGCTCTGGTTTGGGGACCTCCCTTTCTTTTCACCACTCATGAGATTCAGCTGATTGATTAACTAGAAGAAGATAAGGCTCGTCAGGTGTCCCCAGGTTGATCACCCATTGTTTCTTAAAGCTATATAATTTGCATCTATTCCTTCGGTTTTTTAATACCTTTTCCATTAATTGTAATTAGAAAGGCAAGGTTTGGGTATCTTAAGGGCATTGATGCGTGGTAACAGTTAAGAAGGGACACTACAGAGGAAGACAAATACATGATATCGCTTATGTGTGGAATCGAAAAAATGATACAAATGGACTTATTTACAAAACAGAAAAGACTCACAGCGAAAACAAACTCACGGTTACCAAATTGGAAAGAGGTGGGTGGGATAAATTAGGAATGTGGGGTTAGCATATACAAACTACTGTATATAAAATAGTTAAACAGGGTCCTACTGTACAGCACAGGGAACTATATTCAATATCATGTAATAACCTATAATGAAAAACAATATGAAAAAGGATGTATATGTGTATAACTGAATTGGTGTGCTGCACCCAGAAGCTAACAAAACACTGTAAATCAAGTATACTTCGATTAAAAGAAAAAAGATGGGACACTGCACAGTCAGGGAGATCTGGGTTCCAATGTGGATCTGCATTTACTTGCTGGTTGACTTTGGGCAAGTCATTCCACTGCCCTGTGCCTTGCTTTTCTCATCCATCAAGTGGAGATGATAACAGTAATGATAATGATAATGATAATAATAATAATGCCCTGTAGGGTGTTTGAGGATTAAATGAGAAAATGCGTGTAAAACGCCTAGCGCATTGTATTTGTAAGGTGTCAGTAATTGTGAGTCACTGTCATCACCATGCTTCATTCCATCCTGTCATCACCTTGCCTTTGCACAGTCCTTGCCTATGGAGTCCACTCAGTCAGTGTCAGCTTAAGTGAACAAAATGAATAGAATATGTGTTCCCATCCCCTCTTCCGCCCTGAAGGTGAAATGAACAATCTTCATGACTGCAGATCCGAACTATAGTTTGTGGTGTTTTACTTTGAACGAGGTTTCCAAGTTCCTGACTTTCGGGTTTCCAGGAGCAGACCAGAGTTTCTGACCTGAGCTGTGCCTTATGTTACTAAGCACAGGACAGAACGTTACCGCCGCATCCTGAGCTTTCCTCTTCAGAGTGACGCCTACCTGCGTGGGAATTGGGTGCGGGTCCCTCCCCCAGGGGTCCTGATTCACTGGGCCTGGCTTGGCGTGGGTGCCCAGGCTAAACAGACCTCCCCTAGGGATTCTGATCCATACCAGGGTGTGAAAACCACTGGTCTGGGGGATCCTTTTTTTTTTCCCCTACATCAAGAGAGAGGGAAGGAATTCAGCCTAGAAGAAAGTGGTCAGCTTGATTATTTTTCTCATTTTAGCAAAGTCACTAAAATATCTCCAAATCTTCTGTCCTTGTTTTCTTTAAAAGCAGTGGCCCAGGGGACATTGCCCATTTTGATATGTTTATTTTTTCCTCTTTCTTTCCATTACTCATATTTCCTTTACTGAATTATTGTTTGTCCCTGCTGGGGGTAGAAAATAAAACAGGGTAAGGAGAAATGAGTGCAGGCTCTAGGTCTCTCCTGCCCCGTTTTGCTGGGCGAGGCTGGGGCTGGGGCAGGAAGGCTTCCTGTCTCGGCAGTGAGAGGCCCAGGCCGACCAGCAGGCTTACCGACGCATCTCACCTTGATTCGTATGGCAGATTATGGTAGCGCCTGGTGAAAAGGCCCAGATTTTTCTGAACTGAGCCAGAAGATAGTTCTGAAGAATTAACTGGGGCCTAGTCACAATACACAAGCCCATAGGAAGATGAAATCAGGCCTCCCCCAGAGTCAGGAAGGTCACGTGGCTGAGGATTGCAATGCAGTTCTGTTACGTTCCTGTTTCTCTCTGCCTCTTAATTTATTTGGTAAAGTTGTCCCAGCTGTTCAAAGATCTGAGTACTCACTCATTGGCTTGACACATATTTAATGAGCACCTACTATGTGCCAGACTTGAGGAATATAATGGAGAACAAGGCAGATATAATGAGGCCCTCTTGAAGTTCACATTCTAGTGGGGAAGACCCACCGTATAAGGGATTCCCAGAGAACTGAATGTTATAAGAGCAAAGTCCAGGGCACCCTATGAGCCCGATAATAGTTAACTACAGGGGCTGGGAGATGGGAAGACTTCCTGGAGGAAGGGGCATTTATATTCCTAGTGACCAGGGAGGAGAAGGCAGCAGGAAGAGCATGTGCAAAGGTCCTGAGTCCAGAAAGAGCATGCTCCACTTGGGGAACGGAAAATAGTCCATGATGGATAGGCAAGAGGGCTGTGGCTGGGGAGGCTGGCAGGGCCAGATCAGGCAGAGCTCTGCAGGCCTTTATCTAAAGGACTGTGGAAAACCACCAAATAATGCAGGCTGCCGTGTGACATAATCAGATTTGCATTTTTGAAATGTCACTCTGGCTACTGAGTGGAGAACTTTGGAGAAGAGGCAGAAGCAGGGAAACTAGATATACTCGGCCAAGGAGGAGATGGCAGGACCTCAGGCGGCATGGGAAATGTGAGTACAGGCCAGATGTGGTGTCCACTCTTCCGGCCACCATGTCTTGGCTACACGGGCCCAGTGGCCTTCTCTGAGAGAGACAGCAGCATCCAGCCAGGGTGTGGTACCAGGAGCTGAGCTCAAGTCGGATTTGAAAATCTCACCACCAGGTTTACCAGGAAATATATTTTCCACGTGAGATGGTGCTGCTGTGGGGTGTGGGGCTCGCTGATCTTCTGGAGCAGGCTGGGAAGTGAGGCACTGTGGCATCTCAACAGATGAGAGAGTGCAGGGGAGCCAGAGGGCCCCGGCTGCCTGACCTGCCAGGCTGGGCACTAAGGACTGTTGTCCTGGCCCTTCTCCATCCTGCCCTGACTCACCGGATGACTGGACCAATCGTCTGTCCCTCGGCTGTACGTGTATGACCTCAGGAACCGAATTTCCGAGTCATGCTGCTATACTTGGTAAAAATCTCCAAGGCGGTGTCATCTCTGGGAGGTCTGAGGGCAAGTCAGATGGCCTGGAGGGGACAGAGTGGACCAGCCAGCTCTCGAGATGCCTTTTGGTCTTATGGTTCTCTGGGGCTTGGTGACACCAGAGGAGATGACTAAGGTCACCTTCAGGGCACTTCATTCATTCAGCCAGCAGGTGGTTGTTAAAGAGTCTACTGTGTTGTCAGCCCCATCCTCAGACGGTGAACAGAGCAGCAGCGTCCTACCCCTGTGACCCTATATTCCAGTCATTTCCTGAGGTGTGACTGGTGACCCACACTGCCTCCGAGCTCCTCTGGTCTAGGACTGAGCGAGAAGGCTCAAGGGTTCCCTGGCATCGAGTCCATCAGTGGCCTCCAAGAAGGGAAAAAGTCTTCTGGTTCCAAGCTGGCTCTCACCTCTGAGCCTTAGAACCTGCCTCCCCTTGGCCTGTAGCTCTCTGCCGGCATTGCCCACCGCCCACCAACCCTCAGGATTCCTGCTTCTCCCTCAGAATTCCCCTCAGGTGTTCCTCGCATGAGCTTCCTGAGCCCCAGGGCCAGCCCCCCGGTGGTCCCTTGTCCCTCCCTGTTGCACTGCAGCTGCTCACTGCCTGTTCCTCCCACTCGACTTTGCTCCATGGGTCAGAATCCTTGTCAGCTTTTTATCTCCAGTGTCTTATGCCGACCTGGCACATAATACACTCTTAAAAGTATTTGTTGAAAGGAATTAGGGTCGGCGGGGAAGAGTGGTCTGGGGCGTGCTGTGTAGTGTGTTGGTTCTCCTGAAAAGTCACCTGCTACACCTAGATGTCCCCTCGTGAACCAAAGCCTGAGAAACTCTACTCACTTGCCAATTGCCATACTGACCCCAAATATGAGTATTTTCAATGGATTAAATCCATCTGGAATTAATACTATGTATTTTCTAAAGCCATTGATCCCATCTCACAGAAACTAACAAACCAACCAGGGAGATGCAGAGTCTGCAGGAAGAGATGGGGTGGAGTCGTCTGTTGTCAGTCACTAATTAATTCAACAAATATCTCCTAAATCCTATGATTTACCAGGTACTGAGGATGCACAGGCAAACAAACAAGCAAAGTCCCTCCTTTCGTTGTCTGTTTTTTTCCTATCAGGGGAGATAATAAAGTTTCTTAAAAGTGAGTAAGAAAATCTTTCAGTGCCAGTGTCTGTATCTCCCTGTGGAAATCAGATAGCAGGTGGCCGGAGGTGGCGAGGGCACTGGAAGATGGAGAGTGGCTGAGGGTGTCTCTGGGACAGTGACACTGAGCTGAGATCTTTGAGGATGGGCAGGAGTTCAGCAGGTGGGCCCGGAGATGTGTGCAGAGCCACGTGCGTCCTGCTCTGTTTCACCAGCTGGAGAAGACTGTGTGGTCCTCCTGAGCAAGGAGCTGGCAGAAAAGAGATGACAGGATGCTAAACTTCCTCCCAGTCGTTAGCCCAGCATAGGCAAGGGACTCAAGATAATCCACCAGTTGTAAGGGAGAGGGTGCGAGAGTTGATATAATCTTTGTAAAGGACGGATGCGTCTCAGAGGGCCAGTGCTGCCTCCTTCCTGAACCCGTCCTGGTCCTCACCAAGCTGAAATTCATTGTTTCCTCCTGCGGCATCCTGCAGCTTGTTGGCTGGAGCTGTTTGTGGCAGTTACTACCTTCCACCCTGCAATTAGAGTTATTTGCATCCTCTGTTTGGCCTCCCTAGTGAGTTTCACCTCCTCAGGGGCAGGGATTGGATTTTCCGCGCTCCCTTCCCCCACGGACACGCACTCTTGCCTTGTACTCAGTGCATATCTGTGGGCATTTATTAAACTGAGTAACTAAAATTTCTGGCCAACACTTTGGGAACATACCTATTTTAAAACGAATTTGATTTAGGGGATGGGGATGATAATTTTGGAGCATGGAACTCTGGTGGGAGACTCACACCCGGATGCTTCTAGTGGAAACCGTTGAATGCCTCAAGGCTTTGCAGTAGGAGTGGCAGGATAAGCAAAGAAAACTCAGAGGGGCACAGAAAGGGTCCGGGGCAGGCAATGAGGACCAACTGGGCATTTTGCTCTTTTGGTCTTGATGGTGTTAAAAAGCCATTGAAAATTGTCTTGTACTTCTTGCAACACTATTCCGTACTCATCCGGGTTTGCTCTGAGATTTTGCTGTGGTTGGCTAGTTAGTTGATTTGGGGTTTGGCTGAGGTTTCACGTCTTTTTGTGTTTTCTTTGTCATTTCTTTGAGGGGGGTTATTTTCTGTATACACAGAATATATTGTCCTGAATAATCTAGATATACGCAGCTACAATGTATTTTTGTTAGTATTAGTATTTTTGAAATTGAATCAGTGTTCGATCTGTAATTCATATCAAATAAAAACTTAGTATCACTACTGAAAATATAGAACTAGTATCACTTGCCACAGAAGGTAATTAGAAGAGTAAATATGATAAAAAATAATCCATGTTGTGAAATGTTAAAAGTAAAACGTATGTAACTAATTAAATCTAGTTTATTTGTACTCTTATTAAAGGCTTCATAGGTATCGTCTATGATTTTGTGTAGCAGTTGGAGTAGCATAAAATTCTCATCTTCACAGATGAAAAATCTGAGATTCTGAGAAATTAAATAGCTCCTAGAGTTAGGAGATGTTTTAATCTAAATCATTTAGTTTGCAAATAGAATATTGGAGCTAAAACATAGACTAGAAGGTGGGCCTGGAGATGATTAACTTCTAAATTGCATACTTAAGTATTGTCTGTTTACTTTTGTAACTAAAAATACAATGTAATAAAGCATAGGAAAACAAAGCAAAAGACAAGAGGAGAACGGAGCCCTGAACTGGGAGGAGCGAGGTAGAGCAGCCAGGATGGTGGGAGGGGCCCGCTGACCCTGGGCTTCCTGGGCCACCACATGGCTGCACTTGGCAGTGACATCGCCTCAGTTCAGGATGGGGAATGGTGGCCCCGTAAAAAAGGGGTTACATGGAGTCAGGGAAGGGAGGAGAGGAACCAGGTGCTTTACTTCCTCTGAGCTGTTGCTTATTAACTAAACTCAAGTCCATTTTCCTTGTCCCCTTGGACTGGGGGTAAAGTACTGGTGGTGGCCTGAGGGGATAGTTCTGTGGGGCCTTTTCGGGGTCAGAAAACTCACAGGCAGTCAGCTTTGTTTACATCAGCAAATCCAGCTGCATGGTGCAAGCTCTTGACCGGCCACTGACTCCCAACACAAAACAGATGTCTGGGCTACACAGAGGGAGCACACAGGGCTTCTCAACTGGTAGGACTTTATCTTGATGAGTTAGGAAAAAGACAGGAGATGGGTGGCACTGGGTGTGCCAAGAGCTGACAACAGCAGCGACTGAATAGACCTGGCTTTGTTCTGGCTTGAGCCACGTGGGCTCCGAGAGTTGATGCTCAGAGCGGGCTGTAGAGGTCAAACTGCATTCCTGCCTGGGAAAGCCAGATGGCTGTGTGTGTTGGACTGTGGGGTTGTGAACTGCCGGTAACCGGGCCATAGAAAGAGATGGGGTCCCCCAGGCCAGAGGAGGGGAAGTGAGGTCAGAACCAGGATTCAGATTGGAGCTCAATCCTAAAAACTACTCCTCTGCTTTCTGTCTGTGTAGCCTTGTTGAGTGTCATTTATACAATAGCTTGTGGAATAAATCCCTCCTGAGAAATAAATGGTTACTTGATTACGCTAATCATTATGTTAAACATATTCTAGATAATGCTTACCAACTAGAAATAGTAATAAGTAATGAAAACCCAAATCTTCCTAAAAGAACCAGGCACATACACCAGATCCAGTGCACCCCAGGAGGCCCCCACGTCTCCTGCCCACTCATTTGAACAAAGGAGCTTGCATTCCATATTATGCCCCACTCTGTTTACTGATACTCGTTTAGGAGATTTGCAAAATTGAATACAGTGATACAGTTCTCCCTTGAGGAAAAAGATGAAGTCGAGGCAATAACAATTATTTAAGATCCAAAGAACTATGGTTTTAAAACACGGTATCTATACACATGCATTGGAAAGAGAGACTACAGCTCACACACACACACGTATACATACCCCCCAGATTGTGACTACAGCCATTATTAGGTGGGAAGGTTATAGATGATTTTTGTTTTCTTCTTTATATTTTTCCACATTTTACTATTTTTTTCACAAGTAGCACGTATTATTCGTATAGAGACATTTTTATGTTAAAAATCCATGAAAAATACTATATATGCCCCTTGCTGCAATCTAGAGGTTAATACCCTGAGTTATCGCTAAAAATTCCTCACTGAAGTCCCCTCTGGGAAATAAGGCTTTTTCCCCCCTTGGATAAAATTTGAAAATTTCTCAGTAGGGAGCAATAACTAACCTGAAGATTCAAGATGGTACCCATGAGAGAGGTAATGGCTAAGCGAGTAGGCTTCCAGTCTCTTAGCATAGGGGAAAAAATGTTTTCTCCTTCTATGGTGCCCATTTTTCTTCATCTGCCCCTCACTTCTTTGTGTCTTCTGTCAGCTAACTCTTAGAGTCAAGTAAGTCTACATTCGCGTCCCAGCTCCACAATTTGCTAACCACGGGATCTCGGCCAAGCCTTTTATAATCTTGGTGCCTCCGTCTGTTCGTTTGTAAACTACCAGGCTTATTAGGACGATCAGATGGAATAATGCGTGTAAGCACAGGGTAGCACAGGCAGTAAAGGCTGGCTGTCACCATGATCCCATTGGCTCTCCGGATCATCTTTTCTAACTGCTTTGCAGAGACCATGTTTCTGCAGTAGCTGGGCTCTGTAATCTCAAGTTCCTGTGGCCTTCCAGCATGGCCCCAGGAACACCAAAAAGAAAAGAGGAAAGCTCAAAACATCATTCCTACTTACCTGCTGGCAGTGGGCTTGTTTCCCCCACAGAGCCTCACGGTCCTTGGTTGAGCAGCAAACTTCACTCACTCAGGAAACCACTGAGAGCCTGTGGCCCCAGGGCCTGCTTGCCTCAAGAAGTCAGTGCTCTCTTTAAGCATTCCCTTTTGGGTTTTCTGACTCAGTATCTTAAGTCATTCTGAGACAGCCTTCTCCTCCCCACCTTCCTCACTTCTACCTGTTGTCCTGAACATGTGTCATCCTTTTTGACCACCCAGCATCTGAAGCCCCATCCTAGATGTGAGGGATGCCCTCCCCCTCCGCCCCCCAGGTCTTGGTCTGGCTGGATCCTTCTTACAGTGGGATTCGGGGTTACCACCGTCTCAGTGGCTCTCTGGGCAGCCCCGTTTATTATCATTGAAGGTTACTTTTGGTTGCTTATAATTCAGGAGCCCAGTCAGCTCCTGCTTGTCCTCCCTTGGCATAAATCCTTCAGCTGTTAGTTCCCAAAACTCTCTGTCATTTGATGTATTACGTTCTGCAGGCTATGGTATTTTATTGTACTTGCCTGCTTCTTCCCCCCCTAGACTGCGAGCTCCCTGAGGACAAGGACTAAGGCCATCTAGATGACTGCAGCATCTCTGTCAGGGAGCAGAGTGTCTGACCCATAGTAGGCCCTCTGCAAACGCCAGATGAATGAACCAGCAGCCACCTAGGAGGGGACCAGCACCACCACGGTAATTTCACTTAGAGAACCAGTTAACTTGCCAACTTGCTGATGACCTGGCACCATTCCTAGTCTGATTCCAGGAGAAACCAGATTTCCTTTAGGCCTTGGCAAGGAAGACAATATTCCAGCAGCGTCCTGAGTGGGAGGGTGTGATGTTGGCTGCGTCTTAAAGTGGGTGAGTAATCCCCTAGGCAGCACTTAGCTTTTAAACCCTGGCTTCTAACGTGGTCATCTCCTGAATCTCCCAGCTTAAAATGGAAAGTGGCATTACTCATGGTGAAGAGCAGACAATAAAAAAACATTTAGGTGGAGCCCGTCACAATGGGATGAGTATTCCCTGGTGATGGGTGAGAGAGCATCTGTGCTCTGAGGGCTCACAGCCCCGGCAGACAGCTCAGTCAGAGCAGGGTTTTTGAACTACACCTCCGAATTAGCTCATCACCCAGCACCTCGCTCTTTGGGGTGTTGGAAGACATTGCAGTTTCTCAGCCCACACCAGGCACGATGAGAGGAAATGCCCGTGAATAAATTCAGTAGGTGGTATAAAGCAGCAGTTAGGAATTTAGGTTGTGACATCCAGTGGAGCTGGGTCTGAATCCTAGCTCTTCTTAGTCACTAGCTCTGTGACCCCAAGTAAATTGCTTAACCTCTCTGATTTTTGCATTCCTCATCTGTGTGATGGGTTAAATAATAGTATGTACTACAAAGTCATGAGAAAAGGAAATCAGATGATCTCTAGTAAAGCCCTTATCATAACGCCTGGCTCGTAACCAACGCTTAGTAGACACTGGGTTGAGGGTGTTATTCTTGTACCGTCTTCCTCCCGCAGCCTCCGAGTACCTCTCCATCCTGTAGGTTTTCATGTGTCTTTTAATCCCCCCCACCCTCCATACCCTTACTCCTTCCAGGAGTCATCCTTTATCCTCTAACCCCCTTCTAAGCTGCGGTCACACCCCAGCCTCCCTGCGTGCTCACTCCTTCTCCATTTCTATCTCGTTTTTCTCTCACTTTCTCGGTATCTGTCAGCTAGTGTACCAAGACCCGGTTTCTGACCTGTCATTATTTCTTCCCCGCCTCAGAATCCATGGGCTGGCACCCAGTGAAGCAAAATGCACTGGAATAAATCGATCTGATTTTAATGACACCTCATGGACAGACTGGGCACAAGGTCATAAAATGGTCAGGGCTCAACACCAGTGGCCAGTGCTCCAGTGTAATGTACGTGTTCCACCAGGAGGCCAAGTGGACCAAGTCCAGTCTTACCAAGGCTGGGTGTGGAGCGGTAGTACTGATGGTTACATATGCAATATTTTTCTCAGGAAAGACCATACCACCAGTTTTTCTAATAATAGACTTCTTTAGTGAGTTCGTAAATTTGATTTAGATTTTTTTAAGGCGTGTACTCTTGGCTTCAAGTCAGTTACACGCAGTAGTATTTGGAAATAAACAAGGTCGTGCCTGTGTTGAGACGCTCAGCATTGTTCTAGGTAGTTCTGTGCCCATGATCTGGCCACTGACGCAGCAATCATCGCTTCCTCCAGGGAGAACACCTCCCACCTTTGATCACTGGTGACTAGGTAACCACAGGCTGTCATCTCAGGACATGTCCTAATCATTCATTTATTCAACATGTTTAATGAACAGCCTTTTATGTGCTGGGCTCATTTCTGGTTATCATGGCAGAGAGGGTAAAAGAACAGGATGCGAGTCCTGCCCTCCAGGAACTTACAGCCCAGCATGGGAGGTACATACACACAAATAACTCATGGGGGGCGAACGTGATGAGTGCTACAAACGAGGCAACCAGGGGTAATGGGAGTTCCCAGGAGGCACACATCACACGAATGATGGCGATGCTAGGGAGGACGGATTACTTGAGGTGGATTCTGTAGGTGACTAAGATCTCAAAAGGCTAAGATTGGCACGTACATTGGACAGAAGACACAGCACGAGCAAGGAATGGAGTTGGAAAATTCACCGTGAGAATAGGAGACAGGACACTTTGAATTAAGGATGGCGTGTATATAACAGTGGGGAGGTGAGGCTGGAAAGATAATTTATGGCCAGATCTTATAACTCACTTCCTGCTAACATCTCTACTTGAATGTCCAATAATTATCTTAAACTTAAGATAACTGGACACATCTGTTGGTCCCCCCTACTGAATCGCCCCGCTTTTCTTTCTCAGGTATTTCAAATCTTCATAAATGTTCCCAGTGCCTCAGCCCCAAAACAGAGAATTCACTGTTTCTGTCTCCATCTCTTAGCCCCATTCAGTTCATCAGCAAGTTCTATCTTCAAAACACATCCTCAATCTGACCTCTTCTATCTTCTCCGTTACTGTCACTACGTCCCGAAAACCGTCACTTCTTACCTGCTTCCTTGTTTCTACTCTTGCTCTCATATAACCGTGTTTAAGTCAGATCAGATCCCCTGCTTGCTGAAGACCTGCCAGCAGCTTCCCGTAGCTCTCTCCACGGGAAGACCGTGTCCTCCGGGCTCACCATCAGGCCCCAGCCTCTTCCCCGCCTCACCCCTCTCCTCTCTGCCCTTGCTTGTCCTGCTCCATCCACACTGCTGGCTGCCCTTCTCTTCCCTGAGCACACCAAGCATGGGCCTGCCGCAGCGTCTTTGCCGTGACTCTTCCCTCTGTCTGAAACACTGCTCCCTCAACCTGAAAGTCTCCTCTTTCCTTAGCCGTCTGCTTGTCCACCTCGTCACGGCTCATATCTCAGCTCGGATGTCACCTCTGCAGGTTACCTGTGACCATCCTGACTAAAGTCACCCCTTCTCAGTTTTCTTTCTCTCAGAACTCCAATTTTTCACTTATCTGAAATGCTGTCCGGTATTTGTTTATTCTTCTGTTTCATCACCATCATTTCTACTGACTTGTAGTTCCATGAGCCTTTGTCTTATTTACTGCTGTCTCTTTAGTCATCAGTACAGTCCTAGCCCAAGCAGGTAGTCAGTGGAATGCAGGTTTGTGGAATGCAGATTCCTGGGCCACACACCCAGAAATCCTGATTAATTTGTCTGGATTGGGGCCAGGCAAAAGAGGAGTTAATTTGTTTGAATTTTTTTAACCGTATGTGTATTTTTAAACAATGTTATACCTAGTACAATTCCCAGGTGGCTCTTACTTTTAGGCAGAGTTGAGAACCCCTGACCTAGAGAATGAAAATCCCTGTAGCATCTTGCTTCTCAAAGTGGGGTCCTTGGACCCGTAACCCCCAGGTACTTGCTAGAAATGCAGATTGCCAGGCTCCAGCCTAGCCCAAGAGAACCAGAATCTGCAGTTTAACAAGATGCCCCAGCTGACCTGTATGCATATTAAATTAAGAAGCACCAACCGAGCAGAAATACAGACCTGCTGAGGAGTAAAGGCTTTGAATTTGGCAGGTTGAGCTTGCTCTGTCTGCAGGACGGTGAAGTGAGCATGTCCCTCAGACAGTTGGAAATGTGGTTCTGAGGTCATGGAAAGAGAACTCAAAAGGAAATGAACATCTTTACCAAAATGCTCCTTGAGGGTTGGAGTCCCAGGGCTGGCTGAGGTTGTGGTTGGAGAGAAGGGCAAAAGGAAGGAGAAGACAGAATTGGTGAACTATAGGGGCATCCCCCGTGTGGGCATGAGGAAGGGGAGTTGAGAGAAGGCAGTGGGGAAAGAAAGAGACGGATGAAGAATGATCGCATGAGCCTGGGTAGGAGACGAGGTCAGGAATAGGGTGACCAGAAGCATCAGATTTTGCAGAAGCGTCAAGGGACATGAAGACCAAGAAATGACAACGGGGTTCTATCCAGAGATGGGCAGATGGAGGAACCAAGCGAGGGAGGAGAGGCTTGAGTCAGTGGTGAGCAGCTGGAAGCAGTGAGTCCACACCACCCTCCGGGGGAGCTCTGTGGTCGCACCAAGAGGAAGATTGTGTCTTGAAGGAGGAGGAGTGGGGAGAAGCTTTGCTCAAATGAGAGACCTGGGAATGTTTGTCAAGAAGGAAACTTCATGGAAAGGGACTGAATAATTGGAGATCAAGAGAGATTTAATTGATGAGACCAGGTCCTGGAGGGAGTAGGAGAGAACCACACTAGACTTACATGCTTGCTGATGCCTAGACTGACTTACACAGGATACAAAATAAATACCAAGCTGCCTTCAGGGAAGGAAACGGGGTGACCAGGGAGGCAGGGTGGCTTTCTTTTTTGTTTAAGAAAAACCAAAAAATAATTAAAAAAAAAACAAAACAACCCCTTGTGTGTGCTCTACCCAGATTTAACAAATAACATTTTTCTCAAGTTTACTTTAGTTTTTTTTCATATGAAAGAAATGAAACATCAGAGAGAAAGTCAAAGCTCCTCTTGTTTCCCTTTTCATAACATCTGTATCCTCCTTCCTCCGAGGCAACCACTACTGTGAGTTTAGTGTGTGCGTGCGTGTCTCCAATGCCCGTAAAGGGCGTACTCTGCTTGTATATATAGTTCTGCAGGTTGCTTTTACTCGCTCAGCATTGTAACTGAGACCTCTCCATTTTGATACATTGTCTGTAATATTTACTATATAACAACAAATATCACATAAGACATCCTGGAAGTTCTGACCTTAAAAATAGCCTGTTCTGTATTTGCATTTTTTCTCTAGGGATGGACATTTATGTTACTTTTCGTTTTTCACTATTATCCAAACTGCTGTCACAAATACCCTTGTACATGGAGAAATGTACTTATAACTGTCTACTCTTTGGAGTTTTTTTTTTTTGCCATATGTATTTTTAAAATAGATGTTTTAAATAAGAAAAATTAATTTTCTTAGGAAACTTCTCAGAGTATGATCCAAGGATCACCCAAATCAGAATTACGTGGGCAATTTGTTGTAAAATGCTGATTCCTGGGCCCTGCATCAGACCTACTAAGTCTACTACGTTATAATGAACCTCCCCAGGTGATTCATAGGCATCCTCTAGTTTGGAAGCACCGAGTAGACAGAAGGTTCCTCTGAGAGGAGGTGGGGGTGGCGGAGGGCAGGGCAGGTAGATGGTGGAGGAAGGGCTGTGCATGGGGAGGGGTGGAGCGTACCCTTGATTGACAGCTCCCCTATACCATGCACATTGCTACAGCCTGACATTTAAAGCAGATGATAACTGCGAAAGGTTCAAAAGGCCAGCAGAGATGAGTAGGGCAGTTTGTGGAGTCCACTGCTTAGTTAGTGGCTGTGTGCCCTTGGGAAGTCACCTAACCTCTCTGAGCTTCAGTTTCCCCATCTGCAGAATGATGGTGGCACTACTGCCCACCTCAAAGGTGAAGAGCAAATGACTTAAGGCATGTAACCTGCTTAACCCAGAACTTGAAACTTCTTACATGGCTGATAAATGATGACCATGGCGGTGAGGTGATGCTGACAATGGTGATTGTTCAACCCCCTTTGTATCCAATACATATCTTTGAGAGTTTGGCTTATAGCCTCCTTATTTGAAACTATAACAGCTGTTCATAGTGACTGGATGTTGTTTTAATATCACATTATGGACTGAGATCTGAAATATATAGCTTTCAAGTGCTCTATTACTCTCATGGAAAAATATGATCAGCACATATAAGCCGCTACAAGGCACAGGTTCTGGAAATGTGCTAACGTGGAGAATGGGAGTTCCTGTATTTTGGAGGTGAGGGACTGAGTTGGAGAGAGCTCAGCACACACGTACCCCTTGCAGCGTGCACGCAGCCAGATGGTCCCCCCCCCCGCTCCCGAGGAGCGAGCCCGTGTGAACGGGAGGGCGGGGTGAGGCAGCAGCACCCACGCCTCCCTCCCGTGAGCCTTTCGGGCAGGGCCAGTGGCTCAGAGAGGTGAGCGCTGGGGATCCCACCCGTAGACCACGGAGCACACAGAGGTAGCCCAGAGGGGCCCTGAGTCCTTCCTCCCTGAGCCTCAGCCCACTTCTCCTCTGTGCCCGGCTTCAGCCCACCAGAGCCTGAATCTTCCACCACGGCTGAGCGAAGTGGGCGAGACCCCTGGCTCTGAGCTCAGATAAAGTAAACTCTGAATCTCGGCTCTGCCTCCTAAGAGCTGTGCCACATAATCCTTTTTTTTTTTTTTTTTTTTTTTAACAGACTTTCTTAAAGAGCAGTTTTAGGTTCACAGCAAAATAAAGAGAAAGGTGCAGAGATTTCCCACGTGTCCCCTCCACCACGCAAGCACAGCGTCCTCCATCACCAGCGTCCCCACCAGACAGGTGCATCTGCTACAACTGAGTGGCCTACACTAACACAGTGAAATCGCCCCAGATCCATCGTTTAACATTAGGACTCACTCTTGGTGGTGTACGTTCTGTGGGTCTGGACAAATATACAGTGACACGTAGCTACCATGTAGTATCAGACAGAATGGCTTCACCTGCCTGAAAATTCTCTGTGCTCCCCCGGGTCATCCCTACCTTCCTCTCCCGGAAACTGTTTGATCTTTTTACTGCCTCCATAGTTTTGCCTTTTCCAGAATGTCATATAGTTGGAATCGTTTACGGATTGGCTTCTTTCTCTCAGTAAAATGCATTCAAGTTTTCTCCATGTCTTTTCATGGCTTGATGGCTCATTTCTTTTTAGTTGTAAAGTAATCTGCACCATGTGGACACACCACCTTTTTTTAGCCTCAGTTTCCTGGGCTGTAACAGGAGGAATGGGTCACATGGATTGAGAGAATTCATGGTGACGATAAGCTTGAATGTTTCAGTGTGCAGGACCAGGCTCTCTGCTCAGTGCCTCTTTCTGCACTTCCTCCTCTAGTCCTTCCTGAACCCCATCATGTGGTATATAATACATTTTACTCAAATGTGTCAACAAAATACATTCCTATTTTACAGATGAGGAAGCTTAAGCCCAGGGAGATTAAGTAATTGCTCCAGTCCGCAGGTCCAGGAAAGGACTGGTCTGTTATTCAAACCCAGACATTCTGACTTCGGGTCTCAGGATTGGGGCTGTAACCTCCCCAGAAAGTTCTTTACAGTGTTTGGCATGTAGTGAAAACATGTCGCCTGGTGTCACCTCTTATTATTGTTAATATTTTTGAAGCAGAGCCATTTAAATGGTCAGGTTGCAATTCTTTTCTAATGAGACATACAGAGCACTGAGATGTTGGGAAATCCCCTGATGCCGTGCTGCAAATGGGTTACAGAGCTGGGATAAAAAGCCCTGGGTACCGGAGGCTCCAGGTTGCTCTAAAGAGAGTCCTAATTGATCTTTAAACTGACGTTGACTGAGCACTTACCGGATAGGTTACCCGGTTCCATGCCATGACAACCCATTTTAGGAAATGGAAGTGCCCAGGATCCCAGCCCTGCTCTCCTTCTCCCCTGACGCTGCTTCCATGTTGCCCATCCCTCCTCACCTCCCTTCTCCCATCTCTGCCCGGGGGCCAACCTCTGCAGCCCGGGCACATGTCAGGGCACAGAGACAGCCTGGGAGCGCCTGGGTCTGCCCAGTGTCTGGCTCCAGGGGTGAGTGCCTTGGCAGCCAGCCGCAGCTCCTCGTCACCATCCTGGTGACAGTACACGCTGGTCCCTGGGCAGGCAGCCTCGGCCTGGGCACACCTGCTCACTCCCTGTCCCCTCCACTTCCTTCTGCCCTGGATTTCCAGACAGAGTCAAAAATGGGTTCACATCAAGTAAGATTTGTTTTCTTTCAGAGTAATTTTCCATTTATAGACAAGCCTTCTCTCGGGAGGCCCTGTCCTCCTTCCTCTGTCTCGTTTTTTCCTGGGTATTTGGGGATGAAGTCTTGGTGGCTGTTTTTGAGCCCTGTGGTCAGCAGCCCAGCCGGTCACTCATTCAGAATGTCTCCAGAAAGCCAGTGGTTACCCTGACAGGAGCGTATGCTGATTTCTGCGGCCTCTGAGACCTCCATGGACCTGTGCCCACATAGCCAGTGTGAAGTGTTAGAAAGAAGGACGTGACCTGGGCCAGCACGGTCCTCCTCGCAGGCTCATCCTGGTGAGATGACGAGGATGATAATTGCAGCAGTAGCAGCAGCTGATACTCACAGGAGCTCCTCTAAGTGCTAAAAGGGATTCACTTATTCCTGCGAGCTGGGTGCTGCTCTCATCTCCTTCACACAGACAAGGAAATAAGCACACAGAAGTGAAGGCCACAGCTGACCTCTCTGGCCTGGCCACCCCAGCATCCCCCTCCAGTCCTGTGTTCCAGCCACGCCAGCTTTGGTTTTGTCCCTTGGATACACTATGTGATCTCCTGCCACAGTTCCTTTGCACATGCTTTCCCTCTGTCAGGACCACTGTTCCCTCCGCTTTACAGCGAATTCACTGAGTCATCTTTCCCATCTCAACTGCGACTTCTTCAAGGATGCCCTACTCAACCCCCTCTCCCTCACCCCGGCCAGATGTCTCATTAAAGCTCTCACAGTGCCACCTGCCTCTCCTCCATGGCCCTGGTCAGTTTAAACTCTACTTTTATTTGTGTAATTTTCCGATTAATGTCTGGCTCCGCCTCTAGACCATAACGCCTTGAGAGCAGAGGCTTGGAAGAGCTGCCTTGTATATAATTCTATCATTGCACTTACCCTGGGGGGCTGAAATGATTTGCTTATGTATCTGTCTCACCCCGTGGTCTGTGACTTTCCTGAGGGCAGAGTCCAGGTCTTTTTCTAACAGCCTCGGCTCTGCAAATATCTGGTGAGTTGAGCTGAATGAACTGGATTTAATTGAAGAGTGTAACCTAGGGAAAGGCACCTGAATATTTAGAACTTTTGATGGAGCAAGCCCACAAAAGACAGTCGTTCAGAATCACCCCGTTGGAAATCTGGAGTGATTTTGGAGAGAAGGTTAGCTTTTTTAAAAAACCAGGTTCACTTATGATTTGGATAGCAGACCAGAAGGACCCATGACTTTCCCAAAGAAGCATCATATTACGGTTATAAATCCAAGAGCAGTGAGGACGAAAGGATGTCTGCCTCTCTGAGGTTCATCTGAAGTTTAGTAAAAGTCAGAGCATAAATAACTAGTGGAATCTCATTGGAAGTTGTGTTGAGATTTGGCTCCTGAAGCCCTTGGCCTTGCGTCATTTCCTTATCTCTCCTGGATGACCTTGCCTGGCTCACGCCCCAGTGCTGTTCTTACTGTCTTTGACTCCGTAAATGTTGGGGTCTGGTTGCAAGGAAGGATCCTCCTCTCTGGGCCTGGTCCTGTCCAGGACCTGATGCCCCTCAGTCTGGGGAATGGGCCTCAGGGCTTCCACACTTGAATGAAAAAGAGAGAGAAAGAGGGAGATACACAGAGAGAGAAGGGGGCTTCTCTTCTGCCCAAAGGATGAGCAGGGCCGGGGCGGAGGTGGGGGATGGTGAGCCATGGGTTACAGGCCTGGTGCTGACCCAGCAGGATATATGAAGGAAGTGCCAGGTAACTGCGGGCTCCCACATCCAAACAGCGCCCAGCCCCAGCTCTGCACACCTTGGCTCCAAGGAAAACGGGCAGTTTTTCGAAAAAGCTGTTTTCTTTCATCCTGCCTCCTCCTTCCTATCAAAACAGATTATGAGCGTGTCCCTTGGAGGATTGAATAGCCCCTTTCAAGAAGTTAGAAAGAAGCTGTTTCTGAGTTGAGAGGATTAGGCTAGTGAAATTCAACATTTGCAGCACATGCTAGATTAGCAGGTAATTTGAAAGCACGTTACTGAGGCTCCAGTAGCCCATCGTGACGCTCATAGAATTTCAAGTGTTTTGCAATAAAAACACCACCTAATTATCACACAGGAGGGATTAAAGTGGCACTGCCCCCCTCTGGCCCCCCATTGTGAACACACCCTGGCACGCAATAGGTACAAAGAACCTGTTCAGTGCACAGAGGACATTAATGTCTGCCCTAAGGTCCTGGCAACTTTCCAGAGCGGGACGGACAGAAGCCCTTAGTCTTAAACATATTTTGCTTAAAAGCATTGGGTAATGACACATCAAACTGTTTGCCATTCTCTTTGGGCTTCTAGACCTAGTGTCCACTTATCCAAAATTATGAATTTATTCCCGACAGTTAATAAACTTACGTGGAATCCCAATGGCTTAAACTCAGACCTAAGGTTTTTTTTTTTTTTGTAAGAGTCACTAAAGACTCATTCTTAAAGAGGAGACAGAGTCTTGCGTAACTTGAAAATGTAGCACAAATATTGAGAAAGGACGTCTTGGAGTTTCAGTGGCTAAGGCAGAAAAAAACTCAAAGATGTGTTGAAGTTAGAACTGGAGCCGCTTTCCAAGCTTGACGGTCAGGCTAGTCCTGCCCTTGGTGGGCTGGGCCCGGGCGGGTGCAGTGGCGCCGAGGTCCAGAAGAGGGCGCTCTGAGCTAAGTGTGTGGACCGCGGCGGGGAAATCAGGGCCCTTGAAAGAGGCTGTTCATGCTTCATCTTTGTTTGTCCTGCCTGTTTTTGTGTTCTCTGGAGGAGTGAGAGACAGTTTTCCCCCCTCTGTGCCAAAGAATGATCTGCAAATATAATTAAACTGATGATTTCACAGATTATATAGCAAATCCCAGACATATCATGTTAAACGTTTATTTAATGGCCTTCAGCCTCTGGTCTCCCTGAAATCTGTGAGCAAGTTTCTCACAGCACGGCTCTTCTAGCATATTTCAGCGGGCCCTCAGGAACCAGTGTCTTCTTTAAATGTTGACTCTAGGCCTAGAAGGTGGATGTTCAAACCAACAAGAGTAGACTGTTGCTTTCTCTCTGAGAGTGATTTGTGTTTGTTCCATATTTATCAGCTCAGTGACTAAGCGTTCCCTGTGCACAAGAGCCACCTTACCCACAGCGTCTTGATTAAAAAGCTATATAGTCATCAGATTGGGATACATGGAAGCTTGTTTCCAGTATATAAACTTCCTCAGGAAAACACCTTCTTCCCGCATTTCTCAGCCCCAGGCCCCGAGGGAAGAGCAGGCAGATTGACCAACTCCTTCCAGGAAACCGCACGCCATGCAGGCTCTGTGACGGCTGAGCCCCATGTGAAGATTTCGTCTTAGGGAAAGGTTCACCCCAGGGCCCAGAGACCGCTGTGCGAGGTTCACAGCAGCCCTGTTTGCCATAGCAAGAACTTGGAAACCATGTTGCGTCGTTAGTGGAATGATACGTTATACAGCCAAGCAAACCCCAGGCAGCCGTAAAAAAGAGAGCTAGACAGGACACAGAGGAGTGGGGGAAAGAATGCCCTGGAGCAATACGTGTGGAAATAGCCCATCACTGATTTTTTAAATTGTATGTGTAGATACATAGATAGAAACTTGAAAAAAATGATGGCCTGCAGAGAGTGGGATGGAGTCCGTGAAAATGCATCACAGGGGTTTTTCTAATTTAAAGGGGAAAACGATAACCTTTGTAAAGCCCTCCGAAAAGGACAAGAATGCCATCGTCTCACTCCTTCCCTTCATCCTCCAAACTTGCTAAGTGTCTGTCACCTGAAGACCCCTCCCCCCACTCCCTGGGACCCTCTAGCTCCCACGGCTCTCTCAGCTTCCCCCGCGGCCGAGCATCCCCCTAGAAAGTCGGCGCTCCAGCCCCTCTCAGTCACCCCCCGCCCTCTGGGGTCCTCCTTCCACGAAGATGCCCTTGGAAAAGCTTGCCCATGGTGTCCTCCAAAACTGGGCTTGCAGACTGCTGACCCAGGAGCTGGAGGTGGCCTGGGGACACATGCTTTGCTGGAGCCACGTTGTGGTTGTGGTTGTGGTTGTTCTTGATCAGTTCGACATCGACCCATGGGGAGATTTCACCTGGAACTCGAGCTCCCTGTCCTCTTTAACCCTCAGAAGATCTGACCCATTGCGCCCGCCTTCCTGCATTACTGGAGCTGAGGGGCAGCCTGACCCTAGTCTCCACGCTCTCTCCTGTGGGCTCTCCTGCCCCCCCCGGGCAGTAGTGCTTCTGGTCTCACTCTAGACCGTCCTCCTCTGTCTGGTTTCAGTAAGAGCTCTGGCTTCTGGGTCCTCCTCTTTAACTGCCCTTGCTCAGCGTCCTTTCCTGGCTTCTTGTCTTTCAGCCCTGCTTTGACGTCCAGCATCCTTCCAGGGTCAGTCCCAGGTGTTCCCTCTTAACCACATATGTGCTCTCTCGTCCCACCATGCGCCCTTGCCTGCCTCAGCTTCCACCCATGTCTCCAGAATCCCTAACTGCCTCTGCTTTAATAAGTGACAGTGCAGTGGTTACAAAGTAACCCAAACTACAGACCTTAGTCGGATTTCCTTTCCCTCACTGCCCACAGGCATCTTCTAATGGTTTGACCTAAAGAGTCCTTACATTTTCGTTCCTTTCCTTCCCTCCCAGCAGTGTCTTGGGTCAGGCCAGCAAAGTCTTGACCCCTGTCCAAGGTGATGGCTTCTCATTTTTTCTCTCTGTAGCTTATTCTCTTACCTCACCCACCGCACCTCCAGCTTTGTCCTCCCAAACCACAGATCTGATCACGCCTCATCCTTGCCCAGGCACCCTCTGTTACTCCTCACTGCCTGCAGGTCAGAGCCCAGACTTCTTAGCTTGGCATTCAAGGCTCTTTATGACCTGGTTCCAACCTTTATTCATTCAGGCAACAAACTGAACACCCGTATGTCAGGCTTTGGAGATACTTTTGTGAAAAAAGTAAGACATTGTTCCTGTCCTCATGGGACCACATTGAACTTGGAACTTTACAGATAATACACACACACACACACACACACACACACACACACACATTACAGGGCAAAGAAAGAAAAATTCGGTCTCAAGGAGCCAAGACAGAGAATAAAGAGTAAAACCAACTCAGAATAGGTGATCAGACAGAACTCTCTGAGGAGGTGACAATTAAGCTGAGACCTGAAGAAAGAGAAGGTGCAGAGATCTGGGGGTAGCTCATTCCAGGGGAAACCCCTCCTTCTCTTACCTGCCTCTCTTTACTCCCTTTCCTGTCTACTCAGAACTCCATGCAGGCTGAACCATCATCCGCACCTGTAGACACTGTTCTCCGGGGGTGTTTTCTGCCCCACTGTGAACTTCTCAAAGGGAGGAACTTCCTTATGCATTTGGGTCCCTAGTGCTTTGTAAATACTTGGCTCAATAACTGTGAACTGAAAAAACGGATGGATGGATGCATGAATGAATGGGTAGATGGACGGGTAGGTGGATGGTTGAGTGAGTGGATGGATGCATGGATGCATGGATATAGATGGATGGCTAGATGGATGGGTGGGTGGGTGGATAGGTGAGTGGATGGATGGGTGGGTGGAAGCACACATGCTTTGAGCTGAGCTGAGTGTAGTGTCTTTCAGGGACAGTCACATAACCAGCAAAGCTGAGACCTTGAGTTTGCTGGAGTTGGCTTGTGCTGGGGTAAGAGTCCCTGAAAAGTGTTCTCACTCAGGTTCTCTACCACTTTGGTTGCATGTCATTTTTCTATTTAACCATCCTTTTTACTGTGAAATGGGCATGTATTTTTTTTCCAAATAAAAAACAATAACATTAAAAAAATTTTTTAAAAATAAACAGCCCTTAACCAGATCTTGCTTCACTTATAAGGGAGATTTGTGGATAGAAAAATGGGAGGCAGTGTACACAGTGCTCAAGTACCCAGCCTCTGCCGTCAAATCACTGTGTTCAAATATTAATCCAAGCTCTTACCCACAGTAGATCCTGGGAAACCTCACCAAGCCCTTGGTTTCTTTATCTATAAAACGTAACTAGTCAATGTACCTGCTTTCACAGTACTCCTGGGAGGATTCAGTGACACGTGTAAGTGTTATGACAGCACCTGAAACAAAGTAGCAGCTCAAACACCAGGAGCTGCCACAGTTAGAGGACTGATGTTTCCTCAGCCTGACCCATCCTAATGCCTCGAAGAGCTTCTAACAGAACCACAGCCAAACATGACAAAGGACGTGCACTTTGAGCTGTTTTTCTGGTTGTCAAGGAGAAATTCTCTTGTGCAGATTCCTTGACTCCAGAGCAGGCCCCTGGAAGCGGCCGCAGACACGGCCACACTCAGGCGGGGGTCGGATTCGGACCACGTCCCGGCGCCCCCTGCCCGGCGCGGGCCCGGCTCACTGCGGGGCCGGTCAGCCCCTCAGCAGGCCCAGGTGCAGGTCACTGGTTTTGTCCCGCAATGTGACTGTGGTTGCTCTTTGTCTGTAGTCGGGGCTTCCCTCCTAAGACCTCGCCTGTTAGGTAACAGCCTCGGTCTCACCCAGGACAGGAATCTCGGCGGTCCTGTTAGGCAGCGCTCCACCCACATTCCTCCGTCTTCGGCCACCCTCCCTGCCCCTCCCGGAAGTGTCATCCAGCTGTCAGGGGAGGTCACTCAGCCTCTCACTGGAGGATGCCAGACACTCAGGTGCCGCTGGGGCCCGAGGTCTCAGGGTGAAGCCCTCCGCCTGCTCTGTCACTGCCCACCTGGCGCCGTTGCGGCCCAGGCTGAGGTCCTGGTCTCCCTGGCTCGGTCAGGGCCGGGGCGGCTCCCTGGCTGACTAGCTCTTGCTGGCCGTGTGCGGGCCCCTCGGAGTCTCTGTCTCCCAGCCCAGGAGGTCTGCCGCTGGCCCTGCTGCAGGTCGCCCCACCATGGCCTCTGGCTTTCATCTCGGCATCCGCGCCCCACGGGCGCAGCAGGAGCTCTGGTGCAGACCGCACCCGCTCGCCGTGGCCTCAGGCCTGTCCACCCTCTCATCGCTCCAGGCCTCCCCACGTAGCTGGGCCGGAGTGCCTTCAGCTCATCGGAATTTGCCAGACACAGCCACCTCCATCTCCCTGTGCATACACGCGCGTGTGCACACATACACACACATACACACACTCATATCTTCTTCATGGCTGACCCCCAGTGGCCAGTGGGCTCCCCCGTCCGCGGTGGTAGAAACTCCACAGTCTGTCTGCCCAGCCCACCAGCCCTTGCTGTGTTAAAAGGGAGCTCGAGCAAAACTTCTCTCCACAAATCTTGGCAGTTGAGCCGGCGGCCCTCAGTATTCAGCGTTCCCGTTTCCTTCCCCGGCTCCGGGTGACTGGCCTCCTGACCCAGCCTCTGGGTAAGAGGGCTCCAAATGGAACATGGTTTAAAGACTGCAGGGTGGGGATGGAGGGGTCAAAATACATTGCTTCCTTTTTGCAAAATATTCTCCCTCATACAACCATTCCTCTTCCAGGCCTGCTGTAGCTAAGCAACCAGTGTCCTTCAAGGCACTTTCCTTTGTTCCATTCTTCCTTATGTTCATTCAGCAACTGTGACTGAGCACCTGTGACGTGCAGGCACTGTGCTGGGCATCGGGTCAGTAGCTGCCTTGCAAACATAATACAGATATTCTCACCTCCATGTGGAAAGATGCTCAGCATCATTAGCCATCAGGGCCGTGCCCATCAAACCACAACGAGATGCCATTCACGTCCACTAGGACGGCTCAAATCAAAGGATGGATTATAACAAGCGTTGACAAGGATGTGGGGAAATTGGAGCCCTTGTACCTCACTGGTGGGAATGTAAACTTGGTGCAGCCACTTGGGAAAACAGTTTGATAGTTCCTCAAATGCTCGTCCATGGAGTTGCCTTAAGACCCAACACCAACAGTCTCACTCCTAAGAATACCCATGGGAAATGAAAACATATGTTTGTACAAAAACGTATGCACTAATATTCATAGCAGCAATATTTATAGCAGCCCCAAAGTGGAAGGAAGCCAGATGTCCATCAAATGATGAGTGGATAAATAAAATGTGGTGCATCCATACAGTGGAATATTTTTTCAGCTGTAAAAAGGAGTGAAGTACTGATAAAATGCTACAACATGGATGAAACTTGAAAACAATATGCCAGTGAAAGAAGCTGGTCACAGAACACTCTGTATTATATGATTCATTCATGTGAAATGTCCAGAATAGGCAAATTCATAGAAACAGAAAATAGATTAGTGGTTGCTGGGGCTGGGGGAGGAGGGACTGGGGAATGACAGCTTAATGGGGGTGGGGGTTTTTTTTTAGCGTGATGAAAATGTCCTGAAATTAGACAGTGGCAGTGGTTGCACAACTCTGTCAACGTAGTCAAATCCACTGAATTGTACGCTTTAAGTGGGTGAGTCGTATGGTGTATAACTTATGTCTCAGTAGAGCTATTTAAAAATGTTCTCATCTCATTCTCTGACTCTCCCTTTTCTGGTTTCTTAGCTCTCCCAGGACGAGTATGAATTCAACTTTTGGTCATTTTAAAACTTTGTCCAACACCTTTATTAGCGTCCAATATTTGGAGGCTAGACACCAATTTAATGGTTTTTCAACAGTCCTTTTCCATTAGAAGTGAACCTTCAAGAGAGCAGGGACTCTGGTTTTGTTCATGTCCACTATAACACAGAGCCTGGCACGTAGTAGGGTCTCAGAAGGATGTGCTGAATGAACAGGTATTTCATGGCGTTTACATCCCAAATGGACACAAAAGCCCAGCAGTGATTGTGAGTCGTTCATTCACTCAGCACGTGTTTCCTGTGTCCTCGCGGTGCACAGAGTGAACGAACAAAGCAGACAGGTCTCTTCCCTGGGGGCGCCTAGCACAAAGGAAACCTGTCCCGAGCAGGGTCAGCACTTTGATCAAACCCTGAAAACAAATAATGCTGAACCTTCAGTAAAGGTTTACGTAGATGGACAGTGGAAATTTTGTTCAAGTGGGGCTTTGTGGGAAGTTAGGCTGAATTGAGATAGTCGTGCCAAAAAGGAGAGATTCTGAAGGATAGGGGACGAGTGAGAAGAAACTTAATCAGGAGAAAAAGAAAATGGGCATTTTTTTCCAATAGGACTGATTTTGCCCGTTAGGAGGCATGTCCAAGCTGTGATTTTAACTTCTCGTCGAAGTGGGGAGGAAGATGGGGAAAGCGCAGAGTGCCAAGTCTCCCGCTTCATCTCCAGTGTCGGGAAGTCTCTGAGAAGAGATGTGCAGGGAAAGAGTGACTCAGTGGCTGGGAGGGGAGGGGACAAGGGTGCTTCAAAGAGATGGGGAAGATTGCCTTTAAGTACAGCTGCTGTCCTCACTGTGGAAAATCACAGGAAGGGCAGCCAAGAGGCTAAGGCAGAGGGCAAGAAGATACTCGATGATGACACAAGCTGGGAAACCAAGAGGCCAGCTTGTAGATCCAAAGCCCACTGTGGGTGAGGGAGGTCTTGGCGTCAAAAATTAAAACAAGGAAACTTGTCCAGTTGGCTTTTCCCACACATACCACCTCCTTGTTCCACATCTCTTTTCCCCGTATTTTCATTTTGACACACAGGGATTTGAGAAAGCCTTAAGTGAGAAGGAGGTGTGAAACAGGGCTAGGATGTGATTAAGACGTGAATAAGGCTCTTGAACAAGGCAGGGTCAGGCCAGAGGGTCAAGACTCTTGGAAAGATGGGAGGAGGCAAGGAAGATGTGGGAAGAACAAAGTTCAGGGTCAAGGATGATGCTGCAGAATTTGGCAGAAATCACCAACTGGAGTTCAGGAAAAAGGAGGGTTGGGTCAGAGAAAGACCTTGGGCTGAGGAGGCTTCTGAACTAGGAAATGAACGGGCAGAGCTGCAAGGATCTTCCTAAATGGGTCACCTGACCTGGCAGCCAGAGGACGCACCCCCAGGGTTCAGGGGGAGCTTGAGACTCGGGGTGAGCCCAGCGCAGGGGAGCCTGTGAAGAGGAACAAGGCAAGGTTTTCTTTTTCCTTGAAATCTGGTGCCTCTGTTGTGTTTTTGGTTTACTTAGCTGACTGCCCACCAGAAGGAATGAGTGACAGAGACGGCCCATCACCTTTGGAGGCGATGTGACCTGGTGGCTGGAGACAGGGATTTGGGGCACCGGAGGTTGCCAAGGACCCATCCAGGCTCCACAGCTCCCTAGCGCGGTGTCCCTGTGTCTTCCTCTGTAACAGCGGGGGTGCTAACGGAGGCTGCTGCTGGGGGGGAGTGAGGGAGCCGAGGCAAGGCCCCCAGCGCAGTGAGGCACTTGGAACATCTCCCCAGCCTCAGGCGCACTTTTCTTTTGGTATGTTAACATCTCTAGCCTTAGGATGTGCAGCGTTCTTTTCCTTAGTGTGACATAAAATGATGGGGTATCTTAAGATCTGTGGTTCATTACTTTAATAAAATATGGATGGAGCCATCCAGCAAGTGGCAGTGGAGGTGTTTTGTGCTGGATTCACGGCTCTGTCTACGCCTGGCGTCGCCCTCTTCTGTCTCAGCTGGTTGAGCCTTTTCCCTGGGGGCCAGGCCCTGGAGGGCAAGCCTTGGCTTGGCTCCTACTCGCCGTGAGACCCGGGCTAAACAACGTCACCTCTCTGGACCTCAGTTTCCTCTGCTCTGCCCGGGGGATGACAATATTCCCCGCACTCCCAGGGTTGTTGTGAGAATAAAATGACAGAAAGTTACAGAAAGTGCTTACTTAGCACAATGCTGCTTTGTGTGAATGTTAGATGATGGTGATGATACAGATAATTAACGTTCCCGTATGTAACAAGATTACATTTTCTTAAAAGTCTTATTATTATTCCTGAGCTACCTCCGGAGCCCCACCGCAAACATCCATCTCAGATTCCCAGTGGGGACAGGGATCTCAGAACCCAAATCAGCCCTCATGCTCTGTGATGGTGGGTAGGACCGCAGCCTCCCACTGCCTCACCTTGAACCCCGCCCCTCCCGCTTCACTGCTTCCCCCCCCCCCCCTTTCTGAGCTCTCCCCAGCACTCCCCTCCTCAGGACCCTGGACATGTTACTTAAGGAACTGTTTTTTCCTGGAAGGAGGGCTGGCTCGCTCCCCCTTGGAAAAGGGCACCACAAACCCTGGCAGGGGTTTTGCTCAAGCAGTTAATGACCCAAAATCTTCCCTGACAAATCTATTCTCCGTCCGTTCATCTTCCTGTCTCCCCTTGCTCACTTCACCCAGCTGTCTGCCTCTGTCCTTGCTGGAACCCCCTGCTCTATGTAAATAGCATGTTTTTCTCAAAACTTCTCACTTCTACCTAATAAATCTTTTTTTATTTTCCTAAAGGCATCGGTTTTTATCTAGCATGTTCATTTATCATTTGCACAGGCTTTCAGTAAGCTATTTAACATTTTTATCACATTCAGAACATTTGAATCAAAGGTACCTTAGGGAAACGTGCATAAATATCATACTGTCGAATTGGAATTAACTTAATATTTTATATTTGCCAGAGTGCATATGCATTTATATGCATCCATGTTAATCGTCAAACTTCATGACTTTATACCTTTATCTGTACAACCGACTTTCTTATAAGATCATATTAACCAAGATAAGAAAAAAGGATGGAAGAGGCCTTGTATGTTGCTCTCAGAGTCTGTTGTGACTTGTTTTCAAACTGTTTTTGGTGCAGTTAGCTAGTATATTGATCTATTAGTAATTTTAAAATACCAGTGACTTTAATCTTTACAGTTGACACCAAATCTCTAATAGCTTGCCTCTCAAGATCTTCTTTGCTTTAAATTAGAAAGTATTTAGCCCCGAATTTCATCAATTAACAATTCATGGATGATAAAGAAAGCTAAGTTTCTACGTTTTCTTTCTAATGCAGCTTTTTTCCAAAGGCTCTGACTTTGTATAGTGGTAGACATAAATAAAAAGTCATGGCAGTGCGCTATTTCCAGTTTGCAACATGCCCTGAACTTTTATGGCAAAATGATAGTTTTTGTATAGGAAAAGGGGTGATAATGGTCAGCCTGGGTCCTGCTTCGTTATCTAGAATCCCAAGGGACTTATTTCACCTCATGAGTCTTATGTATCAAAATTAATCATGCTTTACGTTTATAATATTAGTAACTCACATGCCTTCCTTGGTCTCTCCCTCCAAAGCATCTCACAGTGCTGAGAGCATCACACAGCCTTCCTCTTCAAGTACCACAAACGAGCTTTTCCTCAGGGGAGGCTGCAGAGTGTCACGGGTGCACAGGCTTGGCCTATCCCTTTCTTGAGCTCTTATCTTCCTTATCATTTCGTGAGCGCAGAAGATGGATGGAGCTGACGTCTTTTCCCCAGGTTGGCTCTCTGGCAAACTTTTCTCTTTTGAGGTGAGACCCTCTTTCCTGTAATCTGCCTTGTTCTCTAACTGGCCTGTCTCGCTGCACCAAATCCGAGGTCAGGAAAACCCAGACTTTTGTGTGCAGCCTGGCTGCGGGGGATTCCAGTGGAACTCCGGCCGCTGCACTGTGGCATGGCATCTGATAAAGGCTCAGACTTTGTCAGTCCAACAGCCCCTGGCTCCCCCTCCAGGTCTGTATCACAGGGTGAACCTGGAGCAGCACTGTGGGCCCTGCCCCTTGGGGGAGCTGTGGAATTAGGAGTGTTCACTGTGTTTATAACAGAATGACTCTTGTGGTTTAAGGGGCATGTCAAAAAAAAGTCCCAACTCCTCAAGACTTGTTTCTGCTCACTTAAAAATCTTAAGGACCTAGTGCAATGGGCTGGAGGAGGTCGGATGTAAGATTTCACAAAACGCAGCGGCAGCGACATGGCATCGTCGAATCAGAGTAGAAGCCACGGCGTGTTACTTTACAGTCTGTCTGCCTCTCTGCGCGTCCTCCAATGTGTTCAGACAAAGACATGTGGCAGTTAAGCCAGGATATGGAGCCCAGAGTGGCATATAAAGGTGTCTACAGGATGGCAAGATGAGCCCGACTTGTCTGGTGAAGATGGAAAGCGAGAGAGGGCCCCCTCCTCGGAGCCCCTCCTGGGCCACTGGGGGCAGTGGCCGTGGGAAGGCAGGAGCGATGCCCTCACACTCCCAAATGCCCCACACTGCAGATGTTTTCTTTTGGGGAGCCCTGGAAGGCCAAAGTGCTGACACCGTCAGGCTTTGGAGCCTGGGGCTCCATTCCCACAGGCTCTCCCAGGTGAGCGCCCTCCGCGTTCATCCCAGAAAGGAACGGAGGAAGCGCCCGGCCAGCCTGGTGGCGGCTGCCGTGTCCGGCCCTCTGGGAAGGCAGCCCTTCCCCTTTCCCAGCCTCCCTGTCCCAGTTCTCCCCTCTGGCCCTGCTCCCAGGACTTGGGGTGCCAAGCTGTGCCTGCCCGCCTGCCCGCCTTGCTCACAAAGGCAGGTCTGTCTGGAGCTGAGCAGGGCAGGCCCGCGGGGAGGGCCAGGGCTCCCCACCACTCCCCTTAAGGAAGCGGACAGGCCCAGTGCAGTGAGGGGGAGAGAGTGTTCCCCTCGTGAAGTACCTCCTCTTGGGCTCAGCCGAGAAGCAGTGGGGGGGTGTGAAAGGAAAGTGCTTTGCTTTGGATGCCTTGTCCAACAGGGCTGTGCATGCAGCATGTCACCACCCAAATCTAATCAAATTCAGTCATTCTGGGTTCAACAAGCCTCCATCTAACCCTCTGCCTCTGAATCAGTCAAAGACGCTTAGCTCTCCTTTAAAAGCTGTCTCTGCTTCACAGTTGCTATGTGCACGTGACAGCAGGTGCGCCACTAAACGTCCTGCATCTGCCACCTGTCAGTGATTGTGACTTGCAGTACGACCCTGAGGACGCTGCTCTGGGCTGCACTGTCCCAGAGCCACCCCCTAACTGAGCCACCCCTACTAAAGACCTATTAAGTACAGAGACCTGACAAGACACAGGGAGGGCATAACAGGTGGCGTTGAGGTCAAGGGCATGAGCTCTGAAATCAGGCTTCCTGGGAGTCAGTTCACTTCTCTGAGCATCAGTTACGCTGCCTTTAAAGGGTGCCCACCCCGCGTGCTCATCATGAGGGTGCAACGTGGCAGCGCAAGTAGAAGCACTTAGCACCACTCCTGGCACATAGAAAGCATCGCGTAGCCTTGCCTGTTATTTTTGTTGTGGCGATTATTCAGGATGAATCAGATAAGTTCCCTGTCCTTGATGGAAAGTAAGAAGCAGAACTGTATGTAAGACGGACTGCGATGAGTGCTGTGAGGAAGGTGCCAAAGGCGGCGGGGAGAAGAGGTCTGGGAGGATTTACTGGAAGCTGTAGCAGCTCAGCTACAAGACAAACAGCTTCACACATGTGGACGCGGAATAAAGGGGCAGCCAGGACAGAGGCCGGGGCGAGGGCGGGTAGAAGTGGTCTGGTCCCAGCATGAGAGACTGGTGCCGCTGCGTAAGGGGCGTCCGGGATGCTCAGGTCAGTGCACCCTAGAGCCAGACCATCGAGCACCCTAGATGGTGCCATCCCAGAGTGGAGACTGCTGTCTGCAAGCAGAGGGGAGCCAGTGGAGATTTTTGAGAAGGGAATTGGAAAGATGCTTCTGGTAACATTTTATAGGAAAATCTTCGTGGGGGTGGGGGTGGGGGAGGGGGAGGGCTGGGCAGAGGCTGAGAGGCGTTTACTCTGCACTCCCACCTCTGAAAACTTCATCAGTGTTCAAGTCCTTGCTTAACATTCAGGACAGGGGCCGTGTGCTTCCTCCGCACTGCTGTGTTGCCAGCAAGATCCCTGGTTGCTCAGCAAATGCTTGTTGAGCTGAAATAGACAAAAGATCCTAAAGTAGAGCCTTGAGGGTAGGAGGGAGGGCATGGGTCTAAAGTCACTTGGGGAGGAGTGTGAAGAGGATTTGGCAAATGCCAGGAACTCAGCAAAGGAGTAGTCAGAGATAGCTGAGGGCGTGGGCGGGGAGGACTGCGGAGTGGAAGGGAGGGCGGGCAGAACCAGGAGGAGCACAGTCAGCAGAGCAGGTGCAGAGGGCACCATGCAGTGGGCTGCAGCCAGGGTGGGGGGAGAGTGGGAGGCACCATCCGCTCAGAGCTGAGAGTCCGGCAGCCCTGATGATGGAGCTCTGATGAGAAGCCAGAATTGGAGGCAGATGCGGGAGGGTCGGAGCAGAGGGGAGAGATGGGAGCTTCAAGGGAGAATAACCAGGGGCCTGAAGAGAGAGGTGGACAGAGGCCACCACCCCATGAGACACCCCACATTCCCAGAGACCCCCAGATATCTCAGAGGAGACATCACAGGAGACTGGGGGCCCAAAGGTACAGGATCACGGCACTCAGAGGGGAGGCTGCCTCTGGGCCACGCTATCCAAAGCTGCGAAGAGGTTAAAGAGATGGAAAACAGAAGCCAGAGCCTCAGGATTGGTCTCCTGCCTCCCAGCATAGCTGTTCCAGTGACTTCTCCACACGGCCAGCCAGTCCTTCTAAAGGAAGACCTGCACCGGCCAACCTTCCATCATCAGAAGCCTTCCATCACTTCCCACTTCCCAGACATTAAGGCCCAGAGTCCTTGGTAAAGTGTTTCTGTGATGCCCAATCTTGTCTGACAAGCCTCAAACTTCCACTATGTCCTCCCCGATCTGAGCCATGTGGGCACCCCCCCCACCACCTTCCTGTGCGACATCAGTTATGCCCAGGTCTTCATGAGCTGGTTCATGCTGCTCCCTCAGCCTGGACGGCCCTTCCCTTCCAATCTCTACCAGCTACAGTTCTTCTCTTTTCAAGGCCCGCATCCAATGCTACCTCTGCTGCAAAGCCTTCCCTGATCTCCCCTGTAGAAAAGGTCTTTCCTTCCTTCAAGGATCCATAGTATGGCGCTTCGCCTAGCAATTATTTCATTCCTTCTAAGATTCCATCCAGTTGTCGGTTTGTCTCTCCCCTCCATTGGCTGATGACGTCTTGAGAGCAGAACATGTCTGCTCCTTGAACTTCCCATGGCTTGATCTCTCATGCATAGAAGACCCTCAGCCGACACCAGTAAAGCATATGAAGAAATGAATACCTGAGAGCAGAAAGTGCTGGCGTTTGCACCACATCCAGTGATGTACTTGGAAATTACAGGGTGCCTTATAATTATCTGACTTCTGGTGTTTGCCCTGCAATTAAGATCTTGGCCCTGTGTCAGGTTGCCTTACAATCAGATGGGTTATCTGTGATCTCTAGAGCCATTTTTTAAAAAATTGAAGTACAGTCAGTTACAATGTGTCCATTTCTGGTGTACAGCACAATGTCCCAGTCATGCATATACATACATATATTCATTTTCTAGAGCCATTTTGACATTGAGGATACACTATTACACATACACTAAGATTTTTCTGCACATTTCTCATATTTAGACAAAAATGGGAAAACTTGGCCTGGTGATCAGAAGTGCTTTATCACACGTGCTCCTCTGGATGGCGGGTTAGAGAAATCCCTACACAATTCCACCAAGATCATAAGCATATTTCAAGGGCCATGAATTCGGAGGAGAAAGTTTCCCAACACTCAGTTTGCAAACTCAAAAGTCATCTGGTCATTTCATCACCTACCATCTTCTTCAGCCGCTCCAAATAGGCTCTGACAGTATTTAGATGAAATGAACATACTGATTTATTTCTCAACAGCTCTCTGTTTATAAGGAAAACTTATATTCAGTAAGTATATTCAGCAAGGTTCAGTGAGCACGTACTGTGTGCCAATAGCGTGTCTTTCTTAACAAACAGTGTATATGATGTATGAGTCAGGTTCGTTCTTTCTGTGGTCTGTGTTTAGGGGTTAGATATTCTTTGTTTTGTTATTTAAAACTGAGAGCAATTTAGGATGGATGTAGACAGTCCTGGGTTTTTTTTGTTGTTTTTTTTTTTCATTTGGTCTGCTTTGTTTTTATTTTAAGATAGACAGTTATAAAACACACCTGGCAAAATGGAAAGGAAAGCTCCATTCCTGATGCAGCTGTGAACAACAGAATTTCAATATGTCTCTAATCAGCAGACCTGGTTCTTAGCAAGGCAGGGAAAAAGTTAATGTTTTTTTTTAACGGTTTAGACTTTCATACAGGGTAAAAAGGCAATAGAGCTAGAGGGTATGTTGAGTGAGTGTTAAATTCTTTGGATCCTACAGTGTAGGGTGGGAGGGAGGTTTCCAAAGCGCTGAATGTGTCAGGAAAGTCTTCCTCGACCTTGCTGATGATACTGATCACCATTTCCTGAGCACGTGTTCTGTACGGGCAGATGCCGGCGGGGAGCGTTACCTGTTTTGTTCCTCATTCCATCCTCTGAGGCGTATGCCATTTTCACACGGGGAAACTGAGGCTCAGGGAAATGAACCGGTCAGGGATCACAGAGCTGGTGAGCGGCAGGATTGGAATTTAAATCTAGTTGTCTGAACTCAGGGCCCACATTTTAGCCACAAGCTGGATTTTTCTTAACTTTCCTCTATTGCGGCAAAATTGCACCAAAAACATCCTTGTGATTAATGACCAGGCCTGGGAAAATGAGGAACATTCTAGGTGCCATCTCGTCCGCTTTAAGTGATTCTAAAGGACAGATGCAAGAAACATGATTGGCTTTTCCAAAAGAAACCTAAAAGGAGGTGCCTTTCTCCCTTTTGTATTTCAATATACAATGTCATCTCCTCCTTAATAGCAACAGAGCTATGCATAAATGTTTTTATAGAAGGATGTTCAATATGGCATTACTAATAATAGTGACCATAAACTGAATATCCAATAATAAAGGACCCATTAATAAATTATAGCAGAAGACACTGCCACCATTAAAAATTCTGTTTTGGGAGAATATTAAATGGAATGGAGAATGCCCATGATATGTTGCTAAGTGAAAAATAAGTCAAAAGTCTATACATACAGTACAGTCCCATTTTTGTTTCACATACACACACACATGCGTAGGAAGATAGGTAGAGAGACAGACAGACAGACAGACAGAGACATACATAAACACAGGAAATGAACTGGAATGCTATCAGTCAGTATCGCCAATATTTTAACAATGATTAGCTCTGGATGATAGCAAAATTTTTATTTTCCTAAATTGTATTTTCTAATATTTCTTACATTTCCTATAATGAAATGTATTACTTAGTTATCTAAAAATAAATTCTAAGTAATGCATCCTCATTAACTCGACAACTTCATTACACAGTTAGTTTTTGAGAATCCACTGTGTACCAAGCTCTGTGTACTCAAAACACTTTAAAAAAAAACCTAAAAACAAAAAAGAAAGCAAAGTAACTCATCTCCCTGTTCTGCTGGTGTTCAGAATGATCTCCTTCAGGTCTCTGTCTACGCCGCTTCATAACACAGGGGTGACCAAAGCAGACAGCCATCTTTCCCTAGGACGTAGTTAGGGGTCCTGCCAGGGGAGGCTGACCAGCCTCTGGACCCTGACTGCTGCTTCTACCACCGGACATCGCTTCTCTTCCCTCTAAGCGTCAGTAAAAAGGATTAAAAGTGGTACCGCCCTCATCGGCCTTTTGGACAATTAAATGAGTTAAAAGTAAAGTGCCTTGAAGTATCCAACAGAGAAGAACGATTACTACTATTACTCTATGTAGAATGGCTACATTTCTGTTCTGTTTCGTCTTCTGTCTCCTTTCTTCCAAGGAGTAGAACGTAGCTGTGTTTCTCTTGGTGAGCAGGGACCACTGTTTAGGGCATTCGGGCGTTTAAAGTCATCTTTGAGATTCGCATGTAGGTGAGATTACTCAGTCAAAGGCATTTGGCCTCATAGCCAAAGCTGTAAAGGACAGAGGGCTGTGGTGGTGTGAGGAGAGACCAGAGGATTTCTACACCTTTCACAAACCCTTAGGAGCCAGTGTTGGACAAAGATCTTACCTGTGCTTGGAAACCTAATAAACATGGCTGGTTAGAGGCACCAGGAGGTCAACACCCTGCTGCTTATACTGACCAGCTCTGACTAGCTCTGCTCCCTGAGCTCTTTGAAAGCAAGATGTCCAGTAGCCGGCTAATTCCTGCCAGAGCCAGCCTGTTTCTGGTGGTGGCGCTGCCCCACTCCAGCCTCAACCCCCATCGTCTCCTTTCTCCATGGCTCCCAGTCTTCCCAGCTCATACCCTGCCTTCCCTCTGGCCCCTCTTAGAGTCAAATCTCCACTAAGGACCAAATGACAGTCTTAAAATGTCCATTGTCACATGTCACCTCTAATTCTAATCCCCCAGTGGCTTTCCAGTGCATTCAGAATAAAGCCCAAACTCTGCATGCCTGCACTCTGCACGATCTGGTCCCTATTCACCTCCGTAGTCTCATCTCAACCCTTCCCCGCTTTGCCCACGCTGCTTGAGGTGTCCTGGACTTCTGCTGGATTCTAGAACACGCAAGCTCTTGCCCACCTCGGGGCCTTATTGCCGGTTATTCGCTCTATGAAGAATAGCCTTTACCCATCCTTTTTGCGTGCCTGGAGCGCCTTGGTCTTCTGATCTCTGCTCCAGTGCCACCTTAGAGGGCCCTGCCCTTTCCACCTAATTTATAACAGCTTCTCTTGTTCCAGTACCTATTTATTTCCTTTGTAGATCTCATCACAATTTCTGCTTATTTCATTTCTTTATTGGTGAGCTTACTTGGGGGTGTGTGTGTGTGTGTGTGTGTGTGTGTGTGTGTGTGTGTGTGAACACGTATACTCTGTCCCCTACTCCTCTGCTTCATAAGAATGTGAGCTCCTCAAAGGTAGGGACCATGTCCGTCTCTTCACTGTTGTATCCTCAGGGCAGGGCCCCTCATGGACAAGGTGCCCAGTGCCTACAGAAGGGCGAGAGGGAGGGAGTCTCCGAGAAGAAGGGTTCTTCTCCCAGCAGCCCAGGTCCCCTGTGCCTGTGGCCAGTGTGTCCTGCTCAGCCTTCACATTACTGTGCAGGTTTCAAAATAACCCCCCTGGGCGGAGTGAGAAGCCTTTCAAGAGGATGGGGGAGAGATAATGAGAAACAGGAGCTGGCCAGCACAGGCCCAGCCGGATGTGGGACCGGCCAGGAAGAGGAAGCAACCTCGCCTCCAGGAAAACACTGGCTTTGCGGCTGCTGGAGTCTGACAAAGGTGGGATGCCTCATTAGTTCCCGGAGGTCTCCCTCTTGAGCTGCAGTGTTTGAAACGGCTTAACCGGCTCAGAGATGCTTCCATCCTAGAGCAAGAGCTGGTCGTAGTTTTTTTAAGAAGAGCTGTGCTTTCCACCTCCTAAAGCAGGGGCCCCCACACCCCTGCCGTGCTGTCAGAGGAAGAGGGGGAGGCGGGAGGCCACATGGAGGCGAAGCCTGCTTTGGCTCACCCTCCCCCTGACCTTCCCCAGGGCCCATCCCAGCGTGGGATCTGAACCTCCCACCACAGCAGGACCCCGGCCAGCCATCCCAAGGTGTAGCCGCCCTCCAAAATCTTGGCTCAGTTCTAGGGCAAAGCAAGGCGGGGAGGGTCAGGTCAGTGGGTCACTAGAAACAACTTGGACATTGCCTAGGAAACGCGCTCCCCACGGCTGCGCTATGTGCATTTAGATCCACCCAGAACCAGATGTGTATTAAACCCTCAGGCCGCAGTGGGAGGTAGGCAGGCATCTGGGGAAGGTCAGAGTGTGTCAGGAAGGGGTCCACCTCCGTGATGGGAGACCATCAATCTTAAGGCCTTAGAGAGAAGTCTGGCGACCCAGGAGAGCTACGGGCTGAAAATCCATCCTCTGGGCCTGGTCTGTGTGGTCAAGAATGGGCTGGGCTGAGCGTGGGGGCTGCCAGCATCCCCTCCTCCAGGCTGTGACCTGGACCCTTTCCCGTAATCCATCTCTCTGTGCTGCTCCAGAAGCCAAGTGATGTGGTCATGGTCACCTAGTGCAAGGGTATATTTGCAAACCTCTAAAACATTGATCACCACTGGGTTTTTCCATATTCTCCTCTTTGTGATGGTCTGGAGGGCCACAGAGGAAGGGGAAGGAAATTAGCAAGTATGGAGAGAGATAGCTGCAGCTCTCCACACCCCCCTAATAACCTCCACAACCCCATCTAGAGACGAGCTCTCGCAGAGAAGGAAACCAGAACACAGAGAGGACCAGTTCCTTACCCGAGGTCACTCACGAGGGCGGGGCGTCAGGCTGCCTGAATGCAAGATGGCCATTCAGTTCACAGCCTCTAGCAGACCATCCCGTTCATCCTGTGGTCAGCCTTCAAGGGATTTAAACTCAGAGCCCAGGACCGAGGGACACAAGCAAAAGTTTGAAGGAGTCCACGCACCAAGGAATCGCACACCCACCGGAAGGGTGGGAATCCCAAAGCCTTCTTGGGAACTGAGCAAGGAGTCTTGCTGAAGTCAACACTCTTTCAATTGTTTGTTGCAAACGCCTGCAGCTTAAAACCGCTGAACCCAGAGCCTGGGTCTGCCCCATGCCTGCACCCTTTCGTGGCTAGTTCTAGGTTCCTGACGTGGGGGCTTTAAGTGCTGAAAAAGCACAGGGTGATAATTGTCCCTTGGAACAAAAAAAGACGGACAGGGGAGCAGCAGGGCACCGGGTGACCTTCACGTTCCAAAACCATTTTTTTCTAGTTCAAATACATTCTTAGGAAGGCTTCCAAAAAAACAGCCAGACTGCAAAGCTTGTCAGCGGCAATAATAATTAATGTTTTGTTGAGCAAACACTGTGGGCTGTGCGTTATGTACTAAAACATTTTTGTCTCACTTAAGTCTTAAATCAGCCCTAAGAGAGAGTAAAGACTGCAGTCGATAATTTAACACTCCCCCTCAAATAGACATCACCTGTATGAACTCGCATAGTCCTGTCAACACCCCCATTACTACCTCTCTTTTATAGGAGTGGAGAGCTTACAGAACGTGGCCAGGGCCACGCGGCTTTGCGTGTCAGTGCCAGAATTCAAACCCGAGCAGCCCCGAACCTCATACTGCCTGCCATCCGGCCCCCAGCCTGTCACCCTGACATAAGGAGAGGGTGATGAGAGAGACGGGGCAGGGTTGGAGCCGTCAGGGGACATCTTGGTCCCCCGTGGCAGCTCTCTTTCCGAGGAGTTTAGGACTCTGTGTCCCCAGCCCTCGGCAGAGACATCCCAGGCCCGACCTGGGAGAACGGCACCAGGTTCTTTGCAGCCAGCTGAGCGGGAACTTTGTCCTTGGGAAGAAACCATTCTGAAGCCGGCCTTCATCTCTGCCACTCAAAACATCCCCACTTCAAACACGAAACACCAGCGGAGGCTGAAGAAGGAACATTGCGCTCCTCTAACTTCAGTGCCACCCTCGCATAGAGGCTGAGAAGCCTGGGCCAGCCCGGCCTGTGACCCCGAACCAGGGACCCGCTCTCCCAGGGGCTGCAGCTTGCTGTGTAGACTCCAGGGAGTGACTCTGGAGCCTTCATCCTCAGCTATCCTCCAGGTGCCGTTTCTAAATTCTGACGAGGATTCTGAGGAAGCACAAGAACAGCATCGTTTTCTAGCAACTCTGTGTCCCCCGAGGTCCTGATGCAGCACTTCGCTGCACACTGATTAATTGATGCTGCTTCCGCGCCCATCAGACCGCTGGCGGCGGGAGGGGGGGGGTGCTGAGCGGCTCCATCCACCCCCGAGGATGCGAGGCCCAGAGCGCGCTGGGCCAGCGTCTCCCTCCTGGATGCCTGACGTCACATGTCTGCCTTTGATGCCCATCAGCCAAAAGAAGTTATTCGTCTACAGGCATGAATAATACAACTCGGCTGGATTTTTCCAGAGTCCCAAAGTGAGTTCTCTAAAGAGACAGGACCACGCCGACAAAACCAGAGCAGCTGGCACGGAGCACGGGGTCCCAGGAGGACTGCGAGGGGCCTGCCCGCCCGAGACAGGGTCAGACCCTTGATGCAAACTTGCTGCTTTCAGAGGTAACACGCCCCTTTTCTAGAGATGCGAGGAGTGACAGAGGATGGGAGGTCCCACTGCCATCCGTGGTCTTGGCTTTCCCACTCCCAAGACTGAACTATTGACTCCTTCATTTGTTGGACCAACTCGAACTGAGCACCTGCTGTGTGGCTCGGCCCTGCCCTAGGCCCTGGGGATCCAGCAGGGAACCAGACAGACGAGGTCCTGCCCTCCTGGGGCTTATGCTCTAGGGGCAGGAGGAGCAGTAGCAGCTTTGTAAAAAACTGACAGCAGATGGGAGTTAGTGCCGTGAAGGAGACAGAGATGAGATGGAGAGCCCCAGGAGAGAAAGCCTCTTGGTGGAGTTGATGTGAGAGGCCAGGCCTGCAGGATGAGGCCGTCTGCCCTGTGAAGAACTGGGGGGTAAGCCCCTCATGCGGAACAGCAACTCCGAAGCCGAGAGGCAGGAAAGGGCGTGGAGCAGCAGAGGCACAGAAGGTAGGCCAGCGGGGCTGGAGCGCGGAGAGGGGGTGAGAGCGGTGGGAGTCGGGGGATCTTGCCCCCCACGCGGCCTCCTGGCTGCTCTCTCGCCTTCTGAAAGTCCCTGCTCTTCTCCAAAGTGTGCTCCACCTGCCCCACGAAACTCACCCTCACTTCGCCGAATCCAGTCCCTCTGCTCAAAGGAAAAGGGAGGGAATTCTTTTTGCGGTGGGGCGTCACTCTGACGTGGGGACTCACCATGGATCCTGCCCACAGCAGGATGGCATGGGTGAGAGGCTTCTCAGTGATGGGAACAGGGGTGTGTGTCTGCTGGCAGAGGCCCGGAGGCTCCAGGGTCCAGACACCGAGCTGGAGCTCCTACCACCACAGGCCCACCCTGCTGCTGCTTGCGGGAAGTCACAAATACAGCAAATTTTGGCTTCCAGTCCTTTGCGCTCCCCCTTTCCCATTTTCTGCCCCCTTTCACTCCTGGTGCCTCAGGGGGTCCACCTGGACCTCGTGTCCCGCCTCTTTCCCCTCCACGACTTGAATCTCTCATTGGCTGCAGCCCTGCTGAACAATTAGCCTCCTGACAGCACGCTGGCTCTTGTAGCTTCAGGCAAAGTTCAGCCAGCAAACGAGAGTTTATATTCACAGGGCCTCTCCGCATCCATCACATGATGCCAAAGATGGGGCCGCCTGGTCCAGCCCAGTGTGAGCCCGGCCTGGCTGCCAAGCTTGCTAATAAGCCTCAGTGATGGGAGAGAATTGTCCCTGTTTAGACCCTTCCCGTGGGGCCATGACCAGCACCTAGAACGTGCTCTGTTGTGGCGGGGACCGTGGCCAGAACGCTGTTTGGCAAATGGCCTGGAACTGTCCCCCTTAACGGTGACGTAGCCAACCCTAACCTGTGAGCTCGGGAAGCCTGCTGTCTTGTGTCAGCGCTGGCCCACTGCTGAACCACGCCACCAGCTCCTCTGTCCTTTATGGAGATGAGAGTTTGCCCTACAGAGGACTGCCCCCTTCTCTAGCTTTCTACGGCCCTGGGCAAATGGCCTAAGTCCTCCCCATGGCCACCATCATCCGGCCTCGTAGATCTCAATGTGCCCCCCCCCACCTTCCCTGCCTTCCAGCCACGCCGGCATCCCCTCCGCTCCTCGGTGAAGCCACAGTCCTCACACCAAGAGACCTTCACTCTTGCTCTTCCCTCCACCTGAAACATTCTGCCCTCACCCTTTCGACCCCCGCCTGTCCTCCGCATCTCAGCCCAAGCTTCTCCAGACCCCTGACTGGGTCCAGCACTCTGCCCTCTGCTTTCAGGGGGCCTCTCAGGAGAGATACTGCGTGCTGGATGTCGGTGGCCCCACCTCGCCTCTAACTTTCGTGAACATGGGAAATTTTCTAAGGCCACCACGGCAAGTACCACCAGCTGGGTGGCTGAAACGAGAAATTTCTCGTCTCCCTGTTCTGGAGGCCGGAAGTCCAAAGTTGAGGTATCCACAGGGTTGGTTTTTTCTGAGGGCTGTGAGGGAAGGATCTGGTCCAGCCCTCCCTCCTGGACTCGTAGCTGGCCATCCTCTCTCTGTCTTCACCTTGTCTCCCCTCTCTGCATGTCACTGTGTCTCAGTTCCCTCTTTTTGTAAGAACACTCGTCATTCTGGATTAGGACCCACCCTAATGACCTCATTTGAACTTGACTGTCTCTGTAAAGACGCCATCTCCAAGTAAGGTCGTATTCTGAAATACCTGGGTCAGGACTTCCATATATGAGTTTGAGGGGGACACGACTCAACCCATAACACCTACCTTCCATCCACCCATTGCTCCAGCCCTTTTTGACTTAATGAATGAGAGAAAAATAGGGAACCACAGGCTACATCATCTTCCAAAGAAATCGAATGGGAGTCTGGGAATGGGGGTGGACAAGACAGAATGTGAAGAGAAAGACAGCCCAGAGTGAGAAAGGAGGGTTGAACCTACAAAGAGTGAAAGCTACGTTCACCGACTTGCCTCGAGGTGCCATGCCTTTGCCCTGGTCATCTGCAGGTCTCATATCGCAGATCAGCCACTTACTGGCAGCAGGGCCTTCGTTCTCACTTGTTGTGAAGCTCAGCACTGTGCCCAGCCCACAGAAACCCCCCTGGCAGACGGTGTGCTGGCCTCGGTATTATGAGCAGTGGGGGTCTAGCCCAAGCCCAGTGGTGGTTCAGGAAGAAGGCCATGACAGAGAAGAGGCTTATCGCCACCGACTCAGGTCGCACGACTCTGTTCTCATTAACAGCCGTGAAGACAAGGGAATCTGAACAACGGTCAGCCCTCGGCTTCTTCAGCTGTGGCCTGGGGACCGAAGGTGTCAGGCCCCACCAGGCCCCACCCAGAAAAGGCAGAATCCTGAGTCCCTCATGAACCTGGCTAAATCAAGACTGGTACGGGTGGGTCCCAGGAACCTGAGGTTTTAAACAAGATCCCCCGGGATTCTTCTGCACATTCATGTTTGAAAACCCCCAGGCCAGAGCACAGGTCCTGGAGCGGCGGAGCTGAGTCCTGCCCATCAGTAGCCCCGACATCCACACAGCCCTGGCGCCAGGTCGGTGCAACCCGCACACCTGTCCCCATCACCAGCTTTCCTTGGATGAAGTCAGAGAGGTGGGCTTGAGCAAATACATGTAAAACAAATCTGTGTCTCGTGTTTTAAATCTTCCACTTAGAGGGACTGCGTTGGCAAATCAAGCTTTTTACATCATAAACTTCACTGCACCCAGATGCTGAGTTCTGGATTGCCCATCCCTCCTCTCTCCACAATTGGAGTCACCCAGTTTGAGCTCAGCCTTAGCTCAAGATGACCTGTGACCCTAGGCTGGAGGGAGCCCTGGCCCAGCATCCTGGCTGTGCCCCCATCTCTGCTGTCAGGCACCATTCCTTTTCTTTCTAGGCACCATCCACGACCTGTTTCAGGAAAGCCTGAGGCCCACCTTGTCCCCCAGGACCTATGTTCATATCCTATTTCCAAACACTCAGTCCCTAAGGTCAAGGCCGAGATCCTGCCACATCTTGGCAGAGCTTCCAAGCCCTGGCCTACTTTCTAGGGCCTCCAGATACCAGCTGTTGCTGAATTTCACCTGTCACCAAACCCCACCTGCCTCTCAGGACATCTCCAGTGATTCCCCCAAAACAGAGTCGGCACACCTGTTAGGAGCACAGCCTGGGTGTCAGCTTGGCTCTGCCACTTGGTAACTGTGTGACCGAAGGCAAACGGACCAGCCCCTGAAGCTCAGTTCGCGCCTCTGGAACAGCCCTACTTCATGGGGTTGGTACGAGAACCCGGCGAGGTCGCACACGTAAAGTCAAGCACAGCGCCTGGCTCGTATAGGGGCTCGAGAAAGCCTGGCCACCAGGACAGAAGCTCTTCCGTTCTGAAAGCTCAGAGACTCAAGCAAAAGTCCATGCCAAAGCAAAAGCACCTCCATGCTGCCTGGAAGATGGCCCTGGTGGTCACTCAGGGCATCACTTTGGACCTTGCAACAAACAGACTTGTGAGCAGCCTTTTTAGAACCTACCTTTCAGCAATAATAATAGTAACAATAATGGTCAATACTTAGGCTGTACTCACTAGAAACCGAGCACTGTGCTAAGAGTATTACACATTAGATCCTCTCAGTAGCATTGTTGGTACTTTATTACCCCCATTTTCCAGATGAAGAAACTAAGGCACAAGGTCAGACCTAGTAAGTATCAGAGTCCGAATTTGAACCCTGGACTTTGCCTGGTTGCAGAATCTGTGCACTGAGCCACTATATTCTGCTGCTTCTCTTAAGTAGTGACATTTAGGAACCAAAATGCTTACTGTTCCCTCCCTCCCTCTCCTCTTGCTCTAGGCTGCTGGCCCAGATGCTTGTCCTTGTCCTTAGACCTTGGACTCCTTACCTCCCAGCTGAGCTGGACATCCTGTCAACCCAGGTAGGTCCCCACCTTTCTCTGTGGTTGAGTGGGCCGCATCCAGTTTGTGAAGGGACACCTTGTCAGTACTCAGTGAACTAGATGAGTGAACCCTTTCTTAAGGAAAAATAGTCATTCACCTACAATTTATGTGTCATGGATAGGTGTCAGATTTACCTAAAATGGGGTATGTCTGTGGCACAAATGACTACAGATTATTTTTCCAGTAGCTTAAATCAAGGAGTACTGCGTGAGCCAAACAACGCCTATTTGATGAGGTGGAAGGGGTGTGCCTTCCCCTCTGCATCATCCCTGACTCCTGGAAGCTCGCACAGCGGGGCTGGCGGCTCTATGAGCCTTAATAGTTTATTCAGGGTGCACAGAATGCATGTCAGCCAAGGGAGCAGGCACATCTCTGTCCTGGTAACAGACATCCCTTCGCTAGATGTAGGTGGAGCATATGGATGTCTGTCCACTGTCACCAGGGAAATATCATCATCATAGTCCGTGCCACCTGCCTATAAAATCAAACCACTGAATGAACTGGATAGTGCTTCCTTAAGTCCTTTTTGGACCAGGCAAGGCATATATGTGTATGTGCACACCAGATCTGGGAGGAAGTTTACAAGAAACTCAATGTTTCCTCCCTTCATTTTTTGCATATTAACTTTGCTTTTCATTAAACACTGCCTTTGCAAATCCATTTCCTCACACTAAAAAGGAGGATCCACAGAAAACAGTCTCCCTGAGTTCACCTGCTGCCCTCAGCTGCAGATCTGGTGACCTCGCCTTTAAATACACAATCTCAAAAGGGGAATTTCCTCGGAAGCCCTCAGTGACCAACACAAAGAAAACAAAGGGAGTTTGCGACTGTGAATCACAGTCTCCTGCTACATCCGCACTCATTCACCCAGACAGCCCCGGGAAACAGCCGGCCAGCCCTTTGCTAGACACCACTCTGCAAAGCTGATTTCTTTCCAACCCTTTGCCACCGCTGGGCGGGCTTCACCCTCACTCAGAGCCCGGTTCACCCTCTGCCCGGATGCTTGCATCCACCCTCTGGTGTTCTCAGAGTTAAACCATAAACAATTGCATTCCTGTAGTGAATGAAAGGGAAAGTGCCAGTCACCAAAGCAGAAAGGAAGGCAGGAAAATGGGCGTGGATTGAAACAGCTAGAGAGAGCCCAGAGCATTTGCATCTGCAGAAGCACAGAGCAAGCTCTTGGACCTGAGAGGCAAGCTAAGTGGGTGCCCTCCTGGGTCTCTGAAAAAATGAGTCCTCGATTAAATGCCTGAGATTCCCACCCCAGCACCTGGAGGTCTGGATTTTTCAGGCATTTAGAAGCCTTGCATACTTCTGGCATGTCCCAGTGACGTGGGTGTGGACAGCATCACTGCCAGAGAATGTGCCCAGTGGCTAGCCATTCCTGTTCCTCCTCTGCCGGTACCTATCTGGAGGAGCCCTGAAATGGGGATGTGGTTTTCAAAGAAGATCGGAAGGCAGGTAAGAAGTAATCCAGGTGACCCACTGGGGCCATTGGAATATCAGCCTCGCAGACACACTCAGATAATCCTATATTTCAGCCCAACTTTTATATCAAAAGGTTGATCAAATCTAAGGTGCCCACCCAGTAGACCAGATTTCTAGGCAGCTGAATTTCCAGGCTACCTAAGAGGGTGAGTGTGACAAGCGTAATCAAGCCAGCCAGGCTAAGGCCACAGCATTCTGCTGGACCACAAAGGCTGCGTCCAGCACTTTAGTGAATGAGACCATTCCATCCCTCCAGCCCTCATGGCCCGGCAGTGGGAGGATGAAGGTAAAGGGGGCAGCGTGGTGCATGACAATTCTTACAGTCCCTGCACTCCGGGCGCTATTTTTACATGCCTGTGCCATCAGCCAGCCCTTCTTTATTTCCAGGCAGTCTTTTACTTTCACTGGGATGGACACACACACACACACACGCACACACACACTCCACCTCAGCTCTGGATATAACCTGCTCTCTGCTCCCCAGAATAGAAATCTTGATTCTTACCCGAAGAGCTTGCAGGCTGAGGGCTGCGCCCCTCTCCGGCCGAGGGGAAAGAGAATCCACCCGGTCTGGGCTGCTCTGCGTTGTCACTGTCACCGCGCTGCAGCCCCGAGCTGGCAATCTGAACCTCCCGGTGACTGCGGCTCTGTGTGGGGAGCGAGGACGGGCCGCGGCATGCACATCAGGCTGCCGGTCCGCCTCCAGACACCCTGCCACAGAGCCGGCTAGCAGTCCCGCAGGGCTGGGTGGGAAGCAGGGAGGCAGGCGGGGGCTGAGAAGGTCAGCCTGTAGGTCTCTCTCTGGCTGATCAGCTGAGGGGACCTGCCTTTAGGCACCCGCCCGCACCGACCCCGCCCACAGGGATGCACACAGAGCTCTAAGCACCCCCAGCCCCGGACTGCCAGCAGCAGGCCCAGGGAAGCGGAGCCAGCGGGGAAGGAAGGCAGAGACGGCAGACAGACAGCGGCAGCGACTCTCCTGGGTGTTATTTTAGCGTGGTTTGTCTTGGGGCAAATGGCTGAGCTGAATGGACTACTAGCCCGTCTGAGCAGATTCCTGTTTATTTTGAGGCCTCGGTTGGCAGGGAAACAGCAGGTCGTGGCTCAGAGACACTGCTCTGGAATCAGAAGGCTGCTGGACAAGAGGGCGTCCTTTTCTCCCCTGCCTGTCCTCTGGCAGCCCTGCGCAGGATGGAGATATCTGTGTGTGGCAGTGTGTGTGTATGTGTGTCTGTCTGTCTATGCTGTTCCCATTTTGCAAAGCTGCTCAAGGCCATGGCCATCCAGTTTAGGGCTGGGGAGGGGCGGCAGAGAGCATTTTCTGCCCGTTCCCACCAGGGGTCAAGCCTGTCCCTGCTGAACGAGGCAAAACATCAGGTGAGCCCAGCTTCAGGCGTGGGGATTTCTTCAGTGGACCACGGGCATCGTCTTTATGCCCGAGGCCAGGATGGGGTAGGGAAGAGGGGGAGCTGCCTCTGCAAATAACTCTTGGGTGAGAAGGTGAGGAAAGAAACTGGACTGAAAGCATACAGATCAGGAGGTGTCTTTGAAGAGACCAAATGGAAACATGATTAATAGTTTCCTGTAACTGATGAAGAGTCCTACCTTGTGATGCAGGCGCTGGAGCCTGGGAGGTGTAGCTCTGTGTGTGTGTGTGTGTGTGTGTGTGTGTGTGTGTGTGTGTGTGTGTGTGCGTGTGTGTGCCCACAAGCCTGCCCACCTGATGATTCATACAGGAGGTACAGGTTGACCTGTTGGAACTAGAAATATTCTCACTGGTCTCTCGCTCCTCTGGGAAGGTGGAGGTGGAACCCTGTTCCCTAAACCCATCAGGGAGCAATCAGGAAGCCTTCAGATGCCTCCTGAAGGGATGAGCCTCGGAGCAGCTCGTCTCCTATGACAGGGCACTAGAGGCAGAAGCAACACATAGCGCCAACAATGGGTGAGCTGTGGTTCTCCCAAAAGGGACTTGAGAGGTACAGAAAAAGTTCATTTCTCCAAGCCTTATTAATAGGAACCTCCATGAATGGCTGCTTCCACATACTCAAAGGCACTGATAATTTGCTTTAAAAAAATAATAATAATCTTCTTGAGTATCTGCACGATTCCTGAAGACCTTCTGAATCGTAGAAAGAGGAAAATATTTCAGACAGTCTTCTCGATATTGGAGAATTGCTTTGCTACATCCAGGGTGTGTGTGAGCTCTTTTTAACCACGTGGAATGATACATTTTAAAGTTAGGAGACACCCTAAAGACCCTGAGGACAGAGACACGGCTCAGCGTCTCCCCCAGGTTGCACCCCTAGTTAACTAAGTCCTCGCTGGGTCTGAAACCGGGTCTCCTGCCTCAGGCTAGCACCTGTGAGCCTGCCCACACTGTGCCATTGCACGCTCCTGGGCAGCCCAGCTCTTCCGGGCTCTCCCTCCCTCCCTCCTGAAGGGGGTTCCTGAGACCTTAACCACAGCTTCCCTGCAAGCTGACACGATTACGGTGACAGTCAAAGGTGCCCAAGTGTATGACAGCACCTTGAAAACCAGTAATGCAAGTGTAAGTCATTATTTTAATTTTATTTCTCGGTTACATCTAGTTGTGAAATACTGTTCAGGAAAAAAAAAAAAGTTTAAAAACCACACAGCTCTTAGGCAAATATGAGCACTAGCTACTAAGAGAAACCAATTTCTTGATTACATATCGGGTGTTCAGCAATGGTCCTGTCCAAATGCTGGGAAATCATGATTCCTCAGTTCCTTAAAGTACCTTCTATAATATAATTCTCCTCAGTATTGAACTTTTTAAAGTTTTACTTTAACGTCCCTCAAGTTCTGTATTTATTTCAACATCTGTGTCAAGTACCCAGATTTATCTTTTAAGTAATACACGTTCAGAGGCTTGGAGTCAGGAGACACGATACTGTGAATGCTGTCCAGCCCCTCCGTTATTTAGCATGGGAAGGGGTGGGGGCTACCTAGTTGAAAAGCCTGGCCTCAGAGCAGCCCTCCAGCTCCGGGCCAGGGGATAGTCCATGGGAATAACAGCTGTCAAAGCCACTTATTAAGCATCCAAGAGATGCGACAGCCTTTACAAGTAACAGAAATGACATCATCCCTTAAAGCCCTTAGGTCGCTTTTAAAGTCATTTCTGCAGTGATTAAAACCTTATATAGCCTTAAAAACCTGAAAATAGACTTGCCATATGATCCGGCAATCCCACTCCTGCACATATATTTGGAGGCAACTCTTAATTTGAAAAGATACATGCGCCCCAATGTTCATAGCAGTGCTATTTACAATAGCCGAGACATGGAAACAGCCTAAATGTCCACTGACAGATGACTGGATAAAGAAGTTGTTGTATATATACACAATGGAATACTACTCAGCCATAAAAAAGAGTAAAATAATGCCATTTGCAGCAACATGAACGGACCTAGAGATTGTCATATTAAGTGAAGTAAGTCAGACAGAGAAAGACAAATATCAGATGATATCACTTATATGTGGCATCTACAAAAATGACACAAATGAACTTATTTACAAAACGGAAAGGGACTCACAGACATAGGAAACAAACTTATGGTCACCAAAGGGGAAAGGAGAGGGAGAGATAAATTAGGAGTCTGGGATTTGCAGATACAAACTACTATAGATAAAACAGACAAACACCAAGGTCCTTCTGTATAGCACAGGGAACTATATTCAATAGCTTATAATAACCTATAATGAAAAAGAATATGAAAAAGAATATATATATGCATAATTGAATCACTATGCTGTAGACCAGAAACTAACACAATATTGTAAATCAACTATACTTTAATGAAAAACAAAAACCAAAAACCTTATCTGTGTGCTTACTAGCACTGCAGAGGTGGGCTTGAGAAAGGAAGAAAATGATCGATTGGGAGGACCAAAGAAATCCCAGTAGAAGCCCAGGAGGTTTATCCACAGAGGTGTGGCCTTGGCCCGAATCAGGCACGTCTAGGATGTTGTGGCTGATGCTGGAGGTGAGATTTTTCCTTCCACGTCCTAAAAGATTGACTCACTACCAAGCACTTCAGCAGTTGCTATTACAGAAAGTGGCTCTAAACCTCTTGTGAGAGCTTTAAAAGCAGGGGGAAAGTAGACGGCGGCGTTTCTGTGGTTTCTCTTATTTTGTGCTCAGTGCCTCTGAAAATCAGACATAAAACTATCACTTTTTAACTGCACTGGCATAAAAGAAGAGTCAGAGTGTGATAGATTCAGCAGGATTCAAAATGTCCCCAGTAAATAAATTTTCTTTCCCTCCAGGCATAACACATAAGCCCAGGCTTCTTGTCCTTGAATCATGAGGCTGACATTCAATATTTGCTTTAAAATTTCTCCTTGGTTCATCCTGTTTACATAAATGATACAGTTATGGGAAACGCATACCAGACACACTGCATTTTCTTTCTAATCTCATTTGACCTTGTTCGGACTCAACAAATCCTAATCAGCTGACAGGAGAAATCAGACGCTGCATGCCACTCGCTACCCCCAGCAAAGCATTTCCTTCTGTTTATGCCCAATCATGCAATTAAATGAAGGGCATGCTGGCCTCATGGTGAAGCAGCTGCCAAGATGACGGAGGGGAGCAATTTGACAAACAGGGCACAGGGAAACGCAGCAGACGCTCACAGGAAATTGTATTGGTTGCCCAAGGAGACCTGACAGACACAAACATCACCAGAGCTGCAGGACAGGAACGGGGTCCAAAGGTTCTCAGTGGGGAAGGTGCCTCGCTCTGCTCCCACTGTAACCCAAGAACAGGAGCTTGCCCCAGTTCGTCAGCCTGGCACTCAGCGACTTCGGGGGAGGACGCTTGGACAGGGTCATAGCCACGAGAAGTAGGCTTTCTCTTTCTGATATTCATCACCTGTTGCCAATTCTGTGTCTTCCTCAATCTGTTTTCCTATTTTAATTTTAAAATATCTTGTCTTCAAATGAAAGTAAGGCTTTATGCACATGATAAAAATGTGTAATGTTCAGAAAGGTATAAAATGACCCTCACTCACCCCCTTCTTTCCAAAGATAATCATTCTTCACTTTTTTTCTGGGTCCTTTCAGGGGAAAAAATGTCTCTATGCATTTGAATGTGTGCACAGCTTAAAAGCCATTTACTAGGCACCATGTCCGCATTGTTTGTTTCTCATGTAATAATAGATCTTTCATGCTGGCCTAGACCACCTGATCACCAGCGTTCCTTGCCTGGATTCTTGTAATTTCCTCCTGGCTGGCTTCCCTGCTTCTACCCTTATCCCCTACAGTTCATTCCAGAGGGATCCTGCTAAAAGGTAACTCAGATCTTGTTCTCTTTGGTCAGGAGTATCCAGTGCTTTCTCTGGCACTAAGAACAAAAGCTAAGCTTGCTCCCACTGCCTGCCTCCACAAGTCCCTCCCTGATGCACTCTTTCTCCTCCTCACTGTGTTCCAGCCTTACTGCACCTCATACAGGCCAAGTGTGGTCCTACCTCAGGGCCTTTGCACTTACTGTTCCCTCTGCCTGAAGTTTATTTATTTTCTGCCCCTCCGTTCTTTACTTGGCTGGCTCTTTCTTATCATTCTGGCCTCATTTCAGACCCTCCTCCCTGACCACCTCTTCTGAATCAGCCCCTCACCAGTGTCTATCACATCCCCCTGCTTTCTTTTTCTTCATAGATCTTATTACTGTCTGAAAATGATCATGTTCAGTTATTTGTTTACTTGTCTGTTTTCTGTCTCCTCCTACTGCACATTCTGCATGGGATGTCAAGTCCTTGAGGAGAGCAGAGATTTTATCTGTCTTTTCACCATTATATTCCCAGTCCTTGTACTGATGGTTTTCAAACTTGAATGTGCATCAGAATCATCAGGAGGGTGTTTTCATCAAAAGCACAGATGGCTGGACCCCAACCCCAGAGTTTCTAAATCAGTAGGTCTGTTGTGGGCCTGGGAACTTGCCTGTCTAACAAGTTCCCAGGTGACACTGTGTTTTTTTCATTTTTCATTTTTATTAGGTAGAATTGTTAACAGTTTGCACATATACATTATATTGCATGTAAATACATACATACATACAATATACTGCACTTATTTTTAGTTTATATATATGTACTGATCATTATTTCTAAGAACAGTTTAGAGCTTTAGCTTTTTAAACTTACATAGTTACCAAAGGAATAGAGCCAACCACAAAATAAGAATCAACAGAATGTGGTCATCTAATCATAAAGGACAGTCAAATGTGCTTACACACATATTCAAGAGCTCAATTGTCTAAGTTATAAGTAGTTCCTTTGTGTCTTTTTTTTTTTAAGATTCCATATATAAGTGATATCATATGGTATTTTTCTTTCTCTTTCCAGCCCACTTCACTTAGAATGATGATCTCCAGGTCCATCCATGTTGCTGCAACTAGCATTATTTTATTCTTTTTTATGACTGAGTAGTATTCCATTGTGTACGTGTACACACACACACACACACACACACACACACACAAACCCCACAGCTTCTTTATCCAATCATCTGGATATATTTTTGCTGCTGGTCCGCGGACCAGACTTGAGAACCACCAGTCTAGACAGTGCCTAGAATCCCGTGGGTGTGGTGTATATGTTTCTAATGTGATTGCACAAGTCTGCACAGAAGGATCTGCTACCTTCTTTGGAATGGCAGTTTCCATGACATCACTTATTTATATTTATTGGACAGTAAACCTCCTCAAATTCTTTGTGACAGGAGTGCCCCAAGTTCTGTCAGCTGAAATGGTTTTTCAGCTCCATTGATGTGTTAGCAGATGATTGGAAACCAAAAGTGTTATCAGCCCAAGGGGACCAGTGAGAGACACCTCTTGTTCTCTGAAAACACCAAACCCACAAGGAGTGGGACTCTCGCTTGACATGTGACAGAGAACTGTCCCGAGGGCTTTCCCCACAATTGTTTAACAGCTGTCCTGTTGGTTTGGATTAGGCCCCGGTGCACTGGAATGCACACAGCTTGTCTACCTGGGCCACAGGTTATGAAATGTAGGGACCAGTGGTCTTTCTGTGGGTCAGAAGACCCCAGAGAGTCTGACAAGACCTATAACCCTGTCCCCAGAAAAATAAACATACACACACACACACACCCGATTTCACACTGAATTTCAGGAAGTTACAAGATGCCCCAAGTCCATTTTAATCTCAGATTCAAAACTCCTGATCTAATCATTGGCTAGCCATTTGGCAAAACAAATCAAAACAACCTGGATCCCAGTTTGTCATTTAAATTCCTGATGAATCAGAGGTTTAAATATAATAAGACAACCCTTAGAGGAAAACATTAGAGAAAACCTTAGCGGAAATCATTAGGTAATAAGATTTACCATATTTGAATGGGGAATGTTTTGAAGCATGATTTGAAACCCAGAAACCAAAATAGAATAGTAAGATTGATTTTGTACAATTTAAAACGATCTGTACAAGAAAGAGGAAAAAAGGTCCTCCTAGTTTAGACTCTGGGGAGAAATCTATGGACCCCATCTTTTCCATCTGTATTCTTTCCACTTGAATTGTCTGGGTGGCCTGTGGCCAAGCTATGGGACGAGACAATCTTATCGGAGCAGGCAGGGTCAGACCACATCCTTCAGCGAAGTCCTGTCACTGCACTAATCATTTCATTAGCCATGGTTTGGGGGTTTTTGGAATAACTTTATTGAGATATAGTTCACATACCATGCAGTTCACCCATTTAAAGTATACAATTAAGTGGTTTTAGTATATTCACAAAGTTGTGCAACCATCACCACTGTCTGCTTTAGAATTTTTTGTCATCCTTAAAAGAAACCCCTTACACATTAGCAATCGCTCCCCATTCCTCCCTCCCACCAGGCCTAGGCAACCACTCGTCCACTTCCTGTCTCTCTAGATTTGCCTATTCTGGCCATTATAAATGGGGTCATACACTATGAGTTTCTTTTCCTGAAAAATCATTATGTCTTTGAAATTCATCCGTATTGTAGCATGTATCCGAATGTCATTCATTTTTACTGCTGAATGATATTTCACTGTACGGATATGCCCCATTTTATTTATGCATTCATCAGTTAATGGACATTTGGCTTGTTTCCTATCGTGCGTAATGCTACTGTAAACATTTGTGTTGTGTACAAGTTTTTTTTATTTTAATTGAAGTATAGTCAGTTACAATGTGTCAATTTCTGGTCTACAGCATAATGTCCCAGTGTGTTATGCACAAGTTTTTGTGTGAACGTATGTTTTTATTTCTATTTGGTCTAGTGATGATTTTTCCCTTAAAGATTTACCCAAAGCATTTTACTTAGCCTATACAATTCTTCTGGTTTTAGTTTTGTTCTCTCGTGATCTTGTGGGGAAGCAAGCAGGTCTGGATTCCAAAGACCTTAGAGCCCCTCTGCCCTGAGCCCGGCCCCTCTCTGTTTCTGTGTGATCTGGGATGTGACTTCATCTCGGTGCGCCTCGGTTGTAAGAACACCAGCTCTCGGGCTCTCAGGAATATCATGAGGATTAATGACGTGGACCAAATAGGATCTTATGTTGAGAAGGTGCTAACCCACAGGATGGGCTCGTGTGCATCAGAGAAACAAGATACCCTCAGACCAAGGGCTTGCCCAGCACCACGGGTGACTATATCAACCCCGAGGCCAGTGGTTGGGTGCAGAGGCACAGATGGTATAAAAAATACCATTTACTTAAGATTTGGGTTTCCCCTGTGATCCAACTTTGGTTGCTTTCCAAATCCTGCAAGCCGCCCTCTGAGGGAGGCCCCTGCCTGGTCACCCTGTTCAGGGAGCAGGAGGAAGGTCAGGGCCATGCCCAGTGATGGGCAGCCAGATGGGCAAACTTAAATTCTAAAGCCCACCCTCCAACTAACATCTCTCCAAGGACCACTCTAAGCCAAGACCTCATTTAACCAAAAAGCAGCTCACTCTCTACAGAGCCCCAGGGATACCTCCTTTTGTGAAATCCTCATGGCCCTGACCTTCTTGTTGGCTCTGGAGTAGAGGTTTGACCTCTCACCCCTAGGTACAGTCTGATGAGGACCCCCCCACTTAGCGGAAATCATTAGGTAATAGTGGCAAAAGAGGGGTGGGAAAACATCTGAGCTTCCTTGCGCTCTCTGATCAGTCACCTGTGCCCCTTGCTCTTTAAAATCAGGCAGCAGAAAGTGCGGCCACTGATAAGCATGTAAATGAGGAATTTAATAGGGGAGGAGATGGCAGGCATGCCTGGGTTCTAACCCCCATGCCACCACTTCCTAGCTCTGAACTAGGAGAAGCTTTCTGAGACTCAGTTTCCCCATCTGTTAAATGGGGGTAATAGCAGTATTTACCTTGCAGGGTCACTGTGCGGATTACGGGAGAGGATGCTTGTTTACTGCACACAATCCCGTCTACATTGCAGAGCTCCATCAATGTTTGTCCTTATTATCATAGCACTTACAAAATCAGAATTAAGGATCTCAAGTAATCTAGCCATCCTCTCTAAGCTATTTAGGGAGGCTGTTTGTTTGTTGATTAGTTGGAAGCACCTAGTATGTGTCAGACACCACAGGGAGCTGCTGGTGGCCATCTCAGGAGGGGCGAGTCCTCCTGTGAACAGGACGACACCAGATGCAAAGCCAAAAAATGGAGAGAGACAGATTCAGGATGCCCTCGTCTGGGCACCGGAATCCCACCATAACAAAACCCTGACCTTTTCAGCGACATGAGGAAGAAAATTTCTCCTTATTTTGCCTGTCTTTTCAAACTGGATTCCATTCGATTGTCACTAAAAGAATCTTGACTTATTCTAGGAGCTGTCTGGTTCCCACAAGCATTTTGTTGACTTACCCTTAGCATAGATATTTGTGGTCCCTAGCAGAGGGGCGATGTGTGTCAAGGAATGCATGCCTGTGCACGTGACGGAGACATCTGTCCACGTCCCCAGGTGCACACAGGTACCTGTCATGTGCTTGAGAGGCAGAGACTTTAGAAGGAGAAACCAAGACTCTGCAAAATTTCCTTTTTCTTTGTCTCTCGACTCTGCTTACAGAGCAATTCTCCCCAAACCCTTAATTTTATTCCTTTTGTTCTCGACCAAAGAAAAAAGTTCTTGGCTCTGTGAAGTATATTCTGCTGGGCTCTAAGAAGTCAGGAAGAGATAGGGAGGTGGGTGTGGGGAAAGGAAGCTCTGCAGATCCCATTTGTGTTTTTTCTCTTTTACCCAATTACAAGGACTCAGCCAACATCCATTTATCTATTTCCTATTTCGTACGGAGCTTTTAACAACTAAGCATTAACATTACTGTAATGGGATGTGTCTAATGATTTTCTGGGAAATGTCTTCTCGGGTCTCAGCAAAGATCATTTACTTGGTGGAACCTCTTCCTGATTCCCTGCTCAGAATTAGACTCCCCAGTTCTCTCTGGAAGCAAGTTGGCCTCCGAATGAGAGAAGGGAGTACGAGAATGTTTTACTACAGCATCCATCACACAGACTCAAACCTGCCACCCACTCAGATCTGGGAGGAGAAGAGGGAGAAGGGGGTTGGGGAGAACGTTCATGCTGAGCGCAAGCCTGAAGCCAAGCAGAAAGTCTGCAGCAATCTGAGCTCCTTGGAGAAACAGACGCACTCACCTCTGTGCTTTGGCTCTGGGGACCCTCCTTCTGGGGCAACGGGCAGCTGTGACAGCCTAGGGCGTCCACGCCGTCCTACCAGGGCCGCTGCAGGCCGGCTGCTGCAGGAAGAAGGGAGTTTCCATTCTCCATCAGAAGGGAGTGTCCTTCACCGAAGGAGGCGATGCCCTTACTCTCCTAGAGTCCAGGCTGTTGGATCTGCTTGTCCCCTCTCTTCTGCTGCCTCTCTGGTGTGAATGGAGCCCAAGGGAGCCCCCAGAGAAGGGCTGTGTGCAGATCACACACCACACAGGCCCCTGATCCAGGCTGTTCCTCTAGCCTTGGGGAGCCTGGGGAGGGAGGCGGTGGAGTGCGGTGTGAGGTCACCCTCTTGGGGCCCCTACCAGTGTGGCCGGTGTACCCACAGAAAGCCCAAGGACAAGCACTTGCGTATTTATTTCTCCCCCTCTCATGTGATGTTATTTTTGGACCAAACACAAAAGCTATTTGGGGGCTGGACAGCTGCCAGGCGAAAGGACAGTTATGTCATCCAAGTTGTCTCTGTGCCTTTCTGAATTAGCCTCCGTTACCTTTCCCTGGGAAAGGCAGAATGGGGGGGGGGGGGTCTTGCTCTGAACCTTACTTTTAATATATCTGAGCAATTAGTCCAAATTACTAACTGAATATCACCCAGTTCATCTCCACACTTTGAGGCTGCACAGAGGATCGGTGTAATGAACAAAGTCACTGCTCTCACGTCTGAGGCTGGTGGGCGTGTCCCACGTCAACCTGCATCCGGCCATCATCCACCTGGCGGTGCAGACGCAGAGACCCTCTTAGCCGCGCTGGGTGGGATCCAGCCATGTGGAGGAACGAAGCTCAAACACGGAATCACACTGATTCTGGCCATTTCCCCTGGCTGTTTCTGCTTCTAAACGTAAACCATTGAAATAGCGTGATTTTTCACCCCTGATTCTGCCTCTTCGGACACGAATGGGAAGCTCTGAAACCTCATGCCTGACAGAACGCCAATTCCACATCATCACCTGCGCTGTTATTTCTTGAGCCCTCGCTAAATGCCATTCCCACGCTGCCCTCTTTCCTCGGGTTGCCTCATCTACCCTCACAGCCGCCCTGTGAAGAAGGCAGTCTTGTTCCAATCTGACAGCCAGGGCGGCAGAGGCCAGGGGAGTGAGCTTGCCGGGGGGGAGGGGGTACGGGGGGGGGGGGGACGGCAGATCCCAGCCCCCACCGCCTGACTCCAGAGCAGGGGCTCCCGGCCCCTGTGTGGCTCCTGTCTCCGGAAGCTATAAATTAATGAGATTTCACCGTTTTCATTTCATCAGAAGAAAAACAAAAACCTCACGGTTGATTCAGACCATGACTTCACTCCTCAGAGATTTTTCCCCCCAATTCTTTTTTCCTAGTTCTTGAAGGAGAGAAAGAATAAGGGTTCCGTCTGTTTGCCGTCCCAGGCCCTTATTCTAGGTACAGGATGGAGAGTCTCTGGCCTCTGTGCTCCGTGGGGCCAGTTTCCTATGAATAACTCACTGTGCAAACACACACACCAGAGAAGACTGGGCTGGAAAGCCAGGGGCCTGGCTCCCCACTGCCTCCGAGCTGAATTGCCCTTTCTCTCTGCCACCTTGAGGGAGAGCCAGGGAGATGGGGCCCCACAGCTTGTCCAACACTGCCCTCTGCTGGCCACTAGGCGGAATTACCCCCAGGGTGGTGGTCTTGAGGACTCTCCATTGAGCGCAACAAGGATGATTCTCAGAGGACCAATTTCCAGGTTCTCAGTTTTCTTTAGGTACTTTTTCCTAAAGCTGTTTTGCCTGAGAACATGTCTTTGTTCATAATAATCCTTCCCTTACTGGAAAGAATACCCCTCACTCTTCCCAAATCTTACTAAGAAGCCATTGCCCCAAATGTAAAAATCTCCAGGTCCAAGTCCCCAAACTGGAAACTTCCTTTAGTAATTTAATTCTGCTTCCCTCAATAACTAGTTAGGCATGTTTTTGTTTAACAGCTTTGTCTCTTCTGTCCCTTGAATTTGAGGCAGAGTTCTGTGAAAGCAGATTATAGAGAATATTGGAAACAATAATAATAGATTAATAGGTACATTTAAAGAACGAGGTCGCAGCTTAATTTTTTAATTGCAGTATTTACAGTATCCTGGAAATTATTATCTCGGGTTCATATGAACTTAATAATGAACACGTAGCATGTCAGTTTTGAACGTGGATATAGGTAACGTTGTTTTCCAAAACTGTTTTAGAAGGCACAGGAGCAAAAATGGGTGAAGGCTGTTGCAGCCCAGGGGTGGCTCTTGTTGACTGATAATGGCTCTTATCCATCCATCCATCCACCCATCCATCCAACACCTACTATGTGTCAGGCATTGTTTCAGGCATTAGATACAAAAATGGTGAGCAAAAACTGACATGCGACATGCCAAATTCTTACTTATGAGAACCTCTAGGGAGTCGAGTGAGGGAAACAGATTAATTTAATAATTTCTCAAATAAATGTAAGAATTCACCTTTGATAAATACCTCCAAGGAGGGGGAGCCAGTGACTGGAGAATGTATAATGCTGATTGACAATGTATAATGAAGACTGACCTAATTCATGGGGGAGACATTAAGAATGAGGTCTGAACCAAGAATAAGGTATCCAGAAATCTCTATGATAAGACTGTGAAAATCTGGCAAGAAGGGCCATTTTAATGTGGCAGGACTGGGGAGAAGTAAGAGCAACCTCTGCAGAATCTGTTGCTTTCAGAAAGGGCCTTTGCCCTGTTACAATACAGTCCATGTTATAAATCATTGGGAGCAAATTTTCCCAAGGAACATTGGGCAATTTCTGGAGGTATTTTTGGTTGCTGCAACTGGGGTTGTGCTCCTGGCATCTAGTGGGTGGGGGCAAGGGATGCAGGGATGCTGCGGACATCCTACAATGTTCAGGGCAGCGCCCCTTCCCACCCCCACCCCCGCCCCTGTGACAGAGTATCCAGGCTGGCACTAAAGTCAGTGATGCTGAGTTTGAGAAATCCTGTTATGGATGAGGGCAGGGAAGCCAAATAAGTGTCTGCCATGGATGTGGGTTCATTCATTCATCCATTCATTCACTCAGCAATTACTTACTGAGCACGTACTATGTTCAAGACACTATTCTGGGCATCATCGAGGCATACCAGGCACCCCCTAACCAAAATTGTCACCTCAAATAGCCTGCCTAGTCCTATTCCTGTTACCCACCCTAAAATTTTCACCATTAAAATGGTGGCAAAACTTGTCTTGCTGTCTATAGAAAGAAGAGACAAAAATCTATGGGTACAGTTTATAGTAAGGTCGCTGAAACACTAATAGTGGAAACCACCTGAATGTCTGTCAACAGGAAAATGCTTGCATAATTTGCTACATCCATACCGTGGTGTACGAAGTAGCCAATTAAAAATGAAAGAGGCAAATTTCTTTGAGATGACACAGAAAATATCCATGAAGATACTAACTGGATTTTTTTTTCCAGAATAGCAGGTAGAATGTAATTGATCTAATTTTTTTAAATTGGTTTATATGTGTGTTTGCGTGTGCATGCAATTGCTGGGAAAATTCTCATCAAATTCTTTAAAAATGGCTACCTCTAAGATGTGGGAAGAAAAGGAAAAAAGATGTTAACACATTAATTGAGAATAGTTCTCTCCCTAATTCCCTCCTTTTGCATCGGTTAGACTCTCCCCAGTTCATCCTCTCCATTACTACCAATATTCAACTAGTCACGAACTTCTGGAGAAATTTCACCTTCCAGACAACATCCATTTCTCATTATTAATCCAACCCCTTCAAAACTCGCCTCTAGCCGGTCTTCATAGGCTCTTCTTGGGAGCTGCTTTTCCTGCCTCAGCTCTCCTCCTACCCCACCTCCCCAGAACTTAAGTCACCGGGAACCCACCAGGACTCACCACACCATACTCTTAAGACAGGCTCACCTCGGTGCCCAAAAACCAGTCCTTCTCTTTTTCTGTGTATTATTCAGGGTAGACTAAGTTATACTGTGTTATAGGGAACTTTCCCACACATCACCATCGACACGTGCGTTGGTAGGCTGGCGGGGCAGCTCCGCTCCGTGCGGTCCTCAGCTGAGGGCCCTGCGCTGAGCGAGCTCCCGCCCTCTGCTCACAGGAGGGAAAGGGGACACGTGTTTGCCGTTACACTAGCACCTGGAAGCTACTCCTACTCATATTTTATTGGCCACAATAAGTCTTATGGCCACACCTAACGTAAAATGAGGTGGAGAATTTCAATTTTATTATTTGCTTGGAAGGAGGGGAATCATAAATATTTGGGGAACCTGAATTCTGTAATTGCTGGGTACAATATCATATACAGATGTGTTTGTGTGTGTGTGTGTCCCCACTAAGTCAAGTTTGCTGGTCATGTTCAAACATTCTATATCTTTGCTCGTTTAGCTGGTCATTTCTTGTGGTTTGTGTCAGTGTTAGCTCCATATTTTTGAAGCTACGTTATAAGATGTGTAAAAGTTTTACATTCCCTGTATGTTCCCTGTGAATTGAACTTTTTATCATCATGATGTGTCCTTCTTTAGCTGGAGTACTGCTTTTTGCCTGGAAATATATTTTGTCTGGTATTATTATATACTATTAATATTAATATAATTTCAGTTCATATTTATATTTTGTCCACCCTTTACTTTCTACATTTTAAAATTAGTTTTAGATGTGTTTTTTATAAACAGTATATAGATTTTTAAAATCCAGTTCAATACTCTGGTTTTTAATTGAAGTATTTTGTTCATTTACGTTTGATGTAACTAATGATATATTTGGATTCAAATCTTACCATCTTATTAAATGTTTTCATTTGTCCATACATGCTCTGGTTTCTTTTTCTCCTCTTTTCTTTCTTGCCTTTGGAGTGGTTGAATATTCTATTTTTCCTGCTATTACCTTAGAAGTTATATGCTTTTTTTTTTTTTTTTACTACTCTTCGAGAGATTATCCTGGAAATTACAATATGTATCTTTGATTTATCTAAGTCTAATGTTAACTAACATTTTTATCTTCTTCCATAGTAATACAAGGACTTTAGAACATTTTAATTTTTACCCCTCCTTCCTGACTTATATTTTAATTTTTTAAATCCCCAGTGGACATTGCAATGCTGTTTGGTACAGTCGACTTCATTTGATTTCTTTAACCTCTGTGGCGTTCTCCATTTCTTTCTGCACCTGTAACCTATCATATTAAATCATCTTCCTTCTGCTTAAAGAGCATTCTTTGGGATCCAGTGCTTGTAAAGAATCCTGAAAATGTCTTAATTTAGCCTTTATTATTAGGAGCTACTTTCACTGGACATGGAATTTCAGGTTGGCACTTACTTTCTGTCAGCACTTTGAAGATGTTTAAGTCCTACTAATTTCTAGCTTCCATTGCTTCTGTCAAGAAGTAAGCTAACAGTCTGTTCCTTTTTCCCAAGCAATGGTAGCTGCCTTTAACATTTTTTCCTCTTTGTCTTTGGTTTGCCCATATTCTATAACGACCTACCTTGATGTAGCTTCCTTTTTATTTACCCTGCTTGGGGTTCCCGGGGATTCTGGAATCTGCGGCTTGTTTTCAGTCAGTTTTGGCAATTTCTCAAGTACTTTTCTCTTCAAAGTAGTGCTGCTGCCCTGTTGTCTCTCTCTCCTCCTCCTCGAACTCCCATCTTCACTTCATCACCCGTATCGCTTAATCTCCCCACGGTGTTCTCCATCCTTGTGCCTCGCCAAGTTTCACCCTGAGGTTTCCTGCTAACCGACTTCCCAGTTCATCACATCTCCCACTGACTGTGTCTAGCCTGCTGCTAAACCCATCCACTGGGCTCTTTACTGTTGTTATCACATTTTTTGACTCCAAATTTCTACTTGGTTATTTTTCAAATCATTATTGTCCCCTCTCCCTCTTTTTTTTTTTTTTTTTTAAGTTCCCAGTTCTCTGCCAGATTTTTAAATCCTGCCTTTTATCTCCTTTGAACAACGTCTGTGTGGGACAGCTCCCTAGGTGGGGTTCTCTGGGGTTGCTTCCATTGTAGCCGTGACTGCGGGATCTCACTCACGTGGTCTTAGTTCCCTACGCGTCTGGGTCTTTTCAGACGGACGTTGTACATGGAGAATTGCTAGGAGAAGTGACACGAGACATTACGGTGTTCTCCTCCAGAGGACACTTACATTTGCTTCTGCTGGGCACCTGGGGATGCCGGCAACCTGGGATAGGCTTAATCCCATTTGAAGAATTAAGCTGATTGGGAGCTGGGTTCAGGCCCTGCAGAATCTGGTTGTTTCCAATTCACCTCGTCTTAAGGTGTAGTCCTGCAGGGTCTCTGTTCCAGGGCCCCTCTCCTTTGGCGGATTTCAGCTTTTGTCCCCTTAGATGTGCAAAGCTTCCCAGGTGCTGCGTCACCTCTCAGCTTCGTAGCTGTTTCTTCTTGTAGCAGCAAGAATCTCAAGGGGAAAGGAGCCCCCAGTTATAGGGCTCGCCTCCCGGAATGTCCACCTTTCCCCAGAACTTGGTTTAGCGATTCTTCATTATATCATTAACTCGTTGATGCCTTCAGACTGATTTTATCTTAATTTTGTCCAGTCTTTCTAATTGTCCTCAGCAGGAAGGCAGGTCTCAGTGATCAAGTCTGCCGTTAGCAGATGGTAAGAAACAGAAATGCAGGAAGCAGGCCAGGTGCACCTGCCCATCTGATGTGCGTGGTGGGCGCTGGGGTCAACCACAGGGCATGGGCTATTTTTGCTTGATGGAAATGAAAGTCTCATGTTGCCAGACTTTCCAATTTTTTTCAAGAGAAGTAGGAAATGCAGGCTTTTTAGATGTGAAATCTCAATTTTCAGCAGTGGCTAAAAAAAAAAAATTAACTCTCAATGAGCCAAACGAGACCCATCTGGGGTCCAAATTCAGCCTATAGGTCACCAGTTTGAAATAGCTGGACTCCAGTCTGTGTTGATGGGAGAAGTGGGGTGAAGGGTGGCTGTCCTTCATCATTAAACGCGAGCCTCCAGTGATCCAGGCTGCCTTGGAGAAACACCAGTCTCTCATAGAAAAAATAATTTTAAAACCGATTTATGTCTTTACTGAAATCTCTTAAAAATGCCAAGGGGGCAGGGGATGGATTCCAATCATAATACCAACAACACGTCTGAAAAAATCTCCCATCTCTCTCCCGAATTCTCGTCATGGCAGCCTGGCAGCTACTCCAGTCCCCCTTAATTTATCTCTTAAAGTCCCCCCAATTCAGCCCATCCCTGGCTCTTATCTCTCTTGTGCCCCCTCTCACCTTCACTTTCTCCAGTAGGTGATTCCCTGCCTTTTCTTCGGTGTCATCTGACCCACAGCACTGCACCCTTCCGAATCCCTTCACGTATTTTCCTGTATTCTCCACAAGAAAGGCTCCGGAACGTAGCTGGCCAAGACTAAATCCTCCTTCACAGGAAGTGGGGGTGGGGAGAAACAATGCTGTAGACTCTAAAATATGTATGTTTTCCTCAACCATCAGCTCTGCCATCTGGGGGCTGCGGGGTGAGGCCAGGACGAGATGTCATTTGCAAAGGAGGCAGAGCCCAGACCCAGGATGCTTTGGCACCAAGGTGAGTCTCCAGATGGCTGCCATCTCCTTTTCCTTTACCTACTATTAAAGGGACAGGGCCCCCACCCGAACTACCACGTCTTCCCACAGAGGAGGAGGGAGAAACCCAAAGGAAGAGAAAGCAAATATGGGCTTTCTCTGATGTGTCTAATAATAGAAAGTTGGCAAAGCATGTCATGAAATAGAAAGTATTTGATAAAAATACCATGCGTTGAGCTCGGGACTCAGGCTGGAGATGCATGGAATGAAATCTGTTCTTTCTACTAGTGTTCCCATGCTAGTGTCACAGTTCTGTCTCCCGTTAATGACGAAGGGCTAAAATGCTGCTCTCTGTGGCCGAAAGGCTTTCTTTCCCAGGGTCTGATGGTGGAGGAGGTGCTGGCCGAATTAGAGAGAGCCCTGGACTGAGAGGGTCGTGGGTGTGGCCATACCCTCCTCTCACCCACCCTTGACTTTGACACTTTCGTCTGGTCTCTTTGACATCAGCTTGTGAGTTTTCCAAACAATCCAGTGTTGCTGACTCACAGGAGCCTAATTAGGAATAATGACAGTGTTGTGTTTTTTTCTCCCTCAAAGGGAGGCCGCTGGCCCGGGGGCCCTCAGTACAGAGCAAGGTAGAGGATGGTGTCTCCCCACCAAAGCAGCTCCCCACTGTGTCTGGGGCTCTCACACCCCCTTCCTGCTCCCGAGGACCCCACAGCAGTGTCCCTCTCAGGTCAGGACGGGGCTCCAGAGCTGGCCTTTCCACGTCCCACAGCCCAGGGAATGGCTATCCCCAGCTCTCCCAGACCCCAGGTCCTAGGAGATGTCTTGCCCCCGGCTGAGTTTCCTTTACTGAAAAGCAAAGCTGAGCCAGTCTAATAACAGATGAGAGCAAGGGAATCAAGTGGCCCCTTTTAAATGAGCTAGTTTTTCCCTTGATTGTTTTAATTGTGATAAGACACACGTAACAAAATTTTCCATCTTAACGGTTTTTAAGTAAACAGTTAGTGGCATTAAGTGCATTCACACCGTTGTGAACCCATCTCCACCATCCATCCCCAGAACCCTTTCCATCACCCCAGACTGAGACCTGGTACCCATGAGACAACAACTCCGCGTTGCCCCTCCCCCCAGCTCCTGGCAACCACCCTTCTGCTTTCCGTCTCTATGAATTTGGCCACTCTGGATACTGCAGGTGGGTGGGATCATACAGTGTTTATCCTTTCGGGACTGGCCTGTTCCATTTAGCATAGTGGCCTCCGCCTTTTGGCCGTTGTGAATGATGCTACGGTAAATATGGCTGCTCTTTTCTGGATTGTTTTGACTGGTTTGTGTTTTGACAGGACTGTTTGGGAAGGTAATCCAGATGGTGCAATGTTTCAGGGATCTGAGGCTGGCCATTGAGAGCTGCTTTAGGTGGAGACAGCCTTGGTGTCTTTGGCAGCAAACTACGTCACGTGCATCTGGGGCTGCCTGCGGGTACGTATTGTGCGTTTCCTCACTGACGGGGATAAGAAGTCACGTCCGGTGGGAAGAAAGTGTTTCTGACTGTGAACACCTAACTTCCCAAGCCGCTTGGCCGTGAGACTCTTGACAGGGGTTGACCATCAGTGACAGTGGGAGGTGTTAGGGCAATGCAGGTGCCAGGAGGCTCTGACATCACACCCGCAAACATGTGTCCCCTACGTGGGCTTCAAACACCTCCCTGTCCTGACTCTTTAGGGTCCTTGCTAATGCACACCCACCCCCTTTCCCAGTCCCCCTGTATCTCCAACTCTTTAATTTTTTTCCCCCTCAGCCTTGCAGCATGCACAAGTTTAACAAAACAAAACTTCATAGCAAATCATACCCCACGCCACCTCCAACCCCCCTTTGAAGGCAAGAGCCCTGCACCCTGAGTGGTCCTGGCAGCTTTCTTCCAAGGCGGTCCCTAAAATACTAAGAATTGTATATTTTATTATTTATGTGTTTCTTTCTTTCTTTCTCTTCTCCATCAAGAGAAGGGCTATAATCTAGAACCACACCCTCACAGACCCAGAAATAAAAGCAACATTTGCAAATCACCTTTCACACAGAGGAGCACAGAAATTAGGGGATCAGTTCTATCATCAAACAGACCTCGAAACAACTCCCAGCCCTGCCAATTGTTAGCGGGGAGACCTTAGGCAAGTTTCTTAACTCTCTGTGCCTCCTCCCCTCACCTCTAGGATGGCAGCTGTAATTGCAGCCTCCTGGTAGGACTATTAGGAGAAATAAGTAAAAAAAAAAAAAAAAAAAAAGTACTGAACACAGTGCATGACTCATAGGAAGCATTTCATAAGTATGAGCTCTGTCATAATTTTTTATTGGGGTAGGTTGACCTTAGTGCTTAAATCTGTTTTGATTTTCATGCCTGTAAAACTTTAATGAACAAATGTGGTAAGACTAAGGGGTCTAATTGCAAAATTCTCTAGAGAATAATTGGTTTCCATATGAGAGCAGAAACATTCACTAAAGACAGCATGAGAACTACAGGGAGAAACATCGTGTAGGGGCTACTGAAAGGCAGATTCCCTGAATGAGGATGAACACTCCTAGATGGTGTGGGCTGATCCAGAAGACAAGAGGGCGTGATATTAATGTGTGCCTCGGTGATTAGCGTCACGTAAGATGAATGATCTCTGTGATGCAAGTACAAACACAGACTGTGGGAAAGCAGCCACTGGAAAAGCTACCGGAACTAAAATTAGATGACAGTCAGCAGTCTGGCCACCAGACGAGGAATCTCTTCTTTGATAAGTTTCACAAAACCATAGCCCTCATTTTAAAAGAAGTAGGGAGATTCCAAGAACAGGTTGCAGGGTACGGGAATAGGGACAGGGTCTGATAAAATGGCTGAAATTGAAGGGCACTGAGGTATAATTGGCACGTGCTGTTCCACACATCGAGGCTGGAGGGTGGCTGGGCTGGAGGCGAGGAGTCTAGTCCTGTGCGATGCCACATGGCCGCCAGTGGCACATGTGGCCCTTGAGCAACCTGACGTGTGGCTGGTGGGCATGAAGAGGTGCTGTGAGTGTCAAATATGCACAGACTTCAAAGACTGAATTAAAATAAAAAAGAATGTAAAATCTATCAACAATTAACAAATACTAGTTGCATGTTAAAATAACAGTTTTGATGTCAATATTGGGTGACATATAAGATATTAAAATTAACTTAATAGGTTACTTTTTTAATGCAGCTTATAGAAAACATAGAAGTACACATGTGACTTGTATTTGTGACTTGCTTTATATTTTTATTGAACTGTGCTGATTGGTTCAGGCCCACAGTCCCCTTGCCCCACCCAGATCCAGCTGGTATTAACCATGACCTTGGACAAATTATTTAACACGTCAAAGCTTCAGTTTCCTCATCAGTAAAAGAGTGGTTGTAGGAATTAAAGGGGGTAAATGAAAAAGCATTAACAGAGTGCCTTGCCCAGAGTAGGTAAACAAGTGTAAGTTTTTTTTCCCTGTTATTATTTCAACCCATAGAGCGGAGAGTTTACTAGAGGTTGGTACATTAGGTATTTAAGATAATACTAGGGGATGCCTTCCCAGTCTACCCGGTGGGAGAGGAACATCTGCCCACCTTGAAGAGCAGCGGTTCTCAGCGGGGGGCAACATGTCTGGTGATGCCTGAGACATGTTTGATTGTCCATACCTGGGGCACGGGGGCTGCTCCTGGCATCTACTGGGTAGAGGACAGGGATGCTGCTAAACATCCTGCAAAGTACAGGACAACACCTCCCCCCACCCACCGCCAACACACATACAACAAAGAATTATCAGGTCAGAATATCAACAGTGCCCACGCTGAGAAACCTGAATTAGAGGCTCTTGATAATTTACAGGCTTAGACTGATTAATGCTCAAGCTCTCAATATGTGTGGCATAAGGAGAAACTACAAATGCCATCCAGGTGTGTGCCCTGCAACCAGCAGCATCAGTCACCCAGGAAGTCAGTAGAAACGCAACTTCTCGGGCTCCATCCTAGTCCCACTGAATCAGAATCTCTGGAAATGGAGCCTAGAAATCTATGGGTTAACAAGCCCTCTAGCTGATTCTAATGTACTATGAAGTCTGAGAAGCCTGCTCAGCTGAGGGAGTTTCCTGGTTACCAACTCCTGCACATCCCAGACCTGAGCAGCAGGTGGCAGCATATGCTATAAGGCTATTGAAACACCTGCTAAAAGCTTACAAGCTGCGTGCTTGTGCCAAGTCAATTGGTGACAGAGCTGGGTACCAGAGTGTCTACACTAGACCAGAGTTAATAAAGGCAGCTTTCTAATTTCAGGAATGTGAGGGGGGAAACGGTTCAAAGTCATTCTAAGTTCCCTTCTTAACCACATAGTGCTTCCAGGGCTTTGAAATTGTTCAGTTCTAACTTACATTACAAAGGCATCTTCTCCAATAGAGAATTTAGTGAGTAACCCAGTTTGGCCTATTCTCCTAAAACTATAAAATCCCAAGGCCATGAGAATAAATTATTTCTGTTGTCCTTAGGCACCTTTGGACCAAGCATCTGACCCATCACCCACCTGAATGGACTCTTGGCCCCTCCTCTACACGTGGACCAGATCTAGGGAATGATGAACATCTCAAGTTTCCCTGGATCTTCTGTCAAGCAGGTAAGACTAAATTTGTTCGGCAACTTTTATTAAGGCTAAGAGTGAGTGCATTACAGTGCAGGTAATTTTCCATGTGTGCCACAAGGTGGCACCCTCACCCCGCCGTGGGTATCTATGGTCCAGGTAAAGGCACTGAATGGGGAAGATTTAAACAGCGAAGGGAGGAGGAAGGAACTGTTACTTTTCTTCCAGAAAGTGGCTGAGATGTGGCCTCGGAGTTTGACTTCCACCCTGGACTCGAGAGCCGGGTTTCTCCAAGTGTGTCTCCCAGCAGCATCAGCATCACCTGGGAAGCTGTTAGAAAAGCAAATTCCCCATCCCAGACCGACAGAATCAGACGCCCTGGGGGCGCGGCGCCGCAATTTGTTTTAATGAGCGTCTCCTCCGCCTCCTCTCCCCCAGGTGATGGTGCTGCAGGCTCCAGCGTGAGCAGCACTGCTCTCCAGTCCGGAGCATCTTCCTGGTTATTGGCTGGGAAGCAAAACCACGTTGCCATCCGATCTTATCACACTTCTGCCAGGAGGTGAAATGGAAGAGCCCACGTTCTTGATCTTCTCAGGTCACTTACCTGAGAACCACTGAGTTTTCTGAGGTCAGTCGTTCTGCACGAACCTGTGGCATCCCTGGGCTCTGGGGGATATAAAGGAGCACTAAGTACGGTGTCTGTCCTCGTGGAGATTCCACTCTCCTGTAGAAGGTGGCGTTGCCACAGGAACCAAAGACCGAGGGGGGCCCCGAATGGTGCGGTGTGGCTGCACGAGGAAGCAGACACCTGCCAAGGTCCCTTCCCTGTCCTCACCTTTCTCTTCTCCGCACCCGCCCCCACCCAAGGCTGCTACAGTCCCTCCCTTTCCCCTCCCCTCTCAACTGCCCGCCCCAGGTTTGCCCTGGTTTTCTCTTTCTTTTCCCTAACCTCCCACATCTCTTTTCCTATTATTTCTCCTATCCCATTCTGTTTTTCTTTTTTTTTTTTTTAATCACCAAAGTCCAGGGATAGGTCCAGCAGGGATGGGGTCCCCAAAGGGCAGGGGGAAAGGAGAGAACCGAGTGGACAAGGGCAGATTTCTGTATGGGGTCAAGACGGAGAACTCCGGGCTGCACGGGGGATCACTGCTGCTCCTGCCCCCGGGGCAGGGCGGGCCTGGGGAAGGGAGAGTGCTCCGTGGGCTGCGGAGGGAGGGAGGAGCTTGTGAGGGCGGCTGGACGGGCGCTAAGGTTTGAAGGGGCTTCGGGTGCGCAGAAGGGACGGAGGGGCCATGCCAGCCCCCTAGCAGGGAGGAGTGGGGTGTGATGGGGCGTCATGGGAAGTGATGCTGGTTGGGTCTCCATATTGAGGAGGTGACAGTTCAACTTTGAGTTTGATGATGGAAGTACTAGGGAGATACAGGAGATTCTTGAGCAAAGGAGAACCATGCATAAGAATAAAATATATTGGTATTGAGAAGGCATCAGCTATGGCGGGTCACAAACTCAGACGCCTACAGTGTGAAGCAAGCCCAGGTGAGAAACAGTGGGCGTGGAGGGGCGGGGGAAGCTCAAGGTAACATGTTGGCTCTCAAATGGACAGTTATTACACAAATCAGGACAGTTATCGCTGTGGGGAAATAGGAGCCCAGAGCTGCCAACTCTTCTAGTTTCTCAAGAGAAGTTGGAACTGGATTTGTTTCTTTGAGGGGGGGTGGAGGGGAATGTAATTAGGTTTGTTTGTTTGTTTGTTTAATGGAGGTCCTGGGGATTGAACCCAGGACCTCGTGCATGCTAAGCACGCTCTCTACCTGAGTTGTACCCTCCCCGCTGGGTTTGTTTCTTAATATGAAGTTTCTCCATTTTTAAATATGGCAGCTAATTAGAAATCTAAAAGCTGGACCTCTGCTTGGCCACGTCTCACCTGCATTTTTTATCTGACCTCGGGATTTGTACCATACTCTCGAAATACTGTGTCGTCTCTTCTGCATTTCCTCCCTCACTCTTTTATTACCAAGTCCATTTATTATAAGCAAAAAATAAATATAACATTCACCAAGCATTAATAATGTGCTGTTTTAAATGCTTCACATAGATTATCTCACTTACTCCTCCCACAACCCTGTAAGATGAGTTAGTCCCATTTATAGACGGGATTAAGTGTCAGAGAAGTAAACTCACTTGCTCTAGATCATTCATTTACCAAGTGGGGGAGCCAGGACTCACACCCAGGTGGTCGGATTCCTAAGTCATGCATTTAACCTGTATGCCGTAGCCTTTCCTGTAGAGTCCAGTTACCGCATTTCCATCATGTTTTTCGCTCTTTCGAGCATGAGTTTATCAGATTTCTCTCATGTTCTCTCTTCCAAGCGTGAGTAATATTCGTGAGGTTACGTTCACCTTCTCATGTTAAAATATCAGGCCTGCTTTTTTATTGCCCGTGCCCGGTACGTGAGGCATGTGAGTCAGTTCTGGTCGGTTGGACAGACACTGAGAACCCATTGTGTGCCGTGCACGGTGCTGGGCACCAGTCCAACCTCAGGAAGCCACTGTAATAGGGGATACCGACAAATAGAAACGCCACGTGTCAATGTCCTATGGGATGTCACTTTGGGATAAAGGCATCTTCCGTATGCAATGGGATCGCACTGTGGAGTCGTGAGTGTGGGGAGGAAGCGGGTCAGGGACACCTTCCCGGGAGAAATGTCGTGGGACTGAGTGTCAGAAAACTCTGAGGAACACCAGGGTTCAGAGGCCAATCACCGGAAGAGCTTGAGCGTGGAGGGGAGATTGGGAGAGTGGTGACAAGGCACCAGGAGGAGTTAGGGGACAGCAGGTTTGAATCCACCTGAGAGGCTAGTAGATAGGAAGAGGGACCCAGGCTGGGCGGCAGGGTGGGTAGGCTGAGGGGCAGACCGCAGAGAGAGAACAAAGGTTTGTTTGCAGAATGAATAGGTGAGTAAACCCACCGGCGCACCCAGCTGGGCAGACCATCCGGCAGGCTGCTGCATCCCTTACTGGTTGTGGTACCTTAGACAGGCTGCTTCGCCTCCTCAATCCTCAGTTTCCTCATCTGTGAAATGGAGTCTCTCACTCATATTCGTTTGGTGAGAACTGCATAAGATGCCCATGCTAGCTCTAGCTTACTGCCTGACCCAGAGCAATCCCTTAGACAATCTGAGTTATTATTTCACTGTATGCAGTTGGTAAATGTTTGTTGAATGAATGAAAGAGAGCAATGGCTTAAATGATCCCAGTGATACCCACTGGAGGTGGGAGATCAGGACAGGTGCTTAAGCTTAAGATTCGTTCATGATTCCACTTGTCTTTTGAGGACTGAGAAATAAGGGTTACATTCATCTGAATGAGATCTCAACTTTAGCATAAACTCCAAATGAAACCATCTGGTCCCCCTGAGAAGCAGCCTGCCCAGACAGGCAAGTCTGACCACTAGTCCTGCAGCTGAATCAGCTATAATTCAGGGCTGAGGCTGCTCATTTCCCCTACTGGGCTTTCTGCACTCAGGTGACTCTAGCATTCCTGCAGGTTCCATGGTCCCCTCCAGGTGCAGTTAGCCTTTCAGACAGAGCGCATCCTCGCCCTGGGCAGTTGCAGCCACCTGGCACCAGGCACCGAGGAGCCCGTGTGGCGGTGATGCGCAGCTGTTCAGGGTGCGTGCCAGCCACGCTAGCTCGGGTGATGGACGGGTACAGCTGCCTTCCTCACTCCCAAATACCAGGGAGCGCTGGTCTCCCAGCCAGGTGGCTGGCTCCAGGTGGCCATATTCACCTTGGGGATTCCCATGAGACCCAGGAAAAGAGAGATAAGCTCTATAAACTGATGACAATCATCCTTTTCACTTCTGTAGTCATGATTGTTTAAGGATCTCACCTGCTGGGGCACAGGAGAGTTTTTCTCCAGGATTTCTGTGCCGAAAACTGTCGTGCCTTGATTTTCAGAGGGTGATGAGTGCTCCTGGAGGAAAGGACCTCAAAAGTGAAGGTCTGGCTGCTTTTTTTTTTTTTTAACATTTTTTATTGATTTATAATAATTTTACAATGTTGTGTCAAATTCCAGTGTTCAGCACAATTTTTCAGTCATACATGGACATATACACTCATTGTCACATTTTTTTCTCTGTGAGCTACCATAAGATTTTGTGTATATTTCCCTGTGCTATACAGTGTAATCTTGTTTATCTATTCTACAATTTTGAAATCCCAGTCTATCCCTTCCCTTTTTTTTCTGAATGAAATAATTTCTCTGGCAGGGCACACCCAGCTTAGCTGCGTGCCGGATTCTTCTGTGGAGAAGGACACACACAGAGCTGCAAGTTCTGAATCGGTAAGTGTGTGGCCAGACCCAGACACCGAGATGGTTAACTGGCTCCTGAGGGCTTACTTCTCACAATGTGGTCCCGAGGCTGCCTACATGCAGTCACCTGGGCCCTTGTTTAAAAACGCACATTCCTTGGTCTCACCCAGGCTCACTAAATAGACAGGTATAGATTTTTAACAGGTGACTTTAACCACAGGTCTCTCGGCAGCTTGAACATGTTTGTATTTGAGAACTGCTGTATGAATGATGTCCAGGTACCAGGGCACTCGGGAAGCCACTGCTCTACAACAATTGAGGTTGAATTTCCATCCTGCAGACCCTAGATTTTTTTTTCCTCACTCAACTATGCCTTCTTCAGCCACTGAGGAAGTGCTGGCCAACAGAACACAAAGAAGCAAAGAAAGTAGAAAAGCAATGTAACTTGAAGCCACATTGAGTCTGAAGCCGAGAAATTGTGATGGAAAAACACCAGGGCTCCCCACCTGGCATGTGACAAGGCTTTGGAGGGTGAAGGGGAGTCTGTGAGAACCTTCGGAAAACTGCCCACACCACCCAGTTCTTTGACGAAGGGGATAGTGGTAGCTGGCAGCCTCCTCTGGGAGAGGAAGTCGCAGCTGCTTCCAGACCTGTGTGGCTTTGAACTCTGCCCGCAGGCTGGGGGCAGGACTATGTGAGCAGAGAGATTGGGAACATGGATCTCGGAAGTCAGAAGCCCTGGCCCTGGCCTCAGCGGCAAGTTCTGACCTCTAGGGAGCAGAGGGTCACAGTCCGCCTGTCTGAGTAGTGTTTCAGGACCCTTTGCCCCCATGTCCCTGTCCCTGGGGTCAGCGTGTGAGTCGCTGAGAGCCAGTGCAGAGCGTTCTCTAGGAACCTGGCTGGCCGGACAATAGTCACTCTGTGCCTGTGTTTGCTGGCACCCAGGCAGCTAACCCAGAAACGGCCCTTGTGCCCTTTGGGGCAGGCAAATTTAAAAGCTCTCGTTTCAACTTCAGCCTGACACCTCATAGGCTGAGAAGATGTACTGTCCTCCCCCAAAGTGCAGTTTTTCCATTCTCTTTGACCATCAGGACTTTAGAGAGTCTCTCTTTTTTTTTTTTTTCTGCTGCAGCTGATGGTCCCTTGGAGAATTCATATGGCTTCAGAAGAATTCTCCCAGGAACTCTTGAGTCCGGGGAAGCCCATGTCCACCCAGCGATTTGCGCGGGGAGTGCTCCAAGTGTCCTTCTCTCACCCCCAGGACAGCTAGAGGTCAAACAGCCATCCCAGAGGGCCAGAAGCTGGAGACATTCTTAAAACGTGTTTTTACATTCATTTCATTATACTCAATATCATTTCGAAAACAAAGGCAGCTGACTGAAATGTACACAGTGTATCTCAATAAAAGGAGTAAAAGCAAAAGTAAAATGAAGGGAAACAGACAAAACCAGGTTCTTGCGTACATTTCCTAGTATACTTACTGAAGACAGTGAATAGATTGGTTCTGAGCTTTTTAGCAAGGGGAAAAAGCAATCAGTCTTAAAAGTGACCCAGATACCCTCAGTTTTTTTACCCTTTCCTTTGTTAAAAATAATCTACTATTTACTGAGCTTCTACAGGCCAGGCTCTGTCCTAGGCACTGAGGTAGAGCCATAGGAACAAAGTTAAGTCCCTGACTTCAGGGAGCTTCCTTGCCAATTGAGAGAAATAAACAATATGCAAGGAAACAATGAAATATATGATGATCATATGGCAGGTGATGCTAAGTGCTGAAAGGAAAATGAAACAGCGTACAGGCATCTTTCTATTTTATATAGACCAGTTAGGGATGTCCTCTTGGGGAGTGATGTTGGAGCAGCAGCCTGAAGAGGGAGGAAGTGAGGCACGTGGATGTGGGGGTAGGGTGTTTTAGACACAGAGGGCAGCATGTGCAAAGGCCCTGAGGCTCGGGTGAAGTTAGTGTGTCTGAGGAATTTCCCAGAGGTCAGCGGGGCTGGAGCACAGTGAGGGGGGCAGTGGGGAAGTGGGTAGGACGTGCACAGTGCCCTTGGGAGTTGTGCAGCCTGGCAGCCCTCGGGAGGAGATGAGGGCAGAAGGCAAATGAGAACTTCCAGGCCACGTGAGGACTGTGACTCTCACTCTGAGGGAAGTGGGCAGCACATGAGAGTGTTGAGCAGAGTTGTGATAGGGTTCTAAAACATCACTCTGGCTGCTGTGTGAAAAATAGGTTGTAGAGGGGTGTTTTGCAGGTTGGCCAGGACTGCCACAACAAAATACCACAGACGGGGTAGCTGAAACAACAGAGACTTATTTTCTCACCGTTTTGGAGGCTGGAAGTCCACAGTTAAGATGTCAACAGGAGTAGTTGCTTCTGAGGTCTCTCTCCTTGGCGTGCAGAGGACTGTCTTCTCCGTATGTCCTCAGAGGGTCTTCTCTCTGCAGCCATGAAGCCCTGGTCTCTCTGTGGGTCCTCATTTCCTTCTCTTGTAAGGACACCAGTCAGGTTTCTATTTTAATAGACCGGTTAGGGACGTCCTCCTGGGGAGTGATTAGGTCTCCCTAATGGTCTCATTTTAACTTAATTCTCTCTTTCAAGGCAGATCTCCAAATGTAGCCACATTCTGAGATCCTGGGGGTTAACGCTTCAACCCATGAATATAGAGGGAACCCAGTTTAGTTCCTAACAGGGCAAGGATAGAATTGGAGAGACCAATTAGGGGGCTGGCAAGAGATGGTGGTGGCCTGGACCAGAGTGACAGATGCGACAGTGTAAGAAGTCATCATATTCCACAAATATCTTAGAGGTAGTGGAGGATTCATTGAAGGATTGGATGGAAGCTGTGATGAAGGACAAGAGTCAAGGATGGCTCTGAATTCTTTGGCCTGGGTGTCTGGAAGTACCAGGTTGGCATTTATTGAGATGGAGAAGACTTTGGGAGGAGCAAATTTTGGGAAATGCTGAGAATTCAGTTTGGGGCATGTTAAGTCTGAGATGTCTATTAGGCATCCAAGCAGAAATGTCAAGGAGACAGTAGGATGTGCCAGGCTGGAGTTTAGGGGAGAGGTCCAGTTTACTGACTTAAAATTGTTTTTTCTCAGTTCTATGGTTTGGTTTTTTAAATAACAGCATTATTGAGAGGGAATTCACATATCATAAAATTCACCCTTCTAAAGTTTACACATTGGTGGATTTTTGTATATGCACGAGATTGTGCAACCATTACTACAATCTAATTTCAGAACATTTCATCACCCTCAAAAGAAACCTCCTAACTCACTAGCAGTCACTCCCATTTTTCTGCCCACTCGGCCCTCGGCAATCACTCACCTACTTCCTCTCTCTGTGGATCTGCCTATTTGGGACATTTCATAACAATGGAATCACATAATAGGTGGCCTTTGATGTCTGGCTTCTTTCACTGAACATGTTTTCAAAATCCCATCCATGAGTACCAGCCCTTCATCCTTTACTATGGCTAAATAGTATTCCATTGTATAGGTAGGTCATACTTTGTTCACATTCATCAGTTGATTGATAATTGGGTTGTTTGCGTTTTTCTGGCTATTATGAATAATACTGTTATGAACATTTATGTACAAGGTTTTGTGTGAACACATGTTTTCAGTTCTCTTGAGTATTTACTTAGGAGTGGAATGCTAGGTCATAGGGTAACTCTGCTTAATTTTTTGAGGAATTTTAAAACTGTTTTATAAAGCAGCTGCACCATTTTACATTCCCATCAGCAAATGTATGAGGATTCCAATTTCTCCAGATAGTCACTAACCCTTGTTGTTGTCTGTCTCTTTTATTATTGCCATCCTAGTGGGCGTGAAGTGGTATCTCATTGAGTTTTGATTTGCATTTCCCAGAAGACTAATGGTGTGGAGCATTTTTCATATGCTTTTGGCCACTCGTGTCTCGTTTTTAGAAAAATATCTATTCGAATTCTTTGTCCATTTTTAATTGGGTTATTTGTCCTTTTATTTTTGGGTTCTAAGAATTCCTCATATATTTCTGGATACAAATCTCTCTCTAAAGTATGATTTACAAATATTTTCCGCTACTCTGTTGGGTTGTCTCTTTCTTTCTTTCTTTCCTTCTTCCCTTTCTTTCTTTCTTTCTTCCTTCCTTTCCTTCCTTTCCTTCCTTTCTTTCCTTTCTTTCCTTTCCTTTCCTTCCTTCCTTTCCTTCCTTTCCTTCCTTTCCTTTCCTTTCTTTCCTTTCCTTTCACTTCCTTCCTTCCTTCCTTCCTTCCTTCCTTCCTTCCTTCCTCCCTCCCTCCCTCCCTTCGTCCCTCCCTCCCTTCCTTCCTCCCTCCCTTCGTCCCTCCCTCCCTTCCTTCCTTCCTTTTTTGGTGGGGGGAGGCAATTAGGTTTATTTTTATTTATTTATGTATTTATTTATTTATTTTATTAATGGAGGTATGGAGGATTAAACCCAGGACCTCGTGCATACTAAGCACACTCTCTACCACTGAGCTATACCCTCCCACCTTGTCTTTTCCTTCCTTGATTATGTTCTTTGAAGCACAGAGTTTTAAATTTTGATGGGCTGACATAAATTTGGGAGCCGTCAGCATATAGGTGTTATTTTAAGCCACAAGACACTATAAGATCCTCTAGGAAGTTAGTTTAATAAGGAGTTAAAGGAATGGACGTACCCAAGGACTTGCCCATCATCCTGATGTCCAAGATGTGAGAAGACACAAGATGTGAGAAGACTGAGAAGGACCCCAGTCTCGCTTTTCTTCTCCTCTCAGTTTTGGAGGGTTCATCTCTTTCCAAGGTGGCAACAGAAAATTCAAAATTCCTGTTCAGTTTTTAGGCAATGTCTAAATCTCTTCTTCAAGACCATGCGGATCCCAGGGGCCTCCATTCCAGTGAGGAGCCCTTTTTCTTCTATGACTCTGATCAGATGACCTGATGCCCTGTGCCTGTAAACCTCTATAAGTGCTCACCTCAGGGCACTTTTGCTTTCACACAAAATGGGTGGTTCATGCATCACTTGCAGCTACATCCACCCATTGGCAGGATCTTCTATCTCCGCTTCATCCATTCACGACCACCCTTGACTATGGCTATATTGCAGCCACCATCCATTTTTGCCTTGCATCTGGCAACAAGGCCAGCTTATCTATCAAGCAAGCTAGGGCTTCTTCCTCTCTGCCTGCAGCTGGTCCCAAGGGCACCCAACAAGGCATAAGCGTAAGCAGGGGAAGGGATGCTCGTTCCGATGTGATAGGTGACATGGGGGCTGGACTATCCATCCAGGCGGCTTGGTCCCAAATTCACCATTCCCTGCCTACACTGTGCTGCTGCTGCTGGGGCCACCCAACTCTCGCACTTGGTGGGTATGACATAACCCAGCTCATAATGAGACAATTAAAGATACATGATCATTCTGTACCCAAAGTCAAGCATTCTGTCTCTACTGGGACCCAGGAACACATCAAGAGTTGTTTCTACAAAGATGTGTGCCTGCCTGCCACAGATTGCATTGTCTCACTCTGGAATCTCAGGACAGCATCATGATTCTCCCGCTGGGTCTGTCAACCATTTGTCTTTTACTTTAGAGGGGATGTTCTGGTACAGCTCTGACCATTGGACCCCTAAAACCTTCACAGTGGCCGTGCTGGTCCCTGACCCTCTGTAGCATTTGTACCCGGCCATGTGCGGTGCACTTCTCTTACTAGGGCTCCCAGCGTTCGGCCTCCTCTTGCTCATCCTGCTTCATCAGCCTGATGCCATCAATACAACGAATCAGTGTGATGCTCTGTGGGATGTCCAGGGGGTCCACATCTCTGTGGTCCATGGAAGCCAAAGTAAATCAATGTTGTTAGTTTCTTGGTAATGTGAACCATTTCTGATTCTCTTTTCTAACAAAAATAGAAAAGACACTTACCAAATCAAGAGCCACTTTCCATGTACCCTAGGCCTTATTAATCTTCTAGAGCAAAAATGCCATGTCCAGCACAGCAGTTGCAATCAGGGCTACTCATTGGTTGAGCTGCAGCAGTCTACAGTCATTCTCCAGATCCGTCTGGCCTCTGCAGGGGTCCGACTGGCAAATTAAGTGAAGACACAAAAGGGACCACCATCCCTGTATACTTTAAATTTTTAATGGTGGTAATCTCTTCCATCCCTCTAGGATGTGGTATTATTTATTTACATTCTTGGCCAGGAAAGAGGGAGCAGCTTCAGAAGTTCTGTCTGAGCTTCTCCACTATGGTAGCTCTTATGCAAAGGCCAAGGACCCACTGTGGGTTTTATACCAACTGCTGAACTTATCAATTCCAATTTTATACTCAAGGGTGGGGAGAATGATCACGGGGGTTTTGCCCACCCAGGGGACCTACCATGAGCCAGACGTTAACTGTGATTCCATTTATAACCTGATCCTTACCAGCCCCGACTCTACAGGGGGGCCATGGTAAGGTTTTGGTTCTCTGGCTATCAGTGTCACCTCAGATCTGCCCAAGGGCCCCTCAATATCTGACTATTCTCGTTTTCACAGTGTGCTGAGTAAATGTTCTAGTATATACCTTCTGTGGTGTTGCTGGGTCCCATCCACCCTTCAGACAATAGGATCTGGATCCGAAAATTGACTTGATCTAGAAACTGAGTCGAGGTCCATGACTCCTGGGGCCAGTTGCCCTCAGTATCCTGCTCCTCCACGCTTGCTACGTTGTTATTATAAATGCCAAACATCACTCTGTGGGCTGCTCATCTATATTATGCCTAGGAATGCCTTGTTGAAGGCTCTACCAACAATCTCCAGACTCCCTGCAGGACAGTTTCCCTTGGCTGCCCCTCCAAACTTGCCAGTTGTTATGGTGAAAACCACCAGAGCTGGCTTCTGATGATTGACATCTGGCCTCTGTTACTTGAGAATGAGGGGTCGTCCCCATGGACATTAACAAGCCTATCTCTGTGACTATCTCTCTGGCCTGCAAAGGAGAGCCCCCCCCCCCGAACTCCTCAGTGACACTAAGTTACTAAGATCCTGATGGTCTTGGTTAATGGTTTGTCCTCTGGACTCGCTCATGGAACACAGTCCTGCGACCCCCTGGCCTCACATCACGGGTCTACTCCAGTCGTCAGCTTCGTTATTCCCCCCTCTCCTGTCTTTTAGTGCGAATCAGGCATTTCCGCTTTGCGTAGCGTGAGCCATCACTCTCTCCAGGCTTCTGAGAGCTATTGGATTTGTTGTCTATTGCTGTGGAACAAATCCCCTAAAAAAATTCAGTGGCTTAAAACAACAAACATAATTTCATGGTTGTTGTGGGTCAGGTCGGAAGTGGCTTAGCTGAATGGTTCCGGCTCAGGGCCTCTCATGAGGTTGCAGTCAAGGTGGCAGCCAGGTCTGCATCCTCTGAAGGCTTGGCTGGGGCTGGAGGGGCTGCTTCCTTCCAAGAAGGCTCACTCACATGACTGGCTGTTGGTGCTGGCTGGGGTGTCTCGGTTCTCTTCCACGTCTCATCCTCCACGACCTCCCTTCTCCACGTGCCTTCTCCTGCAAGACAGTCTGGACTTCTTTGCATGGTGGCCGGAGTCTGAGAGAAAGAGAAAGTGTGTGTACAGAGAGACAGAGCACCAGGAAGAGAGAAAGCCTACGACTTAAGCCGACCTAATCATGGAAGGGACATCGATCACTTCTGCCATATCCTACTTGGTAGAAGTGAGCCATAAGCTCAGCCCATACTAAGTGGGAAGAGAGTACACAAGGGCGTGAATACCAGGAGGCAGGGGACCCTGGGGGCCGTCTTGGAGGCTGCCTGTCGTAGCTACACTAGCAGCAAGTTTGCCTCGACTCCTGGGGTCCTTGACAGGATATTAAATCCCTTGTCCCAAGAAAGTGCCTCCCAATCGAAGTATTTTAAATCCTATGTTCTTACCCTTTGGTCAAGAACCTTCAAATCCAGTCCCCGAGGTCTCCAGCTCCTGCTGACACATGCCAGCTAATTCGTACGGAAGTGCTGACTCTTGTCGGAAAGAGGTGGACTGCCCCTGCGGAGGCACCCCCTGGGAGGGGAGCAGCCCCGTGGGTATGAACAGGCCCAGAGCATCTGCCTGCACATCCCCAGCCCACATTTCAGGTGCCAGATTTTCCAGCGGGGGGTTGACCTTAGCATAATTGCTGGTCTAGGCTGAGCTTTTGAATGTCTCTGAAACTCTGAAACTCAGACAATCAAGTCCTGCTTCGGTTCCTCAGTTCTCTTAGCTTTGCTACCACAGGAAATAAGGGCCTCTTTGTAAGCTACCAAATCGGCCCTCTGGCTCTCACACTTGGTGCTCAACTGTTTGTTTGTTAGTGACCCTAGGTTTCTCCTCCCTGGCTGGGCTTCAAGACAACTCGGCAGTAACCAGCTAACTCCGCCGTCTTGTAGGCGTCACCTACAAGTGTCATTCAGATGCCCGATCCCTCAACCTGTCAGGCTGTCCCCTTCCACCAGGATGCTTCCCCAGGCCGACACTGGGGCAACTCAGCCATATGGCTGCCACCTTGTGCCAGGGATTCTCTGCACCCCACGTAGTACCCAGGAGGATGTCTGCTGCCATTCTGGTGGGTGGTGAGCGCGGCAGGCCCCAAACCCCAGCTTTCTGCTTCCCTTCTCCAGCCATGCCTGTGCTAGTTTGGGTTGTCTGAGGAGCAGATGACAAGATGTGATGGAGTGCGGGAGATTATTTGCAGAAAAAGGAAGGGACATGGCTGGGAAGAGAGAGCCTTCAGACTGTTCTGTTTGTCTGAGATCTGTTTAAGGAGACCTTGGGAAGGAAGATTGGTGGGAAGCATCTCAGACCACTGTGTGGTTCTAAGAAAGCTTCAGTCAGGCCAGCGGGGGAATCCTTCAGCCGGAGTTAGAGGAGCCTGTGTGCTAGGACCGTAGCACGCTCGGTCATTGCTAGGAGCAGCTCTGCAAAGGGCCTGGGCACAAGCCCTGGGGAGGGTTCAGAGGGGCTGCCAGTCAACTACACAGCTCACCCTCCCCAGCTCCCGGACGCAGCAGGAGGGGTGAGCAGCCTTGTGACGGCCCCCAGTCTGCAAGCGCCCGGACTGAGAATTCCTGTAGACTGAGCCTTGTTGACTGAGCCCCGTGAGAATATGTAAATGCCCCGAACTGCCAAGTGTCTGACTTTCAGGCCCTCCTGGGCTGCCCACCTCCCCTCCCTGACCGTGGGTGCAGGCCTGGTCTCAGGAATGAAATCTGGTGGCACAGGGGATTGTGGAGAGGCAGGCAGGGCCGGGGTGGGGTGCAGAGGGCATCCCTGGAGAGTCTCCTCTAGGATTCACTGTTCAGGCCAGAAAGCCTGGGACACGGAAGCTCCCTCAACAGCCAGACGGGTTCCCCAGGGTTAGGGCCCCAGGCAGAGACTTGTGTTGTGATGTGATGGGGTCCCAGCCGTTTCCTGCCCCAACTTTGTGGCTGAACTTCCACCACTTCAGTCATCCCTTTGTCCAAAGTGTAATCTTCTCTGGGCATGTCTTTTAAAAACATTTTATTTGTTTTATTTTTAATTCTTTTTTTGTATTGAAGTGTAGTCGATTTACAATGTTAGTTTCATGTGCACAGCAAAGTAATTCAGTTATGCATTTATATACATATATTTTTTTCAGATTCTTTTCCATTACAGCTTATTACAAGAAATTGAGTATCATTCCCTGTGCTATGCAGTAGGTCCCTGTTTATCTATTTTACATACTGTAATATGTACCTATTAATCCCAAACTCCTAATCCATCCCTCCCCCCTTTTTAAATGCTATTCCTCACCCACGTCCCCATCCAACTCTCACTTCCCAATGTGGAAGTGACTAAATCTCAAATGCTCCCATATGAACTCATTTTCCCGGGCCTTTCCTCAATCCAGGAATAACCCTGGGCAGTAGGTGGGCACAGTGAGGAATGTGGTTAAGGCAGCAGATGGGAACCCCAGTGATTCTTTAAAAAAAAAAATGACGTACTGAGTAATAGATTGCTGTTCCTTGCCAGGAAGGTACAAATGATTCTATTTGTTTTTCTATGTGTTATTTGCCCACTTCACCTGCCTCTATGTATTCTAGGAGGAAATCTTTGTGTCTTTGAGGCAAGAAAACATTTAATATGACTCAGTGGGTGGGAGAGGAAAAGCTAAGATGAGGCAGTGGTTCTGTCCCCTTGGGTGCCGCCAGGAGGTGCTGGGGCAGAGGAGGGCTCAGAGCCAGCTCATTCCATCTCAGTGTTGTAGCCTCTTCAGGGTTAAAATTATCCCAACCCTAAACCTTTAGGGGAAAATAACTTCCCCCTTCCCTTGCCCTGCAGCCGTGCGGGACAGGACGCCTTGTTCCTCCCGGGGAGCAGACTCCTCGTTCACAGACAGGCAGGCGGCCCTTGCTTGTTTCCAGAAGCAAGACAAAGAGCTGATGCAGGAAGCCCTAGCCAGGGGCTTGGCGGTTGGTCAGGAGGTTTTCACAAACCCTGCAGGGGGAGGGGGAGGGGCAGGAGTACGGGTCACGGGGTGGGGGGGGGGGCTGACCTCAAAGCGGACCCGCCTCTGGGTACTGAGGAGTGAGAAGTGTGAGAGCCAACACTCTGCACGTACCCTGGAGGGACCTGGAGCTGGGTGCCAAGCATCTTTGGGCCTCGACTTCTAAATCTGTTGGATGGATGGATGGATGGATGGATGGATGGATGAATAGATAGATAGATAGATAGATAGATAGATAGATAGATAGATAGATAGTTGATAGATAGGATGATAGATGAAATAGATAATAGAAAATGCTAGATAGTGATAACCAGATAATGATGGTAGGTAGTTAGGTAGGTATATAATAGATAATAGATAATAAATGCACCTCCCTCTTAGCCTTGTTTTGAGGTTTAAGGGGAGAAAGAGGCAAAAAGTGCCCAGGGCAGGCCTGGAATTCTTAAGTCTCAGTAAGTGAAAGTTGCTGTAAGAATGGGTGTTTCTTTGGTAGATATTGGAGCAACAAGTATATTCTGTTTCTGAAACTCAGATGCATCTGAAATGTCCCATCACTTCCTTATTTTAAAAAAATCAAATGAAATCCAACTCGAAGTCCCCATTCCATCAGGCTTCCAGGAAATTCAGTGTCAGTTATGATTCCAGCTCCTCTATCCCCAGGTGTCACAGGGTGCCCAGACATGGAGGAGACCCCTATAGGGGGACCAGGGGACTGATGCGTGAGTCTTGTCCAGGCTCAGGTGAGCACGGACCCTGCGCTCTCATGCATCTAGGGCACACCTGCCTCCCTGAGCCCACCAGGAAGCTCTCTCCCCTGCTGCATCCTGCCACTCCCCAGGTCTGCACGTCACCCCAGGGAGCTGCCAGGGAATGCCTCCAGGGCCTCATCACTCACCAGCCTGCAGTCCTCCTCCTCCTTTCCTCCTCAGAGCCGGGCCCCTTCCTCTCCTGGGCCCCGAGCCCCCTACCATCTGCTCTTCAACTTGGTAAGGTCTTCATAAAATAGAAGGGCAGGCTGGCCTCAGACAGCTTCTGCTTTTATAGGTCCACACCACAAACTCCCCCATGGTGGGGAGGCAGGGATAGGGGAGGGTTTAAGAGAGTGAAATGCCCATCTGTTTACTTATTAATCAGGAAATCTTACCTTTGTATTGGGTGCCACTCCAGTCATTCGTGAACAAGTTCCCTCTCTCCAGAGGCTCACATCCTAATGGGGGGAGAGCAGTCAGATAAGTGTATAAACAAATGTAGACGGCAGCTTTGCCCAGTGATAGAAGTCCTCGAAAGTAATAGAATAGAGAATGGGACGAGAGAGTTCATGTTTTCTTGGGTGTCTGAGGAAGGCCTCTTGCATAAGCTGATCTGAGCTGAGCCTCACACGCTGGGAAGCCAGCCAGGCAAAGATGCGGGCACGAGTGGTCCAGGCGGAGGGAACAGCCCCGCGGCGGGACCCAGCTTGGCCTGCTCTGCAATCCTGAGTGAGATGGTGGTGCAGGCCAGGGGCCAGGGAAGCAGCCAGGAGGCCAGATCGTGACCTTGCCAGCCGTGGCAGGGAGTGTGGGTTTTATGTGAAGTCCACTGGGAAAACCCTTAGTGAATATTTGAAGCAGAGCAGTGACATAATCTGATTCATTGTTTTGAAAGATAACTTTGGCCACTGGGTGGAGAATGGTTTGTCCAGAGGCAAAAATGGGAGCAGGAGATCATAGAGAGATGTCACTGTGGTACCAGGGAGACCAGGGCTCCTGCCGTAAAGTAGCGGGAGTGATGCTCTCCAGGCACAGGGGCCGCCTCAGTGTTTTGACGTTACAGCCAAAGTAGCACGGCCTCCTCTCCCCCTTCAGGAGACATTTTAATTCTACTTTAATTTCCCTTTTTATTTAGAAAAGTTTCCTGCTAAGTTACTGTGATCGTTGTGCTCTGTCGCAGTCAGAGCGGTTTGTGCTCATGAGCAGACTGTGTGTCCTTACGCTTCTCTTTCCCGTCTTCCGTTCCTGCTTGGTGTTTGAGAGCCTTGCTCATGCATCCCCCTCCTCTCTCTTCTATCTTCTTATAAGGCAAGGATTTGGTCAAATCTTGCCCCATTTCTATTTCAGTTCCTCTTTGTTCTGTTAAAAGGTAAATGGAGGCGCAGTGAAACTTTGAATAGTTTATTTGAGAAAAAGTCGATTCAGATCAGGCAGCACCAGTCCAGAAGTGGTTAGGAGCCCTCCTCTGACAAGCGCTAGGGAGAGACTTAACCTACAGAAAATGCAGAAGTAAAGAGGAGAAGTTCTTTGTCTGCGGCTTAGAGCCTAGTTGGCTGTTTGTGACTGGTTGTCCTTAGGTTTTGATTTCCTAAGCTTGAGGCATTTCCAGGTTTAGATTTTGGCTTGCTTACGTAGGCCATCACATGATGGCACTAGAACCATCTCAGTCTAATGGCTTCCTGGTGTAATTAATTTAACAGCACCCTTTGCTCTTCTGAAGTGAGGAAGGACATCAAAGGCAAAATAAAGATTGCTGCAATAAAAAAAAAACGGTCATCCTTAGTCATGATCATGCATTTCTTAAGCACTTACTGTGTATCAGGCTAAAAATCTGCCTTATTTAATTCTCGTGGCAACCTTTGAAGTGGTTGTTTATATTGTCCCCGTTTTACAGAAGAAGAAAAGCTCTGGGAAACTAAGCATGTCTCCCCAGGTCTCATGCTCGAGTGAGCGGCAGAGCCCGCATTCAGACCCAGGCTGTCTGATTCCAAGGTGCCCTCTTGATTAACCCCCTCCCTCCTGCCCTGTGGTTGGTTGTTTCAGGCTTGGCTAACCCAGTTTGAAATCAGAAGGATGTCGAGCTATGTGAGCAGAGACTGCGGTTCCGTTGTCTGCACCTAAGTGAAATAAACAACATGCAGATGCAAGTTCTAATGCAAATAAGCACCTATTTGTTTTCTGAGTCAACCATTCAAGCGTTTTCTGCAGCTAGTCTGTGGCTCTCTGGGTCAGCCTAGGACTTGATTGAATGTGATGTTGCTGTCAGCCCAAATTTGTGCTTTCACATGTGTGACGGTCCCTGGAGGCCACACAACACTTAGATGCAGCCGAGCAGTGGCCCCTGGCCACTGTCCCTCCGCCCCGCCCCATCCTGGCCTCATGACTTTCTTCATTTTTGTGCTTGGTCATTGGTAATGACATTTAGCCAGCACACACACACACACACACACACGCACACTAAATAGAATTAGGATGTACTGGACATTGTGACTTCTGTATAGGAAGTTAAACATCCAAAAATCGCCATCTGGATTTTATGTCTTCTCACATAATGAGGCTGCCTCTCAAGATGGCACATTTGGGAGCTACCTGGCAGCGTTGTTGCAGTTCACTTCCTCTCCGTCCCTCCAGCTCACAGCTGCTGAGTCCAGCTCTGTAGCTTGAGAGGGGTAAGAGGCCAGGGGATGAAGGATCCAAGGCTGTGCCTTCCTTGTTCTCTGACTGCAACTGCTGATGGGCCAAGATGCTCCTCTCTGGCTTTGCTCCGCTGCCATGAGGGCTTCTTTTCTCGTCTTTAAAACCTTAGTGAAATTACCCTCTAGTAAAGCCTGACCCTCATTCTCTGCATCGACAACCCTTTAATTGTTTGGTGTATTTTGTGAAGGCTGGTACAGCTTCCCCGAGGAAGGCAAGGGAATGGTAAGTATAAAGTCTCACTAAATGGTAACCATTACTACTACCACTGTAAAATCCTCGCTGCAAGGTCATGCCTTCTCTTATATTCCAGAAGAGTGCTGGGTATACAGTAGGCACTTATTAAACACTTAATGTCCTAGCTGTATGCTTTAGTGTTACTACTCGTAAAATACCCACCAGTGTTTCCCAAACTTCAGTCTTCCCCGTTACCTTTGCATATTGTTGTACCATCTGATTTTTTTTTTTTTTACTATTCTTCTTTAAATCCATAAATCACCTTTGTTTTATCTGGTTTCTTTTACAATTTATGTATTATGTCGCTTTCACAAAGGGAAAATCAGCATCTTATGTATTAAGTAAGTAAAAGAGAACTTTAAACCTAATTGATAACTATTTTTAAAAAATGTCATCCCTGTGCCATCCAAAGATTTCTCCTACGTCATCTATGAAATAGGACATCAATGTCTGAGCATTACTTGAAGGGGGCTGCAGCAGAGGTTCAGTGACCTTTAGACATTTCAGCTCCCTTGTGCTCTGGACCCTTCTAACTGCCAGGAGCTGCATCTCTGTGCTTGAGGGGGTTTTTTCCAGAACCATAGGAGGCCCTTCGGCTCTGCTCTGGGGGCTGTCAGTGAATTCACGTCCTTGAGAGGAGTCTCAACCGATGACTGATGGGAATTGGTATAAAAGTACCCCAGCCCCCTCACCCCTCTGATGGGGTACTTTGGAGGCATGTCTTCTACACTATTTCCCAGTTTCTCCGTAGGGTTAAGTTCCAGTCCCTTTTGTCATTGGTGACTCACCAACACACCACTTCTTGGCTGCCTTCCTTCCCTCTGTCACGCTTACCAGTGTCTCTGCCCCTCCCACATGAACTCGTTGTTCTCAAATCCAGGTCTGCTTCTGGGGGACCCCAAACAAAGTCAGGGGTTGCTTGCAAATCGCGAGATGACGGCCAAGATTATACTCCCCAGCTGAAGTTTACCTGTGTGCTCTGCATGACTGTGCACTGTCTACGCAAATTTATCAAATGATGAGAGGAAACAAGTATAACCACACTTTGACAGATATTTATCCAGAGAAAAATTTTTCTACCAAGGTAACCATGTGAAGATACTTTCCGGGGAAAAAAAAATGGAATTATGTCTAAACAGTTTGCAATAGTGATGACTTCTTCCAACATACGTAAATAAACACAAGCTGAAAAGTTTTGTTTGGGTAATGTCCTCCCATAGAGGAAAGTCAATATGCTAAGATCCTGGGAATTATTAAGCAGAGAAATTGGGTGTAAATGCAAATAATTACTTTGAGAGAATAACTGAAGGAGATGGTCGTCAAACAGTAGTATCATCACAGTAGTGACCACGGTTAATAACTCCAAAATCCTCACGGTTTTATTGCTTGTGCCCTCATTTGATTGAACCTTCTGCCATTGTCTCCTGCAAAAACTCAGTCCAGGCAATGAAATAACCAGACAGCTTGAGTTAAAAGGGCAAATTTATTCTGCTTTGCTGATCTACATGCGTGGCTTATTTCTACTTTGTCTCTAGAGAGATTCCAACATTAGTGTGTTTCCTTTGAAGGACTTCTATATGCTTTCTTGACATTCAGACTGTCTTTTCTGCCATTGGTGGGGCTGTTTACTGATGTAATTCAATGGTTACTGCCAAAATCTAGCTGTCAGGACTTCAAGGTGCTGGGAATTTAGCAGTGAGCGAAGAAGAATGAGTCCCAGACTCCATGGAGCTTATAGACTTAATCAAACAAACAAATAAGCATAAAGTTTTCAGTGCTATGAAGGAAGAGGACAGTATGTTTTGAGAGAGAAATCAAGGAAATATTTATTCACTTGTGTGAGGATTATCAATGGAGGTTGTACTCAGCTAGGACTAACAGAAGCTGACAAACAGTAGCTTAAACAATTTAGGGCTTGTTTCTTCCCATTGGAGGATGAAAAGTCTGAAAGTAAGCAGGCCAGGGTTGGTATGGCAACTCTTCCAGGTCATCAGGATGTTAGGTTCCCTCTAACAGTCTGCCATCATCAGAATATAGTCCTTGACCTCATGCAGAGTAGAAGGCTGCTGGAGTGCCGTACATCGTCACAGAGGCCCAGGTGCAGGCAAGGAGGAAGGGCCAAGTGCAAACAGGGCTAACTTGCTTGCTTGTTGAATTGGTCTCCCTTTTAGGGAAATTTTCTGGACGTACAGCCTAACAGCTTCTTTTCAGACCTCATTGGCTTCAACTGTGTCACGTGGCCACCCCTAATTGCAAATGAAGCTGGGAGATGTGGTGTTTTGCTGGGAACCTCACGCACCAACACAATCAGAAGAATGTAGTTAATAAAGACTGGCAATCTCTGCCACAGGATAAAGGTTGGAGAAAGCTCCTTTGAGGAAAGTGACATCTAAGCTAAGACCTAAAAATAAAGAAGAGGTACCAATGCTAACAGCAGTGGGAGAGAAAATCCAGGGAGCGAGACCAGCAATATAGGATAGAGAGAAAGAAGGGGAGGGGGAAGAGCTTAGCACTGCAGGTTGAGCGCCCCATCATGAGTAAAGGGAGAGGATTCCAGCCTTTTCCTGGCTTCCCATGGAAAGGCAGGAGGATGGCAGTCAAACAACAAGAGACGGCTGAGAAGGAATATTGAGTGACTGCTCTCAGAAAGGCAGTATTATATATCCTCACTCCTCCATGACTCATCCCTTCCCAGATATCTTCCATTTTGAGCACTTCGTCCTTTTTCCACCGAAAGTATGAAATGGTGGTCCCTCTTCCTGCCAAACTTCTTGTCAGCTTTGTTCTGGACGTAGGAAAAAAAGAAATCCTGTTTCCTGTCCTTTGTTTCCTGGCTGCAGCCTCTGGTTCTGCCCCCTTCTTGGTCTCACAGTGTCTATTTCCGCCCGAGGCTCCTGAACAAGCCCACAGATCCCTTTTCTCTTCCACAGTTGCTAGTGAGTCACACAGAATTATCAAAGTGGAAAATAACTTCTCTCCCTCTGTGGAGGGTTTCTTTTTTTTTTCCTTTGAATCATTTTGTTTTGTTTTTTCTTAGGTGAATTTCCCAGACTCTTCTCTGCAAAGCCAAGAAGAAACTAAGCAGGTGTTGAGGGCCTGGTTCTCCTGGGGAATACAGTAGAGCAACGTTGATTTAGGACCAGAAATGATGTAATCAGGTCACCAGCAACAAAACAAAACTCCAGGGTTTTCTGTCTTGGGCGCGGGGTTGAGATACAATGCTGTGGCCAGGAGGGGGAGTAGAGGTGTCTCATCTGAGAGAACAGCTCCTGGATTTGTGTAGGTTGTCTAAGTTCTCTCCTTTCTAGACTGGCTGACTTTCAGTTGTTTGACTGCTCTAAGCTTTGCTTTTCATTTGTAGAAAAGGAGACAATAGTTCCTACCTAATCGAGTTGTGATGAGGACGAAATAAAACAAGGAATGTAAAATGCTCGTCAGAGTGCTGCATTGAAAGCAAGCAACAAATGATTGTCATTATTATCACTCGCGGGGTTTAGATCACGTTGTTTTTAAATTAAAATAATAATGTTCTTGTAATATTCTTGACTGTAGCTGTAAGAAGAGAAAAATGGAAGGTCACGGATTCCTTCATGGAGAGGCTGGGCTTGGGAAGAGATGACATGTGCAAGACTGGCACCAACCCTGAGCCCTTTCTCTGTTACAGACCTCTTAGAGCGAAGGCTGCTTGGCATGGATGATAGATCCCGAAGTGTTCTCAGCTTGAGGTCAGTCCCAGCTCTCCAGCTCCCCTGGGCAGCGCCAGAGGGTGAGGGAGAGACAGCCTGCTCCGGGTTCTCTCCAGGGTATCAGTGGACTGGTCTGTGGATAGATGAGAATTCCAGCTGGGAATACAGATTGAGGAATGGTGTTTTTTGCTCTCACGGTGGCTCAGAAATCTCTTTGATCTCTTTTGGAAATGTCTCTTGGAATCTTTCCCACTAGTCTGTTAAAATTATTCTCACACTGACTGTAATTCAGAGCTTCATTTCTCCATCCCACTAAACCACTAGCATCTGGAAATTAATTACTGACCGAGGTGAGAGGACTGACGCATGGCACCGCGAGTGTGTCTGTTTTCCACGTCAACTGCATTTAAATCTTTGCCGTATCAGTCAGGATAAGCTTGGTTATGCTGCAGGAACCCGTGGCCCTAAAGTCTCTGTGTCTGAAAACAACTTAAGGTTGTTTTGCTTACTCTCCACGTCCCAGTCAGTCTCAACTGCCCTTGGCAGGGAGAAGGGGGACGTGTAAAATCATGTTCTGATTCTTTTTTTAAAAATTTTTGTTAGGGGGTAGGTAATTGGGTTCATTTATATGTTTATTTAATGGAGCTACTGGGGACTGAACCCAGGACCTTGTGCATGCTAAGCACACACTCTACCACAGAGCTGTACCCTCCCCGAGCATGTTCTGACTCTTACAGACTACTGCCCGCATTTTGATAGCTCCAGTAGGTCCTGGTAGCCTCACGTAACTTTAGCAAAGAGTTGTCTTGTCACTGTATCAGGATTTTCCCCATTCAGAAGGGCCTACCTGTAGCCAGTGTGATCTAACGGGTTTCTTGAACCTTTGAAATCATCTGGCTTGAAACTGCGGAGGACTGACCCATGGTCTAGTGAAAATAAGGCAGGATGGTGATTTTGAAAGGCCTGTTAAGAGTGTCTTGAGAAAGCAGTAATGTGTCATCTGCTCACTATGTCCAAAATCAAACCTGCTCCATGCCTCACATCTGAGCCTTTAAATAGAAACAGAAAGTTTGGACCATAAAACAGTCCAGGTTTGTGCACTAGCCATGGTGATGTTCCTTGAGAAATGGTCAAAACAGTCTTTGTAAGAGTAATAGATTTTGTTTATTGGAATTTTTCTAAGGGAGAGCTCAGGACAGAAGTGTTATGCTAAATAAGTCCATATAGCTTTGTTGCCTTAGTCCCAATTAATTCTGCTCATAATTTAGAAGTTGAGAAAGTAATTTACATGGTTGAAGGATGACTTCAAGTCACACCTGCCACTTAAAACGCCAAGAACACACTGGACTTCTGGATTGTTTCGAAGGAAATGTGCAAGTGAAGCCAGCAGAGATATCACTTTTCCTAAGCCACGATTTACTGCCTGCCTGTCATGTACCTGGCACTGGGCTAATCGGTCCATACACGTGATCACGTGTCAGCAGTCCCCCAGCAACAGGCGAGACTGGTGAGGCTTTGAGAGCTTACAGTGTTCTGCCCAAGGTCACTTGACTGGTACACGGTGCAGCCAAAGGCCTGACACCAAAGACCAAACTCTGAACTTATAGTAGGGAATAAATGAGACCCTGCTGAGGGAGCTCTATGGACTTGGTGGGAAATTTTGGTTGGTTGTTTATGTGTCCTTATTTGGCTGTTTTCCACATTTGGAGAACTGAGGCACAAAAGGAATTCACCCAAGGGTATATAGTGGGTCTCATAGCAACCAAAGGTTAGCTCAAGCTCTGAAAGCAGTAAAATAACATTACACCCTGTGTGCTCAATGGAGCGCACACTAGCTGGATTTGAGCATTTTGTGAGCTACCCATCCCTGCAAAAAAGTATGACTGATAACTTCCGCTTTGACTTGTACTTACCCCGTCAGATGTTTAGAAACTCTCCCTCCTCATAAACTCAAGCCACAGCATGACTGTGCCTAAAAGATGGACAGGAAAGAGCTTCCAAGGGTCCCAAGTTCAGAATAATCTGATGCTGTTAAAAAGTCTTGATGAACCTTTTAAGTCGGCTGAATGTTTCAGGGGTACTTGAAACTTCCATTTCCTGGGAGGGAACTTCTTGGCGCCAGCCCTTCTTTATCCTAACCCTGTGCTGGTCCCTAGGTCTGAGGACCTTACAAAATAGTTATTGGTTCCACAAGCATTTTTTGAGCACTTCCTCCATGCTGGACATTTGTGGTAATACCACGATGGACAAAACATAGTTCCTGTTCTCAAGTAGCTTACAGTCAGGGAAACAGAACGTGACGCAGTGAGTTCCACTGCCATTGTATCTGAGATGCAGTGCCATATTTAATGCTCTTTCCAGTGATGCTTGGGACTCAGCACGCGCCTTCCCTTTAAGGCAATAGGGCACAGTAGAAAGAAAGCTTGAGGACAGATGGGGACACACGGATAAGTGATAAAGTGATTCTATTGCCCATTAGCCCTATTAGCTAACCTCACTGAATTCAGTTTTCCCTTCTGTAAAATGGGGATAATATGACTTTGAAGCGCGTTTGTAAGGATTACGTGAGGTCATGCATATAAAACATCCAGTACTGTGCCTGGTTCACAGGACGTGCTCCCTAACTCAGCTAGAATCATCATAATGAGGATGATAATAAAGGCAAGGAATGGTAATAACAACTGTAACAATGATATGGGGGTAGAAATAAAATGGATGTTGCTGAGAGGAAAGGATTCAACCACTAAAGTTATGTCCTCTGCAATAATCACACCTTGAAATACATATTTAGATGCAAGTTCCAACCCTCTTTCAAATACTTAAAGAGCAGGTCTTTTTTTACATTTGTGTGTAAAGGTTGAGCTGCAGCTGAAGAGGAGATGGTTTAAACTGAAATGATGCTGTTTTCCACCTTCCTTTTTCTCTTTTCCTTTCCCGGGGTCCAGAGTATTAGAGTATTTACCCCAAACCTCTCTCCATGTAAGACATTTCAGCGGGACAGTGATTAATCTTTTTCCCTACCGAGGCATTTTTCACTGTCTATTACTGCTGGAACAAAGACGTCATTATTAAAAAAAATTCTTGACTTCCCAGAGAATGGTCCCTTTAGTTAAAAAGCACTGTCCGTAATGGCTTTCTAAGAGTGGAAGCTATGACATCATTACCATATAGAACCCTATCACAGATCTCGATTCTAAGAAACAGGATTCCTTGGTGGCAAGCAACAGAACCAACTCTGGCTCATTTAACCAAGAAAAAAAAGGAATTTATTAGAAGGCTGTGGGGTTGCTCACAGATCCCAAGGAAAAGCTGTCAAACTAGGTTTCTGAAAGCGAAGGAACCAGGATAGCTCAGAGAGCAGGGTCCCTGGTCACCCCTCCAAGATGAATCATCTTCATTTGTTTTCATTCTCTGCTTCACTTGTCTCAGGATTTAATTTCCTGGGAGAAAAAGTCTGGTTGGCCAGACTTGGGTCTCGGGTCTACAGGCCAGCCAGGGGGCATCGGAGCACCTGGTTTGGCATTCCCACCAAGCCTACCTGCAATAGGAGAGGGGTAGTCAGCTTCCGGGAGGAACTGAGGTGCTACCCCAATAAGGAAGACTAAATAGTGGGAAAGGCAGCAAGTGTTTTACGGTACAGAGAGCCTCTGGGGGAGATGTAATGGAGGAATTAACACCACATCACCTAATGGGGAAACAGAGGCTCTAAATGAAAGTAGTTTGCCTGAAGGGTCACATTTAACATCAGAAATGAAACTTTCTGACTCCAATCAGCCAAATGGGAATTTGTTTCCTTATTCTGTCCAGCTTGGTAAAGCTACGGTTCAAAGACCTGACAATACATATGAACTACCTGTGGAACTTGTTAAAAACAGAGGAGCTGGGTTTGGCATGGGGCTGGCGCAGCTGTATTTTTAATAAGCTTCTCATCTGATTCTGTTGACAACCAACTTGGAGGCCCACTGCTGCAAGCTTCCACAAGCTCCGATACAGAAAAGAACATTGTAGGACTGAACATGGAATAAAATCATTTTAGGGAAAAGTTTCAGGTTTGGTGATAAACACTTCTGAGGTCCAATTAGTTTTAGCTGTCTTCATGACTTGGGGTTTGGGGAATGTGAAGGCAGGAAGAATTCTCCCTTGTGTATGATGAGCCTGGGCCAACTCGGTCAGGAGGTTAGGCTGTTGTCCCAGGAAGCACATGCATTTTGAGCCCTGCAGAGAGCAGGGCTGGGGCCCCTCTAGGGCTGTCCCGATCATCTCGGTGCTGAAGGCGAAGTATCAGATTATATGGGTAGGTTACCCAGGTGCTAAGATCTGGAGCACAGAAGAGGGTTGGGAAAAAGGCCTGAGCTGGCACAGTCAGGAGAGGGATCTGTTACCTTTATCTTTTTGTCTCATCACTACTGATGACAGGCTACCCTAAGTCTCTTACCCAACTTGGAGTGTGGAGTTGAAGAAGGAATGCTGTGCTTCAAGCCGCGCCCTCCACTTCTCACCTGGTTGCTCCTATCCATCCTTCAGGTCCTCACTTAAGTATCATCCTCCTTCTGGGTCCCCCTAACCTAACTAGGCCTCCTGCTGTTCTCTCTTGTGGACACTGTTCTTCCCCGGGGCCAGCCTCTTGGGCATGCAGCCTGGGCAACCACACAGTGCCCTGTACTTAGAAGGGCTCCATCATTGGCTTAATGCTCTGTGGTTGCCATCTTGGAATTCTTAAGTATTTTTCATCAGGGGGCTCTCTTTTCATTTTGACTAAGTTCTGCTGATTATATAGCTGGTCCTGTTCTTTCTCTTCCTTAAACTTAGCATGCTTTAAATTTTTAAAAATTTGTTTTATTGAAGTATAGTCAATTATAGTTGTGTTAATTTCTGGTGTACATATATGTATATTCCTTTTCATATTCTTTTTCATTATAGGCTATTATAAGTGTTTGAATATAGTTTTCTGTGCTATACGGTAGGACCTTGTTGTTTATCTATATTATATATCGTAGTTAGTATCTGCAAACCCCAAGCTCCCAATTTACCCCTTCCTAACCTCTTTCCCTCCTGATAACCGTAAGTTTGTTTTCCAAGTCTGTGAGTCTGTTTCTATTTTGTAAAAAAGTTTATTTGTGTCATTTTTCTAGATTCCACATATAAGTGATATCATATGGTATTTTTCTTTCTCTTTCTGGCTTACCTCACTTAAAATGACAATCTCCAGTTTCATCCATGTTGCTGCAAATGGCCTTATTTTATTCTTTTTTATTGCTGTGTAGTATTCCATTGTATATATATACACCACAACAGCACCCTTTACTTGCAGCCCCATGCCTGTTATAGGTTTGATAAATATTAAGTTTAACCATTTGAAGTTGTTATTTGACTGTGACTTATTAAAAAAACCATATTCATGTGGCTCAACCTAAAATATTCTGGATGAATGGGTGAATAAATGAATGATATGAAGAAGAAAGATGCTTTGAATACAGTGGGTTTCTGACCCAGTATCCAATGACTTCCATCCTTCCTACCTTCCTTCCACCAGTTTTGAAAAGTGTCCCTCTCTTCCCTGTGACTCAGAGGAGGAGATTTCACCCCTAATTCCTGGGTAGATCCTGATCAGCCTACATATTCTTTCCCCTAAGAACAGTCTTTCTTTTTCTTCTGGACATTGCCAGGTTTGAATGAGACTCCAGAAAGTGCTGAAGCCACCTGCCTGTCTAACAGTGAAACCAACCCAATGCAGTGAGCAGAGGCCAAAGAGTTTCAGAAAAGCAGTACCAGGATATATTGTGGATGGACCTTGATCGACCCCTGAACTTCTTATTACGTGAGATAATAAAATCTCTGCGTTGTTTATTCTGGTAGTCTATTGCTATGAAACAATTACTCCAAAATGGAGTGGCTTAAAACAGCATCCATTTTATTATATTTCACAATTTTGGGGGCCAGGAAGCCAAGCAGGGCTCAACTAGGTGATTCTTCTGTTCCACGTAGCATCAACTGAGGTCACTCAGCGGTACTTAGCTGGCTGATGGCCTGGTCTGAAGAGACCAAGATGGTGTCCCTCACATATCTGGCATCTTGGTGGTGATGGCTTGAAGTTTAGGCTCACCTGACACCTTCAACCAGAGCACGTCCTTGTGCGCTCTCCAGCATGGCCATCCCGGAGTAGTCAGACTTCCTGCACGGGGTGCAGGGCTCCCAAAGTATTGCAAGAGGCAGGAAGTGGACTATGCGAGTTTCTTCAGGCCCAAGCCTGGACTGGCACAGAATCCCTTCCATCATATCCTGTGGCTCAATGCAGGCACAAAGCCCACCTAGATTCAGGAAGAGATGATGGGTTCTCCCTCTTGATGGGGAGCGTATCACAGAGTTTTTGCCTGTACTTAGGCCTCCACATTGTCTAAGTCAACTGGAAACGGGTTTTCTGTTATTTACAGTCAAAAGGGTGAAAAATAACTAAAGAAATTCAAGGTTCTCCCAAGCCTGGGAAGAGATTTCTTCCTGTTCCTCTAATACAGGGGTCTATAAACTTTTTCGGAAAGAGCCAGATAGTAAATATTTTAAGTTTTATAACCACGAGGTCTCTGTTGCAACTACTCAGTTCTGCCAATGAGGGATGAAACCAGCCATGGAAAATATAAAATGAATGAGATGTATTCCAAAAAATATTTTTTATTTATGGTCACTGAAATTTGAATTTCATGTGTCATGAAATATTTTTTTTCCAGCTGCTTAAAAATGTAAAAGCCATTCTTAGCTTTTGGGCTGTACAAAAAAAGAAGGCAGGCAGGATTTGGCCCTGAGGGCATAATTTGCCTACCTCTAATGCAGCGGACTTGCTCCAAGCTCAGGGCCTTTGCATGTGCTGATCCTGTCTGGAATACTCTCAAATCTCCATTGTACCTTCTCTTCACTGGGGTTTTAACTCAGATATTACCTGCTCAGAACAGCTCTCTCTGATCACTTTATCTAAAATATCCCCTTACTCTGAAACATATTATCCCCATGTATTTTCTTGCTAACACTTCTCACTGTCTGAAGTTTTGTTCATTTATTTGTTCTATGTTATTTGCTACCTCTTTTTAAGCCTCACCAGAGTAGGATCTGAATGAAGCAGGCATCTTGCCTGTCCTATTCTCCTCTGTACACCCCTTAATTAGCATGGCACCTGGCATGTAATAGATGCTCAATAAATATTTGTTGAATTTGAGTTGAATGGTTACAACTCAACTCTCTGGGGCTTGGCAAGAACACAGAAGGCTACTCATTTATACTTGATGAATGAGAGACAGATAATTAAAGCAGAGGAAGGCGATCACCTCGTCGTCTGTGCTCAGGGAAGTTCTAGTCCCTCTGATAGTTCCCTGTGTTTCAGGCAAAAGCTAAAGGAAGAATTCTTATCCTCCGGTGTAATTCTGAAGAAAGTTATTTTCCTCTTTTGGCAGGTATTTCCAAACAGATACCTTGCTTGTTTGGAGGCAGGAAAAAGGGAAACAAGTTTATTTGAAGATGGAGATTGCTATCATGGTAGTTATGAAACAGTGTTTGGAAGCTAGCTTCCTCTAGACCACTAAGGTACGATTTCACAGAAATTCCCAAGATCCCTGAGGGAAAATGGCACAGGTCCTGGGTGTCATGGCAACAACAGAGATGACAGAGTTGGGAATAACATCAGGCTGAACTTGTCATCTGGAGAGAGGAAGGAAAAGTAGCAGGTATGACATTTGGGACAAGAAGACTTGAGCTTGAACAGAGTGTACCCGGTGGTAGTTGGGTGGTGGCCAGAGCCCAGAAATTTGGCAGTGGGCTTTCCAAGCCTGGAGACAGACGTGGCTTCCATCCAGTCCTGCCTCTTCATATTAAAACAAACAATTGGCAGGGTAGAAAGAGCCTGCTGTAGGTGAATACAAGAAATAGGAAGTGTTCCTGGGAAGCAGTGAGGGCCACAGCCTAGTGGGCCTTAGAACTTAGAACTTCGTGAGTTCAGGGGATGAATAGAGCTCTAGGACAGAGAGTGCACAAAGTAGAGATGGAGAGTGAGGCTGATCCAGAGGCGACAGGAGGTTGACCGGAAATGCTGAGTATAGTGTGGATTGCACTCATAGGCGAGCTGGCCTATGGAAGTGACTATGACCTGAGACAGTTGATTCCCCATTGGTGGGTGAAGCAGGAAAAAGAGCAATGGAATTGTATCTTTCATGTGGACTTTTTGGTTGCAGGTGGTGGAGAAGCTTACAAAATGTTGTCAAAACTTAAGAAGAGAATTTATTGGTTCACATAATTGAGAAGTGTAGCTTCAGGTGTAGCCAGATCTAGGATTTCAAAGAATGTCTTCAGTACTCAGTCTCTCTTTCCTTCTTCATGTCTCAGCTCTTCTTTCCTCTGTATTGGCTTAATTCTCCGGCAGGCTCTCCCCATGATTTGGTTCACATTAGCTCCTGGTGTTTATCCACTCAGCTTCAAGTTCAGTGAAGAATACCTTTGGCCTGGTGGCTCTAGCAAGTCCAAGAATTCTATCTCATTGCCTCTGATTGGTCGTGTCCCCCATCCCTCAGTGAATCGTTAGACCCAGGGTGTTGCAATGGTTTATAGTGAATAATTAGACCCAGGGGGTTGCAATAGTTTATTGACCAACTCTGGATCACAAGCCCACCCCTTGAAGCCCACTGAAGTCAGCTCCACCCAAATCACTAGGACTGGAAATGGGGAAGAAATGCTTCCCTAAGAAAAACTCAGATACCATTACTGTAAGAATGAGGATGGATGCTGGGAAGGCAAAAACAAAGCCAAAATCAAAACAAAAAAACAAAAATCAGTTGATCAGATGTCTCTAATAATCACCACACTACACCCACATAGAACTGACGAGAAGCCACTGTCTCGTTCAGCAGTACACGAATACAGGATCAACTAAATGCTGTCATCAGGTCTTAGGCATTCAGTCATTTTCACACTGAGAAAAGTTATATCCTCTGGTTTAGATCAGCATTAGGCAGTTAACACGAAGAACAGAAAATAATCACCGTAAGTGGGAAAAAAGTTATCTAAAGTGATTTAAAGCAAAAGCACAGAACAGCACAAACCTGGTAGTTAAATTTGGTAACAAGAAATGCAGGTATTGCCCAAAGCCCGTGGATTGCAAGGTGATAGCCCTGGAAAAAGAGAAATGCTCGTTTTCGTCTAGATTTGTCTGGAGACCTATCTCAGCTTCAATGTAGAAATAATTCGTGAGGCCCTTCTAATACCTGGTAATGTGTGTGTGGCTGGGTCCTATGTGTGGCTCACTTTGTTTCTGTGGCACTACACCCTTGCAGTCCGCCCCGTCTCTGACTCCTCCGTTTCTGTATCCTTTACCTGACCTGGAGCCGCTGATGTTTCCCAGAGCTTCATCCTTGGTTCCCAGCTCTTCTCGTATCACAGACTCCCACAGAGGAACTCTTCATTCGTTCTCCTCAGCGGGTACCCACGGAGAGCCTCCTTTGTACCAGGTACTGTCAACCATCCTTGCGGGTTAACTCCTGATCTTCCCACGTAGTAATGATACCCAACTCTCTGAGGTCCAGACCTCTCCCTTCAAATTCACACTTGGACATTGACATGGTAGGTACTTTATGAAGAGGTCTTGAATGAATGGATAAGTGAATGAATGCCTTTCCCTTAATGTTGCAAATTCAACATACCTAACAATGAAATCCTCTTCCTGCCTGATCCTATTCCTACATGACTTGGTAATACGTTCAAGAATAAAAACCCCAGAGTTATTGTTGTCTCCTCCTTCTTGCCTCTTTCACATCAAGGTCCACTAATTGTAACTCAGCATTTCTTTAGCCTGCCCCCTTCTCCCTCATCTCCATGCCTCCTGCCCTAATTCAGACTTGTAGCATCTACTTGGGCTGCTGTAGCCTCCCTGTTGGCCTGCCTGCCCCTAAGTATGTCCATTTAGCAGTCACACTCTGCTGCCTCAGTGGCTCTCTGTTGCCTATTGAATAAAGATTATGCCTCTTAAAATGCTATATAAAGTCCCTTGTGTCCTGCTGTCTGTCTTCCTTTCCAGTCTCACCTTAAGAGTGGCTTGTCTTGAATGTTTGTAGTTCCCTGCACACAGATTCCTAGCTCTGCTCATGCTCTACCCGCTGTTTGGCATATGACCTACCCTGTGCCCCCATTCCTGCATATCACTTAGACTTCAGCTGAGGTGCCATATCCTCTAGGAAGCCTTGTCAACACTCTTCAGGCTGAGCTGAGTACCCACCGGTCAGCTTCCATACCTCACTGCACATCCCTCCTTCACAAGGCAATATTGGCCTTGCTGCTACCTGGACTCCCTTGTGAGTTCCTTGAAGACACGGCCATGTCTTGTTCATCCTTGATTCCCAATGCCTAGCCAGTACCATAAACATAGTAGGATTATAATAAATGTGTGTTGAAGGTCTAAGTTTCCTCAAGTGGAGCAGGTGTTTTAACCTTGGTACTTTTACAGTGTGAAAAAGTTACCCTCTGAAATGCTAAACGCTAAAGGGTATATTACCCAAGACTGAGATCAAAGGTTATCAGCAGAAACTTGGAGGTAATCTAATTGGCATTTTGTGGCCCAAAAGATTAACTCCAGGCAAATGCTAAAGACCCTAAAATACTTATGCTGATCAGATACCCTCGGATCAGAAGAATGGTGAATAAAAAATCAGGTATTTCTCTAGCTTAAACAGTTTATATATTTACAGTCATAGCTTTTAAGCCTTTCCCCATATTTTCAGACTAACATTTTCTAAATTAATTTGAAATCCATATAGATTGGCATCCAGTTGAAGCAGAGTGAGCTTGGGGAAGAAGATGGAAATGAGATGAGAAGGGGTATCCTGGGTCAGACCATGCTTTTACTTTGGTAAGATGGAAAACCACCGGAGGGTTTTGATCAGAGGAGATTATTGATTTAGTTAATGTTCTATTAGGGTCACTCTGACTGCTTGGAGGAGACTAACTACAGGCAGCATTCGCAGAAGTCAAGAGACTACTTTGGGGGCTATTGAAATATTTTGGGAAAAGATGATGGTGCCTTGGACCAGGGTGGTGGCCAGGAGATAGAAAAGTGTTTGGATTACAGGTGTATATTGAAGATTCAGCCAGAAGAATTTGCTGGTGATCGGATGTGGATAGTAGAGAGGGAAGGAAAGGATGACTCTTAGTGTTTTGGCTTGGACAACTGCAAAGATGGATTTGCTGTTGAGAGGAGAAGGTTTGGGAAGAAAATCAAGAGTTTAGTTCTGGTCCCTTTTTAAGTTTGAGATGCCTATTTGGGTATGCAAGGAGAGTGCTGAGCGGTCAAGTTGTGTGCACTTGTCTGGAGTTCAGAAGAGTGGTCACAGAGAGGGTAGATATTTGGAGGTTGTTAGCGTGCAGATGGTATGTGTAGCCATGAGTCAGGTTGGGGTCATCTAGATAGCTGTGTGTGTGATTAGAGGCTTGAGAACTTACCTGGAATGGTCTAGTGTGTAGAAGTTGGGAAAATGAGGAGGAATCTACAAAGGAAACTGAGGAGGAGGGACCAGTGACAAATGGGACCCAAGAGGCAGTGAGTGACCCAGAGGCCAAGTAAAGATGATTGTGCCTGAAGTAAGAGACAACCTACCATATTCTAAGTGACCGCAAGTCTCAGTGGAGAGTCTATTTCTGTAGGCATACACGCGTGCACGCGAGTGTGTGTATAATTTCTTGGCCTGAGATCACACAGCTGCTGTGTATTTCCTTTGTTCCCTCCCCGGAAATTCTAAGGCCATGTGGTCTAGCACTTCAGTACTGGGTCTGTGTGGTCGTGAATTGCCCTAGTTCTCTTTTCCTCTTATGGCAGCTGCAAGATCAGTTCACCTTCTTTCCTACACAGCTAAGGAGAGCCTGAAGCACTAAGTACCTGCCAGCACTGCCCATTTATAAAATCATTCATTCATTCATTCATTCACTGGACAGTTACTGGGAGTTTACAATATGCAGGCACTGTTCTAGGCACTCAGTTTACAGCCATGACCACACAGTCCCTGTCCCATCCTTGCCAACATAGAATTTACATTCTAGTGGACTGAGGAGGAGCAGGAGAGAGGAGACGTTGTGTGTAGGGGTCAACAAATAAACAAAATAACTTCCAAGTGTTGTCTGACCTGAAGAAAACAGTCAGAGGTTTCTAAGATGTAGAATAACAATGGAGACTGAGTGGGGAGTGTTTTCAATTAGGACGGCAGGGAAGCTTCCCTGAAGACTTAGATCCTGATGTCTCCAAAGTAACCAGCAAATCTTTTCCTTTTTAGAGTTCTGAATTGAACCGGAGGCTCTTGGTTTCCTACAGGTTTACTAGAACAAGGGAGAAAACCTACCTCCATTTCTGTCCTCATGTGAGCACCTACTCTTGAAAATTTACAGGATTACACTGAAAAATCAGTTAACATTTTTTATCTAACCTCGGCCAGAGGAAACAAAAGATTATAAACATTGGGCTTATCAAAGTTCATCTTCCAACAGAGTGGTTAGTTACCACTTAATTTAGCTGACGTTTTTGGGGAACACTTAACTATAGTACAGTCACTGGTCTAAGTAAGTATTTACATGAATTCTATCAATTAATTTTCACCACATTCCTGTGAGGTAGGTACTATTGTCATCCCATGTTACACTTAAAAACCTTGAGGCTATATGATCCAAAAGTCCCACTCCCAGGCTTATATACGGAGGAAACTAACTGGAAAAGATATGTGCACCTGAATGTTCATAGCAACACTATTTGCAATAGCCAAGACATGGAAGCAACATAAATGTGCATCAACAGATGACTGGATAAAGAAGTTGTGGTATATATATACACAATGGAATACTACTCAGCCATAAAAGAGAATGAAATAATGCCATTTGCAGCAACATGAATGGGCCTAGAGATTATCATACTAAGTGAAGTAAGTCAGACAGAGAAAGACAAATATCATATGATATCACTTATATGTAGAATCTAAAAAAATGAGACAAGTGAACTAATTTACAAAACAGAAACAGACTCACAGACACAGAAAACAAACTTATGGTTACCAAAGGGGAAAGGGGTTTGGGAGGGATAAATTAGGAGTTTGGGATTAGCAGGTACAAACTACTATATGTAAAATAGATAAACAACAAGGTCCTATAGTATAGAACAGGGAACTGTATTCAATAGCTTGTAATAACCTATAACAAAAGAGAATATGAAAAAAGAATATATACATGTATATATTCATATATATATATGAATCACTGTGCTGAATTACATCAGATTCTAACACAGAACACCAGAAACTAACACAACACTGTAAATCAACTATACTTCAATTAAAAAAAAAATCTTGAGGCTTAGATGGATGAACTGTCCAAGGTCGAAAAGCCAGCAAGTGGCAAGGCTGTGGTTAAAACCCGTGTCTGTCAATGCTCTAGATTTTGCTTTTGGCATCACTTTGAAAAAGATGATTTGAGGACATTCTTAACTACGTCTTTTAAGTACTACGTTCCTTATCTTCACAAAATTTTTTTAGATAAGAAACAAAAATACAAGTATACAGGTGCTAGTATTTCTCCGTAAATAATAAGGTATTTCAATGACAAATTCCATACTAAAGTGAAAGTGTGTTGGTTTGTGATTTCAAGTTTGAAAACAACCCTGCATTGTCTTCTAGGAATGCTGTAAATGGAAATTCAAGGAACTATTTCAACTAATAAAGACAAAAATATTTTTGATAGAACATCAAATATGTGAGTTTCATTTCTTAGCTCAGTTTAAAAACCACAATTTCAATCTTTTTTTTTTAAGCAGGTATGGTAAATTGTAAGATTTTTAAAGTTCATGTAATAGTAATTCAAGTTATATTTTATTGAGCATTTATTATGTGCCTGACAATGTACTGTGTATATTATTTCACTTGTTCTTAACTGTAACTCTATGAGATATTAATTATCATTCCTGCTTTAAAGCAAGTAACTGAGATTCAAAACATGTGTCAAAGCCAGTGTTTGAACCTAGGGATAGAAACACTATGCTCTTTTCATTTTGACCTTATTTCTTATTCAGGCTTCAGAAGGTATCTTTCCTTATTAGACTGTTTCCATTCTGTTAAATCAGTGAACTTGGGGAAGTAGCTTTCTTCCCTGGTGCAGTTTCCTTGCCTTTAAAACAATGTGATTGAACCGAATGTTTTCCATAATGTCTTTTAGTTCTAAAGCGCCATGGTTCTGTGACACCATGAATAGCACTGTTCAAAGGTAATTAATTTGTGTTCAGTGGGACTCCTGATTTTTGTTTGTGAGGGGTTTTTTTTTTTTTTAAACAGTAGGAAATTAAATTAAAAAAATCAATTGAGTAGCTCTACTAATTTCTCTTTTACACTCATGGATGTATTATTTGATCCTTAGTTGCAAAATGTTTCCTCATTGTCATTTATAATACTTATCAGTAACAATAGCCCTAAGAAATAGATTAGAATTGCTTTCTCTAATTTATAACTGGGAAAACAGGTTACTCCAGTGCTTTAATTTGGCTTTTCTGAGGTCATGGTCACTCAGTGACCATGGAAGGAAGGATTGGGACCTACTCCTCTGAAATTTCTAGTTTTACTCTGCATTCAGTCACTCATTCTTTCATTTGGTTTGTCCAAGGGTCAGCATCCCATAGTCTTTGGGCAAATCTAGCCTGCTGTTTGTTTTTGTGTGGCCACAAACTAACAATGGATATTACATCTTAAAATGTTGGGGAAAATATAAAAAGAAGAATATTTTGCAACACATGTACATCATGTGAAATACAGAGTTCACTGTCCATAAATAAAGATTTTTGGAACACAGCTACCACACTCATTCATTGATGGATTGTATAGCTGGTTTCCTGCCACAATGGCAGAGTTGAATATGTACAACAGACCCTGTGGGGCCTCTAAAGCCTAGAAGCCCTTTATAGAAAAAGTCTGCCAATCTCTGGGTTGGTCTGTGTTAAAGTAATTAAACAAGGAGGCCATCAGACTGAGGTGGCTCTAATCCCTTGGTGGCCTGTGTAAGCAAACTCAAACCTGAGCCAGTCAATGCACTGGAAGCTGAGAAAATGAAACTTAAGAACAACCAGTCACAAACAGCCAGCAAGGTTTTCCTGAATAAGGCAACTGCTTAAGCTGTAGCCAATCAAATAGCTTCTGTGCTTTGCTTCTGAGTCTTTGTTACAAAAACCTTGCCCCTAGTTCCTGTCGGTGGAGTGCTCCTACTACTTTTTTTTTTTAGGTGTTCATTTTATTTTTTTATTTATTATTTATTTATTCATTTATAACTGAAGTATAGTCAGTTACAACGTGTCACTTTCTGGTGCACAGCATGATGTCCCAGTCATGTATATACATACATATATTCTTTTTCATTAAAGGTTATTACAAGATATTGAATATAGTTCCCCGCGCTATACAGAAGAAATTTGGTTTTTTTTTATCTATTTTTATATATAGCGGTTAACATTTGCAAATCTCAAACTCTCAAATTTATCCCTTCCCATCCCCTCTCCGCTGGTGACCATAAGACTGTTTACTATGTCTGCGAGTCTGTTTCTGTTTTGTAGATGAGTTCATTAGTGCCCTCTTTTTTCTTTTTTTCTTTTTTTTTTTAGATTCCACATATGAGTGATATCATATGGTATCTTTCTTTCTCTTTCTGTCTTACTTCACCTAGAATGATGATCTCCAGGTTCATCCATGTTACTGCAAATGACATTATTTTATTCTTTTTTATGGCTGAGTAGTATTCCATTGTATAAATATACCACAACTTCTTTATCCAGTCCTCTGTTGATGGACATTTAGGTTGCTTCCATGTCTTGGCTATTGTATGTAGAGCTGCTATGAACATTGGGGTGCATGTATCTTTTCAAATTAGAGTTCCCTCTCGATATATGCCCAGGAGTGGGATTGCTGGAAGTCTATTTTTAGTCTTTTGAGGAATCTCCATACTATTTTCCATAATGGCTGCACCAAACTACATTCCCACCAACAGCGTAGGAGGGTTCCCTTTTCTCCACAGCCTCTCCAGCATTTATGGTTTGTGGACTTTTGAATGATGGCCATTCTGACTGGTGTGAGGTGATACCTCACTGTAGTTTTGATTCACATTTCTCTGATAATTAGTGATATGGAGCATTTTTTCATGTGCCTATTGGCCATTTGTATGTCTTCATTGCAGAAATGTTTGTTTAGGTCTTCTGCCCATTTTTGGATTGGGTTTTTGTTTTCTTGTTAAGTTGTATCAGCTGTCCTAACCACTCTTGTTTGATACTGCCAGATTCTAATTGATATTTTCTAAAGTAGACTCTTGACAATTTTGATGTGCCTCAGTTTATCTTTTAACATCTGTCAAACTATATTGATCGTTTACTGTTGCTAGGAACTCCACAGGTCATGGGGGACACAGCAGCAAACAAGACACAGGTTTCTTTGATTCAAGGAGCTCTTTCTTAACTATCAAATAAGACATAAAACAAACAATAAACAAAGTTGGAGGGACATAGGACTTCCAAATTTTAATTAGCCGAAGGATATTTTAAAAGAATACAGCTACTTTCTTCACTCATCATCTTACCAAAAAAAAAAGAAAAAAAGAGTATGCTAATACAAAAAAAAATGAGTATATTAATGCCAAATATTAGGTAGGATATAATCTCAAAAATCACTCATTCAAATGGAATACACATAGCTTCATAAAAAACTCATTACACAGTCACTATGTTTTTCATTTCATGACGGATCATAAAAAACTTCTTTCTTGGCAGGCCCAGGTCGTCAGACCAGGTTTGGGAAGCACAAGGGTGATTCACATTGTTACTTTTTTGGGCAAAACAACCTTTAAAAAATGTCCAGTTTTTAAATTGAAAAATATTAGTGTTTTAGTTTGAGAGTATTACAGCTGTGAGTTTCATAAGTAAAATTTTTCTATAAAAAAGTTTGGGGTAATAGAAATATAGCAATGGGAAATTCCAGAAAAGAAACACAAAAGGAAGTAGGGAAGAAAGTAAAAGAAATTTGCCATCATCCACTGTTGTAGTTACAGCAGATATTATAGCCCCTTTGCCCTGTGTTTAGATGAAGGTAAACCATTTTAGCATTGATTTTTCATATTGGCTTCTCCCTAAAAGGAAGTGATGGAATCACTTCTCTGTTGAAATATTGCCGTCTTCTGCCCCACCAGTGCCACTTTCAGTAGACCCAGGCACCCATTAAAAACCTCAGCATCACCTCCAAACCAGAGCCATCTAACAGAATATGAATTCCCATGAAAGAGAAGTCCAGCCATTAATGAGGATTTGAAGTTGGACATGATAGTTTCCCAGTTGCTTTAGAAAGTTTACTAATTCCCCACAACAAAATTTCTATTTTGCAACCACTGAAATGGCAACCAAAAGACTGGAAATTACCCCTTTCTCCTTAAGTCCTTATTTCTGTTGTCTATGACACTGTTCATTGTCTTTCATAGGGTGCTATGTGGGATGTGACACTGGAGGGGGGGGGGTGGAATAGGATTCTGTGCTCAAAGAAACACGAGAAATAGTGGGTTGAGCAAAATCTCACAGGATTGTTTACTGCAGGACTTCTCGGAACCTCTAACACGCTAATGTGCATTTAAGTATACACACGTATAAGAAGGCAAGAAGGAGAGCAGGGTGAGGAGGACTACTTCAGTTGTTTTGCATAAGTAAGCTGATTTATTTGATCATTTCAGCAGCCACAGTGTAATAAGAAATAGACCAGTCTTGTCAACCCAGATAACCCTGAGGTTCTATTGAAATCGTCTTTTAGCATTTTCTGCTTTCATCTCAAGTTTATTTTTAATTAATGGATTATCCTTTTTCTTAAATACCTTTCCTCATTTAGTACAATTTCCTGCCCTGTAAATCAGATATTATCTTTATTCTAAATGTTTAAGAAACCATCCACAAAACTAATAATTTTCCATTTTGGAAACTACCTAAGGACCATGTATTAATACACATGACCAAAATTCAGGAGGACATAAAACAATAGGTTTTGTGATTAGTGCATTTTATCAGTTAGGGTTGTGTTTGGCTTTGAGTAACAGCAAACCCCATTAATGGGGCTTAAATAGGTTGTGTTTTTTTCCCCTTCATGTGATGAGTAGTTGGGAGGTAGACACTTGGGGGATAAGTGTTGTGGCTCCTAGATGTCACCAAGTACCTGGTTCTCACTGTCTTCCCATCCAACAATCCTTAGCATGTGGCATTCCTCCTCATGGTTGCAAGATGGCTGCTCCTCCTCCATGCATTGCATCTATGTTCTAGACAAAAAGAATAGAGAAGGAAGATGGGCAAAAGGTATGTGAGCTGTATAAAAAAAAAAAAACTTTTCTAAAAAAGGTATGAAAAAACAAAACCCTACCTAGGAGATTTCCAATTATATCTCACTGGCCAGAAAAGTGATCCATGGCCACAAACAGCTGTGTGAAAGCATAAGAATTTGAATTCTTTAGCTGCAGATTTGAAGTTCTTTTAGTAACATAGCCTAAACCTGAAGCTAGTCTACCAGTAAGAATCTCAGCTCTGCTGTTCAGTGGTTATATGCGTTTAAGTGATTCATTGTCAGTTTCTCCCCCTATAAAAATAGGGATAAGAAAATAATAGGGTTATTGAGAGATTAATCGAGTTAATTTTTCTAAAGTGTTTGGAAGAGTATCTTGTACTTGGTAAGTGTGATGTAAGTATCTTCTCAATAAATGAGTCAGGAAGAGGAAAGAATGGACATTGGGTAGCAAAGTGGCAGTCATGGAATAAATAAATCATAAAAATGTAAATAAAAATATTGCCAATATATAAAACAGACTTGTGTAGTACAAATAATATGAGTTTCATTAATTTCTTAAGCCAAAGAATGTTAATTTAGTGTTGTCACCTCCGTTAAACAACGACAAGCCAATGGCTTTATAAGGATCGACTACTCTTTTTTCTTTCGAGGAAAGTGAGGACTTCATGTCTGCTTCAGTCAGCTGCTTCTACACAAATTGTAGGTCCTGGGATTTAAAGCCGAAACAAATTAGTGGCTTGTATAATGATTGCTATATTCCAAACTAGGAAAAGGTCTTGGAAAAACATACACACTTCAGAATAAGATACCTCCTCTCTCATTCATGTGTGAATCCGTATTCCATTTTTAGGTCTTTAGTTATTACTATTAATGTTCTTATGTATAGAAAATATCTTTCTTATAGATATCTTGTATGGCGATAATTATTGAAGACAGATTTGAATTCTAAGCCTAGTGCCACCACTAACTATGTGACCTTAGGCATTTTACTTCTCTAAGCCTTAGCTGTCTTATCTAAAAAGTGGGGATGGTCCTAGTACCTAGTTCCCAGGATTCTCCCAAAGATTATGTGAGGAAATGCAATAAAGTGCTTAGCCTGGATCCTACTACACAGCAGAAACTTAGGAAATATCATTGTTATCATCACCACCACCATCATCATTTTTTAAAACCAATTTGATTGATACATAATTTATATAAAATAAAATGCATCCATAAATTTTAATAAACGTTGAAGCCTGTGTACCACGGTAGAGATTTGGAACATTTCCATTACCCCCAAATCATTATTTTAAAGTAGGAAAACTGATGTCTTATACAGTAATAATACAAAGGTGAAGTCACTCTGTGAAGAAACATATGGTATCAACTCTAAAAAAGAATGAGTGAGTGCTATCGAGAATTCGAAAACCATGGGAACACAGCACAAGGAGCAATGAGTTTGAGGGGGTTTGGGAGATGGGTCAGGTGTACTGCATGTTATTGCTTCTGCCTGTTCAGCAGCAATTCTCTCTTCTGTTCATGGCACTTTGCTTGTCTTTTCGCGGAGCAACTCCTCCGAATGCTTTGTGTGTTGGGAGCGGTGCCATTTCATGCCTGGTTTCAGTCTTGTAATTTTTGCTAGACTTTTTGAAAAGAAAACTTTCTTACTGCTAATACTGCTGGATGTAAGTTTGGAGAAGCAGAGAGAGCCACTGAGAATGAAGGCATCACAGAGGAAGGTCAGCTGGAGGGATGGAGAGAGAGAGAGAGATCCTGTGCTGATGTCATCACCTTAAGCTGTCAGAAGCTGCCCTGCAGCTACACTGTCCCTGGTCCTCAGTTATGTGAGGACTGATGAACTTTCATCATGGACCAGCCCTGTTCCCTAGGTTGTGTTCAGGGACCACGAGTGAGCTGCCCCTGTCCACATCAGATTATGTGAGCACAGAGATAACGTGAGAATGCTTTCCTGCTTTCTACACGTGAGCGGTAATTGTATGCCAGATGTAAAGTTAATTGGACAATTGAAGTCAGAAATAACATAGCTTTAAAATACATTGATACCAAAAGTAGAACTATTTGGACTAATTGTTTAGTTAATTTGAAGGAATTCAGATATTCATGCAAAGAATTTAGCCTAAATCATTTTGCCTAGATTATTTCTATATTTCATATGAAAGAGATTTCTGGGCCTTAACTGTTCTATTTGCATTCATGGCCACATCCTATGCTGTTACACGAGCCACAGTTTCTTCCTTATTAAACAGGTACCCCTCCCATGGGCACTGTGCTTCTTTGATGTACCTATTGCTGTTCTAAGTGCCAGGGCTGCACAGTGAACAACACAAAATCTCTATCTCATGAAGGTTATTTTCCAGGAAGAGAGAGACAACTGCACCTTCCAGGTCCCTGTTTCTGTCCTCAATACTACTGCATTCTGATTCTCCTTTTCAGATAATATTGCTGAAAGTGTGAGAGGTCTTTGTGGAAATTCTGAATTAAATTCATAGGACGTTTACATGCTTGCTATCCACACACTTACACATCTGTAAGTGGGCATATTAAGGTATATGTTTGTGTATATATATGTGGCACACACACTTCATAGCTAGGAAACCTGGTTCGAGTTACAACTCTGGGCTTCAATTTCTCATCTGAAAAATGGGGATTATCATAGTACCCATCTTACTTTATAGGGATTAAATACATATAAATAATTTAGCATAGTGTCTGGTACAAACTAAGAGCTTAACAAATGATAGCTAGTATATTATTAACACGTATTTATTACTTTATACACATTTGCCTAATATTCCTCAATAGGATAAAATAAATAATTGTGGACCTTATTTTGTTTCATTCATTTAACATTTGTTGAATACTTTATCATGTGCTAGGCCCACTGTGGCGGATTGTTTGTTTCTTTGTTTTTTTCAGAGATGGCCGTATTAACATCTCCCTTTCTTGTCACTTCCCCATCTAGAGGTACAGTCTAATTGCCATCTCCTTGACTCTGGGCTTGTGACTTGCTTGTAGCCAGTGAAGGTGGAAGAAGTGTTTGGCTTCCAAGGTTAGGTCATAAAAAGTGATGCAGCTTTCCTCTTGGGAGCTGGAATGTTCACAGTAGGGTCCTGAGGCCGCCATGCAGTGAGGGAACCCAACTAGGCCACATATAGAGACCACACAATGAAGCCCTGAGCCCACTTGAAGAGGAGACGCTCCTGTTACCATCTGACTTCAGACACATGTGAGACCCCAAGTCAGAATCAGCCAGCCAAGCTCCCCCCCAAATTCCTGACCCACAGAGACTATGAGAGGAAATAAAATGATCATAATTGTTTTAATCCATTAAGTTTTGGTGTGATATGTTACGTAACAATTGAGAACCAGAACACCTACTTTTAAGTGCTTGAGATATAGCATTAAACATATTTAGTTTCATGGAATTTCCATTTCAGATCTTTCTCATTCTTGGCAAGTGAGGAACAACTATTTTCAGGGTTTTAATTATCCATCTGAAGTTCTTTGGGCCTGCTATCAAGTCTAAATTTGTAGCTACAACTGGCAAATAGATCACATTCATTCATTCATTTATGCATTTCATAAATCAATCAATATCTCAACATAGATGCCTTCTCTGGCCCCCTGAGTTAGCAACCCCTTTTTGATGTTCCCAAGCACCCAGGCCTTCTATCCTAAATTACCATGCAGCATTTCTATTCCTTGTCACTTCTGTCTCTCCCACTAACCAGCAGCAAAGTTCATTCTGCCTTGTTCATCTTTGCTCCTCTAGCATCTAGCCTAGTGTCTGCACATAGCTGACTTATGTGAAAAACAGAACACGGAGACCAAAAAAAAAAAAAAAAAAAAAAAAAAAACTCCACCTAACTGAAAGGCTGTTAGTTCCCAGAAATACAAATAATTTATTCGAGGACAGTCCCCATCCTCGAGGAGTTCACAGTTCAGCACTAGATACTGTAGGATCCAGCCAGACAAGGGCAGAGAGTGAGCTGCCTGAGTTGAGTCCTGTGGTGGGACCAAAGGAAAACAGGGCAACAAATTGCGGGTGGAAGGTGGAGAGGGACACGGGAAAGGATGCTTCGTTTATTCCATAAATGTTTATTAATCGCTTAGCGTATGGTAAGCGCGCAACATGTTATTAAATGTCAGCCACTGTTCCAGGTGATAGGGATGCCGCAACGCACGACAGAACCAAGGTGGCTTGTGCTGGGGAAAGCTCACAATGCAGCGAAGGACGGTAGGCAATGGATGTAATTATGTAAAATTGAATAAATTGTATATTGTATATTGTGTGAGGTGCCCAGCAGGAAAACGACGGGCAGCTGAAACTCTCCTAAGGATTTTAGATCTTTCAGTTGCGGGCAGCTGTGGGCGGGTTTTGAGCAGGAGTGGCCGTGAGGGGGCCGGACTGTAGGGGGCAGGAAGACTGCAGGCAAGAGAGCTTGGTAATTTTAAGATGCAAATACGTTCTGCTCGACTGGAAGAAGGAGCATGTGCCTAGGGGCGATGGGGTCGCTAGGTTTGCTCGGAGTTCTCTTGGTGCAGGGGGCTGCATTTTGTGTGCAAGATCGATTGCTAGCAGTATGACAGGAACTGCATCCCTATTTCTCAGATTTTTCATGCTCGGCGCGTCTGGGCTCCTCCCCTCCCCAGACCTGCAGACGCACTATCTCGGAGCTGGATTCGGGTCGCAGGAGGCCGTCAAGGTCCGGGGTAACCGGGCGCATGCACCGCAGCGATCACCCTCTGGGCTCCGGGTCTGCAACAACCGCGCGGGCGGGAGTGGGCGGGGCTTGTGCTGCGGACCTAGGCGGTGGCGTGGGCCCCGCCCCCTAGCAAGGCCCCGCCTCCCGGCCCCGCTGATTGGGTTAAGGCCACGGAAGGGCGGGGCGTCCCCGGGAGGCCCGGGGGTCGGGCTGAGGCGAGGCGCTGATTGGTCCGGCTGGGATTAGGTCATTGCTAGCAGGTTCGTGCGGCCCGGACGCCGGCTGGGCGGTCGAGGCTGCTGTGAGAGGGCGCTCGAGGCTGCTGGAGAGCGAACGAGCGAAGGAGGCGGGGAGGCGGCGGCTGCACTCGCTCGACTGCTCGTCGGCTTCCCGGCGCCACTGCGGGTCTGCCGCTGCGCTTCCTGCTCGCCGGTTGCTCGGTTGCACCCCGCCGAAGCAGCCGCCCTTCGTCCGGGTCCCGACTAGGTTCGGGAGTCCTGCGCTCCCGCGGACACCGCGCGGAGGGCGAGCCCCGCGCCACACCTGTGGAGCCGGCGGCCGTCGGGGATTCCAGCCGGGGTCCCTCCGCGTGCTTGCTCCGGACTGCGGGCCTCCGGGGCTGCGGGGGAGGCGCGCCCCCCAGCTGGGCGCCGCGGGCACCATGGGTCTCCCCGCGCTCGAATTCAGCGACTGCTGCCTCGACAGCCCGCACTTCCGAGAGACGCTCAAGTCGCACGAAGCGGAGCTAGACAAGACTAACAAATTCATCAAGGAACTCATCAAGGACGGGAAGTCACTCATCAGCGCGCTCAAGAGTGAGTGCCCCTGAGCCCAGCGGGGACGGAGCCCCGGGGCGGGAGGGGCGCGAGGGGCGGGCGGGCGGCGCTCAGCGCTGGGGGTCGCGCGCCCGGCTGGTTTTCTGTTCCTGGGCGCTGAGGGACAGGTGAAGATGCTTGTAATCAGGAGAGAAGGGTACGTAAAATGGGCAAGCTAGCAACCGTCCGATGAGGAGAGAGACCCGTCGTCCGGCGGTTTGCATTCTGGGGTAGCCGAGAGGTGACCGAGCGCGAATGGGTGTGCGCAGCACACAGGTGTCCCGGGACTGGAGTGCCTGGCGCGCCGCAGTCTGTTGGGAAACCCCATCGCGTCCACGACTCTGGCTCCCCTGGCTCACCCCTGGGTGCCCAGCCCTGGGAATGGAGCGTGTCCCACCAAGGGGGCGCTGCCTCTCCTCGGGAAAAGACGAGTTTGCCTGCTTCGCTTCCTGGATGCAGCTCCAGCCAGCTCAGGGCCTCTAGGTTCCCCGAAAGGCACAGTCGCTGCCCAGAGAAGGGATGGGTGGAATGGTTGGGCAGCTTGCGATTCTTTGGAGTGCTGGCAGCCTGTAACCCCCAGATCTAGAATCAGGGCCCCGTACGTGTGCAGGTTCTGATTCTTGTGTATAGCAGAAGGTGATAGGGGTGGGAGTACAGAATCAGAGTGTTCCTTTACTCTAAACTGTGGGCGAGGGTTTAAAAATAGAACGAACATATCCTCACTCTCTCCCTCTGCAGCTCCCTCGCTCTCCTTTTTACCTCTCCCATTATCCTTGAAAACTAAAAGGTCTGAGAAAGAATGCCCTTGTTCAGTAGGAGTTTAAATTCATCCTTAGAGATTCTCTAACCTTCTGTAAAACCATTTTTGCAAATTTCCTTTTGGCAGGGGAGAAAATGAAATTTGCACCCTGTGTATAATTTCCCGTGACTTTCGCAGAGCCAGAGAGTGTTTCCTTCTGGCCAAACAGGAGTGCTCTAAGGATGAGCACCTTGGGTTGCTGAGATCAATTTTGGGTGCCTTTTCAGCTTACCCATTTAAAAAGATTCTGGTCTATCTTTTAGTTTTAAGAATCAGGAATAACATAAAGGCAGATCATGAAATTGTCTTTGACTTCACTTTTCCTTTCTCTGTGTTGGATTTCATAATAGTTGATATCTTTCAGCTAAAAAAGCTTCCACTGGCAAAGTGGGACCCTAGCTGTGAGAATTGTCCCCAAGCCTCTTTAAAGGAGACAGAGTCAAGTGCCTGAGATGTCATTTTGTGAGGCTGTTGCTTCTAAAAATGAAGGAGACAATGGAACCCCAGGGCAGCAAATGCCAGTCTTTTGGAGGTGAAATGAGCATGGAAGTGTGATGAGGCTCCTCAGAGGCAGGGTCTCTGCTGGGGGCTGTGACCTAAAATATATGAACAGACTCTTCCTTTGCCAATGACCAGGGCCATCCTTGTTTCAGGGAATATATAATTCCTGGTTTGGAGTAAGTTAGGGGCCCACTGGAATTTTGATTCCATCTCAGGCTGGCAATAATTGGGCCTCTGCTTTATTCAGGAAACATTTGGGGTGCCTGCTGTGTGTTGGATGTTGCTCTGGGCTCTGAGAAGGTAGCAGCGACTATTTTGTTACCCCTGTGGCTGTAGAGACTTACTGCTGGCCAGGCACTGCTTCACCCACTGATTAGCTCATATAATGTTATTCATTTTACAAACAGGCTTGGAGGACTCACTGCCCAGAGCCATACAGCACTAATGGCAGGGCTGTTTTGAATTCCCACATGGTCTGAGCCAGAGATGGAGTTCCTGCTGATGCCCAGCTCTTAATCCTGCCCCATCCCTCTTGCCCAGAACGGACCCCCTGGACCAAGCCTGTTGGAATTTGGACTTGCATTTTGTATCTTAGCCTTGAATCTGAGGAGGGTGCATTTGTGTGACTGGCAGTTTATTTTCCTGCTACTGTATTTTGGCAGGGCAGGGAGTGGTGCAAGAATTCTTTGGGAAGGAGGAAACAATGTGGTGATAAAATTTAAGAGTTATTTGAGTCGTCTAATGGAATGGACCAGCTCTGTAACTCGGGGGAGAACTTGGTGTTCCAATCTCTTAATATTGAGCTCTACTACCAACTTTGCTCTCCTGCTCCTGCTACTACTTGAAGGGGTCATGTGACCTCTTAAAGACGGTGGAGGTGCCTACTATTTCCCAGACTTCCTGCATTGCATTTTCATTAGGTGCTTCTTACATTGTATACTAACTACTACGTTAGTATTTGTGTATTCACGTCCTTTAGATCATCTTTATCACTACTGGAAATGTAAAGCCAGTGTTTTAAAAAATACATACATAAAAATAAATAACACTGGTGTAGATAATTTACGGGCTCTTCCAGCTCTAAAATTTTATGACTTTATTTTATAATTAGTATTCACATTTCGTTTTGGGTTTAGGTTTCCTTTGTGTATTAATCTGAGGCAATAAAACTGGCCTCCAGGGTTTGCCAAATTTCAGCTAGATCATTATCGCTACTTCCACTTTATGAATGAGGGAACCGAAGATCGGAGAGGTCAGTAACCTACCCAAGCCATCACAGCAATTAAGTGTACTTGAACCCTTGAACCCAAGTTGTCTGATTCCAGAGCCTGTGCATTTAATCCTGAAACAAAACTGTTGTGTAGGTCTGTTGTCTCTTGAATCCCCTTGAGAATCTGGTAAACAAATGACCCCTTGCAGCCTTTCTCTGAAGTTCAAACCTCTGGGCTGGACACATGGAAGATGAGCAATAAAATAATTTGGGACTTACATTTCAAAAAATCCTTGAAAGCTCTTGTTTGATGTGGTGACTCCCAGTCACTTTTTTCTGTACTGATTTGTCCAGGCCTTTTCCCTGGTGGGCACTCTTTCCTTGACCTATTTAATCTGTGTCTCAGTCAAGAGGATTCTGTGTGCTTTAGTCTTTTTTTCTTTCTATAGAGATGATAGAGGCTGGGATGAAATTCCAACTTGCATAATTAAGAGCTTTAGGATTTCCTGGGTTTGATTCTTGACCCCATCATTTACAAGTGGACTCTGGCCAAGTCACTAAGCCTGAACTCCTCCTGTGAACAATGAGATAGCCATACTGATCTCCTAGGGGTGTTGTGAGGGCTAAATGAAACAGTGCATGTAAAGAACATACTTAGCTTGGAGCCTGGCACATAACACTACTCAATTAATGGTAGCTGTTGGTATCTTCCAGCATTCAGGGTGGTCAGACTCCGAGCAAGAGTCACTAAGAGCAGATGGACGTTTACTGATTTGGGTGCAAAGAGTTAGGCCCACTGCCTCCTTCATGCCAGTTGGTGGTAACTTACACAGTTGTGTATGTATTAACCACTGGTGGGAAAAGTCATTGGTAACTCTGTTTGTATAAAGCCATGGTTATGCCAGAAAAAAAAAGAAAAAAATAAGTAAGTCTCCCAACATCTTTGCTGTCCATCATAACATTCTGGTAGCTTAAATTGTCAGTCTTCTTGCTAGATTAACTATCCCCACTCAGTGGCCAAGCTGTCTGCCTCACTCGACCTTGTAGGAAAAGCTTGCAAAATGCATTAGACTTCATGTCTGACTGTCTCATGGACTCGACAGCAAATCAACTGTGGTTTCATGAAGCTGAAAATGAATTAGGCTGTTGGTTTTGAGAGGGTGTGTGGGTTTTCAGAAACTGTATTTCTGTCCACCTGCGGAGTTGGTCTGTGTACTTGTTGCTAGGGAGATGCCCCTTTAGGTTTGACGTTTTTTCTCAGAGTACCCTTCCTTATTCTAATAGTCTAAGGTGGGTGGGGTGGGGCAGAAATGCACATTTTATAATACCAGTTTTATTGAGATAGAACTTGCCTTACTATACAGATCACCCATTTAAAGCATCCAATTCAGTGGTTTTTAGTCCATTCACAGAACTGTGCTGCCATCAACCTTAGAGCATTTTCAGCACCCCCAGAAGAAACCCCATCTCCACCTGCAGTCATTCCCCATCGTTTTCTCCCAAGTCCTCCCTCCCCACCATCTCGTCCTGCTCAACCACTAATGTGTTTCCTGTCTCTATGGATTTGCCAATTCTAGACACTGGGAGTGTCATTTTAATAGTTTTCTCCAGGATGGTGGTGAACAGCTATAGGCACAGAGTTCTTGATTGGAATTTCAAGTGGGGGAACTTTGAATCCATAAGCTGCTCTCCTTCAGGGGGTTTAAATAGAGGGTGAGGTCCCAAAGACTGAACCATGCCCTGGGGAAAACCCAGATTTCTCATAGAGGGGACAGGGAATGGATTCATTCTAGCTGATGGATGCAGAGGAGACTACCAAAACAAGATGAAGGATCCAGCCCCTTCTCTCAGTGAGCTTTCATTCAGTCAAGTTGGCGCAGGGTGTGTGATACTAAATAAAGCCTTACTCTGGGGTTGGTATCCTACTGGGTGACACTTTTTTTTTTTTTTTTTTTTTTTTTTCACAAAGTGAAGTGAAAGTATTTATATTTTCCTAGCTGAGCCCGTAGTTTTCATGAGGCTTTTTGGGGATGACATGCCTTTTTCACTACATTCTCAGTGGTTAGTAATTCTGAGATCTCTGACCTGTATCACATCTCCAAGGCAACCACAGTGGATTTTAACAGAAATAAGTAGTCTAACAAGGATGCCTGCAAAGAAAATAACAGCAGTAGATTTTAGCAGTTACTTGTCTGTCAGTGTCAAATCTTAAATTCAGGGGACATTTATCTTTTAACAGAAATAGGTTTGTAGAAATCTGTAGCCTTGTATGTAAACAAAGCAAAAGTCTATATTTTGAACTTGAACCCTAGGAGAGGTGGATAAAAAGTCTGATGTACTTAAGTCGGATCATACTTGTAAGATTTTTTGTTAATGTGTGAAAAAAGAACATTTAGATAGTGTGTTACTTAAGAGAAAAGAAAGAATGAGATCTCAGTAGTTTTAATAATATCTGCTAGAGGGCATTCATGAGGTTCAAGAGGGACCCTGAACTCATGTTACAGGGAAAAAAAAGTAAAAATTGTTTCATATCTACATTCTTAAATAGTGCACTTTGTCATTGATTGCCTTTAATCTAAATGTCCAATCTGACAGGTGTGTTCCAGAAAAAGCACGTATGTCTTAAATGTTTCAGAAGTCTTCTTTGCTCCTAGGTGGGTAACCAGTCATCTCCAGGAATAATGCCACCTTCACACTGGTCTGGATTCTGGAAATTAGTCATCCTCAATGGCACTTGACTTAACATTCTTTTTGTAGAAGTCCCTCGAAGAATCCACTTGGACTCCATCTATATGTGACTCCATCCCCTTTATGTAGACAAGGAGCACATCCGTGTTGAGTTCATTTAAGAAGCGGACTCTGAGGAGGTAACTGGAACGCAGTGACGTGCAGGCTGAGCAGCCCCAGATCTGAGGAGCACAGTGCAGCGTTAGCAGCCAGGTCTGTGTTATCGGGCAGACCTGATGGTCACTCCAGGCTCTGCCACGTAGACACTGTGATGCCTTGGGAGCACTGTCAGCATCCTCAACAAACAAAAAACAAACAAACCAATGGAAACCTTGCCGGCAGTTCTTGTTGATTGAGCTCTCACCGAGCGCCCAGCCCTCTGCTAAATGCACACACATCTTGTTAGCCTTTCCCACCATCCTGTGAGATGAATACTCTCATTTGTCTGCATTTTAAAGTTCGGGGAACTCGTCTAAGGTCACACAGCTAGGGAGAGGTGCAATCAGGTTTTGAACCTGGCATTGGACTGTAGGGCCTTCTCTTGAACGTGACCCTTCAGTGCTTCAGTAAAGATGCTGGCGGTGAAGATGTACATTCTTCAGTGATCTAGACCCTAGAAAGGAGGGACATGCAGCAGGTGCTAGGTTAAGTGAGAGCAGCGTCCCCGTTGTTTTTCAGACTCTGAGTCCTGGGCAGGAAGAGTAGCTAAGATTCTGTACTGTGCCCTGAAGTTCTGTGTTTCTCTCTTCATCGTGGGATTAAAGAACGGTTGTAGGGTAATGAGGCAGATGGGGGCGTCTGACGAGCTCTTGGATTTTTGAAGCAATTGAGTTGCTCTTTGGGGTAGCGCCGATTACCAATGATTCGCTCTCTCTTTAAAGATTTTTTAGAAAATACATACTTTGCTAGTATTAATTTCTTTTTTTATTAAAAAATTAAAAAATTGGCATATAATTCATACAGAATTTTTTTTAGTGTCAGGGGTATAACATGATTTGGTATTTGTATGTATTATGAAATGCTCATTGCAGTATGTCTAGTTAACATCGGTCACTATGCATAATCAGAATGTTTTTTTCTTGTGATGAGAACTTTCAAGATCTACTTTCTTAGCAGCTTTCACATATACAACTCCAGGACTATTAGCCATAGTCATCAGGCTGTTTATCACATCCCATGACTTATTTTATAATTGAAAGTGATTCTCTTTTAACCAGGTAATAAAGCATTGCACATGGAGGCTGAAAACCTGTTCCTGGGTCTGATTTGTCAAGATAAATAGTTCATCCTCTTTGCTCATTAAGACAAGAGTTAAAAAAAAAAAAAAAAGAAAAAAACATCGAGTTGTTTGCTTTTCCAGAAATTGACACAGTATTGTAAACTGACTATACTTCAATTTAAAAAAAAGGGAGAAAAAAAGAGAAAGAGTTGTATGCTTTATAGCACTTTGCCCATTTGTATTTCTAGGATTTGGTGTAGGGTTTTTGCAGTAATGAGATGAGCCCTTCATTAATGGTATAAACTCCCAAAGGATGTTCAGTGTCCACCTGCTTTGTTGAGGAGTAATTATAATAGTCACAAAATCCTAATGGAACAAATGGGTATGGAGTTAGGTAGCAAAAAGTTTTTTCTCAGTCTCTTTGCTTTGCTTTAGCACCTTGTGAATACAAGAAAAAAAAAAGGCATTTCCTAATTATTTGTAAATGGTGGTAATTTGCAGTACTGACATTTGCAGTATTACTCATACAAATATAAACAACGGCAAATTATATCCAACAAGATTTTGTAGTTTTTATATAACATTGGCTTTAAAAAAAAAAAAGCCTTCCACTTTAATCCAAGTATTCTGTTCTCCATTGGAGTGAATAAATTGCATCTTATCTATAGTTCTCAGCTCATCAATGGAGGCTTAAGCCCCTTCCCTCCTTTTTTAAAAAAAATAATAAGTAGACTTTATTTTTTAGAGCTGTTTTCAGGTTTACAGAACAATTTAGTGGAAAGTATAGAGAGTTTCTCACACTTACTCCTCTCAGGTGGTACATTTGTTATAAAAGTGATACAGTGTTATTAACTAAAGTCCATAGTTTACATTAGGGTTCCCTCTTCGGGTTGTATATTCTATGGGTTTTGACAAATGTATAATAACATGTATTGGCCATTACAGTATCGTGCAGAATAGTTTCAATTTCTTTGTGTGGACATATGTTTTCATTTCTTATTTCATTTCCTACCTAGGAGTATGGATAAACTTAGGTTTAATTCTTTAAAAATCTATCCAGCTGTTTTCTGCAGCAGAAACATCCTTTAAAATTCCTACCAGTATTGTCCAAGTGTTCCAATTTCTTCACATTATCACCAATACTTGTTATTGTCTCTCTTTCTGATGGTAGCCATCCTAGTGGGTGTGTCTCTTGGTTTTAATTTGCATTTTCCTGGTGACTGACTCATCATATAGAACAATTTTTCATATACTTTTTGGCCATCAGTGCGTTTTTCTGCTGAAATGTCCATTCACATCTTTTTGTCAGACACTGTTCTATATTTTGGGTTTTTTTTATCCTTTTACTTTGTCCCATAAAATTTTTGATGATTAACTGAACACCACTTGGTATATTTTCTCCCTTTACCCTCATTTGGGGACTTTTTGCTTCTGTTTGCTTCAACCTCAGATGCACCTGAGTGATCAGTTTCATGTCCCAGGACTTGGAAGGTGATTCTGATGAGGCTGTGGTTCAGATTTCTGCTCTAGTTAGGCTAGTCAGTATCCCTCTGGGGGGAGGCCCCAGGCTGAGCTTCCTGCTGCTGGCCAGTGTAAGCTAATGATCACAAACTCTATGAATTGACAAAACGAGAATGCGTCAGGGAGAAACAGTTATCACCACTGAGCTACTGGGGAAAGCATCTCATGAAGGTGACTCCATTACCCTGTCTGGGCCATTGCATTTTTAAAAATTAGCCAGAGGAGGGGTGCCAGGATGGACCTGACACTCAAAGTGGCTTTTCTGGATTAAATTTCTGACTGACCCTAGTTTTAATTTTTGAAATTATAACCCAGTGTGTTGCAGATTAGTTATTTTAGGCCATCCGAGGAAGGCTTTTTATTCAACAGATATGGAGCCCTGCTCTGTTCTTACTGTGTCCTCCAAGCCCTAGACTTGAGTAAGGGTTTTTAAGGTGGTGGTAACGGGGGCAGAAGTCGTGAGACGGGAGAGCTCATGGGGTGTCTTAGGACCAGCAGGGAGGCCAGTGTAGCTGGAGCAGGGTGATGGCAAATTAATGGGGAGAGAGTCCGGAAGCCAGGTCCTTGAAGTCTTGAGTCTCAGAAAGGACCTTGGGTTTCACTCTAAGTGTGATGGGAAGCCAGGGGAGTTTGTGACATCATTCTACTTGTGTTTCTAAGAGATTATGGGGGCCTCTGTGTGGCGAATGATATAATGGAGCAAAAGTGAAGGCAAGAAGAGCAGTTAGGAGGCTGTTATAATAGGGGAAGTAAGGCAGTGGCACCTCGGGCTGGGGGGCAGCATTGCATGTGGTGGTCAGGTTCTGGGTATTTTTGGACGTACAGCCCTTGGGATTTGCTGTTTGATTGCATTTGGGCTATGAGAAAAAAGAGGGAAGTCAAGAATGATTCAAATGTTTTTAGCTGGAGCAATTATGTGAATGATGGTGCTATTTTCTGAAATAAGACTAGGGGAAGAATTAAATTTGGGGGGAAGTTAACAGTATAAATGGATGACCTAATCTCATAAGCAAAGACAAAAAAATTACACAGTTCAAGAATACATTCTCATTAAAGAATCAAAGACATATACAGAGTAAAGCACCCCCTTGCTTGAATTAACCACTGGTGTGCTTTTTTTTCTTGTCTTTTTTTCTGTGCATATTTGTTTTTTTCACGGGTGGGGTTATAGAATATGAATTAGTCTGTGTTTTGCTTTTCTGGTTGATACTATGTCTGGAGAGATCTTCCATGTCAGTACACAGTGTATTCTTCGTGCCTGCAGAGAGCTCTGCTCTGGGGAGATACCATAGCTTATTTGCCCCATCTACTCTTGAAGGATATTTTCATTGGCTCAGTTTTTCAGAGAAGAGCACTGCAGTGATCATCTGCACACCCACCTTTGTGTGTGGATCCCAGCACTTCCATAGGATAGATTCCTCAAAGTGGAATTGTTGCCAGCCCTCAAGCTCTTTGACGTCTACTGTTTAGGTCCTTGTGCGCTATAGCCAGTTAGTATTTGTCTGGTGCTCTTTTGAGTGTGTTGTTATATTGTTTCTGAAACTTAACCTTTTGCTTAGATTGGAGGCATCCTTAACAGAACAAGCCCTTCTGTTAGGCACTGACACGGATTTTAAAGGAACCAGGGGATAGGAAAAAAATGTGTGTGTGTGTGTGTGTGTGAGAGAGAGAGAGAGAGAGAGAGAGAGAGAGAGAGAGAGAGAGAGAGAGAGAGATTACAGTTAATTGGCTGTGCCCTAATTAGCCTTGAACCTGTCCAATATCCTTTCTGAGCTGCAAGTTCTTACCGATAAAATGGGAGATAGGATGTGGCTTTGCCCATATCTAATAGACTGTTCCAACTCCAAATTTTAGGGAAATCGCATTTGTTAGGGTGTAGAGAAACAGCATTAGTGGCCAGAGGAATATTTACAAATTAGTGTCACTGGGGTTTACACATTTTTGTAGCAACCCAGAATGGAGAGAGAGAGGAAATAGTAAGGAAGACAGCTTGGCAATGTGGGCCAGAAGCTGTCACGGCGTGTTTATATCTGGCTCATTTCACCTTGGTTGGAAGGCACAGAATGCTGCAGAGGGTGAGCTTGGAGATGGGGCAGTGCTCACTATATTTAGAAAGAGGAGATTCCTGGGGTTAGGGTGGCATGTGTGTGTTTTCTTTGCCAGATGGACAAAGGGTTGAGGGGCTTGGGAATTCTGGGCCAAACCCTGTTAATTGGCTGGCTTCTCGGGGCCAAGCCAGTAGCTCCATTTTGACTCCTGCTGCTGCCACGCAGGAAAAGCCAACATAAAACCCATTTTGCACGGTTTGTAAAGACACCACAGGTAGGTTTCAAAGCTCATCTGATCTTGCTATCAAACGTGCTTTTAAGTTTATTCCAGGCTAATTTGAACACTGAAAATAGGAACTGGCTCTTCCTGTGAGACTTTGGGTTGCTCTCCAGGCAGACTGAGTTGAACTTGAGGCTGTTTCTGTGCCACAGAGACTGTCAAGCAGGACCCAAAGCCTAACAGATTCCTGCCTGCGTATCTGCTTCTTACACTTGTAGGTCAGATGTGGAAGATGATTATCAGCTGAGCCAAGGAAATAAAATTAAAAAGACATTTTTCCTTTAATCTGTACCTATGTTTCTTTTTAAAAAGTTTATCTGAATAAGTAATACCTGTAAATGGTGCACAATTTAAAAGGGACAAGAATGAACGGGAACACTGTCCAATCCCTCCTGACTCCAGATCCCTAGTTCTTTTCCTGGAGGCAACGTTTTACCCATTCTTGGGTATTTTCCAGATAGAATTTATGCATGTTCCAGCAAATACATATTTATGTATTTTTCCGGTAGCATGCCATATGCACTCTTCCGCATATATTTGCATTTGGCCCTGTTTGAATGTATTTTGAATATTATTCCACATTGGTACATATAGAGCAAATTCATTTTTAGCATTGCATTGTATTCCGCTCTATGGACATAACATAATTTATTTAATCTGTCCCAAAATCATAAACATGTAGATGATTTCCAGCCTCTTACCATTACCAGCCATGCTGCTGTGAACCTCCTGGTACCTGTCGTGGGCATGTGAGTGAGTAGATCTGTAGGATGAATTCTAGAAATGGAACTGCTGGGCCAGAGGGTATGTACATTTTTCATTTCAGTGAATATCTTATAGGAATGTTTCTGAAAAGTTCTGAGTGAACTGAATTTTATAAATTGCATTTTAGAGAAGAAAGGAAACTCACTCCTTAGTTTATTATAGAGCGGCCTCTGTAATAAAACAATGTTTAGAGTTTTTTCCACTTCCTACTCTGCAGTTTGTATGTACTTTTGATTCTGGACTCAAAAGCCACAAGAGAATCATTCCCTAAAATGAGACACAGCCAGACTGGGAATCACACGTAGGGCCCCAGAGACCTTGTTTTGCGCTCTTTAGCGAGAGTGCTGTTGAGTTTTTATCTTTGTGCAGTGTGTGCATTATTCTGCAAGTTTGGCAGGTGTCAAGGAGGGCAGGCTTCTACCTTTGATGACTGGAGATGGTGAGTTTGGACCCATAGGTACACCTTGTCTGTCTGCGAAGCTTCTCTGGGCGGGTGGCGGGGTTGCTGAGTGCTTTGTCCCACATTTGTCTTCTGGCTGCCTCTTGGGCAGGGCTCAGCACTTCCCCTGGTGGAGGACAGGCTATGCCGCGTGTCCTTTGTGGGCTCTGTTCAGTGCCAGGCGTCACTTGTGCTGGGGTTTCTGGGATGGGGCAGGCACAGCCCCTGCTCTAGGTGCTCAGGGTCTTGAAGCGGCTGGGGAAGCACAGACACTCCACAGTACAATGGGGTGATTGCTGGCAGTTTAAAAGGGTCCTTGGGGGAGGGAGCAGAGAACTTGGGGAAAGGCACTGAAGGCTTATGAAGTCCAAGGCGGCAGTGTACCTAAGCATCGTCATTTAAAACCACCTCCGTTATTTCTGCCCCATCTTTACCATGGTTTATTCACTTTGAAAAAGTCTACTCATTAAAAATTACATTCATTTCAAAAGGGAACTTGATAGCATTCCGAAATCATAGGTGTGTTGTGGTCAGCAGTATTTTTTTTCCAGGATACCTTCAAATAGTCATTGCCATAATAATTACATTGAAAACTATTTGTGACTGTATCATCGACAACAGTCCCTATTTTACCAGTGATTTGAGCTTCACTCGCCTAGCATTGCTCCAGAGCAGAAGTGTGTGAGAGAACGACGCCGTCTGGCCATCGTGCTGGTGGGAGGGTGGCAAAGATGTGCTTCTCAGACTAAGGTGCAGGTGCCGGAGGAGCTGGCAGCATGCCAGGGAGCATGCAGAGCAAGCGGCAGGGAGGACACTTGGCTGAAAATCTGTTTTACTCAATGAAATCATCATTTGAATATTCAAATGCCTGTAAATATAGAGGAGAAATTGAGATTCCCCGGCACTTTGCATGGGAGACCTGCTGGAGTGGCTGAAGAGGAGAACATAGTCAGCAGCGGACGGGGGAGGAAGGACCAGGGAGGTCCCCAGGGCTTCTGTCTTAGGTCGTGGGGCACTGGCTGAACTGTACACCACAGAAGGACCACGGTGTGTGATGGGGGCTATGGGGCTAAGTGCCCTTGCTGAGTTGTTCCCATGGGACCTACAGACAGAGACACCTACCACGCAGTGGGAAGCATAGGTCTGGCACTATGGAGAGGGGTGGGGGTACTGGTGTAGGTTTGGGGCTCACCAGGAGCTGTTTGTTAGAGGCCCAGGCAGTGTTCTCCACCTCAGCTGCCCATTGAAATCTCCTAAGGGGTCTGGGACCCATCCTTGGAGATTTTAATGTAATTTGTCTGGGCTGCAATCCAGGCCTGGGGAATTTAAAAGCTCTCCAGTTGCTTCTAATGTGCAGCACTGGTGGAGAACCACCGGCACAGAGAGGAGAGAATGGGGCCTGAGACCATGGAACATTCAGCAGGAGAGGTGGGGAGAAGACAGATGGAGAGACTTTTGCTCTGGTTAAGTACGAGGTGTTTCATCCTGGCCAGTTTGAGGGGAAGGCTTGCCCAAAGGCCTTTTGGACTTTGCCTTTGGAGGTGGAACAGGAGAAAGTGCAAGGATAATAAATACCCGCTTTACATTATTATTGTGAGGAATAAATGAGATTACTGTAGGTATGGAGATTAGCAGAGGAAGCAGGCCAGTGGTAAGTGCCCTGTAACTGGAATTCCCTGATTGCCATTTCTAGATTATCCTTGTAAGGAAGTGTTTCTTAAATGTAAATGTGTGTCAGAATTTCCCTGACTGCAGGTTCTCGGGCTCCCATCGAGAAGATTATGGTGCCCGGGGTCTGGGGTGAGGTCTGGAGATCTGCATTCCTTGCAGGGCCCCCAGGTGGTTTGCATGGAGGAGGTCCTCGGACCCCACATTAAATCAATCAAGCCTGAAGAGATTCTACATAAACCTGTCTCAGATCCTTTGACCCCCGCTTACTGTGCACAGGGGTACCGGCCAGCCTCAGGTACCTGGAAGGTCAGGTCAAGGAATGATGGAGGATTGGCTCCAAAGGGTCCAAGTTCTACCGACTTGAGAACATCTCAGCATGCGGTTCCACACCTGGGATCCAATTGTCCCAGGACCTTGGCCTGTGAACCAGGGCCCTTCTGTAGCATGGGGTGGGGGGAATCCCGGGGTTGGCGGGGGAGCTCCTGAAAGGAAACCTGATGCCCATGGGCAGTCACAGGGCACATGTGTTCCCGGTGTTCCCACAGAGCGTCCTGTCAGGGTTAAAGTCATTTGGGGTCAGAGCCTGTAATTATGTTGCGCATTTTTTTCTTTAAAAACCTGCCGAAGGCATAATGAGCTGGCTGAGCTGTTGCATAGCTAGAGGGGGCTCTGTCTTGGGGAGAGCAGGAAGGAGACTGGGTGATGGCTGTGGAGGGTGGGGTGCCCCAGACCCAGAGAGAGCTCATCTCACCTCCTGCCTCAGCGGTGCCCTTGGGCAACTCATTTCTGGCAACAGCTCCTCCCTATCTCTGTTCTGATCTCAGCTGGTTCTCAGCCCTCTGAGGAGGGCTGGGTGACAAGCCGACCACAGCTGCTGCTGGTGGGACCGGTGCTTTACCCCTGACGTTTGCTTCTTAAGAAATTCTGGGGGCTGCTCTTCCGAAGACGGGGATTTTGCGTTAGTGCCTTGAGACATTTGACACAAAGCCTACCCTGCACGGCTTATCCAGCAGAGCATCAGTCTCACAACTCTCGCTGCGGGCGATACGGAGGCCAGGCTGGCCCTGGGCATGGATGCCCCAGTATCTGCAGCCTCGCTCCCTGCTTCTGGTCTGCTGACCAGGCCTTCGAGACTGCAGATGGCTTTGCTTGCTGTGGTCTCCCGGCCCTCTGACTGCATCCGCCCTGAACTCAGTGTGCAAGGTCAGCTGTCTCCCATATTGCCAGCTCTGTTCAGAGCAGCAAGATGGACTTTCTCTGGGAAGAAATCCTGTTCCCTCTCTACGTAGCCAGCATGCTTGGAATCAGTTCCCCGGCAGGGAAGCTCTGCTCCATTGCGTAAAAAATTGGAGTGGAACTGAGAGCTTTTGGCCCCTGTGAGTTTTGGGATCTGTCTTTAACTTGCTTCCATCTCCCCCCTGTCTTCTGGCTGGGCACGAGTTAACACCACACTGGGATGAAAGGACAGCACCACAGGGCTTGGGGTTTTGTGGTGGGAGGCACGGAGTTTAAGCGTGAAGATGGTCACCAGATGATAATAATGTAAAATTCGCTTGTCTTCCCAAGTCTCAGTTCTGAATGTTGGGGTCTTATCTGCCCTCTGCCCTCCAATCCGGATAACTGAGACTCTTTAGGAAAGAAGACTGAACTGTTTTTCGATGGTTATCTTAAATGAGAAACGTGTGACATGTTATGGAGGAGAAGAATGACTCATGTCTCTCTTACTGTGACACCTCAAGCGGTCGGATTATGGAGCTCCTCACACGTGCCAGCACAGGGTTAGGCAGCGGTGGCCAGAGACTTCGGAGGTCCTGCCTTAGGGTTTGTTTTTTAAAGCAGCCTAATGAGCTGTAATTCACATACCACACAGTTCACTCCTATACAGTGTATAGTTCATGGCTTTTAGTGTATTCGCATCATCCATCTCCATGAGTGATTTTAGAAAACTTTCATCACCCATTTAGCCATCATCCCCAACCTTCCTGTCCCCCCAGCCACTTCCTTAGGATTTTAACCCATAGCCCAAAGTGTGGCGCTCTCCTGTCTGCTTTGTCCCTTGATCGTGCTAAGCTCCATATCCTTTTCTTGGGTGCGTCCAGACAATTTGTAGCTCTCCAAATGCTGCAGTTTCACTGCCAGGGCATTTGCATCTGGAACTCAGTTTTCCTCTGTTCTCTTCACCCCCTGACAAATATGCTAGTGCAGCAGGACTAATTCAGCCTCATTCCTGAGTGCATGAGGTCTCTGGTTAGGGCTCCTTTTATCCTGTCTCCCTCTCGGTTCTGATCTTGCTTTGCAGAAAGTGATCTGGTGTGAGTGGGAAGGAGGACCCAGCTTCAGTAGGTAGATGGATGCGTTGTTTTGAGCAGAAGAGAGGAACTTTTGTTTCTACAGAAGAAAAAATTTCAGTGATATTCTGATTAAGATAATTGCCTTTGGAGGGTCTTAGCTTTAACCGTTTTAGGAACTCCTGATAAAGAAGTACATTTCTCATGTGCTGAAATGAATGGTGATGGCTTGTCTCAGGCCTTCCCTGTCAGAGACCTTGAATTGTTCCAGGAAATTCCAGCTCGAATGTAGAGGACACATTCTCTACCATCTGTATGCTTTCTCTTTCCCTTGTTTGCTTCTGTCCCTTTTTCTTTTCCTTCTTTTTTCCTTTCATTCTTTCCCCCACTCCATGTCACCTTGCCATAGGGCCCCAAAAGTGACTGATCTCTGACCTCCTGATTTTAGGAAGAACAAAGCCTTTTGTAAATGGGAGTGACTTGAAGCCAATATCTGGAATTTTAGGATTATAGTTAAAAAGACTTCTAGATTTGAGAAGGCTGTGAATCCATAGAACCAGGAAGAAGTGTGGGCTACGAGTAGGTCCTGTCTTGTAGAAGACATTGTGTGGGGTCCCCTTTCCTGGTACCCTGGCTGCGTTAGGTTCCAGAGGGAAAAGGATGCTCAGAACCAGTGTGGGTACAGAACATCTGGCCCACTGGTCAGCTGCTCTGACGGGGAGCTTATTTTCTGCTTCTCTAGTGGGACCTGATGCAAGTCTCATTTTTATCACTGAGGTGGGGGTGCTGTTAAGATTGTTTTTAACGAAAGTAGGTCAGTGATTTATATTTCAAGAAGATATATATATAAATTTGGGGACACTGAATGAGAGCATGTTTTTTGGGTTAGTTGAACAGGTCTAAATATAATTATGTATATTTATAATGCCAGTTAGAGACCTAGAAACCTAGTTATCATAGGTCAGGAAACTGGATATAAATCTGAGTCTTTACCAGTAGAATCTGCAGAAATAATATATTCTGGACACATGTCAACGAGCCCTGGATAAGATAGCTTGTATCTCCCTCCCTCGAGCTGCCAGCTCCATGGCCCACAAAGCCTCTAGCATAAAAATAGCAGGATGCCCCTTCTACTTTCTTCTGGGGCCTGTATCCCCCCCCCTCTTTTTTTAATCATATGGGCTAATCATTTAAAAAAAAATCCAGCAATCCAGAACAAACTTGTATTTTTTTTCTGATTGTACAGGTAATGCAGATTGATTAGAAAAAGCTTAGAAATGACAGCTGAATAAAAGAAGAAGATGCAAATCCTGCCATTCGTACTGATTAGGGATACTCATTTTGGTTTTATCGTCTATTCTATTCAGGGGGATGTGGTCATCTTCCCGTGTCATTAACCACGCGCTCAGATCGTTTCCAATGGCTGTGTGATATGCCAGGTGTGCTGTGTCAAGATTTACTGAACCCGTGACCTATTTTTGGACAGTTTGGTTATTTCTCTCTTTTCTCCATGATCGTTAACCAGTCTATACTGAATGTTCTTAGAGATACGCCATCATTGTTGCCTTAAGCAAGTTTACATGGGCTGCCCTGTTTCTTTTCATATGTTTAAGATTCAACTCCCACCTCTCTGCTTTTTCCCTTCTTCCTACCAGTGGAGCAGAACCTCGGGGACAAAGAGATGTCTCTTCAGAGTGCCTCAGGATAAGGAGTCCCATGTATTGAACGCGTGAGGTTATATTTACTTGAACAATAATAGTAGTGGTAGCATATCTATCACCATTTAACTGTTTTGTTACGTGTTTTACAAACTTTATTTCATTGTACCTTCACAGCAATATTATGAGGTGTGTGGGCTACCGTCCCCATTAGTAGACTGGAAAGCTGTGGCACAGAAAGCAGAAGTAACTCATCCCACCAAAAAGTATTGGAGTCAGGGATTGAACCCTGATTCAGTGCCAGCTCTTTTGCCCGTAACCAGTGCCATGCTGCTGTCATCTTAGCCCAGTCCCTTAAGTCTTCTGTTTCTTCATTTACAAAATGGCAATGGTAGTGCTCTCTTGAGAGCATGGTAAGGGTTAAATGAGGTCGTGTGTGAAAAGCCGCTGGCACAAAAGCGCAGGAGCTGTTGCCACACCCATGATGGATTGTTTTCACCTTTTATAAGGTAGGAATAATACAGATATTTTAAACATGAAATCTTTGTATGGTCTCTGTAGTGGAGTCTCTAGCCTTCTCCCAGGAGATGAGCCCACATATTAGGAATTATCTCTAGAAATTAGACTGGGCCTCGTACTCTGGCCGTTATTATAATGAACTTAGTCCAAAAGTCTTGATTTTCAACACGTCCAGTCCACAAGATTCTGCATCGTCTTCAGGACCGTTTGGGATGCTGACTTGTCAAAAAACATTATAAAAGTGACACATCCCATGAGTTCCCCTGCCATCCCACCCCCAGCCTCATACCCAGAGGTAAATAAACACTTCCACTTTCTTGAGTAGGCAGCTGACTTCTAACAGGGAATCCTTCCTTGAGTCTAACCTGAGTATCAGTTGCAGTGTTGGGCAAAAAGTTGCCAGTGTAGATAAGTGTCGGTGTTAGGTGGAGGACGGCGATCTCCATCCTCTGGTCATTCCCAGCTCTAGTAGCTTTACTGCCCACCCCACTCCACCCCACCCTGACCCCATCACTCCTGCCTCTCTGAGAACTTGAACACATGGGCGGTTCTGAGGAAAACAGCAGCACGGGGCATTCTGGCAACATATCTAGGCTGGTTTATCTGGAGATCCAGGACAAAGGAACTCTTCTCTGTCCTTAGGTCTGCTGAATGTCTGAAGTCATTTTAAACATAATAACCCATGTGGGAAGCTGATTGCCCTAGAAAGGAATCCAGGTTTGGGGACTGGTAAGATATTTTGTTTCTCTTGAATAGGAGTAAAGACAGAGTCTTTACTTCATTAGCTCAGTCAACAAATATTTATTGGACTCCAGCTGTGTACTAGGCATTAGTTCTAGGTATTGAGGGGGACAGTTCTGAACAAGACAAAGTGCTCGCTCTCCTGGAGCTTGTATGTTAGTGGGCAAAGTAAGCAAGTAAACAAACAGGATGCTTTTAGATAGATCAGAGGTACCACGATGGAAATAAAATAACATCAAGAATGGTGGGCAGTGGAGGGTGGAGGCAACCTGAGTTGATGTGGTCAGGGAGCTGAATGACCTTGCATTCCTGGATCTGCACCTGGTGACTGTGGTCGTTGGAAATTGTCAACTGTCACCAGCTGGATAGATTGTGTGGTGGATTATATTTTCCCCTTATATTTTCAGAGGCAGAACCATTCTTACTCATTGGAATCATGACCAGCCAGAGCCTTAATGTTCTTAGTAAGGTAGAATCCATTCCCCACATGGCAGCCAGACTGATGTTGTAAAAAATAGAAGCCTTATCAAGTCGCTGTCACCTCAGATTTTCCAGTGGCTTCCCATGTCATTCAGAATACAATTTTAACCCCTTATCAGGCTGATGTATGATCAGGCTTCTGCCTGCCTGGTCGCTCTCCTCTCTGACTAGTCTCCTTCCGCCTTACTGTGCTTTGGCTTTGCTGGTCTCAGGTTCCGCTAGCATACTGAGCACATTGCAGTCATAGGACCTTTTCATTGTCTGGAATACCTTTGCTGCAGATCTTCCTGTGTTCTGCTGCTTCTTGTCTTTCAGGTCTCAGGCAAAGATTCCCTCAAAGAGTCCTCTCCTGACCACCAGACCCACTTCTCAATGCCGTTACCTTGTTTTATAGGTAATGCACCTGTCCCACCCTTTAAACTCTCCAGTGCGTGTTGGCTGAATGATGTCAGAGTTCCTTCCAAGAGCCATCTCGACCACTTGACTGTGTGTTCTAAAAGCAACTCGAAATGTTCATGACCTCAGGCATCCCTTGGTTCTCTTCAGATTTCATTTTCTTTAAAGATTCCATCTCGGACAGATCAGGTGTGACTGCTCTGATTGGATGGCAGTCCAGTCTACCTTTGGGGTAGCACAGGGAATGATGGTGAGCTAGAAGAAGCAAGAATCAAGAACTGGGAGTTGATTGATGCTTCACCAGCCTCGTCCTTGCTGCCCATCACTCTCCTGTACTTGCTGTTTTTCTCTCTTAGATCTTCCTCTGTTTATCTTTACTTTCATCAGGCAGAGGAAAGGAAAGCGTATCTAACATTCTGAAATCTGTGTCATAAGTAGTGCAAGCAGGGGGCCCAGGTCTTCTTGGCTGGGCCATTTTGCCTTCTCTGAATCGATTCCTTCCATAATCTTCACAACGAGAAGAAAGAGACTTATACCTGACTCTTAAATCAACAAGACTGTTTGCTTCTGTTCTTTCTTTAAAAAGAGAGATTTTGCATATTAGAGTATTCTCCAAACTCCAATTCAAAAAGATACATGCATCCCAGTGTTCATAGCAGCACTATTTACAGTAGCCGAGAAGGACATGGAAACAACTTAAATGTCCATCGACAGATGACTGGATAAAGAAGATGTGGTATATTTATACAGTGGAATTCTACTCAGATATAAAAAAGAATAAAATAATGCCATTTGCAGCAACATGGGTGGACCTGGAGATTGTTGTACTAAGTGAAGTAAGTCAGACGGAGAAAGGCAAGTATTATATGATGTCACTTATATGTGGAATGTAAAAAAAAATTAGATAAATGAACTTATTTACAAAATAGAAACAGACTCACAGACATAGAAAACAAACTTGTGGTTACTGTGGGGGAAAGTGGGGTGGAGGGATAAATTGAGAGTTTGGAATTAGCAGATACTAACTACTATATATAAAATAAATAAATAGCAAGGTCCTACTGTACAGCACAGGGAATTATATTCAATACCTTGTAATAGCCTATAATGAAAAAGATTATGAAAAGGAATATATATGTAGAACTGAATCACTTTGCTGTACACCAGAAATAAACAACATTGTAAACTGACTATACTGTAGTTAAAAAAAAAAATTCTCCTCCATGCCCTCTCATTTAAAGGTGTTAAGTTTTAATAATCATTTTAGTTATAGCAGCACAAATGGGCACACATCCTTGATAAGCTTCATAATCAATTATAAAAGACTTGTTTTTCATTTTCCTCTAAGAAGATTTAAAGGATATTTCTTTCGTTCATATTGCAAGTTGTACGTTGTTTGCTGACAGTGTTCTCAGCTGGAACCACATTGTTCTTCCAGGGGCTACCCCCAAGGCATGGTTTCTGTGCAGAATTTTGCTGAAACCCTGTAGTGACTTTTTCTACAGGACTTAATATCTTGTAGAAGATATTAGGACTTCATTTGGATAGTTTCATGTGGACACATGGGTCTTAACAAGAATCAGCCAACAAAAGTCAATGCTTTCTATACAGCGCCTAAATTTTAGGACTGCTTGTCTTGCTACATAGAATTTAAGCAAGAGAGTCAGTCTCTTGTCCCTGTCTCTCTTGGGCTCTGGGCTCTGTTTTGTGTGGAAGGCCACCATTCTTAGATACTTAATTCAGGAGCAGGCAGGGAGAGGGAGGAATGAGCATCACGTCTCTCTCTGCACACACAGATGCCCTGCCTGGCGACATCTGAACACTGGAGACTCCCTGACCCACATTCTCACCCTCCTTCCCCTGCGGTGTCCTGACTGTGCCGGCATCTGGTGCCACAGTCACTTCTCAAATGTGTTGCCAAATGCAGAAATCTCCATCCTCACAGACTTCTCAGTTGTTGGAAATGAGCTCATGACCTAGAGACACAGAGCTCCGTGGCCATGCCCTCAGTGCCCGAATCTTTGGAGGTGGCTGTGGAGTGAGCTGGCTTGTGGAGGATTCCAGAAAATCCGGAGCCCAAAACATATGCTGGCCCGTGTTTTCCTGACTGTGTGCTGTGCCCTCCGCTCCCTGCTGGTTTCTACTGTATTATAAATAATATTAGAGTTCTTTCCGAGTCAGAACCTTTCCTATTTTTTAATGTATTTTTCATCTGTTTTGGGGGAACGTCCACAGCTTACATTCATTGAAGGCCAAAGCTAGAGGCGGGTGTGGGCAAGCCCCTGGGGACAGCAGGTGCTCCGTGGGCTGGATTCGGCCGCTTGTGTAGAACAGCACGACCCCACCCCTACCCTCGAGTCGCGGGCCCATAAACAGGACATGCTGCCTGACCTGGAGGCCTGACACTTGTTCCTCTGCTTGTCCACGGGAACGACTAGGCTGAGGCTGGTTGCCAGGCAACCCTGGACATAATAGAAGCCAGAGAATTTGTCCACTGACTGTTAAATTCCCTTTGCCTTTTTTGTCTGTTATCCCTTGGAGGCTGGAGGGACACTAGTTTCGGGTGGGAGATCAGATGTACTGGTTTGAAATACTGATTGTGAGAGTCTCACTGTTTTCATCTTCCTGGTTCTAGCTGTCATCGCATAACCCAGAGTTCAATGAGAAGGACAGCTCTAGGGGGGCCCTTGGTTCCCCCAGCAGCTGGGAGAAGGGAGGTGAACTCCCCTTGGAGTCAGCATGGACACGGAGCATCGGGGAGGACCTGTGTGACAGTGGCCGCAGCATTTGTTATCACCATCCTCTCACTGTGGACACAGTTCCACTCTGACGGTGCCAGACAGGCCACTGTTGAGTGGGAGGGAGGGAAGACCCAATCCAAGCTGCTTGAGCAGGAAGGGAATTTATCGTGGTATGTAGCTGGGAAGCCCAGGTCTGGCCCAGGTCCTGTGGCACGCACAGCGTCTGCAGGCTCCTGCAGTCTCCCTGCATCTCCACCTCTGCTTTCCTGTAAGTCGGTGCCATTCCCAGACAGCCTCTCCCTTCATGTTGGCAAGAGGTCTTGTGGCCACGAGTTGAAACGGAAGCCCTGAGCGTGGTTCTCTTCGGCTTTTTGTTGAATCCCATTGAAGCTCGCTTGACCTGAGCCGAGAGTGGAGTCAGCAACCTATGGAATCTGTGTTCCGAGAGTCAGGGAGGGATGGTTTCCTAGAGAAGTATTAGAGTGCTGTAAATTCGGAAGAAGGGAGGCTGGCTGCCAGGAGGCCAAGGCAGCACAACTCCTCCACATTGGCCTGAGTAGACTGAACAGGGTTATCCAGGGAAGAGAAAGGGCTCTGCCCCACAAATAACAATCTCATGGCTCTTGTCCACATTTGGAGAAGTTAATTTGAGCTACAGGCTAGTTTTAAACAAAGTAACCCTGGAAATTCAGATTTGGAGTGGGATAAATAAGAGGTAGTTTTGAAGCACTGGGGACCACCAGGATTGGGCGGACGGTGGGCAGCCTGAGAACAGTGTTTGGGAGCCACGTGCCTAGTGAGCAGGGGACGGGGGTGTCCGGTGAGTAGGAGGGTGAGAGGGGACTGCCCCTGCTGGGATAAGTGATGAAAAATACAGGATGCGGTGTGTGAGCTATTAAGTAATGCAGCCGCTCCATAACCCCCAGCCAATGATCGATTATCTCACAGCCTGGCCAGTATGAGAACTAGTTCTCCATCTTCTAGATCCTGTTTCCCTGTATGATTTGGGAAACAACGTACCTCCTGTAGAGCTTGTCTTGAATCTGCTGATGGCTAGTGTGGTGGATTAGACTACAAGGGTCAGCCAAACTTTCTCTGTAAAGAGCCAGATAGTAAATATTTTAGACTTTGTGGGCCACAGAGGGTCTCTTTTCTTCTCTCATGCCTTTGTTGTGTACAGCCCTTTAATAAGGTAAAAACCATTGCAGCGCAAGCGCCACAGTCCGCTGAGCCCCAGTATGGGTTGTGGGATCAGATAGGCCCCGGTTCCATTCCTGTCTGCGTTGCTTGTCAACTGCGTGGGCGTGTTAACCTCTCAGAGGATCCGTTGTCCGAGTCTTCTCATCTGTAAAGTGAGTCTGATAAAAGTACCCACCTTGCTGGGTTATTGTGAGGATGGCTCCCAAAGTACTGTCCCCTTGGAATCATCCCTTTGACCCTCTACCCCACTGCACAGCGTGCTCTGTGGGGAGGACGGGGTTGAGCTCTAAGCACCTTTCTAATGTCCCTTGTTCTTCCTCCTTCGATGCCCTCTTTGTCTCCGTCCTGGGCAGGTCTTCATCGGGTTTTGGGAACTTGGTGCCAGTCTCAGTTTCATTTCTGGTCTGTTCAGGAAGTGACCCACATTTGAGTCCATATTTAGCAGTAACTGAAATAAATTGGCTTGGTTCATCATCAAAATGCAGACTATGTACTTGTTTTGCTTCCAGCCTGAAATTCCCTCCTTATCCACTTTTCCACTGCATTCCAATTCATCAGCCTATCGAGGCCTCTTATTAAAGCCAGAAGGAGAACTGTTTTCCCCCTGTTTTATCAGAGAGAATGTTAGAATTGTGGGTTTTTGTTCATTGAACTTGGTGGATGGATGTCAACCTATTACCTGCACTTTATGCAGGTTCATTATGATGGGATGGGTAGAAATCACATGACCTTTCAAAGCCTCAGTATCCTGCAGGCGCTCACCTTCCTTGAGTCCTTGCCCAGGTGACACTTTCTCGGCAGCCTCCTTCCCTCCCACTTCTCCGTTCTACGTTTTTCTGTAGTATTTTTCTCATTCTAACATACTATATAATTTATTTACTATGTTTTCCTTTTTTTGTCTGTCTCTTCCTACTAGAATGGAAATTCTACAAAGCCAAGGATATTTGTTCACTTCTATATTCCCAGTGCTTTGAATGGCATCTGGTACATAAATACATATTTACTGAACGAATGAATGAATGCTTTGATTCCTGCATTGGAATGTGTCCTTCATCCTATTCCCTGTTACTTAGAAATGCACGAGACTTGGGTTTGAATATTGACTCTTCCACAAATTGCCTCTGTCTTTGAGCAAATCATTTAATCTGTCAGGACTGTAGTTTTCTTATCTTTAAAATAAGGGGTTGGAGTAAATGATTGTTAAAGTTCCTACTAGGGCTACAGTTCTGTGATTATAATCTCTGGTTAAAAGAGCCGATGTACTACTATTAAAATTGCCACAGATATTTCCTAAAAACAGTTTGAATTTCATTGGTGGGCAAAGTGGATTGAGAGAGATTCAGAAAAAAATTTTCAGAAGTACCTCTGCCTTCACGAAAACAGTTCTCAAGTTTTATATAGTGTGATTGCTTTCAAGAACCTTTCCACTGGCCCTTTTAGGATAAAGTCCAGATGCCTTGATAGTGCTTTGTTAGCCCCGCGTACTCTGGTCCCTACCTGTTCCTCCATTGCCTTTGTGTCTGTGCTCTGTGTTTTGGTCCTTCTGAATTTATTTTGGTTTCTCCAATGAATGATGGGTTCAGCCCACTGAATATCTCTTGTCCTTTTACCTGGTATCCTGGGTGCCTTCCCAACCCCCTTTCGGCAAATGCCTACTTATACTTTGGGTATCAATACACAATGGGTGTGGACTTACAGAGGGATTGGCAACGGGGTTCCAGTTCCACTGGGAATCTCACTAGCTAAAGTGAAGACCGAAAAGGCCTGATTTGCTCAAGAACTGTGACTGGTCTGGGTTGGCTGGAGTGTCTGTGAAATAAGCATGCCAGGATCTGGGGGATTAGATTGTAGAAGGCTCGGGTGCCGTAGTGAAGAGACTGTCTTCATTCAGTGGGTACTGGGAAGCCACTGTAAGTTTTTCGAGTAGCAGAGTGACATAATCAAAGCTTTATGAACTAAATAGCACAGATGCACATCTCAGAGTGTTGGAAGCATCATTTCCCTAATCCCTAAAGCATACTTTGTGGGATAAATGCTAGGGCTCCTGTTTTGCAGTCAGCGAAAAGCTGGGACACGTAATGATTAAAGGACTTACTTCAGGCGTCACAGAAAAGCAGCGATTGAGCCAACAAGGGTTTTTATAATTAGAATTGTGACCTGCAAGACTGATGAGTGTTGCAGGTGGCTCCGTTCATTTTTTAAGTGGGTAGCAAGATGAATAGTTGTGTGAGTGTTGAGAGGCTGTCTCTCAAAGGGGACTGACTCATGGATGCTTCTGGAAGCTTTGGCAGAGACTTGGATTCTGTTTAGGAGATAGCGGATCCTTCTGGGGACGGATAAAGGATGCTTCTTTGTGTCATAGCTGCTGTCACCCTATGCGGTTGCTATATGTGCGGATTTAGTGCAATCCAGGAGCAGATAGAAGCTGATCTCCTCTGCTGTCTAGTTGGGGAAGAGAGTTCTTTCACAGCAAGCCTCATCTGTGATCGCATTTTACTTAAACTTTAAGGGAGGTATTGGGTTTTGCAGCATTGTTACAGACTGTTTAAAAGTTGAGTTTAAGAATGCAAGACTTCAGTGTACACCACTGATGATCTCCAATGACTAGTTCCCACCCTGGGCTGGAGCAGTGCTTCTCAAACTTTCCCAGTCGCCTGAGGGCCTCGTTAAATCAGGCTCTGAGGTGGAACTGGGAACTCTGCGTTTCTCCCAAGCTCCCAGGGGATGCTGTTGAGTTGCAGGCGAAAGACCTGGATCTCCCTTTGCCTGAACTTTCTTCCTTTCCTCTCTGCCCCAGCCTTTCTCTTTCTTAGTGTCTCAGACACTTGTCCCCATTTCATCCCTGCTAGTATTTGCCACCAGGACTCACTGTTTAGCTTGTGGCTACCACTGTTGCCAGAATGGTCTTTTCAGAGTGACAATCTGATCATGTCACCATACTGCTTAAAACCCTTCAGTGGCCCACAGTGCATCCCCACCTCTTGGCCTGGCCCATCTGCCTTTCTGGTTTCATCTTGCACCATCTTTGCATTTTTCAGCTACGGGGCCTCTTTTGTGCTCTGTTTGATGCTCATGTGCCTCTCATCACAGTACTTTGGCATATGGTTCTCTCTGGTGCTGTGCTCCTCTGCCTCCCTTCCCCTATTTCTCCTTCAGATCTCAGCTCGAGTGCTATTTCATCTGGAAGCTGCCCCGGGCTTCCCCATTTAGTGACCTTCGGCTTTTGCCTCTTCTGCCGTTGCCAGGCCTCTCTGGTCTCTAGCTGGGGTCAGTAGCAGGGAAGTAAGGGGCTTAGCTTGTGAAATGCTGGATATTAGGTTCCAACTGTCTGCTCAGTTCCAGCATCGTGCATCATATTAGGAAGTTGTAGATTGCCCAAGAGCTGCCTTTCAAAACACTCTGCCTGGCAGGATGGTGATGGTGAAAGTGTACTTCGTAGTATGAAGGAGGAAGGGGAAGAGCTAAGAGTTTCCACCATGAACCAAATCCTGTCTTCTAAAGCCTGCTTTGGGGGCTGTTTGTGAGTATGCACTTGGTGAAACAGTCATCTGCCCCTCTCTGCCCCCATGCTTCTCTTTTTCCTACTGTTCTTGCAGTTTTATAAATGCAGAAACTATACCCCCAAACAAAGGAGTTGCCGAGCAGAGGGCTGTAGCACATGGGGCTGAGCTGGGAAAAGAGTCCAGGTCGGATGGCCCCAGGCCTCTTCGTCTTCTGGGCTGCGCTGCCCTGTACGTGGTTGGGGGGGGTGTCTCCTTGAAGCCCAGCAGCCCTTGGGCAGCTCCCTGGGCCTGCCAGCGGCCCTGCTGAGATGAGGCTGTTCTTTCCCAGACTGGAATGCCTTGCAGGCATGCCCTGAGTGGGCTCTGCGGCAAACCTAAGAGACCTCAGTAATGTGGTCACCTTTCCTGCTGTGTCACAGCCCTTACAGCAGTGAATGCTATCCTGAGTAGTGACTCCGGGGTTTCTAGAGGCCTGTTTTTATGTTTCCCCCTCCTTTGGTAATTTATCCTCTGTATCTTTGATCCTTCTCATAACTTACTATGACTGAGACTGAAAAGCCGCACTTAGGTTCCAAGCTCCATGAGGACAGGGTCTGGGACTGTAGCCTCAGTTGTCTGCCCAGTGACTGACACATAATAGCTGCTGCACAGATGGTGATAAGGAGAAACTTATTAATTTGCAGTATGGTGGGCTACTCCACCCCCCCACCCCCCATCTTTCAGCGGTTCTGCCAGTGATGCTTTGAGGCTGAGAGTATTTGTGCCTGTGAATTCCTGCATAGGCTTTGCTCCAGGAGCCATGGGGAGTGACATGCTCCGGGAGCATCACTGTCATTGGCTTCATGGCTGCTCGTTCCCCTGCTTGACTCACTGGCCAATGCAGTGGGACGCATATTGTTAAATGAAACGGCTCATCTACTGGGGCAAACCTCCAGGTGGTACATTGTTCAACCCTCCTCTTATCCTTGAACTTGAGCTCTGAGAGGAGCCATGCTTACCTTCCCATTGTCTGGCATGGTGATCCAGAAAGCACTGAGTGCAGAATAAATAACTATAAAATACTCAGACTAAGTGGATGAGTGATGAATACATATGTCCTAACTTAAAGGTTGGGGTGCTGAGCTGGGGAGGACCATAGAGACAGCAGCTTATTCAAGTCTGTTGTTCATGACTCACTGGCATCTCCCTCCCTCCCCCACCTCTTTATTCTGGGCTTCTCTTCCACTAAACTGCCTTCGGAAGGCCAAGCTCTTTTTCTTGTCTCATCCCGTTCTTTGTGTTTCATTGGCAGACCTGCTTGTGGTGTTAGTGCAGTGATTTCCCGGCTTTCCACAGCTCTTCTCGGGAACCCAGCAGCGTGTTTCCAGGGCTCACGTGTGCTTTGAACCTCCTGGGTGCATGGCGTCTGTCTGCAGGCTGGAGGGTCTTGGCATCAGGGCGGGAGGGAAGCGGGGGCGGTGGCAGAGAGAGATGGAGATGAGGCCAGGCTCATTTCGTGTTCCAGTCCAAGCACGTGTCCAGACCTCCCCATCCTGTGGCTCCCAATCCTTCTTGATGAGGAACATCAGGCACGGATGGGCTCTGGGTGGGGTGTGTGTGTTTGTGCACACAGTTCAGTCATCAGCTCACTGTATGTGCTGTTTCCTGTGCTTGAGGCACCTTTAATTGTGTGGTTTGGTTGGTTGGGGCACAGGGCTAATTGCTTTTTCTTTGTTTTTAAAACTGCTTTCTGGACACAGATTTGATTCTTTTCTTTGGTCTTAAGCTGTGAAATTCCCACAGGAACCTCTGAATTGTGTTTTACACATCACCCCGTTCTACCTCCTGTCGTCTCCGAGTTAACACCCATGCTCCTGGTGCTGTGCTGGGGAAGAGTGACAGTCGTCAGTCACATCTCTCGGGGACGCCCAGTGTGGCAGACCTTTTGCAATATGGTGCACACTCACTGAATCCTCAGAACAACCTTACAAGGTAGTGGTGCCGTCGCCACTGCCACCGTCTCCATTTTATAGATAAGGAGAGCCATGCGATCCGCTTGGAAGGATGTTAGATGCTCCTTTTTGATAAAAGCAAACAAACAAAACAAACCCAAAAATCCAAGCTTCCCTTTGAGAAATAGGAATGGGTACCTGGCCTGAATCACAGGCATATTTTCTAGGCTGCCTGCTAAGGTGTAAGATTTAGTAGAGGGTTTTTTTTTTTTTTTTCCCATTTTCTTTTTTAGAACTGTTACCAAGGAGATATATTGCCTCCGAAAGGCAAATACGATGAAGAATTCCCCCTGCTTTTGGCTACTCTTGTGTCTGAAGAATGTCACCCATACCCAGCTGTTTTCCTTACAGGCAGTAAGGGTGAAAAGGCTTTGTCCTGAACTCTGGTGATCAGAGTTGCCCACATCTCTCAGAGAAACCTTGCGTACTTTAAAAATGAATTAAATCCATGCCATCCACGCTCGTCTGCGATGTCAGCCATTGGTTAGAGTGTCCATATGAGCGTTTGCCTTCTGTCTGGTGAGTAGGCGTGGGTCAGATTCAGTCACCTTGGAGAAAGTGGGTGAAAACTGGGCTGAAAAGAGGAATATCAAAGAAGAGCTGTTCCCTCTTAAATCCCTGGCAGCTCCCGAGGCTGTGAGCATTGAGATAAGAAAAACTGTTCTGTGGTCCTTTCTATATGAATGAGCCATTTGTTTACGACAAATGTCCAGGGAATTTTTTTCTCTGTTACAGTAATGGCTACAATTTTCTCAGTTGTAGCCCAGCTCCATTATCACTGGGGATGAAGGAGATAAATGGATGTGTTGAGGTTGACGTTTTTCAAACTTCGTTTTGATTCTAGTCTTATTTTCAGAGCACCCTTTAACAGCTGTACCCAGTTAGAAGGATTGAACTCGGTTAAGATTTGGTCACCTTTTGTTTTTTACGTCCTGCATTTTAGCAGAAAGGCTCACGAGAAGTGAAATGGCTGAGAGCTGGCAGCAGAATGAAAGCAAGAAAAAACAATTATAATCATCAACTGAAGTGACTCTCGAGTATTTTGTGGATTGAAGTTGCTCAGTTTTGTTGCTGGAGAAGTAGATACTGGAAAAAGATTTTTCAACAGAAATATAATTCACTTACCTGAGAACACTGGAAATGTGGAATTAGCTCAGGGACACCTGAACAGGTTGTAGATGGAGTCTGGGACTCTGGGGAGAGACCCCTAGATTTAATTTTTAGCTTCAAATTGGGTTGCCCAAACTTGAGTTTGATTTCACCTTCCATAAGCCTCAGTTTCCTCACTTGTAAAATAGAGATAATAGTACACGGGCCTACCACATAGGGCTACTTTGAGGATTTGATGAGCCAATAGTGCACGTAAAGTGCTTAGCATTGTGCTGGTTACAAGCTCAGTGAATGGTGGCTGGTATAGACCCCTTATTCCAGCTTCATATACGGACTCGCACTAAATTTGGAAACCTTATTTTTCTGGCCTGCACAGTCTTTCTGTGGTTAAAGGGTAGTCAGTTGAACTGAAGATATATATTGTCTTATGTTAGGGAAATAAAATAGTTAGGCGGTACCACTTCAATATAGAGTCACCAGATAAAATTCTGGATGCTCAGTTAAACTTGAATTTCAGATAAACAATGAAAATTTGGTAGTGTCAGTCAATCCCCAGATATTTGTTGTTTACCTCGAATTTAACTGATTGTCTTGTATTTTTATCTCTGAAATCTGGCAACCCTAATTTAATCCCACTATTTGCCTTGTTTGGAAGCTTTGGCTATCTTTCTGATCCCTGCAAATGAGGAATTTTAAATAGGATGTTGGGATCTGACCTCATTTGCTTCTACCCCATACTCCCCATCCTTTGTTGTTGCCAGTGGAAACCTGTCCTTTCCCGAATAGCCCCATCAGCCACTAAAACGCTGGCTGCGTAGCAGCCCAACATCTTTGCTGAGAAATAAGCCAGAAGGAAACCTCTCTGACAGCAATTCCTCTGCTTCATGGTATCACTGAGCTTGTGGTGAGGAGGATGTTGGAAATGGAATCATAAGAGTCCTGCAGCGATGTTTGGGGTTCACCTTTGAGGAGTTGGGGGTCCACAGTCAGGGGCTCCAGGGGCATCTCGGGAACTGTATTCTCAGGCTTCAGGAGCCATTGAAAGCCTTCCCCTGGGAAGGACTCCAGCAATGAGCATCCTTTGTCTGCAGGTCTAGGGAACCCACGAATACAAAAGAAATAAAAATCGTGGTCCTTGATTACTGAGGAATGTGTAGTTTCATGGGGAGATAGGACCAGCATGTCCCAATGACTGTTGTAATTTACCGAGCACTTCCCTGATGACTTTGCCTCAGGACTGCTAGGGGTTTTCCATGCGTGGTCACAGGGATCCTCACAGCAGCCCCGTGAGCAGGAGCCTAGGCAACTGGAGGAGCCACCTGAGGAAACTGGAGCTTAGAATATGGGCTGGAGCCTGGAGCCTCACGCAGGTTGGTCTGCCTTAAAAGCCTCTGTTCTGTCTTGTCTCCTTTGCATCAAAACTGGCATGTGTAGTTGAATCACGTGAAATTACCAATATCTTACCAACCATTTTTGACCTTCACAAATGACACTTTCATATAGTTCCACCTAATCCAAAGAATTAAATGATAGTTACACACATATACGTACACACATAAACATACACACACACACATATAAACACACTCACCGTTACGTAGCTATCACACACAACTTGCTGAGGCTGACAGGAGTGGATGAAATTCGTGGAGCTGGGTCAGGTTACCAGAGAGGCTTCTGCAAATTGGTTTTCATTCCTTCACTCCCCTACTCTCCTACTCACTCTCTTGCTCACTCACCGAGGAGAAACTCACTGATTTAGGCAACCACTGATCTGTTTTCTGTATGCCGGCCTTTTCTGGACGTTTTCATAGAGATGGAGTCATATAGTATGTGGTCCTTTGTGTCTGGTTTCTGTCCACCGCACACACTATTTTTCAGGTTCATCCATTCGTTACCATGTGTCATTCTGTGCTACAGGTGGACACTGCATTTTGTTTTTCCATTCACTTTCATAGATATTTGGGTCATTTCTGGTTTTGGGCTATTATTATAACGGATATTGCTACTCCACACATTCTCTGCAAGTTTTTGGGTGGGTGCATGTTTTCATGTCTCTTAGGTAGGTAACTGGAAGTGGAGTTGCTGGGTCTTGTGGGAAATTTCTCCTTAACTTGAGCAGATTGTTGAGGAAGGAGAGTGAAAAGGGGGTTTACATGAAGGCTTAAAAGTGGGAATGCGGTTTGGATTAGCCAGCAAGGCAGCAGTGACCTGGGGTAAAGTGCCTAGAACCCAGCAAGGTGAGCTGGACAGGTTATAAACCGGGAGAGTGAGGAGCAGCAGCTGGAGTGAGTGGTTAGCCAGAAAGCTCCTGGCGTCCACGAAAGCTAACGCTACTTCTCTTTTCGTATTCAGCAGCGTGGGCAAAAGGCTTCTCTTCCCTTTGCTGTTTTTGGACAGAGGTATTGGAATAGCTTTTATCTCCCTGCAGTGATGGTCCTTTACAGTAAACTAGCGGTGTCTGCACTGGAGCATCAGTTCTCAAATGCCGAGTCCCACAGTTTTTGCTGAGAAAAATACAGACAACATAATGGGTTTTTCATAAAGCTGAATTTATATGTCTTATTCTGAGTGTATTTTTCTTATTATTTTTGAATAGTTAAGACTGTTCTTTTTATATTCAGTGATAGTGATAAGTTTTTTTTTTTAATGCTTGTGCTCGGAGTAATAAAATGTTGGCAACCACAAATGTTGTGTGTGCACACACATGCATGCACGTTTATGTGCCTCTGTGTTTAGTTTAAGTCAGCTGTTGAAATCCCCGAATCTGGGAACCACTCTTCTGGGGAAGGTTTTGGGAAGGAGGCTGTTGGCATCTGTGGTGGCCTCTGTGTTTTGCCTCCTTCCTCATTTTCTTATATAATTGTGGATTGTGGGTAACTAGACTGATGCCTAGGTGAGACCAAAATAAAAGATTAGTGAAACCAAGAAAGGACTATCCCGAGCACGTCCCCACTCCTTCCTTAGACATCTGAATCTGTAAAGTACGCCGTCTTCAGGCGCTCTGTTAGTGTAAGGAAGCCCGACCGAGCTCAGGTCGGATTTTGTATGCATATTTGGAGCAAAGTGACAGTTGATTCTCTTAAGGGTAAGAGGTTGTTTTCTTTGGAGATTCTGCCGAGGCTGGAGGCCCTGCAGAAGCAGTACTGTGGTGAGGGCTGTGGTCCAGAACAGCAGCCCTGGGTCCTGAGGGTGCGGGGAGCCCCCAGGCTTGCTCTGGAGTGTCTGTTCTCTAGCTTGGGGTTGTGGAGTGGAATTTTTCTGAAGCATAATCCTGAAGTACACACAACCACTTTCTCCACTTAATATCAATAGTGTTGGCGCTGTGTGTGAAATTAACTAAGAGGGAAACGCATTGAGCTGAACACTGTGCTTCGTGCCTTCAGGCCTGGTGTAATTTGACTGTGGGGACAACTGTGTTAGAGAGGGGCGGTTATTCCATTTTTTTCCATTTTCGTGTGAAGCACCTCCAGGTCAGGAAGGTTTAGTACTTGTTCCCTCAACTTGCCACTGGGTGAGAGGCGCAGAGGCAGGATTCAGACCCAGCCTGTTCTCCGAGAAACCCAAGCCCCTCAGTTCAGCAGTTTCTAACCCCAGTCTCATTTGCAGAGGCCCAGCGCTGGTTCCCCTTCACTGCAGGGGTCTTGTGTGTGGAAAGGTTGCTGATTTAGCAGGTTGTCCCCGAGGCAGCCTGCAGGGCTCTGGTGTGTCGGACACACTCTATTTGCTGCCCCTCTGTCCACAGACAGCTCTATTGATTCAGCCCTGGCTGCCCTCCTCGCCCCTTTTGTTGATGCATCCCCAGAACGTGCAAGTTCGCACCCGAGTTGCAACCCCAGCTCCTGGGGCCGAGGACAGGATGTGAGCACCTGCCCGGGTGTTCCTGGGCGGCTGCGGGACAGAGGGTTGTGCTGGGCCCCGTGCAAGTGCCTTCCCCTTCGCCTGCCCTTGGAAACTGGGGGCTTTTTATCTGTTATTTTCAGGCAGTTCTTACCCGTCATAGTTTAAATGCTTTGCCATTTCCTGGTGAGGAAGAAGGTGGACAGAAAATGAGAAATGGCAAAGTTTTATCCATTTTTTTTGTCTATTTTTAAGTTTAGGGATTTGTATTTTAGGTGGCATCTGGACTGAACAACAGCTGAATGTCTTGCCTGCTTGTTAAACTTCAGCCATAGTTTGAGGCAATGAAATCCCATCCGTCTAACTCATGTCAGATTTTGCTTAGTGGTTCTTAGGTAATTTCTCCCGTTTTTTTCCCCCTTTCTTCCACCTTCCAATTTAACACTTGCCTTAGTTTTTGTGCTCAACCACCTGAGAGATAGGGCTGATGTTACTAACTTCTGGTAAAATGGAGTGACCAAGGCATGCAGTGCTTGAGTGGGATAGGTCTGGCTGGAATGGGACCTAGAAATTAGGTCTTCTTATTGCTAGCCCAGCTGCCTCGTTACCATTCTGTGGAACAGGTTTGCCATTGACAATGGGGCCAAAGGACTGGGCAGAACTGGAGGCCCTTCTTAGCTGGTGGCCGAGCTGCTTTGAGCATGGTCCATCTGTTTGGGGCCAGGGTTGGGCTCCAGAATAGACCAACCACCCTCTCTAAGAAAGGCAAGCTTTTCTGTCACTGTGGAGGGTACTCTGGCCCCTATTAGCTTCTGGAGATTTCTACCCCAGGAAACAGTTGCCGAGCAGTGTTTCTTACTGTGGAGGAACTCAGAACATATGTTTTATCCATATAAGGCACGTTACTTATTAAGCTTGTGTCCTTGAATTTGTCTAATTCTCTGGCACCCCGCCCATCAGTTAGTTGTCTCTTTTATAAGGTAAGTGCCTGTCTGACCTCAAAAAGGACACTGAACATGCATATTTTATAGAGATTCATTTTAATGTTTCTACATTACAAAATCTTGAACCGGGTGTTCTGATTTTAAGTCATGAGCTTTGACTTTTATCAGATATTTACAATTTGCCTTTCAAAGGACTTAGTTGAGTGTAATTGCATGAAATGGCAGTGTTACATTTTGCAATGTAGAAACATTAAAATGAATCTCTATAAAATATGCACATTCAATGTCCTTTTTGAATGGTCTTATTTGTATATTTCATCAGTCTGTGTTAGTTAGACATTTTTATAACTCCTATAATCTACATTCATTGTAGAATGGTTAGAAAATTCAGATAAGCAAAGAGAGAAAGAGGAAAAGTTAAGAAAAAAAAATACTCTAAATAAAAGTCCCTCAAGAGAAGCCAGGATATGAAGGACTTTGAACTTTTCAGAAGGAGGGGTTGAGTCCATCAGTCTAATTATCAGTCTCAAAATCGCTCCTCTCTCCTTTGGTCCAGAGATCAAGGCACAGATTGGGGTGTCTGAGCACGTCCTGGAGAAAGTCAAGGTTGCACTCAATTAGCTTCATTCTGCTGTGAGCCCAGATGGTTCGGGGGTCAAAGGTCCTGCTGTTAACCCACCACCTGCTAGGGGTGACTGTGAGAAGGGAAAACTAGTCCTTTGGGGTCTCCTATTTATACAGTTGCTAGTTCTCAAGCAGAAAGGGAGAAAACAATCTTACAGTCGTGCTTCTTCATGTGCTCCTCCCATCCATCCATCCATCCGTTTCCTCACTCATTCACTCATGCAGCTCACTCATTCATTCATCGATTCATTTAATACTTATTTACCGTGCGCCCCCTGAGCGCCAGACACTGTGTTTGGCTCTGGGAACGCGGCGTGAGTCGGACAACCCCTGCCCTCGTGGGGCCCACGCCGGATTGGAGCAGGTTGTGGTACTGCTGCTTCCCTCTAGGCTTTTCCTTCCATGGCCTTGAAGGCGTTCTTCTCTCCCCTGGAGCTAATCAGACTCATGGGCTCTGTCCTGGAGCTCAGCTTGACCTCAGACCCACCACCAACCTGAAACTTGACCATCCCAGCCAGGGAAGGTGAGGAGGAGGAGGCCGCATGTGGCCAGCTGAATTCATCTCAAAGTGGGACTTCACTTTTGTCTGGGAGGAGCAGGGGAGCAGATTGCAGAGGGAGGGGTTCCTGGCTTTATCAGAGAGAGAAGGCCTCATTGTGTGTTGTTGTTGGAACGGGTCCCAGAGACCTCAGTGCGGTTCTTCGGACAGGGCTGAGCTCAGCTCCCATGCCATAAAATAATAGCTGAAAGGATCGGTGTGGAACTGAGGGGAGTATCAAAGGGAGCTCTGTGTCACAGCGCTCTCCAGGCCACAGGGAGGACCTGAGCCCCAGGTCAAGCCCTGCGGTCAGCTTCATAGTATCTTAATGAACATGCCTTTGTGTCTGTGTCTGTGCGCCCTCTCTCTTTTTCTGTCTTTGTGTCTCTCTCTTAATCTCTCTGTCACTGCGTCTCTCTTATGTGTGGTCACTTCTTAAAGGATTTTGATGGAAAATTTAAAACTTTAGTCTCTGTAAATTCTCTTCCTTTTGAGCTGCAGCATATCCGGGTGGATGTGTGAGGTACAGGGTTGGGAACATTTGACACAGAAAACTTCCGAAGTTCCAGGAAACCATATTTCCCAAACTTCAGTCGTTCCAGTACTTCCATTATGAATTTCTGTCACATCAACGCAACGCCTCTTTGATTGTTTATCTAATATGTCTATTTAAATGAGAGTATTTGTTCTTTTTGAAAAGTCACTCTTTGTTTTAAAAGGGCATTTTATAATTTGGCCATAAATAAAGCACCAGTATACTTTGGTCAAAATACAAAGTAACCTTAGAGATCAATGTATCAGCTCTGCTGTTTATTTATATGCCACGGAGGCTGATTTTGTATACTGCAGAGTCGTGTTCTCACCACGCTTGGGGAAGTTGTGTCGCAGATTGTACCAGCTCTGTTCGGCAGATTCCTGTAAGAGTCAGATGAGTAAATCTCCCCCTGCCAGTAATGCCCCGCCCCCCACCCCAGCTCCCCATCCCACCCTAGAGTGAGGCACTGGATACAGCACAGGTTGGTGTGTGAGGCCTCAGGGAGTGTCCCAGGTATGAGGGACGGGCACATTCTTGGCTGCCCCTTTTCCGATCATCTGTGGACCTTGACCCCCTGATGAACTTTGCTTTGTACTCTGGGTGTGCAGCGACATCGCCTGTGCTGAGGAGCAGAAGGTACAGGCACTGAAGGATGCAGTGGACCAAGCTGTCTCCGCCCCAGGCGCCTTCCCCAGCTGTTCAGCACGTTTCCTCCACCCTGTGTGTCATGGCCGAGGCTGAGAGCGTGGGATCTCGTGCCGACAGCATGGGTTCAAACCCCGGGCCCGCTCGTTCTGTGACATTGAAAAGTAACCTCTTTTTTCATTTATTCAGCCAATAAACAGTGTGTGCCTACTACATGCCAGCCACTGTTCTAGGCTCTCGGGATGTACTAATGAACAAAACAGGAAAAAAAAAAACACCTCATGCTTTCGCAGAGTTTATAATCTGGCCTTGTTTTCGTGTGTTGAATGGGGAAGTGGGTGAGTAGTGATACTTCCACTGGGAGGTTTCACTGAGCTGCTATGAAAGTGTTCTTGCAGTTGCCTCAAAAATGCCAGCTGTTTCACTGTGGTGCGCGGGCACCCAGAACGGTACCAGGCTCTGAGCCCTTTGACCACACTCCAGCCTGCCTTAGCTTCCGCAGCGCCCCACTCCAATAGTCTCTCATTTCCTAGTTTTTAAGTAATTCTGGAAGCCCCACAGCCTCTTGGAGCCTCCTCACCTAATCGTAGGACTCTAAAAACTCCTGGTCCCTCCGGAAATCAGCTTACTCATCACCACCTGCCCTGAAGAGTTGAGGTTCTCATGCCCTGGGTGACGTTTTTTGGGAAGGGATCTTTGGCTCTTTTGTTAACCGAGAAAGGCTCCCCTTTCCCCTGGTTTCTGCCCCAGTGCCGTCTGCTCTCTTCCTGTAGAGTGAGGGTTTGGGCAGAAATCCTCCCCCTGCAGTGTGCTGTCAGGATCTGTTTAACAAGATTCTTCATTACTGCATACGGGAAAAACCTACCTTAGCGTGGTTGGTCTCAAACAGAGGTCTGGGTGCTGGGTCTTGGCGCCTGTCCGTGGAGGGGTTTGACTGCCTTTGATGTCTATAAATTTCCAAAAAGAAAAATTCTCTTTATCACCTTTGTAATTAATCACACAAATATAATTTTGTCCTGGGTCCCCAGTTCTAATGGCAAGTGTCCACTGACTCGAGCGCTCAGCGGACTGTCTGATTGTGACTTATGTGCCCAGGGGCCCTGCTGTATGTGCCCAGTGGCTGAGTGCTTTAGAGGTGAAACCAGCCTGCCTGTGCCCTGCCAAGAGAGGGTGACAGGCAGCGACTTGGAGTTTGAGCACCGTGAACAGTATGCTTAATAATTGGCTGGGGCTGCGGTAACCAAGTACCACTGATTGAAAGTTATTTTCTTCACAGTTCTAGAGGCTCGGTGTCAGATCAAAGTGGGCAGGGTTGGTTTCTTCTTCTCTTTCCTTGGCTTGTAGATGGCCATCTTCTCTTTGGGTCTTGACATGGTCTTCCCTCTTAACTGCTTAAATCCTAACATCTTCCGATAAGGACACAGTGGTACTGGACTAGGGCCCACCCACATGATCTCATTTTACCTTCGTGACTTCTGTAGGGGCCCTATCTCCAAATACAGTCCCATTCTGTGTTCAGGGTTAGGACTTCCATTTACGAATTTGCAGGGTGGGGAACACAGTTCTGCCCATGACAGTGTGGCTCTGGAATGCAGTTCTAAAATACACTCGCACAACTCAAATTGAGTTGCTCAGATGGGTCTTTGAGGGGGTTAGTTAGGATCAGAAGGCAAGCCAGCTCCAGGCTTGGGCGTTGGCTCTGTGGTGGCCACGGTTACTGATGAATAAGGTCTTGCTGGTGACTTGGGCCCCCACCCTCCCTCCTCAGGAGGGTCGGCCAGGCCTCCAGTAGGTGGGCAGTTTTCTCCACCACAGGTAGGTAAACTGTTCACCCTGTGTCCTGGCTACTTCAGACAGGATTTGAAAGAGAGGAGGAGAAAGTTTCGGGAAGGCTTTGTTGACAGGGAACACATGATAACTGTCCTCCGGACGAGACTCAGAACTTTGTCAAGAGTTGGGAAAACCGTGGCTAGAGCTTTCCAGTAATCTGAACCCCTCTCCTTCCGGTTCTGTGTACTGTAAACAGCGGCTGCCTACAAGAGGGGTTTGGAGAGTGTTGACTTTGGCTGAGATGTAGCCTGAGAAGATTCATTGGTTTCCAATTCCTGTTCTCTCAGGATATTAAGTATCGCAATGAACTGGAAACCTTTTCTTTATTAAAATTGGAGGAAGAGTTGGGGTGTTTTGAGGGAGACCTGGAACAGGAAGGGGAGCCGACACCAGAAGTTTCACTGCATTCCTCCAGAAATTATTTGTCTTCGTTTGCATTGTCAGTGTTTTGTAGCTTAAATATGGGGGAAGGTTCAGAAAAGAAAATACAGTTCCGGAAGTGCTGACATGACAACCAGCTTGCGGGGCAGTGTAGCAGGGGTTGAGGGAGAGGCTCTGAGTCCCACTGATCCTGGCTCTACTGTTCATCACCTGTGTGACCTTGGACCAGTTAATCTCTCTGAGCTATAGTTTTCTTATCTGTAAAATGGGAGTGATATTAGTACCAGCTTCACGGGATGTTGTGAAGACCAAATGAGAAAATGCATGTGTCACCCTTAATGCTCAACAGTTGTCAGCCAGTTGTTAGCCTCTGCCCTTATCATCAGTGCAGGGTGAGTGACAGGCTGTTTGTTTCCCCAGCCCGGTGGCCAGCTTCTCATTAAGAATAATACAGCATCGTGATAATACAGCATCGTGTTACTTAACGGAGTTACGTGATTTTTACCAGGTTCCAGCCTTGCTTGCTTTTCCATATCTAGCTAGGAGAACTTGAATCTTTGAGAATAACACTTATACTCACACTTAAAGAGGAAATTTCTTGCAAATGGAAAAGAAGTATTTTTTTTTTGAATATTTGGTCTTCTGCTGTAGAGCTAAGGTTGGTTGGTTTTATTGACCAAAAAAAAAGTATGCTGATTAGGTGAAGGTCATATATTTACATTCACTCCGCACATTTATTGAGATGTCTCAGTCACATTGCATCCTTTCCCTGCTTCCTTTGCATTCTCCGATCGCTGTGACCCTCTGCTCTCACCTACCACAGGGCCTCTGCACAGGCCATGGCCTAGACCTGGAGCACTTCTGCCGCTTCCCTTTCTTACCACTCATCCTTTATACTCATGGCCTCGGACTGGCTTTCCTGGCCCCTCTGTGCTTCTGCAGGACCCTGGTTCTTGCCTTCTGCGGCACAGAGCTGTTGCTGACTGCGTACTCATCTAGGTAAGGACTGATTAAAGCTTGTCTCTTCACTAAATGGGAAGCCCATAAGAGTAGGAACGTCTTTTTTGTTCATTGTTGTATACCGAGTACCCTGTAGCACCTTGGTGCACAGTAGACACTGGGTAAATATGTGTTGAATGAATAAATGGATATTGTTTTGGTGAAAAGAGCTGTGTTAGGTACAGTGGGGGCTTCAGAGATAAATCCTGTTCAGTCCCTGCTCCTAAGGCACATCCGGTCTCACAGATGAGAACGCAGTTCAGTAATGCAATCAGGGGTGTACATCAGGAACACCTGAGTTCACGTGAGGACAAAGCCGTTCTCCACAGGGGATTAAGCAAGCGCATCTTCTGGGAGGTGCCGTGCCTGCACCAGGCCTGGGAGAAAGCGAAGCTGAGTCTGAAGAAATGGGAGGAAAAGGCACACTTGATGGGGGGAACTGTGTGCACAGGCTTGGAAAGCACAGCCCGGCTTTGGGGACGGGAGTCACAAGGTTTGGCTGGAGCCCTGCAGGCTGGCGGGGAAGCAGTGGGCGGTAAGTTGGAAGGTATGTGAGAGCCAGGTTGTGGCAGACCTCCAGGGCCAGGCAAGGCATTTGGGGTTGGTGTGGAGGAAAAGGGGGTGCACCCTAGAAGGCCCCGAGCACATGAGTGATGGCGTGAGTGCTGTGTTCCAAGAAGATGGTGTCTAACATGGTGTGCACAATGGCAGGACTGGGGTGGGGAGGCTGCTAGGAGACACTCACAGGGTGGGGAGAAGCGGTCTGGACAGTGAGACGAGAGGGAACATTGACAGGCTGTGATCACTGATCAGCAGCAGGAGACATAGGCCACAATGGGCTTTTGCATCTTGCGCACCGGAGACTAGTGATTCTTTTAGATGCGGGAGTGCGAAGAGCACCCAGGACGGTGCCTGGCAAGTGCTGGAGGTTCAGGAAATGTTAGTTCTCTTCCTTGTGCCAGAAATAAGGAACTCTGGTGGAGAAACAGGTGGGAGGGGAGGGAGAGGATGGCAGTGCCAGCACAGCACTCAGGTGACAGAGCTCGGCAGGTGGCTAGAAAAGCGGGAGTGGAGTTGGCAAGGGGGAGAAGTGAGTGCCACCTTCGCAGAGTTACTGCTGCAGCGAAGGGAGAGAGAAGGGGTGGCTTAGTGCATCCGGGCTGCTATGACAAGTTACCATAGGCTGGGTGGTACTAACCACAGAGATTCATTTCTCACAGCTCTGGGGGCCGGAAGTCCAAGCTGAGAGTGCCAGTACAGTCTGTTCTTGGGGGGATCCTCTTCCAGGTCGCAGACTGTTGACTTCCTGTTGTATCCCCACTTGGCAGGGAGCAGAGGGAGACAGCAGGCTCTCTTATGACTCTTGAAGGGTGCTAATCCCATCATGGGGGCTCCACCCTCATGACCTCATCTAATCCTAGTTACCTCTTGTAGTCCCTGCCTCCTAAAACCATCACCTTGGGAGGTGCGGTTTCAATATGTGAATTTTGGCAGGGAAACAAACATGCAGTCTGTAGCAAGGAGTTTGGGCAGCACTTGGGGGGACCGTCTCCCTCTGAGGGTAAGAGAAGGAAGCAAGGAGCCAAGTGAGGAAGACTCAGACATACAGGGGGTAAGATGCTGAGGGGCGGGTGCCTTGAAAGCCTTGGTTTGTAAGGTGGGTTTTTCTGATGGACACATGATGAAGGCTCAGGGGATCTTAGGTGGTCTGTGGGTGGCATTGGATCTTGGGTCGGGTTCCACCCAAGCCAGCATCTTTGTTACTCTGGTTCCCCGACCATAGGCTGCATCCCCAAACCCTGGCAGCCGTCTGTAGCACTCACCTCTCGTGAGACGGTGAGGACAGCTTGGCGTGACTTCTGTCCTTGGCTCAGTGCCTTGCCCAGAACAGTCACTACACCCAAGCCTTGTCAAATTGCCATGTCGAACTGTAAAGATGGGGAGAAGTGGATGTGTCAGCACTGTTGTCATAGGAAAACTAGCTGCACAAGCATTGCAAAGTTCAGGTGCCTTGTTTAAAATTCCTGACCAGACTTGGGATATACTTGGAGTTTGGGGGAATCAGCGCTTTAGTTGTAACTGATTTGTAAACTGTGACAGGTTAGTTGCCTGCTCTGGGCTCCAGGGTTTAGGAATGAGATATGAATAATAGGGGTATCAGAACAGGCTCTGGGGTCAAGGATTAAGGTTCTACCTTCTCTCCCCTAGCACATCATCCAGCCCCAAACCCAGGAAAGTGATTCCTGCCCCAGTATTTGTTAGGAGTTCTGACAGCACAGCTCTTGGGCAGGTTTGCTTAGATCTGCCTTACCTGGGAATGTATCTTCCCTTCCACTCCTTGTGGTACCACAAAGGAGATGCCAGGTACCAGTTAATGTCAAAAAAAAAAAAAATCACTCTAACTGTGTATCAGTGACCTGGGCTCCACTGGACCTTGTTCGGGCCAGCTGAACCACGTCCCAGCCAGGTGGCACCCCTCTTCCAGCTTCTTACCTTTGTACCCTCTTACTTCCTTGGCGCTGTGCCCACAGGTGTGGCATTGCTGGCTGGGGTCAGGGACTGGCTCGGGAGGCAGGGCTGCTGGAGGGAGCATCCTTTGGTGGCTGAACCTTCTGCTGCCACGCAGACACTCACGGTCCCTGGCGTCTCTGTACTGTCCTTTAATATCATTTCATAAAGCAACATAGCATGATGGGTAAGTGCTCAGACACTGTGGTTGGGATCTTCTATTCATTAGCGTTATCACCTGGGCAGTCACTTAATTTTTCTGAGTCTCAGTTTCCTCATGTATAAAGCTGGGAAAATGACATTACCATCTTCTGTGGGCTCTCAGGAAGAATAAATGAGATCATAATTGTGAGAGCCTAGCTCATATGCCAGCGCTCGGTAAATGTCAGCTGTGTTTGTCATCTTTCTAATTCATTGTCCACCATGGATGGGGGAAGAGCTCCATGCACCTGTGTCAGCTCCTACTTGGGTCACCTCTCACCTGGAATGATATGGAGGGGATGCCATTAGAATCCCCCTTCTGTGTCCCTGTGATAAGCTTCCAGCCTCGTCCTCTCTCTGGGTGTGTCTGGAAGAGCGTCCTCCCTGGCTCTGGCTCTTGGCTCTTGGCCCTTGGCCTTCCTTCATCTCCACCTGCTCATCTGAGCCTGGGCTGTGCAGCACAGGGACTCTCAGTTTAGTGGTGATTTGGGGGCAAGGAGCTTAAACCAGCTGAAGCCAAGAGGAGGAATTTGTTGCTGGGATGCTGGGATGTCCCATGGACCCCGAGGGCAGGAAGTGCACCTGGCCGGGATCCAGGAACTGGGAAGTCTGGAGCTGGGTTGCGTTGTACTTTCCCTCTGAGGCTGCTTGTGTCTCCTCTCATTTGCCTCCACAGACCGTCTTTCTCCACTCAGCGTGCACACAGGGGAGAACGGGGCTGCCCCAGCCCAGTTCTGAAACACTCCTTGGTTTGATTGTTCAGCATCAGTGAACTGGCTCCTCTGTGCCCTAATTACAAATTCCCTGAAGAGATGCAGATGGGCCCAGCTAGCTCAGATGCCCATGTCTGTCCCTGCGGTGAGGAGGCAGAGCTGGGACTGGGCTGGGCGTGTCTCACCTCACTGATGGGGACAGGCAAGTCACAGAAAGGGCATATGAACAGGTCAATGACCCCAAGCATGTCATATCTCCTGGCCTTCTGGCTGGAAGGAAAAGCCCCCTCTCTTTCTCCCCTAGCCGGCTCTAAGTGTCATCTGGGGTTTGCCAGAATAGACAGCCCCTCATGTCACAGGCCATCGGTGCCTCATAAAATGCCCCAGTAGATGACACTAAACTGTTTCTTGAAGTGGAGTAGTACTTATGTCAGTTAGGTGATATGGGAGATGGTTTTAGGATATACAATATCAAACTTTTTTGTATTGATAATCATATTTTTTATTTGGAAAGCTTAAACCTAAGGATCAAACCCACAGTTTCACAGCTATTACATACAGCATTTCTTTTCATAAGGCATGTACGTATAAGTGAGTTTATTTAAAAATTTTAAATGATATGGATTTGGAGAAAGAAAGTGAAGGTGGTGTCTGTGTGAATGACTGTAGTTGGGGAACGTGACTGTGATGTGTAGACCAGGAATTTTTACCCATGAGCCTGAGAAGACTCAGGAGGTCTGTGAATCCCTTGAGGCAGTAGGCAAAATTTTGAGTGTGTTTACTTGTATTTCCTACCCCTTTTTCCCTTGGGGGGTAGGTCTTAGCTTGGTTTAAAAAATTAGTGTGCATTGGAACTTTCTGGGGATGATTTATTAAAAATTGCAGTTTCTGTCCCCAGAAATTCTGACGTAGCGGTTGGAATGGAACCCAGGCACAGGTATTTTCATGAGGATTTAGGTTACACAAGCAGGTGATTCTTGGACATTGCACTGAGGAACACTGGAGCTTAAAGAGCTCTGGGAGACCCCAAAATTGAGAATCCAGTCCTTACCAACCTCAGGGGCCTTAGGATTGTTGTGCAAACTGGCAAAATCTTCATGTTAAGAGTTCTTGAGGTCTGTGGACAGAAGGTTGCAGGATCAATTTATATCACAAATTATTAAGGGTTTCCTAGCACTACAGCTCTCTTTCCTCTGAACAGCCATTTCGTGTTTGGGTTTGGCCTTGTTAGTTCAAGATGCTGTAATGAAAACTAAGGATCGTATTGAATGATGCCAGCCCGGAGCTGAAGGCTTTGGGTACGATCTTAGATCCACTGGTATAGAAACCTGCCTGGCCACAGGGGTTGTTAAGAGACAATCACAGTGCACTTGGCCACTGTAAAAAAAAAAAAAGTAGCAGAAAAGACAACCACAGGGTTTGTGAGTGGCAGCAGCAACCACCAGCATGGTTCTCAGACGGTCGTGTGGCTGTGTGTATCTGTGCAGGAGCGGGATGATGGGAGCTGGCTTTTGCCCCAAGCCACAGCATAGCAGTTAAGCTCTTCTGCTTAGGAAAGAAAGAAATCTTGTCATGTGAATGGATCTTGATCTCTGCATGTCCATAAAGGCTATAATAATAAAGACACAGTAGTAAGGAAGCATTTTTTAAAGGAATTGCCGTGTGCCAGGCACATCTTGGATACACTTTCTTGTTCTTCCCCAGAATGCTATGAAGTGGTGTCTGTTCCTAACTGCATTTCACAGGTGAGCAAACTGAGATTTCAGGACAGCCTGCTGCTCCTGGGTCTTGACTAGAAATGGAATGACCTGGGAAGGCAATGCCACAAAGTGGTGAGAACACCAGAAGGGAGGGCTCCTTGAGGTGGAACTCAAGCTGGAGATGAGTCAGCTGTATCTTGGAGACAGATTCGGGAGCTCCCTGATATTCTTTTTAAAAATTTCCTATTTATTATCTATCATCTTTAAAGCATCTTATCTATGTTACCTTGGACCAAGGGAAGACAGCAGGAATTGCTCCCACGTGGGCCAAGGTGGTAAAGGGGTTACATCCCTCCACCCCACCCCCAGCTCGCCTGGTGTTGGTATCAGTGACCCTCAGGCTCCTAAGGCAGAGGTTCCTTTCTGGGGATCCAGGGGCCACCTCACAGAGATGGGGAGGCGCCTTCACTGCCTGGAGTAGAATTTTGAAATTTTGCACGTATGTGCCCATGTCTGCAGGTACACACATGCATCATTCTGGTAGTGGAGTTCTTGGCTTCCTCTCTACTCTCTGAGCCATCTGTAACCCCGGACAGCAAGGGGCATGTTCATTGCTGGACCTCACCTCTCAGTGTGGTTTGTGGACCCCTAGCATCTGCAGCATCTGGGAATTTGTTACACATGCAGAATCTTGGGCCCCACCTGGTACCTGTGGAATGGAATTGGCAGTTTAATAAGATACCCAGGTAATTTGTATAAACACTAAGACTTGAGAAGCACTGGTCTAGATAACCTTCTCCATCTGGTGAGTCAATTTCCAATGCCAGCTCTGTGCTATGGAGGAGCTTTTATTAAGAAGCCATGTTTCCTTAAAATCTTGTTTAGGAAATAGGGTTCCTTTATGTGTAATATTTTTTCATCTTTGTCCTTTGCTGACTGGTACTCAGCTGATTATCAGTTGACTTAGATCTAGATAAAGGGGTTTTTGACCTGCATTGATGAATTCATATGAGCTTTTATGTTGACCATAAAGTGGTTTCTGACCCAACCCTTTGAGGCACATAAGTTGGAGGTGATACCCTATTGATCTGCTGAACAAACTTCATTCCCTGTAAGGAATTTCTTCTAAGAGTGTCATCATGGGGTTTAAGGAAGTAATGGAATTGACTTCTCAGCTGGTCACGGTTATCTTGGAGAGGTCTTTGCTCGTTCGTTTTCTTCGCCTTCTTACCTGTTGCTTAGCGTTGGCTTGCTCTTCATCTTTCTGTTGCACTGTTTCATGAATTGTCAACAGTAAGCCAGTTTAGTCTTAACTTACATTTGCCTAGAGAGTTGCCTGATGACTCATCCCCACAGTTAATAAAATGCAGCCAGCTGGATATCCATGCGTCTTTAGTCTTGTGATTGTGCGTTTTCTGGTGACATACACGCTGGACTCCGTTCATCTCCGAAGGGGCTGGCTGTCTTCTTTCTGGTGTAGACTGATCTGGCGGCTCCTCCAGTTGGTGCTGAACTTTAGCCCACTGTTGAACATTAACTCTCTGCGGGTGTGTTGGCAAAAGCGGCTGAAACTTAGTGTAATTCCCATTTAAGGAACAAGTATCACATAATTCTTGATATATAGATTTTTTGACCCACGTCACAATTAAAATCCATTCTAAATTATGAACAGGCATTTGTACTCTTCTGTTGTGTATTTTGTTTCGTTTTGTTTTTTTAATCTGGAAACCCGGCCACTATGTTGGTTTCGTGCACGTCTCCCCAGCAGACTGGAATTGTTGAAGTTTGAGCCCGCCCTCTTCACTGTTGGATCTCTGACCTCTCGCACGGTGCCTGGCACTTGTGGGAGCCGTCAGTAAATATTTGCTCAATGACTGAGTAGTTGAAGCACCTTTATTGTCCTGGTCACAGGTGAGCCCCAGTTTATGGAAATGTTACTGCTGTTGATAACAGCAGCTGTCATTCACCGGGTGTGCTTCCTGAGACAGGCCCTGTGCTAAGCATTTCCAATACACTTTGTCGTTTATTCCTCTCAACAACCTTATGAGGCAGGTGGTCTCACTGTTGCCTTTTTACTGCTGAGGAAACTTACAAAGTGACTTGGCCAGTGTCATGCAGCTGCTGAAGGTGGAGCAGGGATTAGACCCTGGGCCACCTGGCTCTGAAGCTTGTGCTAAATACCCAAGCATTTAACTCTGTCAGATAAGGGCACTGACCTGCAGAGAAAGCTGGGGTACGTGGGGCCGTGGCTTCTGCCTGGTGCCTTTAAAACGGTAAATGATAGCAGATAGAAGATGCTGGCTGCTTGGGTACCTGATGGAAGTCCCCACTCGCCATGCGGCTCCCCTTCCTCCCTGCAGAAGTAAAGCCACAGAGTGGTGAGTGTGGCCCCAGTTCTCCCACTGCCCACTCTGAAGCCTGGTTAGAGGGCCTCTGTGACCTTAGACACTGCTCTGTTTTTTCAGGGGAACAAACCATGTCACCCTGCTGTTACCTTGTGTTAATGGCAAACCAATCTCAAAGCACTGGTAATAAGCGAGTATTGTGGTTTAAAAAAAAGCCTGTTTCCCTTCTCAAGGCATCAGATTGACAGTCTGGTTTGGAACACTTTTTTTAGATTAACCTAAAAGTCTGTGCTCCACTGTCTTTAATGTGAATGCCATAATATACGTGTTCACATGTCTTTGACAGCAGTAAATGCTTGTGACAGCTTATAGCTTGCTGATGGTTATTTAAAGGCAATGTCTCCTTGGGTTAACTTCCCCCTGCCACTGCAGTGGGCAGAGTGATTTGTCCTTTTGTAAGGCCTGTCGCAGCAGAATTGTCCCTCTTTAAAAATGGGCATCTTATTTGTCGCCTTGAACAGATCTTCTCTTTCAGCGGTTTACAGATAAACAGCCAACACGATGAGGGGGTACTGCACGTGGTTTGCGGACCAGTTCACTTGTCTTCCCGCGGTCCCGGGCAGGGGATGAGTCACACGTTTTGGAGCTAGCACCATAGTTAGTTTCGCGTCTCGTGTTTTTGGTTGTTTGGTTGTGGAAGTCTGTAGAGGTTTCAGAGTGTTTTGGGTGGACTTTGCAGTTTGTTTTCGTCTCTCTCTGTGTCTTACAGTTGTGTCCTGGGGTGTCCCTGCCATCCTGGTTCCTGAGAGTATGTGCCGTTGCTTCTTGAGCTCTGTTAGTCCTGCATTTGGCAAAATAGGAGTATTTAAAAATCCCCAAGGAGTAGGTGTGGGGCAGGAGGCCCAGTCTCTGAGGGCCCCCTCTTAGCAAACACCTCACCTGGATTTTCTTTGGCAGGACAGAGCCAGAGCTGGAAAGTGTGTGCGCCCCGAGGCCCTGGTGCCTGCCGTTTATCTGACATCCCGCAGGGCTGGAACCCTAGCATTAGCAGCCGTGTAAGCTCCGGAGTGGGTGTCCTGGCAGGAGAGCCAGACAGGTGATTTGTTAAATTATTACCCATGTGCAGCTTCTGGCCTCAGGTGCCAGGCAGCACGGAGCTTGGCAGGATTAAAAGGAGGCTGATTACACAGCCAGCAAAGGTGGGAGGTGAGACTGCCGGCTGCCACCATGCTTAACTGTCAAGACGCCCACAGAAAGTGGTCCCAGCAGCTGTGTCTCTGTGGGGCTTCAGAGCATATAATACATGAGGGATCCAGGAACTAAGCATTGACTAGAAAAGGACTTCCCAGGAGGCCTTACTAATGGGTAGGGCATCAGGAGTGCCACAGTAGGGGCTGGGCTTTGAGCGAGATGTACAGGAACTGTGATTTAGGACTTAGGAAGAATCTGGCACATGTTAAATATTTATTGAGGGTCTTCTGCCCTCGGCCACTCCAGGCAGGGAAGGGAGAAAGGGGGCTGGTAACTTTTACAGGTATAACTCATGTGAGCATGGGCCAACTGCTCTTTTAATTCATTTATATTTATTGATTGTCTTCTATATGCGAGATCTGTGTTCTGCCGTCTCTCCAACAAGAACAAGAGGCTTCCTGTCTCCTTCGAGCTCGGGAAGTGGGCCTGGGTGAATGGTGTCGTTCCCTAGTTGTGTGATCCTGGGGATAGTAACACGGCCTCCTTCGTAGGATAGTTGTGAGAATTTAAATCAGCTCATATATTGAAAGCGATGGCAACAATGCATTACACACAATACTGGCACATAGCACATACTGGTGTTAGTAATAATAACTGTGATTATTATTACTACTGTTGTCATTATTGAGTAAGGAGGAGTCATTCTGGAGGAAGAGGGTGGTTCGTTGCCCTCTTCCACCCATTGCCAGAGTGTCTGGGGGTCTCACTCATTGCCCCTCCTGCAATGGTGGACATGAGGATGGGAATGTGGAGGCCGAGAAGGAGGCCCCGAAGGCTGGTCCCTCCCCATTGCCCAGCCCAGGATGGGGCCCAGGTCAGCAGCCTCTTCCTGGAGACTGCCCTGGCACCCCAGCCTGGAGCAGCCTCGGCGCCTTTGATGTAATCTCTTCCCTGCCCACAGGCCACCGAAAGTTCAAAGGCTTCTTATTTTTCTATTGTAATTCTTTAGAGGGATGATAAATTCCTTCTGGGACATGCAGGACATTTTTTCTTTTTTTGAAAAGTGAAATTGGCAACACTGAGTGGGAAGGGTAAAGCAAGAAGTACTTCGGAGCCAGTATTCTCAGAAGGTCTTTCTGTCCAGCAGAGATTCTGGATGAGAGGGGAGGAAACCTTTCTTGAGCCAGAAAGCATCATTTATAGGTGTCCTTGATGCAATCAGTGCTTAGAACACAGTTGTAAAATCTGCTCGCGACAGTGTTGCTTTTGCTCCTGGAGTTCACCCGGCCTGGGATTTGTGGAATTCTGCACAGGATGCCTGTGGGTATTCCATTTCCAGGGGCTGAGCAGAGATGGAGGGGCAGGCAGCAGAGTCAGAAGACCTAGATTTTGTTATCCACTTGCTTGTTAACCCGGGGAAACTTACAGCTGTGCTCCGTGTCTTCGTTTGTCGATTTTAGAACATCTTTCGAGCTCACAAGGGTATTAATGACCAGTGAGACAGTACTGAATTTGGGGATTTTTTTTAGAGGAAGCGTGTAGATATTTGTTCAAATTGCAGTTCGTATGTTTGACAGACTGAGGAACTTGGGCTTTTTCTGTCCATCACTGTAGGGGAATGGAGGCTGCTCTGTAGGTCAGATGTCTGGGTAACTGAAGACAAGCTGTGCAGTTGTCACAGTCCAGCAAGGCTCAGATCCAAGCCCTGGATGAGGTGTTTTTATAGAATTAACTTGTTTGATCCTCACAATCCCATAACGCAGGAATTATCACACCCACTTTGCAGGGCAGGAAAACAAAGTTCAGAGACAGTAAAGTTAATTTATTCAGGGTTGCGTGGTTTCGTTCAGTCACTGAATCATCATTTTGGTGATTTTCGCTATGTGTCGAATATGAAGATTATCCTCAGGAGCAAACCAGAGATGAGTTGCCAGTGGGGTCGCTGGGAATCACCCCAGGATTGCCTGGCTGCAGGGCACATGACTGGTCACCACATCATGTTCTGTCTCACAGAATTCTAGTGCTGGGAGGGACAGGGAGGCCCACCCCCTCGCCCAGGCCCCTGGGTGCGGTGACTTCCCTGGGTCCCTGGCCACATACGTAGCTGGGCGTCGTGTAGCTCTCAGCACTGACGCTGGGGGCCGTCCTCTACCCTCCGCCTGTTTCCACCAGCAACACGCCCACCCCTGCCTCTTACTATTTCAAATGCCAAGACTTGAAAAAATTTTAAATACTTGATCAAAACCTGGCTGAAATTTTAGGCCTTTCCCTGCTTTTAAAAACAGAGGATGCTTAAACAGAGACCAATTTTTTTCTCGATGACTCAGGCCTGTCATTATGTGCTTCATTCATGTGCCATGTAATTTTGCGTCTGCTTTTTCAGTTTTTCATTTTCTGCCCCTTTCCGTGTCAGTTGTCACCTCACCTACAGTCACTGAGATTGTCACTGACTGCCTCTCTCTCCCTTTGGGTTGATTGTTTCTAACCTGCTGTGAAGGAAGAAACTGAGCTTCTGGGCTTTTCTGTGTGTGTGTGTGTGTGTAATGAAAAACAAGAAGACTTGAAGAATAAGAGTCCGTGACTTTGTGACAGCCATCTCTGCAGTTGGCCTCCGCGGTTGTTGGTATCACGACCCCCTGGTCTGTGATTGTGGTCTGGCTACAAACCTGGCCTCGGCTGGCGGGATTGAGAGCTCAGTCTTTGGAGTCCAGTGGACCTGGCTCAAATCCTGACTCCTCCGCATATTTGGGACCTGAGTCAATTTACGTCTCTAAGCCAAAGTTTTCTTATCCTGGCACTGCAAGCCCTCAACAAATGATATCCTCTGTTATTAATGGCAATAGTAGAATTATCATATTGGTGGGGACTGGGTCAGTGACTGGTGACAGTGCTCAGGTGACTCTGTAGAGTATGGGTTAAGAGCGTGGGCTTATGGCCGGGAAGGCCTGGGATTCAGCCGTTACCTCCATGTTCACCAGCTGGGTGACCAATAATAGAAGGACGTTTGTAATGTAGAGGTCAGCAGAGTGGGCCCTTGGGTTAATGTGAGGGTCCATTTCTAGCTCTGCTGACCCAAATCTGGAAGCTGCTTCCAGCTTCTCATCTCCAAAATGAGGATGGTGGTAGAATCCTCTCAGGACTATTGGGGAGATTAACTTGGTGCATATATCCAGTGCCTCACATAGTGCCTGGCACCTGTGAGAGCTCCATAAATGTCCATTGTTACCAGCTGTGACTCCCCCTGGCCTCCGGGAACTGTTGATACTCCCTTTATTCCCTAAGTGTGGTAGTTTCTGTTCTCGTTCCCAGTGCTGTAATTAATTTCAAGATCACTGTTCCTGGTCTTTGTTCCCTTGGCTTTTCTCAGTCTACCAAAGATAGGACTTGTAGATGGTTTTTCTGGAAACAGTTACATACCCTCTTCTGGGGGAACAGATGCTTTGCTTTGTGAAGTTTCTTCCTTCTCCTTATTGACTTCTCAGCCTGGAACTCCCTGGGAACTCCTGGCAGGTTGTCGGAAATGCTGGAGATACTCAGGAGACAAGTATCTGTAAAAAATGGAAAATGTTTTCCTCTCTGACATCTCTGCCCTTTCCTATGGAAAAATATTTGAGTGTACTGTAGTGGAAGGATTATTCCTGCATTCTGTTCTATTCCACTTTTACCAATTTAATTTTTTGTCTTGGCTTATAGACTATGCATCATAAAACAAGTCATTATGAATTAAGATAATTATTCTTTTTGTTTTTTTTAAGCCCAGCATATAAACCAGGGTCCTTCCTGGCCAATTCTAAAATGGTTGGGAAAATGAAAATGAAAATGAAAAATATATGTTATTATTTTTCCCAAAGGCTGTTTGTTTTGATATAAATTTGCTTTCTTTTTCTGGATAATTAGTTGTAACTAAAACACTGTGTCTTTGGGTTGATCTAAGGAGAAAGGTTTTGCCTTCATATGCAGGGGACTGGTGACTGACAGCTGGGGATGGTCTGATTTCACAAGGACTTGTGTAGGGGATCGTCTCTGATTTTGGGGGGTTGGCAGCACCCCCAGCTGTCTCAGGGAGAGCTGCCACGTGGCTCTTGCGGAGTTGCCCAGATCTGGCCTTTGCCTCTCCTACCAAGACCTAGACTGTTGGGCTAGGCGATTTTGACAAACAGCAGGTGCATCTCATTCCTCCACCAGCCTGACCTTGTCCTCAGCCCAAACCAGCTAGTCTGACAGCACGTCTGCTTATTTACCCAAGTGCTTCCCGTGCCGCTGGTCCTTGCTCTTGGGGTTATTGGAAGTTGGCCATTGTGCTCAAGGGAAAAGCCTGGTTTATGCAGGTTGGTTAGGGATGTGCTTTTGTTGAGTCCGGGAAAGGCTGGTCCTGAAAAGGAGGGGAGGAGGCTTTGCCGTTACTGGAACTTTCTGACCTCTAGATGTCTTTTATTGAAACTAGGTTGAAGGGAGAGAAGGGTCCTCTCTGCAAATGACCCAGCTGGGATGGACTGTGTGTCCTGGGTCAGAATAGTTCTTTATAGTGTCCCTTTCTCAAAACTGCCCCCGTGTGGGTATGGTCACTCTATATATGGATCACATCAGGTTTCTTTGAAACATTTGTCAGTAGGAATGAATGTCCGCTTCCAGTGGGGGTTTTCAAGTGAGGCTGCCGCCTTCTCCACCCAAAGCAGCAAGAAAGAATGCTTCTAGAAATGGTTGTTACAAGTTCTACCCTTATTAACTTCAAAAAAGCTACAGACCTTTAGAGCAGAGGGCACTTTCGATCCTTACTGTGGGAGAAGGAGTGGTACAATGTGATGTTATTGAGGCCTTTGGATTGAAAAAGCAAAACTTCAAGGATAATTGGCTGAAGTCGGGTGTGATAATTGGGAAGAGCATGAAACCTAAAGGAAATGAATGATGCGCTTACCCAGTGTCACCCAGCCCAGGAGGTTAGGGTGACTCCGGAGTGGTTGCCCAGGTGTGTCTGGCTCTCTCCGCTGTGTGCCGTGTTGGCTTAGCGTTTTCAGTTCATGGCTCTGATATTTCCATCTTGCAGGGGATGAAACTGATTCAGACTATGAGCCGCAGTTCCAGCTGGGAAGTGGCAGAGGCAGCATTCAAGCTCAGGGCTTTTTTACCATTGTTACCTTGGAGAGGTACAAATGATGGATGTTTTTGGCCTGATGAGAATAGTGGGAAGAGGCAATTAGTATTAGGATATATTGGTCCAGGGTGAACCTTTTTGAGCCTATCTGTGTGAATTAAGTCATTTCCCTAGAATGCTGGCCAAGAAGCATCAGGAACACAGCACGTGGGGATGTTATTCATGTTGAACAAATGTCAAACAGTGTCCACAGATTTATGGGTTTGTAAATCCAAAAAAGCTGCTATTATTAGGGTTTCTTGCAAGCTCTGAATTGCTAACATTTTTTTTTTGAACAACTCTAATAAAGCAGCTCATTACTATCAAGTATGGTTTAAGTATCTCTCCCAGGAAAGCAAGGGTTGTTTTTTTTTTTTTTTTGTATCTTTAAATTAACACAACTGAGGACAGCTATGGTGATGATGAAAAATTATTTTATGGTGATGATGAGTTGTGGTAGAGGGTAGCAAGGGGAAGTGAAGGATTCCAAAACCCCAAATTTTCCCATTTGTGTTAAATTTCCACAAGTTTAAGATGTCTCTGAGAGTGTTATAATATTTTTGTATAATTTTCTACTCTATTTTTTCATAATTATGGTGACCTGTTAGTCATCACTTTGATCTTTTTCAATTAATGGTCTGCTGAACTCAAGACTTTAATTAATGTAGCTGTGCAAGTAGATGAAAAAAAATAGTCTTCAAAAACTGTTACTAATACGTTTGCACTAGGGCTGGTTGACCAGATCAGTATGGTTTTGTATGTTTTTTTCCCAGGCAGTTCCTGTGGGAGCCAGAGACAGACAAACAGATACACACACATACGCACACGCACACGCACATGGAAGCCACTGAGCCACTGGGAGTTAAATCCATTTGCCATTACAAACATTTTTACCACTGTGATTAGTCACCCAGCCAGACCACTCCATACTCCGCCTCTCTCAATTTGTATCAGCTTCCTTGATATCTGTTTCCACCTACATGCCTGCTCTCAAATCTCCATAGCTACATCAAAATATGTATGGGAGGTTTGTTTTTGCAGACAGGCAAATGTGACCTTGTAGATATGTTCCTTTCATTATTAAGTTTTACACAAAATGCTCTGAATACAAATGATAATAGCACCTGCTCTAGAGGGGGGTTTGTGAGGATGAAAGATGAGAACCCATACAGAATTCCTATCACGATGCCTGGCACACACATAGGTACTCAGCCTCTTAGCATCTTGTCTCTTTCTTGCTTGCCAGGGCTGCTGCTCCGCTCTCCCTAACCTGTTGAAACAACCTGTCCAAGGGTCCCACTGATCACAGAGGAGCCAGATCTAGATGCTCTGTCTCAGCCATTTGTTGTCTGTGTGCTCCTGCTGGTACTGAACACTCCATCCAACCTGGAAACATTTCTTTTCTGGCTCATGGCACTGTGTTACCCTGGTTCTCCTCCTGCCTCTCTGGCCTTTCCTCGTTTCCTTTCCTTAGTTCTTTGGCCTCTTTCTCTGTTGTCTGAAGAAGATGCTCAGTTCATTTACGTATCCTTAGCCATCTTTATTTACTTCTATGGATGATGTTCATGTACCCTCCTCTGGCCTGACTTCTCTCTTGGGCTTCCATGCATCCATTTCCAACTGACTGACTAGCATCTCTGCCTGGATGTCTCCTGGCAGCTCAGATTCCACATATCTCAAATGCAAATCACCCTCCCCTTCCTTCTCCAAAGCATATTCTCCTCCTGCCATTACTAGGTCTTTGGATGGTCCACTGTCCTCTCCCCACTTCCTCCCTTTCCCTTATAAATGCCTTTGCTGCTTTTTCTTCTCTGTGTCTCTCAGTGTTCACTTGGTAGCAATTTTCTGTGGCTCTGACCTGGGTGATACCCCTTGCATCTGCTCCTTCCTCTCTCTCCCTACTGCTAGCACCATAGGTATTCCTACCAGCAGCACCCACAGCGCTCCGCTGACTCTTGCAATGACTTCTAACGGTAGTTCTCACCTCCTGTGTTTCTACGTCTGGATCCAGACTTACTGCTCCGTGATTAATTGTGCTAAATCATTTGGATATATCACATCCATGCCCAGATCCTTTCATTTCTTTTTTAAAAATTAAGAGATATGTATACAATTTAAAGGTTACTTTCCATTTATAGTTATTACAAAATACTGGGTATATTCCCCATGTTGTACAGTACATCCTTGTAGCCTATCCTAACATACAACAGTTTGTATCTCCCACCCCGCCACGGGTATAGTGCCCCTCCTCACTCCCCTCTCCTCTCTGGTAACTACCAGTTCTCTCTATCTGTCAGTCTGCTTCTTTTTGGTTATATTCACTCGTTTGTTGTATTTTTTAGGTTTCACATATAAGTGATAACATACAGTATTTGCTTTTCTCTGTCTGACTTATTTCACTTAGCATAATGCCTTCCAAGTCCATCCATGTTGCTGCAAATGGCAAAATTTCATTCTTTTTTATGGCTGGGTAGTATTCCATTGTTTTTGTAGACCATATCTTCTTTATCCATTCATCTGTTGATATGGACACTTAGGTTGCTTTCATATCTTGGCAATTGTAGATAATGCTGCTGTGAATATTGGGGTGCATGTGTCTTTTTGAATTAGTGTTTTTGGTTTTTTTGAATATATACCCAGGAGTGGGATTGCTGGGTTATATGATAGTTATATTTTTAGCTTTTTGAGGAACCTCTACACTGTTTTCCACACTGGCTGCACCAATTTACATTCCTACTAACAGTGTATATTCTTGCCTCCTTTGTCGTAGACTAATTGTCCATACGTGTGTGGGTTTATTTTGGGGATCTCTATCCTGTTCCATCAATCTAGGTGTCTATTTTTGTGCCTTATATTATACTGTTTTGATTAATGTAGCTTTGTAGTATAGTCTGAAGTTAGGGACCAATGGTTCCTCCAGCTCTGTTTTTCTTTCTCAAGATTGTTTTGGATATTTGGGGTCTTTTGTGTTTCCCCAAAATCTTTATTGACCTTCTGTTGTGCATGACATTATGAAGACAGGCCAAAATGTTATACCTGACTTTGGTGTACCTTATCAGTTGACAAATGGCATTAAGCTTTTCAGCCATTGTTCTGGTCTCAGGCAATAGCCTATACTTGGTGTTACCTTAGTGGTCCACTAGTGAGGTGAAACGTCTGTTTTCATTTAATAATGATACAGACTGAATTGTGCAGCACCCCCACTCCCCCAATTTATACGTTGAAGCTTTTATCCCCAGTGTGACTTTGATAGGGCCTGTAAGGAGGTAATTAAGTTAAATGAGATCATAAGGGTGGGGTTAATTAGACAGAATTAGTGTCCTTAGAAGAGACATGCATGGGCACATGCGCTCTATCTCTCCGCTTCTCTCCTTCCCTCCATCTCTCTCCCTGTGCACGTGCACAAGGAAGAGGTCATGTGAGTGCAAAGCAAGGAGGTGGCTGCCTGCAAGGCAGGAAGAGAGTCCTCCCCAGAACCCAGTCATGCCAGCACCCTGATCTCAGACTTTCAGCCTCCAGAACTGTGGGAAATAAGTATCTATTGTTTAAGCCACGCCATCTATGGGATTTTGTCATGGCAGCTCAAGCTAACAGAAATAACAAACACTTATTTTAGATCTTTTGTGTCCCAGGCATGGGACACGCAGGGATACGTGACTCCTGCTGCCATGCAGTCCAGGTAAATCCTCTTATTCTTACCCTGACATCCAGCAGCTTTCAGTCAAATTATACTGAATGCCCATTATGAGCAAGACACTGTGTTGAGCATTGGGTTTACAAAGATACTGAAGAGCTCAGAGCCTAGAGGGAAAGAAAGAAAGATAAATAGATTATTGTGATTCAGTGGGAGTTGAGTCTGGTAAGATGTTCAAGATATGTAAACAGCTGAAGTAATCATTCCAGGCTAGGAATGTAAGTGATGGATAAAGTCATAAATGCATACTAAAAGAGCAGTAGATTATAGTGTTAATCATCTTCAGTTCAGCACATTTTTTTCCAGTTTTCACTTTTTTCTTTTGATTGCAAAAGTAAAAAGTAAAGAATACCCGCATCTTGTAGAAAATTTGAAAAGTACAGAAAATTGTAAAAAAGTAGGAAGAAAGGCGTTCATAATCCTATCACAAAGAGAACTTCTTGTTTCTTTTAATGTTATTATTTAAATGTCACTTTAAATGTCTGTGTACTATTTCCATTTTATGGATATAATATAATTTCCTTATCGAATTTCCTAACTTTAAATATTGAATGTTTCCATTCTTTGACTTTTACTATATTAAAAAACTTGATGGACAGTTTCTTTGGGGACGTCCTGCCAACCACAGACATTTGTTCAGTTCTTTCTGTGTTAACAAGTGACTCTGCTTAGCTTTGGCATTAGGATCCTGTGATTGGGACAGAGAGATGAGAAAGAGATGTGGCCTTATGGAGTCTGTGTGAACCCTTACAGGATATTTGGTCCATGCCAAAAGGTCCTTGAAAATGTTCAAAATGTCCATTGAGACATTTGGTTCATGATTTGTAAATGATACAAAAATTTAAAATTTTCATTATGTTATTTTTATTGTAATTTATAATGAATTTTGGGTTTCATATTGATTCTATTCTTCCTCATCGTAGTTTGTCAGGGTTACTGTTAAGTCAGTGAGCAACTGTTTTCAGGTATATGTTGACCTGATTATTGGTTTTATATGTGTTATACGTGTAAACAGTTTCACTATTATGAATCTGAACATTGTGTAGTTGTTGGCTGTACTTGAGTGTGACCACCAAGAGCCTGGGTAATAACTTGTTCACTGCTTTGCTGTTTGTCTTTTAACATGTCAATAAATCTACAAATTGAAGGATGATGCACTGCCATCAGCTTTTTAAAAAACATTTGGAGTGTTTAATTTAAAAGATACACTTTAAAAAAACTCAGATTCAGCAATTGAATTTCTAACCTGATACTAAAATGCTTATTTTTCAGTAACTAGGAAGGGGGAAGGCAGAGTAAAAAGGAGACAAAGCCAATTAGGAATTTTTTCCAGCTGTCAAGTGCACTTAATAAGCAGTCAGCCAAAATGACAGTGGTAAAGCATTGTCTTTAGAAACTCATCCGGCCTGAGGAACCCTGTTCCAGCTTGAGAAACATTAAAAAGCATTACAGAAAATGTACAGGGAACTCCCTCTTGGTTTTCCGTCTCCCAGTAACGAGAGCGATTTAAAGCAAAGATGCCGTCTTCTTCTACAGAATTCCATCCTCTCCCCTCCCCCACTCCCAACTCAGGACAGCAGAAACGGGCTCCCACAAAATGGCCTATTACCTTTTCTTTTAAGATGAAAATACCATCAGCTTTTGGAATTGGCTAAGCCAGCCTTCCAGTGTGTTGTTCATCCTGTGATCGCCATTCAGCACCGATGTATAAACATTCCAAGTTTCTGATGGAAATCTTGGAGCTTCTGGTCATCTTCTGCCATGCCTTCCATGGGCATACTTTTTCTCAACATAGTCCATTAAGTCATCTAAGTTTTCTTCTGCATTCTCTACAATGTGCTTTGAAGTTTCATTTACATCTTCCAAAGGCACAAATGGAAGTCCGAACAACATGGTTGCACACTTACGGGTGTTACTTTCTGTTATGTGCTCACGTGTTAGACCCAAAGAAGGTATTTTTTGCCACAGTGATTGTGAAAAGTGAAACAGGCATCTTCTCACATGTGCATTTGGTAGGAGTAGTCTAATTGCATTCGTAAGTGCAGTCTTGAAATCCATCATGCGTGATGAAGGGTTAATGTTGAGATTTCTTTCCCTTGCAAATGCAGGACTTTCTCGTGTGTATCTCTAAGTGTCTTCTCACCTCTTCATTGTTAGTGCCTAAATTCGTGGCATCGTATAACCCAGTACTACATCCTGTACGGTGAATAACTGAGTGAACTGTGTTGGTGCCTCCTCGAAGGTGTGTGATATGGTATTGGCACCTAAATACCCAATATTGTCATCAGTTGTGTAACTAAGAATTCTGTTGTCATCTTGAGAACAGACATCATGCATAAGAAATGATTTTCTGTGTCTGGTCACTTTATACTTCTCTGGAGTTTCAGTTCCATGCGGTGAAGTTGGGTTTGGAGGTTGAAGTCTGCTTTGATTTCTTTTTACTTGTCTTTTCAATGAGCTTCTTTCTGGTAGCAAGAATAGGACCTCTTCATCATGATGTCATGGAGAGTGCTTTGAAGTACCTGCTATGCTGTTGCATTTGGTTCGTCTACATGCCATTTTAACCTATTCAGGGTTTTCCTTCCTAACTTTCAACACCAACATTTTGCTGATGTTTTCCTGTCCATCTCGAATGATTGTCCTGTAATCCAAATCACGGCTAGTTGTATATCGGGCAGATTCTCCTCTCTCCACAGTGCCCGTACCTTTTACTCCCATCTCTGTTAAGGAAATGGCAATAGTAACAAAAAAACATTCTAATGCAGCATTGGCTTCTCTCTCTGTGATATTCTAGTGAGAATTTTCAATGAAGAGGTCACGTTGGCAAGCAACAGGAGAAGGGTTATTTTTTTCTTTTGCAGCTGTCTGACCAGTGGTCACTGGTTTACTGATAGGGGAAACCTTATTAATGTCTGATGGATTCAATGCCTGACTTGGCTGGGCTGAATCAGCCAGTTGTAGGCACTCACGGAGGGTGTTGTGGTCTCTGTTAATGGACAGGTAAGTGTGGGAGTCATACCCACTAAAACTTCTTCAGATAGTGGCAGACACTTTTGCAGGCTACTGCGATCGTGTCTCTGTAGGATATTGATTCAAGGAAAATAGTGCCCATTAACGGAGGGTGATGGGATAGTTGTATGGGGGTTAATTAGATGCCTGGTGTTCCCCTCATGGTCGCTCTTATACCAGGTATCTATGTGGTAGGAGAGCCACACCTGTTCTCACTCCTCCTGTACAAGCAAGATGCTTTGTAAAGTCTTAACATTACACTCGCTCCTTGCCCAAGCTCCTCCTTTCAAACCCTGCCCTTATTGAATGACCCAGCCACATCTGACCAAGTGTCCAGTGACATACTGACGCACCATGCATGGCGAGATTCCATCTTCAACTTGTTGCCCTCTGTGCATTTCTCTAACTGTAGGATTCTTCCTGGATATGCATAGTTAGTATAAATCTTGCCCTCTTACAGGAGTCGAATCCTGACCCATCTGCCTAAATCCATGCGCCGTTACTAGCTAGACTGCTGAGGCTAGAAGGGTTAATATTGGCAAGACAGCCTTGATACAATTACTGGACCAATAAAACATGGTAGGATTTTTCTTTATGTATTAATCCTGTAAACCTAAGTATAAACAAACATTATAGGCTATTTGAACCCAGGGACATTTTCCAAGTGTGGGTGTTTTTGGCAGGACTGAATGTCGAGGACCATTTGGCATGGACCACATATACTCATGGATCACTGTGGACCAAATGTCTCAGTGGATGTTTGGGGCAGGACCAAATGTTTGCTAGTTGTATGACCTGCCAAGGGAGACATACCTGTGAGCGCAGAAGCTCTGAGGACACTTCACTCTGTAAGCGACTTACACAGTCTTTCTGAAATGACATGAAAATTTCAAACCAGCACTTAAGTACCTCGACCTAGGCATTATAAAGTTTCCTGAGATTCCGGGGATGTTTTTAGACTCATAAATGGGTCATATTTTTGGCAAGGAAGAAACACGCTCATATTTAACAAATGATGTTCAGTTTTTAAAACTAGACTTGTGTGTGTTATTGGCTTCTCTAAGGAGACTTTGATCAACAGATAAAAAATTGTGAGCATGATCATTTATTTCTTTTAGCCACATACCTTTGTCAAAGAGATTTTGCCAAGAGATGCTTATTTTAAATTAAAAATGTCAGTTTAGCACATATCCAGGAAAGTACGCAGCTCAGAATTGTAAAGTTTGAAAATTATCAGACAGTGACTGCAATCATGTAGTCACTACTCAGGCCAAGAAATAAAACGATCAGCATCCTATGAAGCCCCCTTAGCTCCACCCCACCCCTCCTCTCCCATGGTAACCACTATTCCTGAGTTCCAGCAGCCTAGACTTTGCCTGCTCTTGAGGTTGAGAGGTTTGAAATTGTTTTGGAAACTCACTGGAAAAACTGAATAAACTCCAGTTAATTTACCTGTATCCCTTGTCTCTTGCTGTGTGACAGGTCACCCCAGACCTGTGAGACTGCAGGTGACAACACCGTCTATTCCGGCAACTCAGTGCTGTGGCTGGGTGCTTCTCGGCTGGGCTCACCCGTGCAGCTGCATTTGGCTGGACGCTTGGCCTGTCCCCACGTGATATTTCATCGTGGGCTTCGCCGTGGAATGACAGTCTCCAGACAGTGTTCCAAGAGGGCAGAGGTGGAAGCTTCAGGTTCTCCGGAGGCCTAGGCTTTGGAATTCACACAGCATCAGTTCTGCCACATTCTGCTGGCCAAAGCAACTCACAAGGCCAGCCCCGATTCAAGGGAGTGGATTCTACCTCTGGATGAGAGGAACAGCAAAGGCACACTGCAGAGAAGCTCGCATCAAAGATTCGTAGGGAGGAGGGGATATAGTGCAGGGGTAGAGGGCATGCTTAGCATGCACATGTCCGGGGCTCAATCCCCAGTACCTCCGTTAAAGAAAAACAGATTTGTAGCTGAGAAACTGTGTGTCATGCCACCTGAAGAGTGATATTACTACTATGTGGACTAAGATTATTGTTAATGCAGAACTTTATTTACAGTGTTGAAGCTCTGTTGCACTTGGTCCCTGTGTGAATACTGCCACCTGTCAGAGCAAAGTAGCCAGGGGCAGGTGGGGGATCAATTTGATCTTCCTCTGTTATGAAAGGATTGGATTAGAAATAGAAATGCTTTTAGGGATTGACTTTTTTTTTTTCCTTTTTGAACCAAGTTTGAGCTTAACCACATCTTTTTCTTTTCTTGGTATTTCTTTCATTGTTGAGGTGGCCTCTGCTTATCCTTGAAGTGATATAAAGCTAATGCTTTACCAACACGAAACCTCTTCTGGAGTTGAAAGAGGTATTCTCAAAGCACATTGTGCCTTGAAACATCACAGGTAGAATTGATGGTATAGAAACCCCATCTCGTTTCTTCCTGCCATAGACTCCCAGCGTCAGAGTATTCAGGAGGCTTTATTCATTTAAATCCTGGGTCCTGGAATCTGTATTAAAATGAATGACTCAAGGTGACATTGATGCTATGCGATACAAGGAGAGGCCCTGACTATCCAAAATACCCGATCTGCGTATTACCAAATAGATGCCTGATGGGTGATTTTCTTTGAATTGTTTTTACCCAGGTGTCCTTTCAGAACTGAGTGAGGGGTGTTTGGGGTTTGATTTGGTAATGATAGGGTGGGTTCCCTTCACTGAGCATTTTCTCTGTTCAGGGAGGGCATTGAACTTGGTGCTTTACATTCATTGACTCATGGGGCTTGGTGGGGGCGGGGGCAACCTCTGGTTAGAACTTAGTACATAAGGAAAGCTCAGTAGTGGATGGCTAATATCACAATGAGTAGGCAATAGTAGCTTCCATTTAACGGAGCACTTGCTGTGGTCGAGGCTCTTTATTCGTACTAACTCGCACAGTCCGCCCAGAACTCACGGAGATTGCTTCTGTTATTTTACCCGTTCTGCACACGAGGAAATCCAGGCCCAGAGAGTCCAGGCCCAGAGCTCGTTCGTGGCAGAGCCAGGATTTAAGCCCGTGCCGTCTGAGTCCAGCGCCTTGGTACCTGTGCCTGCTTCTCTCAGGAGCGGAATCCTTGCACACGTTGACGTGAGGTCTGGATTGTTAGAGAGCCAAGGTAGGATATCTGACCCTGTTCCACAGACCCCACCCTCCTCCGTTGTTTCATTCCAGGGCCAGGCACCCTGGCAGGTGGTGAAGTCATGGGGGCTCTGAACTGGCTGTGCCCGGTCACTGCCTCCCTCGGTTAACGACCTCTCTGGGGTTTTGGCTTCTCCCTGAATCTAGGATTTGTGCTTCCCCTGTGGAGAGAGGTGCTGGCTTCCTTCAAGGCCGACAGCATTTTCCTCTGTGATGAACTGGTCCTGCAAGTCATTTACAACGTTAAAGAAATTCCCCTTTCTTTCAATACTGGAATTCAATGCAATCTGTAAGGCAGGAGCTGGTTGCCCTCCCCTGGGTGCCTTTACCAGGCTGCCTTTTCTCTTTGCTCTTCCTTGGGTCTCAGATGCTGCCGAATCTCTTACTTACCCAGTCTGAAGTAATCACCATGGTCTTCCTTGGCATCAGTGGGTATTTTGACACATCTAGAAGGCATTTGTTTTCATAGAAGTTGTCCCTAGGTTGCATAGAAGGGTGAAGATGGGAAGACAACTTAAGGGTCCCCCCAACTTTAGTCTTCCCACAGAGTAGTTTGAAGATGTTTGAAACTGAACATATGTAAATGAGACTTTATAGCTCATTTTTTTTCTTACCTCTTTCCCAATTTATAACAACTTTGGGTCAGATTCCATATTAGACATCTCATATACATGATTCCATGTCTTCTTTAAAACAGATCTGTGATGGTGGTGTTATTGTGCCCATTTTACAGATGTGGACCCTGGAGGAAGATGCTGTAACTTGCCCCAGGTCAGATAGGAAGTATCCCATGTGGGCCAGGGTCACAGCTCAGGGTTTTCAGATTTCAAGTCCTGTGCTTTTTCCTGGGTGACTTACCTCCATGCTGCCTGTCCTTCAAACACCCTTTAAATCTCGTACAGAACAAATGTGGAAAACAAAGCAGGGTTTGTATAAAACCCTTTCTCTGGAACTTGCTGTCTCCGGGGTTGTTTCTCCTCTGAGCTTTCTGTTTTCCCTCGGAGTCCCTGAGATGAAGTAATGAGGTTTGGAGGCGAGAAGCCTGGGATTAGGTTCCCTTTAAGTTACTGGGCAAGAGAAAACAAAGGAGTGGCCGTCATGAGAAACTTTCCCATTGTATCTCCAGCACGGCGGCGGAGACTCTGCCGGAAAGTTCTGTTCTTCCCGTGAGAGGGATTAAGAAAGGGAGGAACGATTTTGGTGAAGTTCTGTTTTTTCACCCTCTCCTGCTCACCAGACTCAGTGCTTTGTGTTCACTTCTCTGCTTTCCTCATCTCCCATCTCTCCTGCAGGTGCTCCTCCTGAAGACATCATTCTGACGTGGTATCTTGTTCTTTAAGCTTCATTTGAGCTTCCTTTTTGGAATGATAAGAAGACCCACTTTTGCAGCTGTGGTCCGCAGCTGGCTCACTTATCTCCCCCTTTGCCCTGTTCTTGTCCTTTGGTTCTTGGCACAGCTGAGGAGCTTCATTACCTCTGATTCTCAATTGAACAACAACAAAAGAAAGAAAGAAATGCAAAGGCAGTGAATTTTGTAGTGAGACGGTCAAAGGCATAGCAGTATAAGAGCACAGGTGTCGGCTCAGGTAAACCTGGAATAGAGTCAAGGCTCTGCCACTTACTGGCTGTGACGCCTCGGGCAGTTATTGAATTTCCCACGGTTGGCTGTGAACATTAGGAATAATTCAGTGCATAAAGTATCCTGGACCGTGGTCTTGCACATAGTGGGGGCTTAGTAAATGAGAGCTCTTAGTTTATTTGCTACAGATGCAGAAAACAATGGGGTCTGAGGGACTTGGGTCTAGTAGTCATGTTGCAGGATGATTTTTGACAAGCAGGCACCTTTGGGATCATCTTGTCTGAAGCCATCATTTTACTGAGACCTGGAGAAGTTAAGGGATTATGTCACAGCTGTAGAACTAGTTAGGGACAACGCTGAGACTGGAAGCCAGAACTGCTGCCTCTGAGCTTATGATCTTTCTATGGCATCATGACTGACTCAGGCCAGATATTTACACCAGCATCTCTAGGGCAGGGTTTGTTGCAATCACCTGGGGAAGGCGGGGGTGGTAACAAAACAACTTCCTGGACTCCATCCTGGACTATTAAGTGAAAAATCTCTGGAGGTGTAGCAGGGAATCTTTGTTTTAACAGACACCTCTGATGATTCTTACACACTTTATGAGTTTACAGTTAGATGAGTTGACTATAAATTTGAGCCTCATGGCTCTTGTGCTATAGTAAGAGTTTATATATACAGAGTTATCCTGAAACATTAGGGCCTCAGTCATCTAATTAGTAATAATGATGCTTTTGGAGTACCCAGTGTGGCCCGGGTATGGTCTGAGCACCTTCAGGCACTTAGAATAGTGTCTGGCGTGTAGTAAGCATTTTATAAGTGTTAGCTACACTAACCTCATGTGATTCTCACAGCACCCCTTCGAGGCTTATTATTGTCTCCATTAGAGGTGCAGTTAGCTGATGTACAGAGAAGTCAAATAACTTGCCTAAGGCCACGCAGCTAGGAAGTGGTAGAACTGGTATTTGAACTCGTGTATCTGATTCCATGTGGGATAGTGGACACATGCCTGTGAAATGTTCTCAATAAATATTGACATTTAAAGAATTTTTTTTTTCCTCCTTAAAAGACTATCCCTCCAAATTTGGTTGATTCAAGTCTGCCAAAACAGATTTAAGAGAGATCTCACACAGGTGAGCAATCTCTGTTCTGGTTTACTCAAAACAAAAACGTTCTGGAATGAGGCTTTCCTGAGAGTGAACAAATCAGGCAACAGACTTGTTGAAAAGGGAACTGTTCTCATTTTTCAGTCTCTGTTCGTGCAATGGAGATGGATGGCGAAGGGGGAAGTCTCAGCTGCCCAAAAACCCACAGCCAGCTTCTTAAAGTCCAGAGGGCTCAAGGACCTCAGAACTTGCAGAAGCTTTGTGTGCTGTGCAGTTTTGTATTTTTTTCTGCTTCTTATTTCTTGACATTCCTCAACCTAGAAATTTTGGGGTTTTATATACTAAGCCCCCCAGCTGCACATGAACTAAAGTTACCCCCCATCCCCATTCTTCATAAGACGTGGTGGTGAGAACTACAAATGAGGAATTATTCCTGATTTTATATGTTGTTCCAGCTTCTGTGATGGAAAGACAAACTACCTCAGATTCGGTGGTTTTAAAACAACAGGGTTTATTTTACTCACGGATCTGCAGTGTGGCCAGGGCTCATCAAGGATAGCTTGTCTTGGCTCTACCCAGCATCGGCCGGGGTGCCTTGAGGGCTGGGGCTGGAATCTTCTGACTCCTTGGCCCATTCACATGTCTGGCTTCTGGGCTGTTCCATCTCTTTATGTGAGCTCTCCTTATGGTCTCTCCAGCATGGTGGCTTCACCTCCATAAGGTGGCTCCAAAGCCATGTGTGGAGGGCAGGAGGGGAGTGCACACCAGGCACATGCCATCTTGGCTCATGATGTTGCCTCTGAAGTCGTGCAGGGTCACTCCTGCCATGTTCTGTTGGTTGAGGCCTTGCAGTGGTCCCTTGGTTCAGGGCTTGGGGGAGGGGGGACACAGGCCCCACCGCTTCATAGAGGAGCGTCTGTGTCTCATTCATTGTAAGGATAACATGTGGGATGGGCTGTGTTGGTGTGGCCATCTTTGGAAAACCTGATCTGCCACATATGTGTTGACTCTGCTCTTGCTTAATAGGCTCATTCAGGATCTGAGTAGCTGACTGAGTTCCTTTATCATCATGGTTAGTGTGTTTTATAAATTTGCAGATTTTAAAGAGGCTTAGCTCAAACAGTTTTTGGGTGGAACCCGAACCGAGTTTACTCAGAGCCATGTGAATATACATGATGGGGAGTGGCCGGCGAAGCCTTACCTCATGATGGAGGAATAGTTCATAGAGTATTTCTGTCTTTGAGGAGGGAACTGACCTTAGTCTTTGTTCAGAAGCCTAGGCAACCTCACAAAGCACATAGTTCTTTTGACAATTGTTTAATGGGGCCTAAAACGTTCTACAGGCTTGTGAACAAGACAGACAAGGTTGTAGTCTTATGAAATTTAGACTCACGTGGAAAAGGCAGACAGTAGACAAGTGAATGGTTAGAAATTCCGGAGAGTTATAAGGTTCCTAGCTGAACAGATGGGAGAGCCTGGGGTGGGCAGGAGTTGCATTGACGTTACTGGAGCCTAGTGAGTTGGCCAGTGGAGTCATCAGAAAAGGTACCTGCAGAGTTTCACGTAGCTCTCTTCTCGGGCTCCCCGAATACACACAACGTTCGTAAGCTGAGAGAAAATCGTCAAGGAATGGCTAGGGTAAGCATGGACTTGTTCACAAGATCCTGGAATGGTGGTTGGATTAGCCAGCCCTTTAATGTCTATCCTGCCAGTTTTCCTTTCCTTCCGTTCCCCCTGCAAAAAAAGGTTCAATGAAAGTAATTTTAGGAACGTAAAAAGAAATGTTACTTTCACACGGTAGATAGTAAACACATTTAATTCATTTATTTTCCCTGAGACTGAAAGTGTGAAAAGTCGTAAGAATAGCTTTGATAAATTTCTGAAAACTGGATCTGTAACAGGGTATTGAGGGAAGTTAGTAATATGAGGTTATGTCTCTTACCACGTAAGGATCTTCAAGGAACCGTGTGTGATTTTCCTCTCCCCTGTCTTACCCCATCCATACAATAAATGTTAATTGTGTGCCTCTGTGTCATTCTCTGGGGACTGAGGATAAAACAGTCATCAGGGTCCCTATGTTCTTGGAGGCAAACAAAAAGAAAGCAACAAGGCAAAGTAAGTGTAAGTCATAAAAATATCCAGGAAAGAGACAACTTCTGATTGACAGAGGGGGTCTGACTTTAGGTGAGGTGTCAAAGACAGGCTCTGAGGAGGTGGTCAGTGGTGTCAGTTGTTGTGGTGCTAAGCCAGTTGTCTAGGCTTGAAGATGTATTGGGCCAAATCCAGGACGTCATTGGTGTCTTGCTTATTCTGTAATTGAGGACAGATTGGATGAGAGCTGGAGGATGCTGTGGTTCCTGCAGTGTATTGAGTCCTTGAAGCTTAATAAGAACCCTTTGTCCTGGCCTGAGTGGTCCAGGGTGACTCTTCAGTGACACCGAGTGAGGGCACCTCTGCAGAACTTCTCTCCCTCGGAGCCCAGGTCTGATGGAAACTGTGGATTTCTTGGCTCTGCTTGAAGCTTGTTGCATGAGTGCTAGGGAGCAAGAGTTGTCCAAAGCCTGACTTCATCTTGGCTTCCTACTTTTGGTTTCCTAGTTTTTTTGCTGGAGAGTAGTTGCTAAGTGACAGATCCCTCTGGCTGCAGCAAAGGAGATGGCCAACTGAAGAGGGTGTGAATCTTTTTGAGGGATGACTTCTAGGAACAAAAATCCAGAGAGAGAGAGAGAGAGAGAGAGAGTTTCATTTCCAGAGGGAGGTTCTGTTGTAGAATTTCCCACGTTCATCATGTCTACCTCTTCCCACCTCTCTTGTGACCTCTGCTTTCGGTTTTGGGGCTCCTAGACTTTTGCTGGCTTGGTCAGAGCCATGCAAACCTCAAGCCTGGTGGTAATTACTGGGGCGAGGTGACCTGGTGTGTGAGAGTGCACTTCCCCTGGTAGAACGTTGTAGAACTCTTCAAGGGGGAGAGGGCCTTTAAATGGGAACATTTGGTTCCTATTAGTTTGATTTGTGTTAGTGGGTTGGTTCCAAAGTCATGACTCGCTCTGGGAAATCTAATGGAGAACACTTGGAGGGTGTTATGTGTTGGCTCTTCTTTTCAAGCAGTATTTCCTCTGCCTGTGTCTTTGGTCACCTTCCCTTATTCTAGAGAGAGTCCACCAACTTTTCCGGAATTTTGTTGCATTTGGAGAAGATATGTTTTCTCAAAATTGTTCTTGAGAAGAGAGGGGTGTGGAATGTTCTGGGTATGTTGGTCTGTGGGACAGAAGGTTTGTGGTTGCATTTCCCTTTCCCTTACCTGTTACTATCCTCACCTCACACATACTTTGTGTCATTTACGCCCCTGTCTTGTGTGCTTCTGAGCATAGCTGATACTCAGCTTCAAGGAATTTATCTTGGCGTAAAAAGTATTTTGGTTTAGGATAGAGTGGAATAAGTTAGTTCCTCAGTCTCTGGAAGGACTAGGAGAAAAAGACGTCTAGAGACCCCATGGGTGGAACCCAGTATTTTGTCTGAAAACATGTAGTAGTAAGAGCAGGCGAAATAGAAATCTGTCTTTGTCACCTACCAGCCCTGTGACCTTGGACAGGCTATTCACCTTTCCAAGGCTGATTTCCCATCTGTACAATGGGAATGGCAATTCCCTCAAAATTTCGTTTTGAGGATTAGATGAGATAGTATATGTAAAGGACTTAGCACATAGAATGACTATCTAATAACTAAATGGCAGCTGTTATTGTTAATAGTTGTTTTATGTGTGGAGACTTCGTTGATGGTGCTAGAGATAGAATATGAGGAGTGGGTTCAACTCATGACAATTACGTTCCTTGAAGAATCGCATCCATTAGATGCGTTTCAGGTGGAGATGTAGGAGTTTTGCGTCAAAGGTCTCCTAAACTTTTGTTCTCCCAAAAGTTTTTCTCCCAAACCCTTGTCTGCCAAAATCCTGGCTTTTTCATCAGTTGGCATATCCTCCTCAGAGGTGGACCTGCCCCACCTTTGATAACTTGTTACACTTATTTTCTCGTTTTCTTCTCTGCATCTAGAGAAGCTTGCTAGGAATATTCCCTACCTCTGTAATCACCCTAGAGGATTCCAGGACCTTTCTGCACCTCGGATGATGTCGGAGAGTTGGCTCTGGGACCCAGGCTTGCTCCCAAGTCTTGCTGGCTGCCACTGCTGGCTTCCCCAGCAGGCAGCTGGAGGGGAGAGTGTGATCACTCCTGGGAGCCAAAGTGAGGCCCTTCTCACCAGCGTTTGAGTGAGTTCTGGGAAGCAGGGAGATGGCTCATTGAAGCACACAGTGTGGGGTTCATTCACGTAAAGAGGGCACCTTTCACCCTTGGGATGTGCAGTTTCACCAAATTTTAATAATTACAATGATGCCTACCATTCATGAATGCTTACTACATGCCAAATGTGCATGGAATAGTCATTTATAACCCTCCTTTTTCCAGTAAGGAAATTGAGGCTTTTGGTACTGATAGAACACGCCCAGCTTTCTGTCTACTTCTTACGACCTCTTGTTTTCTTTCCTGGTGTGTAGAAAATTTCTCAGTATCAGTGTGTGAAGACATAGGCAGGATGGGTGTAGTGGAAAGAGTGTTGAACTGTAAGTCAGATTCTAACCCCCCCTTCCCTTCCGCCCTTCCTCCCACCCTTCCTTTTAGTTTATAAGATCTGGGGCTTGGCCTGGAGAAAGTGACGCTGTGATGTGGTGACTAGGCTCCTGAACTTTGGCCTCAGACACTCGCCTGGCTCTGCTGTTTGTTAATCCAGGGGCCTTGGGAAGGGATGTCCTCCTCTGAGCCTCACTTCCCTTACCTAGGGATGGTAACTGTCCCCTTCCTCTGTCGTGGGAACCAAGTGACATAACACATGGTTAAGTACCTGGTGAGTATCATTACATGTGAGCTAAAAATTAGAGATCGCAGTGGGGAGGGTACAGCTCAGTGGTATAGCACATGCCTAGCATTCGTGAGGTCCTGGGTTCAATCCCCAGTACTTCCATTAAAGAAAATAAAACCTAATTCCCCCCCCCCCAAAAAAAACCCCACCAAAATTAAAAAAAAAATTAGAGATCATTTTATGTTATTCTCTCTTTCTCAGACATTCTTGTTTTCCCTTAATGAGTTGGTGGTTTTAAAGCTCTGTTTTCTGAGGGGAGTGTCACAGACTTTGTGGGGAGTCTGGCAGGTGCTCTGGACACCCTTCCCAAGAAAGTGCATGTTCACCCCAAATCATATTCGGTTTCAGAGGGCTCAGGACCTTCTAAAGCTCCTTGTCTGTGAACTCCAGAAGGAAACCCTCTCGGACGATTGTGGCCTCCTCTCCGAGGGACCTTTCCCTACCTTCCCTCTGACCCCTGGACCTTCACTGAGGCCGGCGTGCAGAGGAGCCCTCCCTGAGGACTAGTGGGTGGGCTTTCTTTTCCTCCTCGGCCCAAGTGCTCACAAGCAGCCTCCTGCTTTCACGGCCCTGGCGTTGCTGCCCAGGACACACGGCAGGAATGTCCTTTAGGAGTGAGCCGCCTGGGGAGCAGGGAAAGTCGGTCCTTGTCTTCCTGGCTGGGTTATTGCAGGGATGAGAGAGGGATGAAGAGGGAGGGAGACTCTGGGATCCTGGGTATTGACGGCCTGCTCTGTGCCAGGAACTGTTCCTAGGTGCTTCGCAGTCCTGATTTCCAGCCCGAACAAGAACCCCACCAGGTGGATGCTGCTCTCACTCCCGCTTTACAGATGAGGAGACTGAGGCTGAGAGGCGTTAACTGAGAAGGGCACGCAGCAGAGGTGGGAGTCGGGTCTGCTCTGTCCTGGTGATGGAGCGCCTCTGTGCTGTACTGTTTCCTGAGACAGAGTCATCTTCCAGGGTAAAGGGCAGCTTCGCGCCCTTCGCTGTTGCCAGAGGAAATGCTCTTCCTCCTGGGGGCTAGACATCCGCGCATGCCGGCTTTGTTATGTGCTCTCCGTGGCCTCCGTAGTGCTGAGCTGCACATGTGTATTTTTAGAAAAGGAAGAGACTTCTGTGTCTACTGTTTACGTATAGAGACATATCAGTTTCTGAATACTAAAACCAGCTCAATCAGCCGAGTGTCAGCCCTGGTTGATGTGCAAATGCTGGTGGCTGGGCTCTGGGCCGGCCGATATTTGCTGTGATGGCTTGAGGGACAGGACTGACCCTCGGGTCTCTTTTCTTGATAGGCTGATCGCTGAGTTCCCACAAGGATCTGTTTCTGCTTTCCCCTGAGTCTGGGCTTGCCACAAGCACAGCTCTTGGCTTGTCAGCAGCTGGTTAGGTGCTGTCCTTTTCTTCCGTTTCCCTGTTAGCATTTTTCCCCTTTATATCTCCCCACTCACTGGCCTTCCCCACCTCCCCCCATAAGATCAACTTGATTTTGAGTTCTTGTTGTCAAAGAGGTGTAATTCATGTGCCACACTGAAATTGGCCCCCTAATCTATATATAGAGCCATGCACTGGGTTGCTTGGGGTTCTCAGGGCCAAGCTGCCACTCCTGGAAGCAAAGGCAGTGTACTGCAATGTTGGGGTGCCTCTGTGCCCCCAGTGTCTGCCCACATTTATAGCCGGCACACACCAAATGCTCTGTATGTGCCAGGCGGTGGCTCCGTGGGTTATCTGTCCATTCATCCCATCAGCACTCTGAGGGTAGTTCTGGGACCATCTGAATTTTCCAGATGGGAAGACTGAGGCTTGGATGGGGCTGTGACCTGCCCAAGGTCATGGGCTAGGGTCGTGCCGGCGCTCAGATGGGAGCCGAGGTGAGAGTGCCAGGCAAGGATGAGTCAGCTCGGAGCAGAAGGAGGGTGGGGTGTGCCACCTGGAGGTCCATCTTACTGTTCCCAGGAGGCTGTCCTTTGGTGTGGCACAGGTGAGCTGGCATTTCAGGTCCTCCTGAGGATTGGTCTCATTGACCTTCTCGGCTCTGACAAAGAGGATTTGGATGGGATTTCCCTCCAGTGGGGATTTTGACTTAGTGAGGGAGGCCTCAGAACTGGGGCTGCTGCTTCTGGGAGGCGCTGGGTCATTCCTGCTGCCCCGCCGCTGTGACCTCCCCCACCGTCCCCTTTATATCCACACTGAACGCTGTGTCGGAAAGACACTGGGGAGAAGAGGCTACATTTTGTGCTGTCCTGTGAGGACCTATATATAGATGTTCAGTAGCCACTTGTAGGACCTTCCCTCTCTTATTTGGTAGTTTAGCTGATACCCTTCATTCTTTTCATTTCTTTCATTAGTATGATTAAAGCATACACATGTGTCAGTAGCTCCCCCTTAAAGGAAGCTACCTCTCTGGGGACAGAAAGACCCAGAACCAGCCAGTGTGCTAAGGACTTCCCCTGTATTATCTCAGCACAGCCCTGTGAGGTCGGTAGGAAACAGAAGGCAAGAGGGGCAGCAGAGCCTAGTGACTCAGAGAGGGCCTGGGTGTAGGACTGCAGGACGAGAACCTCTGCTGTGCTGCCTGGGCAAATCACTCAGCCTTTCTGATCTTCTGTTTTCTCGTCTGTGAAAGAAGGATGACAGTGCCTGCCTCATAGGATTTTGAGGATCTAGTGAGACAGTGGTTGTAAATTTCACAGTATTTCTCTGGTTCACTGTAAGAACTCACTAAAAGGTGGCTATTTCTTCTTTTATTATATTAGGTATTCTTATCTCCTTGTTTTAAAGATGCAGAAACTAAGCCTTAGGGAGGCTGTCCCAGCCCAGGTCACACTGAACACAGCAGTATACAGTATATAGCAATATGTATTGTAATATACACTAATGTATTAGCTGCCATTAAATGCACAGAGTGCCACAGAGAGGTTCAAGGGAGGGCAGTGGGACTTGCTTTGTGTGGATGGAGGGAGATGCTGCAGGCAGGCTGGCGTGGCATCGGGCAGGACGTTGTGGAGGTGATGCACTGGAAGGATTGGTCTATCTGGACAATGGGAGACGGGGAAGCTACACGTTGCTGGTGGAGGCACCAGCAAGGGCAGGTGCTCGGGAACCCTGGGAACCCTCTGATTCAGAGCAGAAGCAGGGCTGTGTCAGCCCTAGGAGGGTGGGGCCTGGGCTGGGTTTGTTCTGACCTAGAATAGTGCCTGCACCTGGGAGAGGCTCTGTACAGAGTTGTTCAGTCCAGCTGAATGGCAGCATCTGGAGAGGGTAAAGCTTCAGTTAGTAAAGAGGAGTGACTTGGGAGACAGGAATTTTGAACCTCAGTTGGAGAAGTTGATTTCTGCCCATGGTGCGACCTGGGATTGTTTTTTCCTGCTGTAAAACGCCAGCCCTCTCAGCCACCGTACCTAAACTGTAAGTCACTCTGGACACTAGTTTTTGTTTTACCTGGACTGTACATAGATACTCCCTAAGCTGTTGGTCAGCATTTTGATGGTAATAGGAGATTGTAGCACTGGGTGGTCACCTGTCTCCCTAGGGTCATTTAAATTTGAGACCATAGAACCTTGAGCCAAGGTTTACTTGTTTGAAGTAAATGTCATGGGTGGTCCTGTGGTTTTCCCAATCATGTTTCCCTTCTTTACTCTCTTCCTGTTTTTCCTTCTTTTCCATGGTCAAGTTCTCACCATAGGTGGTTCTCAAGACTTAGCTCATCAGCCAAGGCAGATGCTCCTCCCTTCATGTAATGTAGGTGTTAGACACAGGTCATGTTCAAATCTCTGTTGGTGTGGATGCTGCCAAGGTGAGTCCCTTATGAAAGAATCCTGCCTACAATGAGTCCTTTGCTAAGCAAAGAATGACTTTAGTTTTGAGCATCTTTGCCCTGACATCTGGTCCTTTGTGAGGTTTTCACCTTGGGTTTTCCTAGAGCAGGCTCCAAGACAGGGATCTGCCCCGTAACTTTATGTGGTCCAGCCATGACTTGCGGGAATTAACCAACGTATTTCTGATCCATGGGCCAGCAGTCCTTCCTTTCCTCCTGTTTGGTTTCTTGGTGTTATTAAGAAACAACTGTCAGAGGATAAATATTGGTGTGTTATAGGTCCCAGGAGCAATTAGTTATCTTTGCACTAAATTGGTTTTAAACTGGAGGTAATGATCCAGACTCATCCTTTACTAATAGTCCTCGCCGTGCCATTTATTGGTCCCATGCCGATTCCATCCCCAACTCCAACTTGATCTACAAAAAATGATTTATCACCGTCTTCTCTGAGCCACAAACAGCATTTTAAAATGGGGTAAAGGATGGGAATGAAGGTCTGCAGTTTTGAAAAGTGTTACAAAAGATCGAAACCTTTAAGAAGGCAGGAGCTTTCATCTTTGCTGAAGCAATTCAAGCAGATTTTCATGGTGCGGTAGGTGTGGGCTCTCTCCTCTCTCTAGTTTCCTCACCCTTCAGCAAGTCTGGTTCCCGTACAGAACAACAACAGCAACAACCAAAAAAACCACACGGCTTCAGAGTAGGTGCAGCCGCACCTTTTGTCTCTCCCCTCCCCAAACACTCACATTTGTGTCTGCTTGTCTTCCAAAAAGGTGAATGGCGCTCTGGAAAGTGTTCATTTTCAAGTATTCCCCACCACGTGCTTCTGAATATCACATGCTCTGTGGTTGAAGACATGGTTAATCAGTGACACAGTCAATCAGTGGCGAGAATAGCCACCCTCCTCTCCAGGGAAAACCTGCTGATGCTTTTAAACCTCGCCCTCTTGGTTACAGTAGTAGTCCAGCCTCTCTGGATGCTCGCTCTGTTACTTTAGTGCCCAGAGCACCCCTGTTCCCCTGGGGCATCATCAGACTCTCCTCCTTTCCCAGTGGCATGTTTTCCTCTTTGTCAGCAAACATGCTGAAGTCTTTACTATCTTTAAAATAAGGGGGTGGGGAAGGCAATCCCAACAGAACTTCCCTTTGTACTTTTCCTGATTTTGTGCCATTCTGTGCTGCTGCTGCTTTCATAGCTAGACTGCTTGAGAGTATTCTGTGTTTACTGCCTCTACTCCTTCACCACCCAAAGCCCTGAAATCCAGCTTCTGCCCACAGTTCTCTTTGAGCCTGTAGTCACAAAGGTCCGCGGGACCCCCCAGGTGATGAAGCCAGCGATGACTCGTAGCGTTCTTCTTTCTCCAGGCTCTCCTTTGCTTTCATTGACATGTGCTCTCCAGGCTTCCATTATTCCTTCTGAGCATCCCTTCCTAGCTCACTGTTTTTGTCCCACGGGTCTCCTGGGGTTCCTGGCCGCCTTTGCCTCCTAGACCAGAGGGCCAGACTCTTTCTGTCGCTCGTCTCTCAAGTTCCTGGCTTCAGCCGTCATCACTGGACATGATTCCCAGACGTCTCTCCAGCAGCCCTGGCTCCTCTCCTGATCTCCATCATCCTGAGGTCCAGAGAGGCCAGGAGATCTGCCTGACTCATGTATATTTCTAAAGTCCATTCTACATAGGCAGATGCCCCCTCCCCGACCTTGGAACCATCTTATGGTTCACTTTGGCTAGAAAGCTAGAAAAGGAATTGTACTCTAGCAATAGTTTGGATTTTCTGGTTGACCTCCTTCCAGAGCTTGATGGAGTTAGGAGGGGGAAATTCTTTTCTTTTTTATGTGACTTAATTAGCATACGGAAAACCGCACGTTAGATTGTGCAATTTGGTAAATTCTGGCATCTGTATACACCTGTGAAGCCATCACGACTGTATTATGAGAATTCTTAATGCCTGTCTCAGAAGTCTTTTATTTCTTCGTGACTGACAAGCCGCTTCCTGCTCTGCCTTGCATGTGGTTTACTACCTCATGGGGAGAGAGGGTCTGCTTTCGTCCTCTTCGTGTCATTCCTTTCCTGCTGCCATCTGCATTTTCAGCATTCTTGCCACCAAAGTTTAGAGGATTGTAGTGTGTGCTTGTGTCTTTGTTGAGTGTCTGTCCACACAAGGTTGCAGATTAGGGGAGCACAGAACTGTGAACAGTGTGTTATTTTCATTGTGGCCATCAGTCCCCGGCACATAGGAGGCGCTCAGTGGAGAGGTAAAGGGTGAATGAATGAACTATTGCCAGAGTAGATATATGGTGCTGTTGGGCCTGAATTGGGAGCAAAGGAAAGTGAGCTGTTTACAGAGACTCAAAGTTATTCTTATCTTCAGTGGAGGGAAATCAAAGGGACGGAAGGCCTCCTAAGGTCTGGATGACTTTAACTTCATTACTGACGTGAGACCAAGGAGAGCCTGGAAAGGCAGGGAATCTAACCTGACAGAAGCCAGACCCAAATATGAGGTGCACGGGGACCTCTTCTGTCGTTTTGAGACCCAGCTGTTCTGTGCGAGGGTGAACGTTTATGTTAGGGCTCTGTTAGTTTGTTTGTTTTTATTGCAAACTGTTTTCCTACTACAGGTTGCCATGGAAGGGGGCTTTAACGGGGTGTGCTTTCAGAAGGACCCCCAGATGCCCTTTTTTCTCTCCAGCTTGTGGTGTATCCTCCCCCACCTCCCCACCATAAGTGACAATGAATTTTTCGGAGTCAGCTCTGATTCTCCGAGCAGTCTCTCCAAGGCGCTTAAAGTAAGAATTAAACAAATAATAATTAAAAATGACACAACTACGTAAACGGTTTGTGGTGTGCATTTTGGCAAGAGTCAACATTTTAGAGCAGTAAATACTCACCATGATGGGGAAGAACGAGCAAAACAGGCTTTTGAAACCCCTATTACAGACAGAAAGGGGAGGGGTGGGAAGCAAGAGAGCATATTTGTGCTGGTGAAGCTGATTTTCTACCAAATGTTTACAGAAGAGGTGGATACCAGGTTCATTTGGAATTACTATTTCTTTCAGATGCTAGGAGGCAGCTGGTTGGTTTGGGAGGAAATGAGGTGGTCCCAGAGGTCCCACTTAAGAAGGCTCTGGAAGTTCTTGCACTTTTCAGTTGTATTTTGTGCAGGTTTCATGCCAGGTGCTTTGCTCCCTAGATGTCATCCACCTTTCCATCTGCCCATTATTATTGACTGTCTGATATGTATCAGGCTGTACCCACACACTTCTGTCCATCCATCCGTGTGTCTACCTATCTGGTTCCTGACTGCCTGTCATGTACCAGGCAACTCTCCGCCCCTCCTTCCATCCACCTGCCCGTTCTCAACCTATTCATCCTCCAGCCGTCAAGAATTGTTGATTGCCTCTTATGTTCCAGGCACTGTTCTAGGCCCTAGGAACCCAGTGTGGGAAATAATTTAGCAGAGGAGATAGTCTCGGCTCATGAACAAGATTGTTTTATTATTTCTTAGCTTTGATGTGAGGTTACTAATGACTTACTGACACCCCATCACCACCATTTGAAATGGTAGGAAGACACAGGCTGTGTCTGCTTTTTGCTTTCCTTTGTCTCTCCAGACTAGTGTATCAGGCGCCTAAGTGCTCAATACATAGTTTTTTGAATGAATAGCAGAATAAATGAGTGATCTCTATAGTGTGGGACACGCTGTAACAGGAGTATGATCCTTGCTGTGAGAAGTCACACAGAAGACAGAATTACTAACAGGGACCCGGTTTCTGGGCCAAGTAAGGGAGAGCGAGGGATGTCTGAGCGTGCCGATGGGTTTGCTCTTGGAGTGTTTGCTCACACGCTCTCTGATACTTCTGGGCCGCTCCCCTGCAGCGAGCCGTGGCGGGCAGCCGTCTGTGATTGAGTGTGGGGCCTCTGAGAACTGCCCACACTGAGCCAGTGTGGAAGGTGCTGGAGGGAGGAATCCAGGTGCCACGTGGGGTCAGCCTGGGCCGGTGCCGGGTGGTGAGGCGGAGTGTGCGAAGGTGTCCCGGGAAGGAGTCTAGTGCCGGTAATGTCGGGCGGGGTGGAAGAGGGCCTGGGGGGGCACTGATCTGGGTGGGAAGCCGGGGTCTGAGGAGCAAGCATCCCTGTCTTTGCTGTGACAGAACCCCTAGATTTTTGGTCACGATTAAAGGTTTAGGCTTCCTAAGAAAGGAGGAGTATTCGCTTCTGGTGGCTGCTGTGACAAATCACCACAAAGTGGGTGGCCTAAAACAACAGAAATTTATTCTCTCAGGATTCTGGAGGCTGGAAATCTGAAAGCAGGGTGTCGACAGGGCTCTGCTCCCTCTGAAGGCTCCAAGGAAGGATCTTTCCTTGCCTCTTCCTAGCGTCCGTGGCTCCTGGCCAACCTTGGGGCTCCTTGGCTTCTAGCTGCATCACTCCAATCTTAGCTCCTCCTTCCCGGTGTGAGTGTGTGTGTGTGTGTGTGTGTGTGTGTGCGCATGCGTGCGTGTGTGCGCATGTGCGTGCGTATGTGTGTGTCTGTCCTTTCCTCTGCTTATCAGGACACCAGTCCTTGGATTTAAGCCCCGTTCTAATCCATTATGGCCTTACCTAAGCTTCTGCAAAGACCCCATTTCCAAACCAGGTCACGCTCTGAGGTTCCTGGTGGACATGAACTTGGGGGGACATTACTCAGCTCACTACAGAGGGGGATACCGAAGTTGGTGGAGGTGTGCGGGGAGGCTTTCTAATGGTCTTCTCCTTCCTCCAGGCTTCTGGCTTGACAGGAGGCAGCAGACTCGGTGGTGGGGAGCACGAGCCAGCAGTGGCTAGAATTCCAGTCTCTGGTGAGGGCTCCTGGGTACGGGACCCTTCTCAGCCTAAAAGAAGCAGCGAGACTCGTGCAGTCCCTGGCTCACGTTCCCCCTGTCCTTCCCGCAGCGAGGGCACAGCCGTCAGGGTTCCTTACTGGCTGCCCCTGGAGCACCTTGAGAGAAGAGGAAGTGTCCACGAGAATAAAATGGCCAGAATAATTAACGACCCTACCCGACAATGGCCTTGGGTTTTTCCAGTCTCCTTGTCTTCTCTGGGAACAGCTTCCTGCTTCTTCCTTGGAGGCTAGTTGCCAGGGACTTTCCGGGTTTAGGACAGGACGCCGCTTTCCTTTTCTTCCTTGGGTCCCTGCTTTCTCAGGTTCGGCGTCAGTAATTTCTTCCAGTCCCCTGATACTGAAGCAAATGACTCAACAGTGTCTTCCTAGAACAGGGGTTCTTAAACTGTGATTTCCAGATTTGAGTTCCAACCTGGAAATTTGATTTCCACATTTGGTTCCCAAAACTTCTGATTCAGAAAGTCTGGGGCAATCTGGTTCAGGTGACCTTCCAAAGCCAAATCAAGAAACACTGCCCCCCCAAGGTGTGTTCCTCTGTGTGTGCTTTCCCTCAAGGGATACCCGGTGTATTGGAAAGGATGGGTTCTGCATTGACATGATGCTGATTGACACAATTTGTCACCAGATTATGTATTTAAAATTCTGACCTAGATATGCTGTCTAGATACACAAATGCAAGTTCTTCACCTGTCATTTATCTTTATGCAGAGTGATTTAAAAATAGAACTAATGGTACCTTGAAAATGTTGTAGGCGTGCTGTTAGATGAGCAAGAACGTGAGTGGGGAATGTGTGTTTTGTGGCTTCAAGGCTAAGCCTAGGAAATGGGGTTCCAACTGTTTGATTTTGTGAGTGTAATGGAGTGAATGATGGGGTGGCTGGTCTTCATTTCAGTGACTCAGCTTTGCCTTTCTGTAAAAAGAGGGGTTGCAGGGTTTGGCACTCTCCTGACTCGACTCTTAAAAAAAGAGTCATGTGCTTATTCTTGTATTCATTTACTTATTTTAAAATGTTGTTGGGAGCCTCCTATGGACTTGAATTGTGGTAACTGCCATTTTATGAGCAAAACTGACACTGTTTACTGCCTGCCTGACATTTTTAATGTCACCCAGTGGTACACATTATACAGCCACCAAAATCAAAGGAAATTACCTATCGTGTAAAGAGATGGGAAGGGAAGTTCTGGGGAAGCGGGAGAGCTCACCAGTGGGAGTGGATGGGGGATGAGAGGGGGCCACTTCCCTGAGGAAGTGACCCTTCAAGCGGAATCCTAAAGGTGGCAGCACCAAGGTGGAGAGGGTCGGCAGAGTGCTCTGGGCAGAGACCACACCAGGCTTTGGGGCCTGAGGGGTCCCAGCACATAAGAGGATCTGAGCTGGCCAGTGGGTCTGGAGGGCCGAGGGAGGGCGAGGCCGGTGGGGTGTGCCGTTGAGGCAGGTTTTCCCCATCCACTTGGTGGTCCGATTTGTAGTTATTTTGAGATGAAAAGAAGACTTATAACTGGGGAGTGTGTGGAAGGGGCAGTGACAAGATCAGATCTGCCTTTTGAAAAGGTCATCCTGGGCAGCTGAGTGACAAATGGTCTGGAGGGGAGCTGGGAGGGGGGTGGGGAGGCCAGTTAAGGAGTGCAGGTGGGGGACAGTGCTGACCTGGGCTCAGCGATGCTGCGGGGATGGGTCTTCCTCAAGGTACCAGCTGGAGGAAAGGAGAGAGTTGATGCAGGTGGAAAAGCAGTCCCAGGTGTGCCTGTGCCCAGGGCTGGCTGCTCGTCTGTGGGGCCCGTTGTTCATAAAGCCCAGAGAAGTGCTCTTCAAGGTATTAAAATTTAAAGCCTTATTTTTTTATGGTCTCTCTTGTAGTGTTCTTTTATTTGCTATTTAATGCCGTTTAAAAAAAGAACAATTGAAAATTTAAACTATTAGTATGAATTTTACTGTTCATCTTTATATTGTTCAGTGCCAGTTTTAAATGTTAATATGAGATCAGCTGACCTGCATATAGAATCATTGAAATTACACAATTTGTATTATGCAGCTCATATGTGTATTAATTTTGTTCTGACCAGAATGGTGAAAACACTGCACAAAATAACTCAATGTTTTTTTATTGAGATATAATTGACATATGACATTATATTAGTTTCAGTTGTACAATGTAATGATTCAATATTTGTATTTTTTGCCAAATGATCATGACAATAAATCTAGTTAACACCCGTCACCATAAATAGAAATTTTTTTTTTCCCTTGTGCTAAGAACATTTTAAGATCTAGTCTCTCAAAACTTTCAAGTATGCAATGCATTATTTTTAACCATAGTAACCATGCTGTACATTACACCCCCATGACGTTATTTTATACTGGGAAATCTGTACCACCTTTTGACCACCTTCACTCATTTTGCCTATCTGGCACCCCCTGCCTCTGGCAACCACCAATCTATTCTCTGTATCTCTGATCTAGTTTATTATTATTACTTTTTAAGATTCCACATATAAGTGAGATCATACATTATTTGTCTTTCTCTGACCTATTTCACAGAGCATGATGCGCTCAAGGTCCATTCATGTTGCTGCAAATAGCAAGACTTCATTCTTTTTTATGGCTGAATAATACTCCATCATGTATATATATACAGACACACCCCCACCCCTCCCCACATACACACATTTTCTTTTTCTATTTTCCATTAATGGACACTTAAGTTGCCTAGGCTATTGGAAATTATGCTGTATTGAACATGCGGATTCATATATCTTTTTGAAATACAGATCTTCCTTGAATTACGATGGGGTTATGTCCTGAGAAACCCATCATAAGTTGAAAATGTAAATAAAAAATGCATATAAGACGTCTCATCTACCAATTATCATAGCTTAGCCTAAGTCTGCTTTAAACATGCTCAGAACACTTGCATGAGCCTACAGTTGGGCAAAATCATCTGACACAAAGCCTATTTTATAATTGTTGAATATCTCATGTAATTTATTGGATACTGTACTGAAAGTGAAAAACAGAATGGTTAGTGTATCGGTTGTTTGCTCTTGTGATTGTGTGGCTGACTGGGAGCTAAGGTTCTCAGCCACCGCCCAGCCTCACAAGAGAGTATCATATTGCACACCGCTAGCCTGAAACGAGATCACGTTTCAAAATTTGAAGTACAGTTTCCACTGAAAGTGTTTTGCTTTCACACCACTGTTAAATTGAACATTGTAGGTCAGAGACTATCTGTAGTGTTTTTGTTTCCTTCCGATACATATCCAGAAGGGGAATTGCTGGATCATACGGTAGTTCTGTTTTTAATTTTTTGAGGAACCTTCATACTGTTTCCATAGTGGCTGCACCAATTTACATACCAACAGTGCACAAGGGTTCCCTTTTCTCCACATCCTTGCCAACACTTGTCGTTTCCTGTCTTTTCGATAATAGCCATTTTAACAGGTGTGAGATGATATCTTATTGTGGTTTTGATTTGCATTTCCCTGGTGATGAGTGACGTTGAGCTTCTTTTCATGTACCTGTTGGCCATCTGTATGTTTTCCTTGGAAAATTGTCTATTCAGATCCTTTGCCCATTTTTAAATTGGATTGTTTGGGTTTTGGCTGTTGAGCTGTACGCATTCTTTATGTATTTTGAATATTAGCTCCTTGTCAGATGTGTAGTTTGCAGATGTTTTCCCCCGCTCAGTAGGTTGCTGATTCGGTTTGTTGATGGCTTCCTCTGCTGGGCAGAAGCTTTTTTAGTTTGATGTAGTCCCCGCTTGTTTAATTTTACTTTTGTTGCCTGTACTTTTGGTGTCAAATTCAAACGAAATCATTGCCAAGAGTGATGTCAAGGAGTTTACCATTTATGTTTTCTTCGAGAAGTTTATGGTTTCAGGTCTTATATTCAGGTCCTCAATCCATTTTTTTAAACTTATTTTTTGATATGTTTTATTGTTTTACTTATTTTTTAGGGAGGTAATTAGGTTTATTTATTTTTTTAAATTTATTGTTTAATGGAAGTACTGGGGACTGAACCCAGGATCTTGTGCATGCTAAGCATGCACTCTACCACTGAGCTGTACCCTCCCCGCTTCAATCCATTTTGAGTTAATTTCTGTGCATGGTGTTAAGACAGTGGTCCAGTTTCATTCTTTTGCATGTGACTGTCCAGTTTTCCCAATACCTTTTACTGAAGAAGTTGTCCTTTCCCCACTGTATATTCTAAGCTCATCTTTTGTAGATTAACTGACCATACATTGTGAGTTTATTTCTAGGCCCTCTCTTCTGCTCCAGTAATTTGTGTGTCTCTTTTTATGTCAGTACCACACTGTTTTGATGACTATAGCTGGGGAATGCAGTTTGCAATCAGGGAGCATGTATACCTCCAGCTTTGTTCCTCTTCCTCAAGATTGCTTTGGCTATTCGGGGTCTGTTGTGTCTCCATACAGATTTTAGTACTGTTTGTTCTTTTTCTGTGAAAAGTGCCCTCATCAAATTGTTTTTATTTCACTTCCCGATTTTCGCAGATTCTACCAGCACTCTCTCCCCTTGGCTTACTGCTGAGTAAGGAAGGACGGAAAGGAGATGGGACTGTGGGTTGCTCCATCTCTGCCTGTCCCGTGTCGTCATGCTCAGTGTACGTGGTTTACTTACCCAGGGAAACACCATGAGTAAGTCAGGCTGTGACGGGTTCCTCAGTCATTCATGTTCCCTAGGATGCTTTTGCCCTCTTTTTGCATTTGGCAAGTTCTGGTTTGAAAGGAAAGTATGGCCTTCCAGAGCTGTCAGTGTTCCTGACTTAGTTCAAGATGTCACACATTTACCTTGTACTTGCTGTTCGGCTGCCTCAACTCCCACACGTGGTGGGTCCACCAGAGTCCTGTGCTCATGGGGTGTCACAAACCATACGCACACAGGGCCAAAAGGAACCCTGCAGACATGCATGACACCCATGTTGTAGGTCCCTCCTCAGCTCCACCATGCGTGCTCCACCGTCACACCAGATTTCACGTACAAAACTCAAGTTCAAAGATACGAATGAAAGAATTTCAAGATGGTGACAGGAAGGCATTAAGCCAAGCAGGCCCTTGTGAGTGTGGGTCCCTGCACAAGGTTGCACACCTGGAAGCAGCTCAGGTGCTCCTCTCTCAGGGGCCCTGTGGGCCTGTCTCCTGGGTACGTGGGGTCTGTGTCAGGTTTTCTATTTGGCACCTCAGAGAAGATTAACTGGACAGAACCTGTACTGGCAGCCCCAGCCTAGGCCTGGCCAGAGAGTGCTTGGCTCCCCAGGTGTTGAAGGCAGCAGCCACTTGTTTGGGAAGCCTGGTTTCCAGGTGGATTTCTAGGCAGTTGGGCCTTACATCAGCTCCTGGCACCGAGTGGGGTCTGTACACATCAGGTCCATAAACAGGGCAGCCTTCCTACTTGGTTGAGTAGACTTCATGGTAGGAGGCGTGATTGAGAAAGTTTGGGGAAAAGGCTCAGGGTTTGGGATTTGGGAGTTTTAAATTGAATTGTGGTGTTCCCCTCCTCCTACCTCTATCGTCACTTAGATTTTTTTCCCTCTGAGCATTAATCGCTTGATTTGGGAACATTTGTAAACCTGTCAGGAGTCGGAAGTTCTGGCTTGCTCCTCGGAGTTCTGCCTTGGGAATCTGGAAAGTTCCATTATTGGGACTGGCACTCCATGTTGTGAGGGCTTAGGTGACAGCAGACTTCAGATTTCAGCAGGCACAAATCTGATTCAGTGGCCGGTGCGGGCCCCCTAGGAGAGGCTGTCACAGGGGCTACTTCACTGTATTTGGACAAGCACTCATCTTTGGCCCCTCAGATTCTGTGATGGTGTGGACTGAGGGAGTGCTCTGAGGGCTGGATGAAGCCTGAGCTCTTATCTGGACTAGGGGCTGGAGCTGGGGACGAGACAGTACAGTGCGGAACCTGCGAGAAGGCTGAGTGGTGCCCCCCTGGACCTCCCAGCTCCTCCTGGGGGCACAGCCTTCCCTGAGTTGCAGCAGGGAAGCGGCTCATTAACCGGGGGATAAAAGAAAGTGAAACTAGTTTCTAAGAACGTCATTAGCTGTGGCTGTGTTAGAATTGCGAGGTACTTTCTTTTCCCCTCCTTCAGGAGGCGTTAATTTAATCCAGGAGAGACAGACAGATTTTCCTTTTTTCAACTGAACGTTCCTGGTCCTGAGGTGCAGCCTCCTTGCCTCCTGTGGTTTTAGTGGGAGGAGAGCCTGAGCTGTGCCCAGGGATTAGGTTGATTCTGTGTAGATCATAATAACGGTGGGAGGTCAGCCAGGTGGTGGGCAGTAACGGTGGGATGGGGAAGCTGAGTGGCCTGGCTCTCCTCTCATCTTTACACAGAAAATAAATCAGCCTGACATTTTATTTATTACGTTATGGAGGAAAACTCTATACTACGAATACCTCCCATTTATCACCTGGTTGCTGATCCAGGCCTGGGGCTCAGCACTTCCGAGCATTGTCTCCTTCCTCACAGAAATCCCCAGAGGCAGCTTTCCTGTTTTCTCCATTTCATACAGGTGGGAACAGTACAGAGACCATGTAGGTGGCAGAGGTGGGATTTTGAACCCTGCGACTTTGTTCCCAAAGCCACTATTCTAGGCTTCTGTGGCTGGTGGAAGGCCTCAGTTTACTCACCATGCCTTGTCTGGCCTTGACTACCCTTAAATCATCGTAGCTGTTGGTGAGAGCCCCAGTGATGTATCTGATTTCGTGTTTTGAATCCCCAGGTTCTGAAGTTGGGGACTTCCGAGTTAATAACAGTTGAAAGGAAGTTGAGCCCTGATTCTTTGGGCCGGGGTTTTGGTTTATTTGTTGTTGGTTTTTTTTTTTTCCCCCCTTTTTGTCCTTTGCTAGAAATGGTCCGGGAGTTACACAGAGGTGATGGACCTTGACTTGCCTTTTCCTCCTTTTCAAGTGAGGTTTTTGCTTGCCTGAATTTGCTTAGAGCAAGCATGGATTGCACAGAGCTCAGAAGAGGCAGGCCTGAGGGTGTGGAAAGATGGTACGTTATAGAACTTAGAGATGCTGCATTTTCCCTTTTCAGTTCCAACTCCTATCTAAAGACCTTGGAGCAGAAGGCTCTGCATCCCATGATGAGCTGGAAATCCATTATCATCCTAATTTACTGTTTAGCAATTGTCTTCTTTTTTATTTAAAAGCTTTACAATTCTTTTGCTAAATCTCTCTGAATTATTAATTTAATTAATTAATTTAATTGAAGTACCATCAGTTACAATAAAATTTCTGGCGTACAGTACAATGTCCCAGTCATGCATATACATACATATATTCATTTCTGAAGTATTAATTTTGATTAGATGCATGAGGACGATAGGGAGAGAAGACAGTTGCTTGCTAACTCCCTGTAGAAGTGGTGGCACTCAGATCTTTAACTGTTTAACCAAGTTCTGGATTCAATATGGGTGATGGGCCCTGTCTCTGTGGACCTGGGGCAGGCAGAGCAGCCCTGCTCCAGTTCCTCATTAACACGGTTTTCTGGCTCTCTGTCAATTCTTCATTTTATTGGCAAGGCCTCTCTTTTACTTACAAACGTCTTCCAAGAAGGTCTGGCTTTCACTATAAATTTACGACCATAAATTCTGAGATGGTACACGTCACCCTCTTAATCTAATTGAGCCAGCACATCATTGTGAAGACATCATTTTATTTGAGGGGGGGGGTATTAGTTGCTATGGTTATTTGCTGAGACCAACAGAATATGTGTTCTCTCAATTGGATTTTTGGAAGCTGCTATCTGAGAATGACAGAGGTGTGCCTTGCTAGAGGAATATCTAGTATATAGCCTCACCATTAAAATGATTAAAAAAAAAAAAGCACAGAAAAAAATACTTTGAGTGGAGTTCCAGAGCTAGTAGGGACCCTATAGATCAAGTAGTTCAACCTCCTGGTTTTCGGATGAGTTCTCTGAGGCCTAGCATGTTAGGTAACTTTCCCTAGGTTTGTGCTCCTGGTTGTTCACAAGAGCAAGGATGCAGCCCACGTCTGGTTCCTGTTTTAGGTTCTCTTCTGTTCTTCCTGCTATAGTTTAAGTCCTCTCAAGGAATCCGTTCTTCCAGTATAAATGAGGCCCTCCATGCCCTATGTGCTGTCCTGGAAGGATGAAGACACTGTCATCTTTGCTCTCAGGGTCTCGGGTGTGAATTCCAAGTCTTGCCTCGAAGAGTATGGTCCTTGGACCAGCGGCATTGGCATTACCTGGAAGCTTGTTAGAAATGCAGAGTCTCACGTTCCCAGGCATACTGAATCAGAATCAGTGTTTTGACAAGATCCCTGGGTGATTGGGTGCCCGTTAAAGTTTGAGAAGCTCTGCTCTAAGAAGGGAAGATGTTCTAGAAGCAAAAGCCAAGTCTCAAGGCCCGAGCCAGGATCAGCTGTCCCTTCCCCATGCAGTGGTATTGCCCCACAGGATGCTCCCCCTTCTCAGCCTCTGCCCTAGCTCCGCCCCCTCGGGCCCCTGCTGGCCTTCCCAGTACTAATCTGACCCGCTCTCCCTGCAACCCTGCAGACCCTTTGGTCTGACTTGTGTGGTTTCTTCTTCCTGCCCCCCCCCCCAACCTTTTCTAACATACATATTTCAGGGGCAAAGCACAAATACCATCTTCTCAGGACGCTCACTTCAGGCCTGTGCATGCTGAAAATCCCATTCACCTTGGATGTCATGTTACCACTCTCACTCTTAAATCTGTTTCGTCTGGGCCTAGCCTCTGTCCCCAGGCAAATGACAAAAAGGGTTTGATGATACCACCCTTTCTCCAGTACATTTGAGTTTAATAAACTTCTCAAGAAGAAACCCATACTGCTTTAAGTTATAGTTCAGTTAAAAAACAGTGTTATTTAGTCCAGGATTTTTGCCTTTGCTTTCATCTGCAAGGTGTGAAAGGCAATTTTTAATTTGCAGTTGCATTAGGGCTTTCTAAGCATGTGAGGAAAACTCTTAACGACTCAAATGCGTTTTTCATAGTTCACTAGAATGGGGTCTTTGATTAGTTTGGTGAATCAATGAGGCAAAAATTTCTTAATTCTTATGCTAATTAAGATTCTCCTTTTGTTGATTTTTTCATCTCTAACCTGCAAGTAAACTTCTACTCAGCCTGTGTTTGTAAGCCTCTAAGCTACCAGCATATAAGAACTACCCTGTGCTCTGCTCGTTCATAACGTGTTTTCTTTTCTTTCCTTTTTTTAAAAATTCCCACGACAGCCCTGTGAGGTACGTTTTATCTGCATAGTTATAGAAACGCTTGGAAAGGTTGAATAATTTGCTCAAAGTCATATAGCTAGTAATTGGCAGATCTAGGATTTGAACCCATGTTTGTGGAGTCCATGTACTTCACACTCTTCTGATTTGCCCTTGACTTGATCTGTGTGTGTGTGTGTGTGTGTGTGTGTGTGTGTGTGTGTACATTTGTACTTCAGTGGGCTGGAAATACCCTCTTTTTTTCCTTCTTTCTTTTACTTGATTAGTCCCTCTCAAAATGGATTTCTTTGTTTTAACTAAGCAAACCATCACTGTTTCCCTTGAGGGAGTTTTTCCTCTGCTGACTTGCTGTCTTACAAGGTCTTGGGGGCATTATGTAAATGCAATTGTTCTGAATCCTGTACCTCAGTTCTCTGTGTTCTCGTTCTGCTTTGTGTTAGTGCTGAGTGATTCAAGTTTAGGACTGTAGTCTCTAGGATTTGTGTTTTCATCTGTTGACCTAGAACAAAGAGACTGCCAGTTATTTTTCTAACAAAATTTTTTTTTTCAGGATCAACAAAGAATTGCAGTTTGGTGTCTATAACCATGGTGAGCTGCATATGAGTCCCTGCGTGGCAAAGACAGGAGAACTCTTTTAAAAGAGGGAAAAAGGAAGTTGGTAGGGCTATATAGTAAACAAAGAGTCCATTGGAGGAATTGAGTATTCAAAGTATAGCAGCTTTTCAGTGGCTGAGCTCTTGCCAACAAGAAGAGGAAGTCTTTCTACTTCCTCTTGGGCTCTGCTATCATCATCGGGTGCGGGAGCTCCTCGTTTTCGCCTCCCAACTCTATTTTAATTGAGGTTTTCGTTTATTAATTTTTACATTTCACCCTTTTGGTCAGGCTCTTTGTCTGACAGGATCACTGATCAAGAGTTAAGTTTTCTGGTTTTAGCGGGCTTTTTGTCCCTCAATACCAGGAAGGATGTTTTCTGAGTGTAGTGTCCCACATCGGAAAGAAAGTGCATAGATAGGAATCCTATTGAAGTCACATCTGAGAAATAAGGAAGTGTAGGAGGGAGAACTCTCAGGCAGTTTTATCTAAAGTCTATATGTTATCAAGGTCATAGTCGTTGGAGAGCATCTGAGGCATTATGTTAACATCAAAGGTTTGGCACACAGACTTCAGTAGGCCTGGTCCAGATACCTTAGAAAAGCTGTCTCATCAGATATCTTCTTCAGTTCCAGGAAATCTTTACATTTAGGTCACCAGATGATGTGCAGATCCAGTTGTTTGGTGCTTTCTTCAGGTGTGTCATGTAAATACAAGAATATGTTCCTTGTATTTTGGCAGCACAAAAGTTGGTTAGCAGTATCTGATAGGGTCCTTTCCAATGAAGTTGAAGAGCGTCTTTCACGAGATGTCTTTTCTAATAAATGAAATCTCCAGGTTGCAAGGTGATACTTAAGGTATTTGTCTCCTGAGAGGGCACTGTGAAAAGACTGCACTACCCAAATGTTTATTTTTAATAGAAGCAATTAGGCCTTTGCAATATTGGAAGATCTTTCCTTTTATCATTCGTGGGTTAAAAGAAGGAGGAGCCAAGTGCATTGGGCGTCTTGTGACTATCTCAAAGTGTGAGAGTTTGAGTTCCAAAAGGGGTGAATCTGAGAGTTAGAACTATCAATGGCAGTGCCTTTGGCAAAGGTATGTGGAGGGCCTCTACAAATTTTGCCAGTGGGATGTTAATAATGCCATTAGCGCATTTGACTGAAACAGAGGATTGAGGATGGTGGGCACCCTGAACATGTTGTAAACCTAGCCAGACAGCACAGACTTGTTGAAGTACTTGACCAGTAAAATGGGTTCCATAATCATTATGAAGTTTGAGAGGAGTTCCCCAGGGAGGGACAGTCTTTTCCAAAAGAACTTTAACCACAGAAGAGGCAGTAGCCTGTCTGCAAGGTAAGGCTTCAGTCCAGTATAAAAACATACAGACAATGACTAAAATAGATTTATATCCAGAAGACCGAGGAAGTTGTATGAAATCCATTTGCCAAACTTCGAATCGTCTATCGGGCAGTTTAAAATGTTGGGGAGCAGCACGCAGGCTTCCTTAGGTTGTACTTTGGACAAGTGCAACAAATGAGGTAGGGACTTTCTGCAGCCCTGTTAATGTTTCCCACCAATATGGATTCGCTTTCATCCCCACTTTTTAAAAATCATTTTGTTAACAGGCCAATGGGTTAGTGGATGTGCAGCGGTGAGGAGTCGGGATTTTAGAATATCCACAGGACTGAGTTGTTATCCGGTCTGAATCAGTGCTTTCTCTTTTTGTCAAACCAACAATTGTTGAATTTTCAATTTTGTTTTTCCTTTTTTGAAGCCAGTTGTTAGGCTGCTCTAGCCAACTTTTCTAAGTTACCATTTGGGGAAATATCTATTTGGACCACGACAGAGGTTTGGCTGCTCTTGGTTTCTTTAAGGGCGGCATTCCTTGCAGAAATGTCAGCGAGGTGATTTCCCTCAGCTTCCAGAGAGTCAAGTTTAGAATGCCCTGGAATCTTAATAATAGCTAAAGCGGTGGGTAAAAGTATGGTATCCAACAGTTCCTGAAGGTATGCTCCATTTTTCGTTTTATTTCTGCTGAAAGTAAGGATGTCATGTTGCTTCCATAACATTCCCAAATCATGAGCTGCTCTGAAGGCCTGTCTACTATCAGTATAAATATTGGCAGTTTTGCCCTTGGCTAAAGTCCAAGCCTGTTTAAGATCGTATAATTCAGTCTGTTAGGCTGAAGCAGCCAGAGGTAAAGATGTGGCCACCACAATATCAAAAGGAGTTGGAATAGCATACCCAGCCCAGTGTTCACCATTGTCATCTTTTACATAAGAACCATCAGGGAACAATGCGAAGTCACTCTTACCCAGAGGAATTAACTACAGATCATTACAAAGAGTCAAGAGGTGATCTGCTGGCATTGAGCAGTTGTGAGGGACTTTTTGGGTGACAGCAGGGAGAGGAGTAGCCAAGTCAAGCTTATTATTTTAGGAGGTGAGGTGGCGCTGACTGAGAAATGTGGACTGTGATGGAAATTCAGGAGGGCTTCTATTGCAGGAGATACAAAAATAGTTAAAGGGGGTATATCCTATAATGAATCTCCTGTTTGCCTTAACCGAAAGGGCAGTGGGAATGATGTCTGTAAGGCAGAGGGCTTTCCCTGTGCCAGGGTGCCCAGTTGCTGGCTGTAGTACCCCGTGGTCGATGGTTGTTCTCATGTTTTGGGCAAGTACCCCAAGGACATTTCCTTCCTTTCACTTCCTTCTACAAAAGGAAAAAGGGAATCTGATAATCCGGAAGTCCAAGGGCAGGTGGCCTCATCAACTTCTCCTTCAAAGCCTTAAAGGCTGTGTCATCGGGTTCTTCTTATAAAATTGAGTTGGAGTGTTTGTTCTTTAGTAAAAGACTTAGAGGTTTGGCCATAAAGAGAGAAATTTGGAATCCAGTTTTACCAATAACCAGCTAGCCTGAGAAAACGTCACAGTTGGTGATTAGTTTTGAGTTTTGGGAAACTTAGGACCCCATGAAAACTATCTGATTCTAGGTATAGCCTTGGTTCTGATATCAGATACTGAATCTGGATTTTGGCAAACCTCAGTGTTTTTCCTTGGTAACCTTATGTCCCTTTAAGGCTAAAATCTTTAGCAAGTGAGTGCTGTTTTCCTGTGAAGAGTCTTGAGAAGGAGAACAAAGACGCAAATCTTCCCCATATTGCAACAAACTAGAACTTCTAGGGAACTTTCTATCATCTAGATCAGCCTTCAGGACTTTTGAGAAACAAAACCCTGAGGCATTAACTGTCCAGGTGAATTGTTTTTTCTTCCCAAGTGAAGACAAAGTGGTATTGGCCAACTTCATGGCTGGAATACTGAAGAATGCCCTGCACAAATTAATTACAGTGAAGAATCTGCGTCCAGCAGGACTGGATATTGGTAACGTATGAGGGTTAGGGACAATAGGGTGTTAAGGGATAATGCTGTCTATTGCTCAGAGTTCCTGGACAGACCTCCACCCTTGAGCCTTAGAGTTTCTCACCAGCAGAATAGGGGTATTGCAGGGACTAGTGCAAGGGATAGTGAGGCCTTAAGCCTTATACTCTTCTATTATGGGGTTTATACCTTGAAGGCCTTCTTACAGGGTATTGATTCATTCTGGGGAGAGGTTTTGAGGCATCTCTTTGAATCTTGATGGGAGATGCGCTATGCATTTTGCCAATATCAGTTGGAGATTTTACCCAGACGCAGGTTGGTAGCTGATTCAATAAGGAAGAACGATCAGTGCTTCCAGAATCAGCCCTAGTGTCATTAGAAATGGAGCAAATATAAGATGTCAAAGGGTCATTTAATTTGCCTGGTTGGCTGCTTTGACAGCTACTGTCAAATTCTACAGTTAATTCCCCCTTTGAGGAGAAAGAAATTTCAGCACAATACTTTTCTAAGAGATCTAAGCCTAATAAATGGATGGGGCAGAGGAACTAAGGAGAATAAGGTGTTATTTCTCAAAGGGCTTACGTTAAAGGGAATAGGTTCAGAGACAGGAACCTTTTGAGGTTCATTAGAGATCCTCATTATCTGAACTGTCCTAGTACCCCGAAGCATGGCTGTTTTGTCATAGTTGCGTTGAGCACCGAGGGTGCTGAGCTCTGGTGCCATTTAGGACTGGAAAAGATTCATCCCTAATCTGGAGAAATGTTTCTCCAGGCTGACTTAAGATGGAGGATTGGGAAGAGCCCCATAGTTTCTTGGAGCCCTGCCACTGAGAATCCAGAGGACATTGGAAAGGCTGGTATAGAGGGCTGGAGGTGCCGGAAGCACTTAGATTTGTAACAGCCTCTTTCCAATGTCCTGGCTCTTTGCAGTCATAGCAGAAACTAGGAGGGTTTTGGTTTCATTTTGGGGCCTTCATTTGCTGGAGTTGAAGATTAAGAATTATAAGTAGTCTTCCTTTTAGGTGACTCAAGTAGAGCACAAGAGAGCTGGTTTGCCAGATTCACTAAAACTGGCATGGACATATTTTCCTATTTCATCCTGGTCCTTTTTACTAGAAGGGAAAGCTGCCAGTTCAGCCTACTAATAAACATAGCGTTAAAAGCTACGTGAGTGGAATCAACATCTGAAGGGAAGACCATAATTTCTTTTAAAAATAACCTGAAGTTGATTGTAACAGCCATGAACAGGTTCATCAGATTTTTGTTTGAATTCCTAAATTTTGTTTCAATCAACAAGTTTTGGAAAAGCCCTAGGAATTACCTGATGAAGTTACCTAGTGATTGCCTGAGCCCAATAATATAGTAAGTCAGTGGACTGTTCTCCCAGTTGTAATTCTAGAGACCTTCAGGGTTTTCCTTTTTAGCAGGTTTCATCCAATGTTGGGCCTGGCCTTTACCCATGAACATATAAACTAGCTGATGTAAGTCAGAGCAAAATTAGAATGACTTCATTAGATTCCTCAGCAGTCTGTGAAGATCTTTGGTTACTTCGGGAAAATCTTTGATTGTAGCTTGCAGTTCAACTTCCATCCAGGGAATATAAGAAATTAAGGGTTTGGCCTCTGAATCCTCAGAAAGGTTAATTTTAAAGGGTCAGATGGCATCAGAGGCCAAGCCTGAGATAAGGAACCGAGGAAGAGGAGCCACAATCTTCAGAAGCCATTTCATCTTTCTTTAATCTTTGGTTTGCCTAAGTTGATCTCAAAGTCTTATTTTGCAGAGAGGCAATTTTAGGCTCCTGATGCTTTGTGGAAGCTTCAAAATACCAATCAAAATAGGCATTTCATTCAGTTTTGGACATTTTTGAGCTATGGTTGTCCAATTTGGTTTTAAGAAAAGTAAGTTTGGGGATTTTGAAAGTTCCCCATAATGACCATTGATGTTCTAAATTGCCTTTGGGTAGGTTGGTCCATTTAGTTAGAAATGCACATGAGGAAGGATTGCGGTATTGAAACAAAATTGGCTAGAATCCTGGTGTGTGTGTGTGTGTGTGTGTGTAGGGGGGTGCCTTCAAAATATTCTGATAACTAGGAACCCACCTCTCAGAGGTTTTTGTTTTGAGTAAAGAGTAATTTTCAACCAGCCTAAACAGCTCAAACAGCTCACATAGTCTGCAGGCCTAATACCAGTCAGTCCTAAGGGAACATTCTGATCCTGAAAGAGCCAGGTTGAAGGCTGCACGCTCAGCTCTGAGGACAACGCTGTAATTCCCAAGGAGTCAGGCCAAAGGTAAAACAGCACAGTTCCAACAGAGCGGTTCAATCCCTGAGGAGTCAGGCCAAAAGCTTAACAGCACAGTTCCAACAGAACAGCCCCTATTTCAAACGGAATCAGGCTGAAGTGACACAGTCCCAGTGAAACAGCCCTGTTCCAGAAGGAATGGGCTGAAGGCTGGCCCAGTTCCAATTGGAACAGCCTGATTTAAAAAATTAGGCAGAAGTGCCAGGTAAGTACTTGAATACAGAACAAGGCCTTAACCAGAAATTATAAAGCCTTAAAATAGATCCCAAATAAAACCTAGAGAGCTTCAAAATGCAAAGAGGGCAGAAGCTTGGATTTGGAGAGTAGGAGAAAACCCTCAGACTCCAGGGTCAAAGAGAAAAGCAGTGAGCAACAGTGGGCTCGATGTGGATACCACCCCTGTTTGCTTACCAGCCTTGAAGTCATCAGGGGTCTTCTCTGGAACCCCATATGGGCCACCAAAATCTTGACCTAAAACAAATAGACTGCTGTGTATTTCTCCATCAAAAAATGGGTTTATTTAGAATCAATAAAGAATTGCAGTTTGGGGTCTCCAACTATGGTGATCCATATGTGAGTCCCCACAAGCAAGAGGAGGAGAACTCTTTAAAACAGGGGCGGAGGTGGGGGAGTAAATTGGGTATACAAAGAGTCCATTGGAGGAGTTGAGAGTTTGAAGTATAGTAACTTTTCATCGGCTGCGTTGTGACAGTCTCTCATTGGCTGAGTTCTTGCCAGACAGAAGGAGGAAGTCTTTCTTCCTGCAGGACTCTGCTATCTTGGTAGGGCATGAGAGCTCACCCTTTTGGCTTCCTGACTCTATTTTAATTGAGGTTTCTGTGTATTTATTTTTACGTATTATAGATCTGATGCTGAATCACTTAACATAATGACCAGTGATTAGCAAATGTTCATGAAACACCTAAGGTGTGACATGCACTGTCGTTAAGCTAGTCCTTAAATCTCCTTATCTATAAAGGATGAAATGCTATCACTTAAACTCTCATTGTTCTTAGGAGGAAAAGCTAATATAGCACTTCGGAAACATAAACATCTTTGTGTACATCATTCGTATGTACTGTTGACCCTTGAACAATGCAGGTTTCAACTGGGTGGGTTCACTTAAACGCAAATATTTTTCAATTGTAAATACTACAGTACAGCATGGTCTGTGGTTGGATGAATCTGCAGATGTGGAGGAACTGTGAATACGGAGGGCTGACTATAAGTTAAACATGATTAACCCCTGGGTTGTTCAAGGGTCAACAGTAATTATGTATACACAGGGGTGATGCTACTGATCACTCATAATTGGACCTGAACTTGGAGTTTTTCACAGGGAGCAGAATTTCTTTGAATCCTTTGTGTTCTCCTTATCTCCACACTGGGTGGTCTATGTACAGTGTCTCGGTTGAGAGGTGTCAAATGGTCATCTGCCAGGGAGAGATATCTTGACTGTGGTTGCATGTTCTTGCAGTGAAGCAGGATGAAAAGTCAGAGTAGAAGTCCCCATACTGAGTTCTGGGTCAGATCCTTAATGCTCCTTCATGGCAATTTTATATTGTTGGGGTAATTATTTGATTAGTATCTAAGGTCTCCTTAAGTCTTTCCTTAGTGGAAGGCTTAATGAGTGTCTTAGATGATCTTGTGTCTCTTCTGTATAAAATTCTGGTTTCCATTTCCTCAGGGATGAAGCCCAAATTCCTTAGCTTGGCATTCAAGTCCTTCCAGAGTTTGTTTCTGACCTTACTTCCTGTTCTAACCTCGTGTCCATCAAGCAGAACTTCCTGGTGTTTCTGGGTAGATCTTCCACTTTTGCAGCCTTTGCTTCTCTTTCCAACTTCTAGAATGCCTTTCCGTGTCTGTCTCCCCTGCCCTGTACCTCCTCTCTTGTCTACATATCCTAATAGTACTGAACTTTTAAGGCTCATTCAAATGCCACTCCCTATTCTTTTTTCCTGGGAATCCTCCTTCAATGGCCCCAGCTTAAATAATATCCCTCTTACACTTCTGTGGGTATTTTTTTTAACTCTTGGATTGCCTTAGCATGTACTGCTTTAATTTATAAGTTTGTATACACAGATTAGACCCTTCTAAATTGTATTCGCCTCAAGGATATGGAATGTATGCATGTCATCTTTTTATTTCTTTGAATGCATTGATAGCAGATTCTCAAATATTTGAGTAAATTAGTCAAAATGGTGTTGTAGTTAAGAGTTTTGGGGTCAGAGGGACCAGGTTTCTTATACTACCACTCATTAACTGTGTTGTTGTGACAGGTTATTTAACCTCTGAGTCTGTTTACCCATCTACAAAATGGAATAATACGTACTCAGTAGGATGATGGTTGTAGGGATGAAATGATTTAAAGTGCTTCGTAGGCACATGTTATGCCGTAAGTATCCAGTAAATTAATGCATAATATATTTAAAGTTATTTTGATATAGGTTAAGGTTGGTTTGAGTCTCTTATGTTATCCTTCTTTGAAGGAAGTTTCCATGTGAATAGAATTAGGAACCTTGTCTGGAAAAAGGATGACATACCTTTCTTTGTTCTATTTGATTTCATTTTAAAAATCAACTCTGAAAATTTCATTAGCCTTAGTGCTCTGGTTGGGAAAACAAAGTCTCCAGAGTCAGTGCTGGCTTTGGCCTCATTTAGGAAATAAAGTTTTAGGGGAAATGGCCTTAGGAACAGCGTGCAGATGTGTAATCAGAATGCACGTTATGTGATGAGATGTAGTTGATTACGGTTGGTGGGCGTGTCTTCCTCTGGTGAGATGAGAGGCTTTGTGAGTCCGCTCCAGCCAGATTTGAAAAAATGCAAGACACACTTTGGTGGTGACTTCATCCCTCCAGCCCCTCCCCTCCATGTCTCAGGATAAGGATAAGATGAATATAAGCCCTTGGAAACTCTCAGGACGGTTCTTCCCCTGTGGAGGCCAGGACCCCTCCCTCCATTGCTGATTGAGCATCCACTGGGTGAGCGTCTTCATCAGTGGGACAGGATCTGTCCCCAGCACTGCATTTGAGGTTGGCCCTGTCATTTCTCCTTGAGTCTCCTCACACCTTCTCTGATACAGTTGATCGCCACCTAGAGGCCACAGGCAAGACTGCGCATCACAGAAACCAGACAAATCTATTATTGTAAGAATTGAACAAGATCTGTTTCTTTTTGCTCATATACTGTCGAGTTGAGGCTGTAGAGTGGCATTTAACCAGGGGCCATCCCTTGCTTCCCTTACAGTTAAGCAGTGGAACTAAGTTTAAAATGCCACATGTGGACTTGGGGAAACGGTGAGTGGGGGAAATGCTTCTCTCCAAGCACAGTTTTTAGTGGTATGTATTCTCAGCTTGCCCAGGTATGGGGCAAGAGAGGAGTCTCTGGGAACACTTCTTTCATCTGTTTTAGCTTCAGGCTTGGGGACGTGCCTGAAAGAGGACACCTGTGACCAACAGTTGGCATGTTTCCAGCTCATTTGTCTTGGTCACTTCGTATAGAGAAGGTTTTGCTTCCTGCCAGCTCATTCTCCAGCTCTGTGGGAATCTTCCTCAATGGACAACGGCAGGGGAGGTGGTTTTATGTTAAGAGTAAGCACATTCTTACACACTAAGCTCCAATCTGATTTACATAAATTGGAAAGTTTCTCCTAATCTACCTAATCTGCTTTTTTTCACTTGTCAGGCATAAAATCAGAGGTTCAGCTTTGATGAGTGTAATGAACTATGGAGTACCCGACTTCCTCTCTCCCTTTGTTTTTCCTGTGACACCGGCTCTCAGCCAGACACTGTGCTAGGTTCTGAGGCTACAGTGGTGAGGATGAAGGGACACAGCCCTCACCCTTATGGAACTTACCAGTCAGGGAGATACTAATCAAATAATTACCCAAACAATATAACATTGCTGTGAAGAAGAGGTACAGAGGATCCTGGGAGTGAAATTGGGGCAGAGCTTGGCCTGATTAGAGAAGTCAGGGAAGGCTTCCTGGAGGAAGAATCTGCTGAGCTGAAGGCTGTAGGTAGGAGCAGGGCACATTCCAGGAACTGGCAGAGTCCAGGGCTTCTAGACCCCACTGGGAGGTGGCAGCCTGGACCCTGCAGGACGTCGCAGGCCTTTGGAAGGACTTTGGTCTTTGATCTTAGAGCTCTAGAAGCCATGGCAGGATTCACTGCTGGAGCTGACACGTCTGGGTGGAGAGCCGCTGCTGGGACAACAGTGGATGTGGGGAGACCAGGGAGGTGTTCGGTGCCAGGGCTGGTGATAACGGAGAAGTGTGCTTAGGAGGCAAAATGGACCGACTTGGGAAGGACACTGTTGCCGTCAAGGACGACACGTGGGTGTCTGACTCTGACTTGTGTGTGAGGATGAATGGTGGTGTTCTCTGGGGACACAGGATGAGACCCTTGGTTGGCTCTCTGGGGAGCTGGTAGGAGAGGAGAGAGAATTTGGTTTTGAGTGTGTTGAGTGTTGCCTGGGAATGGGGCTTATGGGGAAAAGCTGCAGTCTCTTGGGCTCATGTCTACCTCACAGCTCTCACCGTGGGTCCTCTTGCCTGGGGAATCTCAGACACTGCAAGGCAACTTGTGTGGCTGTGGCCGATCAGATCAACTCAGCAGGTTTTGAGGGCCACCATGCCCAGCCCTATCCTAGGCACTTATTGTGCTTTGTGATATAAAACTGCTTATGAATAATTCCAGAATCATTCCAACTGCAGGGTGATGAGGTGCAGAGAGTAAGTGTTGCAAGTACTTACCTTGCCAGTTGGTCTTTATTAACTGTTTCTAAGTCCAGGGACATGTGACAGAGTAGCAGAACGTTTTAAGGGTAGTTATATCCCATCTTGATGACTTTGGAGGTCAGATGCACTGAAAAGAAATATAATTGTAAAGTTACTTTGAGGCCTTCATTATGTGGTGTTCACGTGCGTGTGTGTTTGTGTGTGTATGTGTATGTTAAGTTTTACCCAAGGAGGGAAAGGAAAGGGCTTGTCTTGCAGTATTACTAGTAAAACTTAACTAATTCAAGGTAGATTCTAGCTTTTAAAAAATGAGGGTAAACCTTCTGTTTTGGTGAAAGAAAGAATTATACCTGGCTTATTCTCGTAAACTCTGCAGGTTAGTACCTGCTGTGGCAGAGCACGGTATCTCCCAGAAGAGAAGGGCACTTTCCCCTGGTCCCTGAGTGAGCAGGCAGCTGTAGGAACAGCCTATCAGGGCCCAGGCCTCCAGCTGCTTCCATCTCCCTTACCTGCCAGGTCTCCCCACTCAGAGGACAGAGCCTGCTTGCTCTGTAAAGCGGAGATTTGTCCTCCCCAGAGGCTGCCAGTTACGCCTTTTCTCTGCTCTGGCCAGCATTCTGCCTTTCGAGCAACAGATGTTTCTGCAAAGTAAATATTATTGATGCTGCTTGGCTGCGAGCTGTGTCTTGCACTGCCTGAACACGGAACCATGGGGTTATACGAGCAGGGTGCCACGGAGCTTGGCATGCACCCAGCGCCGGCACCAGCCTCCCCTGCCTTCCTCTCTCCTCTTCCTGGAATGTGCGTGTGAGGTTCCTGTGTGCATCACAGTGAAGGCTCCAGAAGGAGATCTCTGTGCAGCTGCACATCCACACTCATCACCTACGTAAGAGGCCAGCAGTCTTTTTGGGTGGAAGTAGCCAAGAAGCAGTGGCTTTGGGGATGTTCCCTTTTTGATGTCCTCTCCGTTGTTCCAAGTAACAGAGGGGAGTCTATCTTCATGGTGTCAGGCAGCATCGTGTGACAAAGGAGGATCTCAGGTCTGAGAACTCAGTCGAGTCACAGATCCACTTCTAGAGGTTGTGTACTGGTTTTTGTTTTTGTCTTTTGGTCTTTTTAATTTAATTTAATATTGATTGATTGATTGATCGATCAATTGGTTGTGTGCTCTTGGCTTCTCTGAGCTCTCAGTACGGGGAGTCATGCTCACCTTCCCTGGGGCCTGCCACTCGAGGACTCACATATTGAGGAGGAGGAGCCCAGCTGAGGCTGACAGTGCACAGAGCTCTTGGTGTGTCCCGCTGGATCTCCTGACAGCTCGGCAGCCTCAGTAGGTCTCCTCACTCAGAGGCCGACAGCTTCTGAGTGAGGTGAGATGACACAGACTCTGTGACAGCCCCCGGGTTTGTTAATTCTCTGGTGAATGAAGGAGTTGAAACTTGAACCCGGGAGCCCGTGGAGGTTGGGGTGAGGGCAGGGGGCTGCAGAAGGAGTTGATCAGTGTAGAACCAGCCCCTACCCACCCCCGCCGTGCAACACACATGGAGAAGGGAGGTTCTCCAGAGCAAGCTGGAGATGCTGTTCCAAAGACTGGGGTGTAGATGCTAAATAAGAAAACAACTGGCATCCACTGTACCTTTTACCCTGAGATCTCCCTCCCGTGCGCCATTCAAGCCCGTGGTGAGTTCCTTTCCAGGTTCCGGGAACTAGGAGTCTCACTCTACCCAGCTGTCCTTCCTGGCCCGCAGCCCAGTACTGACTCCACACCAGGACTCATTACCTCATCTCCCATCCAGGGGACCGGCCTCCTTATCAGCTTCGTGGGGCCCTCATAGCTTCTCAGCTGCTGCCGTGGTGGGGTGTGCTGCGTGCCCGCGGATGGGGATGTCGGCTCCTGGTCATAAGCTAGCCGGCCTGCCCCTGGTTACCGGGGGCTCCTGTGGAAGGCCCACAGGGGTCCTGTTGTGTGTTAGTAGCCACGCCTCGCTCCTGCTTGGCAGCTGCTCCTGGCAGTGCCGCTGTTCAGGTGTGCGCCTGAGCATGGGTGACGTTTCTGCTTTTTTCCGCTTTGTTAAGAAGCTGGTTCAACTTGAGTCTCTCTTGCCCTACTGGGGAGGCCCCGGAGGGTTGCCGGGTGAACTGAGAAGCTGTCCTGTGCTTACCGCTTGCTTAGGCCTTCCTCTGTGAGTTCTGATCTGAGGAGCATTCCGACAAAGCCGAGGCTGAGTACCACCCGCCCACATTCCAGGCCCCGCACGCTCTGGGCCTCTCGGAAGGTGCCCTCTCCTATTCGGAAAGAGCATTCTTCCTTGTTTTCTTCCTGCCTGCCCGTGGCCGCCCCGCCCTTCCTCCCCACGGTGTTCTGACCTTCAGATGCATCTGCTTCTTTCTTGGCTTGCCAGGGAGTGATTTGTGTTCTCAGGGAGCTCCTCAGCCTGGGTTGGCCTAGTTTTAAGAGATGCCTACTTTCCCTGCCAGCATCTTGGGACTTTTTTGCCAAGAACCGTTCCATTAAAGTGACCGAACCAGGGAGGGACCGGAGACCCCTGTGTTCTTCTCCACAAGTGTCTTCCTCTTCTGCTGTCTAACGAAGGGCCTCGTACAAGCCATAACTACCTCGGGACCCACGTCATCCGAGCTCAGTTTGGGAGAGTGGTCCCGGAGCGGGAGCCTCTGGTATCCATGCATTTTTCAGAGCCCTAGACCTGAGAGCATCAGGTCGGCCCCGTCTGGTTCTTACACTGGCACCATTGCTTGGAGTGAACACTGGGATTGGTGAACTGAACAGTGGGGGTTGGATTTGTATACAGTGCCTGCCCCCCTACCCACCCCCTCATTATTCAGCACATGTGGAGCACAACACACTGCCAGGTACATGGAGAGGAAACAAACAGCCCAAACCAAGAGAATAACAAAATGTGCCCCCCTAACCTCAAGGGACAAATCTGGAAACTAGAAAAGGGAAGAGCGCAGGGTCATGGGTGCTTTTATTCCAAGAGGCTGTGTTGATCTGTGAAGCCAGAATCCCTGACCCCACTCTCCCCAGGATCTTATTAAAGCCAGACCTCGTTGCCAGTTATGCGTCATACTTCCCTCCTCTGGGAATTTGGACATAATGCCATTTCCCCTTCAATGAGGGAAACACGTCCGGGGGTAATTTGAATGATTAGCTTAATCTGCAGGAAGGCTGCACGTGGAATTAAGTTAAGCACATTTGGGCCAAGCGGCTGTGCCTGTCAGGCCACTTAAAGGTACCTTGGTGCTTTATACCCTTCCCAGAAGCTGAGGGTTCAGGAAGGATCATTGGCTTTTATTACTGTCGTAAATGAAAGCTTATTTTTTAAATTTGACAAGGGCCTCTGAGAGAGCTTTCTTTATAGATACCATGTGTGGGGTGTGTTTTTACCCCAACGCAAAACGTTGCCAGGGCTTTGTTCTCATGGCACTGGTGGAACGAGGCGACCCAGGGAAGTGGTTCAGGCGGAGATTTGTCCGCCGGGGGCCCAGGGCGTTCTGAGCACTCGGGCCTCACGCGGGCTTGAGTTGGAAGAGGAAATCCGGGTGCTCCTGTGCCACCCAGACAGTTCCATACCCCCCACCTCAGGCCAGTTTGTCATGTGAGTTGGACTGGGGGGAAATATTGTTGAGTCCGACACGGGGGCAGCTTCACTGACCACTCGGAGGGTCAGCAGCAGAGCTGACCCCCCAGGGCTGCAGATGTTCATGTGGGCTCCGCCCGCCGCTTCTTCCCCCACCTGCTTAGGCAAGTGGATTCCCACCAGTGTGAGATGGGCATGGCAGTGCTCGATGAGGAGTTAGAGAGGACCAGAACTGTTAGAGCACGTGTGATAAAAATACTAACTTCTAAAGCACATCAGTTATTTCATTGTTATAAACGAGTATTTACTGTTTCGAATTTACATTCTTTTGTGCTTTGAGATGGACTCGGGAACAAGTCTGCCAGCGACTGTGTTAGTAGAAGGGCTAAAAAGTGCAGCAAATTTGAAAGCCAGTTTATTTCAGTAATTTGTGTTTCTTACTCTTTTTCTTGCTAGATTTGTCTTCAGCGAAGCGGAAATTTGCAGATTCCCTCAATGAATTTAAATTTCAGTGCATAGGAGACGCAGAAACAGATGATGAAATGTGTATAGGTAAGTTGTAACCATGTGCAAGATTTTAAAAAAGTGCACCATTTACCACAACTTTGTGTCCTCGCTGAGCCTTTCCCCTGCGATAGGATGTATGTAAGTGTCATAAATGAAGAAGTCCATAGTAACAGTGGAGGGGGCTCTCCTGGCCTCCTACTCAGAGTCCTGGGGTTGCCTCTGCCACCCTCCAGCCTGCAGGAGAAAGCTTGAAGGCTTGCACTGAGGCCCTTCTCTCCACCCTTCTGTAGCATTCTGCTTCTGGCTGGTTTTGTAGCATTCTCTCCCCCAACCACAGTACTTTAGAATAGAACACATGCAGAACATGAGTACATGGGGGATGGTGAGGGGAAGAATTAGATCAGAGGTTGCAAGTGATAGCTTGTGGGCTGAGGTCCTCGTGAGCTGTGTTTTCTTTGGCACTCATTTTTTTTTTTTTCATTGCATTAACACATACATTGAACTTATGGAAAGTTCCAGGTTTCCAGGTTCTTTGCAAATTGGGGAGTCTGATCAGCTGCCCCCACATTCTTGCCTGGCAACAGCTTGGCTGGAGCTTGTGGCCACTGCTGCCTTAGGATGGGAGAGGAGCTCAGGGTCCAGCTCACCAGGGCCCCACCTCTTCCTTTGCCTCCTTAACAAGAGGCTGAGAGTGGGGTCACCATTCATCACCTCACTGTGCTGCGTCACCCTTCACCATCCCCTGTCTCTTCTGTGGGCAACATTGAGCACAGAGGATTTGCAACAGTCAGGACAGCTGTTTTTGCCAGGGCCTAGTCACTGCACCTTATTCTTCTTCCATTGGGCATCTTGGTTGACTCCATTATTAAAAGAGCAAGAGTTGAGAAAGTTACACTGAACTAATGACGTCAGCAAATTAATGATGCCTGTGGAGTCCCTGTTGCCATGCAGAGTGTCAGGATCAGGTGACCGGGAGACAGCTGTAACTCCTCAACATACGGATGCTTTTCCCAACATGACAGGAATGTCTCGAGTGTCCTCAGGGCTCTTGCACTTGATGCCCATTGCCCTTGGGAATGATTCTGGTGAAGGAGTCTGTCCACGTGTGGCTGCTTTGCTGCCAGCTATGGTGCAGTAATAAAGGGCTTGAGGATGCAGGGAGGAGGAACCCAAGGAGAAGCCAGAGGGGTGGCTTCCCATGCCAGCAACGTTGTTGGTTTAACGTGGGTGCCAAGAAAAGGCTGGGTTCTGACGCAGCCCCACAACAAAGGTTGAGGAGGTCGAATCCTGGTCAGGAAATTCTTCATCTCCTAAGAGGAACTCTACCCGGTCCGGCCCTGAGCCTGGGAGCCGGCCAACATCCCATCAGTCCTGGGTATTCTCAGCAACAGGCAGATCTTTTCCTTGAAGGAAGCCCTTCCCTAGCTAGAGCGCCCGGTGGATTATCCTGCATTCCTGGGTCTTCCTTCATGGTTAATGATTAAAAGCTAAGGGAAGCTTTGCAAAGGGTTGTCTTTAGGTTTCTGCATAAGCCCAGGGGTTCCAGTCCATAAGGTAATAGCTGTATCTGGACGGGTTCCCAAAAGTCTGTTACTCTTCCTTCCACCTCATGGCCCCTTTCTCTTTTCCAGCAAGGTCTTTGCAGGAATTTGCTACTGTCCTCAGGAATCTTGAAGATGAGCGGATACGGATGGTGAGTATGGCTGGGCTGGCTGCCCTGGGTCCTGGACAGCGCGGTTGCCTCAAGGCAGCACAGGATTTGTTGTCAGAAGAACAGGGTTTGAGTCCAGACTCTGCCACTTGCAGCTTTGGGCTCTTGAGCAAGCCTCATCTGGTCATCCTGGCAGGGTCTCACGTACATGTTAAAGGGTTACCCTGGATAACTTTAGAACCACATTGGTGTCCCCTTGAAGATTCACAATAGGGTGTATGTATAAAGTGTATGACTTAGGGTGGGTCCTTGGAGTTGCTTACCTTTTGGGAGCCTCAAATTCCCTGCTGGCAGGTTGGGAATGAAGGAGCCCCACTCGGCTCCCCTTCTCCTCACCTTATTAAACCCATCCAAGAGCACGTCTCCGTTTTTCATTCCAAAGCACCTAACACAGTGCCTGCCATGTTAGTGGGCACTCACTTAGTAAATGATGGTAACTACACGAAGTTCTTCAGAGAGGCACTGCGCACATTCAAGACCCAAATAATGATCTCCAGGTTCTTAAGATATGTCTTTGTACTAAATGTGGTTCAGCAATGACAGGTGAAGGATTTTGCATCCACAGGAAGTTCTTTTGCATCTTCAAAGCTTCATGCTGACTTGTCCTGAGGTGGGCTTGTCTCTAGGCAGCGGTGCTCCAGAGGCGTAGGGAAGAGTCCGTCAGTGAGCATTTTTCTTCTCCCATACTAACAGCCGGTAGTTTCAGGACTAAGTCTGCTGCCTAAGTCTGCCCGGGCTGCCATAACAAAACACCTTGGACTGGGGGGCTTAAACAACCAACATTTATTTTTCACGGTTGCTGATCTGGTTCCTGGTGAGGGCCCTCTTCCTGGCTTGCAGACTGCCACCTCCTTGCTGTTTCCTCCCAGGGCAGAGAGAGGGTCAGGGAGCTCTCCTCTCTCTTCTTGTAAGGGCACCAGTCCCGTCATGAGGATTCCACCCTTATGACCTAATTATCCTATTGAGGGTGCTAAAAGATATGCTGAGGCGTGTTAAATTTTGATTCGAATTGGGCAGCAGCCCTGACCTAGAAGTGTGGTTAGGAGCACTCCACCAACAGGAGTCAGCGCAGAGGCTTTTTACATAGCAGCCGTGGGAGCAAAGCAAGGAAACAATCTGATCAGAGAGAGCCTAAGCGGTTGCCTTATTTGGGAAAGTCTAGTTGTTTGTGATTGGTTGTCAGGTTTCAACATCTTGACCGTGCGTGATTTACAGCCTTCGGCTTTGTTTTGCTTAGATAGGCTGCTAAGCCATTAGAGCCACCTCAACCTCATGGCCTCCTTGTTTAATTTAACAGGGGTTAGGGCTTTAGTATATGAATTTTGGAGGGGATGCCATTCAGTCCTTAGCCTCGACCAAGACATTCAGCCATGTGCCATCTAACTCTCATGATGACTCTGAAGTGGTGCCTGTATCATCCCCATCGTCCAGATGAAGACACTTGGGTTTACAGCTGTTGAGTAACATACCCAGGATCACACGGTTAATAAGTGGCACAGCCTGAATTCAAACCCAAATGTGTGTGATATGCAAAGAATGTGGGCGTTTCTTTAAAAGTCCAACCGGAGCAGAAGCCTCTCCCCTTCCTCCTCGCAGAGGGAGACACCGTGTGCCTTGGTTGCTCACTGCTGGGTGCTTGAATCAGAATCAGGAGGGTGGCTGTGGCGGCAGCAGCAGGGCTGGTGGTGGGCAGAGGCAGAGGAAGGCTTGTGTGTTTGTGCACGTGCTGGTGCCTAAGAAAGGGAAATGATTCTTTCGAGTCTGATTCTTGGCGGAGTTATTATTTGAGGGTGGTGGGGTGTGGTGAGCAAATCACCAAGAATACCATGAAGATTGCTATGGTCTGGGTGAGGGAACAATGACTGGATTGTACTTTTCAGCTTGCCTCTGCGATTTTATTATTAACGTCAGTGAATCGGATTTCTACTCTCTGCATCTGAGTATCTGGCCTTCGCAAGCCCCTTCCCTACCTCCTCACCCTGTGACAGCTTCATCGTCAATTCAGCTCAGCCCTGAACAGTTGCACCTTCTTTGGGAAGCCTTCCCTGACTCCCTGAGATATTTGACCATTCTTTGTATTTTCTGAACGTCCAATTCAAGCCTCTTAAGTCAATTCAAGACTTATATGAATGACTTAAAAGGCTTGAATTGATTCTGCATTGATCACACTGTGTCCTGATAATCACTTCATGTATCTGTGTCCCATGGGAAGTATGAGTTCTTGAAGGGCAGGGAACGGGCTGCTGTGCGCGCAGTATCAGCACAGTGCTTGGAACTAAGTGGAAGTTACAAAGTCCAAGAAACTTAGTTCCAGATGGACTTCATTCCTCTCCGTCTGCAGCCTCTCGTTTGACAGGCGAAGTGAAGTCTCATGAAGGCTGATAGCATGCAGTTGCAGGACTGGAGCAAGGGCTTGGGTGTCCGGATTCCCAGGTGGGCAGTTAGCGCTTTTGTGTATTTAGCATCTGGCTAGGGCTGGATTCTCACCCTTGGATGCCCATTGTAACGACCTGGGGAGTTTATAAAATACCGATGCCTGGGATGTAAGTATAGAGGTTCTGATTCATTGGTCTGGAGTGTAGCCTGGATGCTGGGATTTCTAAAAGCTTCCCAGGTGAGCCTAACCTTCAGCTGATGTTGAGAGCCCCTGGCTTAGAGGCTCAGCACACTACTGTGAGTTTCAGACTCACACTTGATTTGTAGAAAAGAAGGAAGTAAGTGAACCAGTTAAGCAACATCAAATAACAATAAAAATCAAACAAGTTGAACGACTTTGCAACACTTGAGTGTTAAAATGCTCTTTTCTAGAATAAGGGCTCTCAAAATTATGAAAAAGGTGAAAGGCAACAAATTTGGAAACCCACCTGCCACCCTCTACCCCTCATATGTCCAGTTAGTTCTTTGCTGTGTCCATCTCTGGCTTCTGGCATTTACTCTGCTGGTTTCATTGCGATGGATAGACATGTGACTTGGAAAAATAATGCTTTGTTGCGACGAGATTCCTGAAATAATTAGTTGAGCGACAAGTGAGCAATGAATGACTTAAAAGGAAAGATTGTAAAATATTGTGCTGCCTTAGGAAAGACCATAGAGTCTTAGAGCTGGAACAATCCAGCCCACTCATTTTGCAGATGAGGAAATTAGGGCCCAGAGAGGTTAAATGTTTTGCCCATGGTTACACAGTTGGCAGCCAATCAAGAAATCATTCTTTCATTCATTTGGTTGTTGAAAAATGTTTGAGTGCTTCTTTGTTTCAGCTCTCTTCTGTATTTTGGGGATAGTGGTAGACAAGTGAGCATTTTCAAGTGAGTAGGGTGTGTGCTGTGTGTGTGTGTGTGTGTGTGTGTGTGTGTGTGTGTATGCACGCATGTTGTAATGGTGAACCAGAAAACTTCAGCTGGCTTACATCTTCTGAAGAAAACACTTGGTGGGGTGGTGGAAAGTTTGTCTGGAGTCCATTGGTGGTCAGAGAAGCCCCCCCCCCCCCACCAAAATGGTGACCTTTAAGCTGAGACCTCGGTTACCGTAAATAATAAGTTGTCCATACGAGGATTTGGGAACAGCATCTGAGGGAACAGCTAAATGCAGAGGCTTGGCAGTGGGCCAGATCTGGTCTGTTTGAGGTGCCTTCAGATGACGGGGTAGTTGGGGGCAGGACCTGAGGGGCTGAGTGCTGTGAGATGAAGTTGAAAGGCAGCCAGTGGCAGGAGGCACGATATCCTGAGCCCAGACGAGAGCTGGCCAGGCTACACAGAACCAGGCCTTGGTGGCTTTCACATCACCAAAGGTGAGGTTTTTTTTTGTTTTTTTTTTTGGTGGGGGTGGGAGAGTGGGGTTTGTTTAATTTAGACTCAGTGTTGAGCTACTTTAAATTTGTCTACTTAAATATAACTTGGGTGAATGAGCATTTACAGGATGTCACCTGAAACTCGAAATTTAGCCCCTACTCTGTCACTAGTTCCACTCTGCCTTCCGTGTGGTTGCTTACATTTTTAGAGGGCCTCGTTTTTATTTTTAAAGAATGCTATCTTAATCACGCACAGGAAGAGTATCATTTGAACCGATGACTCGATTTTGATTTGGTGCGCTGCTGGCTCAAGGGCTGTGAACAGTTGACACGTGCACCATGCTGCTGACTCTGATCTTATACTGGGGTGCGGGGAGGCCTTCTGTGGCCAGGGCTGCCCTGACTCTCTATTGATCCTGCTTTTGTGTCGTCCCCCCCCCCCCAACCCCGCCCCGCATTTCCTCTCCAGATTGAGAATGCCAGCGAAGTGCTCATCACTCCCTTGGAGAAGTTTCGAAAGGAGCAGATTGGCGCTGCCAAGGTGAGAATTTCGCAAGCCTTGTTTTTGGATTTTAGGGCAGGAGGTTTGGAAAACATACCGTCTTCTTCAGAAAACCTTCAGAATATCCAAGCCCATCATCTTCAGAGAATCTTGGGTAGATAAGCTTAGAGCCCAGCCCATCTGTTCTTCACAAGGGTCTGAAGTAAGGCTGAGGGTCAACCCCAGAGCAGTCATTCTAGTGTTTTGACATCTGATCGTGTTGTGCTAGTTCATAAATCATCCAAGGGTAGAAAGCACACCTCCTTTGTGGGAGTAGATACCCGTGTGCTTGGGCAATGTGAAACTATTTTGATTGTGGAGGTCTAGGACTCAGAGCCTAGGACAGGGGTTGCAAATTGGGTCCTGCGGGCATGGGGACCCTCCTCTTAGCCCACTTTTGCTGAGTGTGAAAATGAGCCCTCTGTGGTTAGATTTTTAAATTTTTTCAAGAGAAACTGAAAAGTCGGAGTTTTATAGGAAATCTCCTGATTTAAAAAAAAAATATGCTGGCAAATAATTTAAAAATACATATTACATGTTGTGCAGGTCAAAAAGCGGTACTGCCTCAACCCAGAGGCCAGCATTTGTTACCACTGACCTGGAGGGGCTGTAGCTGAAACGTGGCTGATTCTAACCGGTTACAGAAAAACCAGGAAGAGAATTTTATTCATTTTTCAAAGATGGATTCTCTGGGGTCCCCTGCCCTGTGATAAATCACTAGGAAACTCTAGCCAGGGTGACCTTCAGTAGCGTGTTAGAGGCCACCTACAGGGAAGATGTTTTCATTGGAATCAATGAAGGCAAAAGGACTTTCAAGATTTTCTTCCTGTCTCCCCACTCTCCCCACCCCCGGAACCGTGAGTCATTCGGCCGCGGGCCCCTTGCTCCACCTGCAGGGCGTTTTGGGCAACGTCCCCCTTTTACTTGTTGAGAAGGTAAGGGTTTTACTCAGTGGTGAAATGGCCTTGAGGGGTGCCTGCCTGTAGGTGGGAAAAACTGGCTGAAATGTAGCAAAGTGGGGTCTCCCCCCAACCCCCAACCAAGTTCATCTGCTTTCTGAAAACGAATACGATGAAGGTGTGAAGGAGATCTTCTTCAGTTCAGTCAGAGGTTTTCAGAGGGACGGAGGGACCCCGGCAAGGGTTCTTCTTCCAGTTTTATAGCACTTAACTACCAATTTTACAGTTTCCATTTATGAGTAAATTGGAGCTCTTTGGTCTTGTATCAAAGCTTAAGGAATATATAATTCAAAGGAAGTCTTATTCCGTTAAGATTTTGTCCAAGACTTTGAACAAATCCAGTGATAGATGAGAAAATGCCCTGAGTGCCCCTCCCTGAGTTCTCGCCGCCGGCGCAGACCGAAAGAACATCTTCTCCTTAGTGGCCTTGGGGCCAGTGCCTCCCACTCCTGCGCGCGCACACACGCCGGTGGCTGGAGGATCTGAAGAGGCAGCGGCCTAGCAGGCCCAGTGATTGAGTCATCTTTCCAGGAGTCAGCTGCCTCTGAGCACAGATGCCTCTCACTCCGGCCTCTTCCCTGGGCGCTGATTTGAGGGTAACCACGGTTACCACGGAGGAGGAGCTGAAGTCTGATTTGGCTCCTTTTGGGTTAATACCAGTGATTGTAATGACAGGAGTGGGTACTTTTCTGGGGGCTAGAGATGGTGAGAAATACAAGAATAAAGAAGTTCGAATAAAATCATCACTCAGCAGGACAGGTTTCCCTTCTGTCCTCTCATTCCCATTGAAGAATGAACGGTGTGATGACGTTGGGGATGATTTCTCATTTTTTCTTGTTTTCAGTACACCTGTTCCTCCCCACCCCATCCCCTGACACCCGTACTGTGATATCACAGCCTTACGTACATTTAAGAGAAAACAAACAGCAGCCTCTTCACTAGGCGACCTAGGGAGCGGACTCTACAACACCTAGGAGCCAGCAAGAGCTCTGTGGTGGCCAAGTGGCAGTCTCTGAACTTTGCCCCTGTGCTGCTAAAATTACCCTTCCTCCTCCCCTCTGCGCTGGTGCTGCTTCGGTTGCTATAACAACCTGTTGCTACTCGCAGGAAGCAGAAGTTAAGAGTTCTGGGGGCGAGGAGCATTCTTGTGCTAATGTGGCTGCTCTGGGGTAGGGTGGACCCTGGAGCTTGGCGTAGCCGTGGCCCTGTGTTTAAACTTCTGAGTTTGGGGGAGTTTATTTTTCCCGCAGCTGAAGCTGGGATCTGCAGTGAAAGAGGAACAGACACGGCAGACGGTGGTTAAGAGCGGGCCGTAGGGCTAGGCTGCTTGAGTCCAGATCCCACTCGGGCCGCTTGTCTGTTAACTCGGGGAGGTTACTGATGCTCTCTGTGCCTGTTTCCTGAGCTAAGAAATGGGGTTAATGGTAGCGCTTACCCTACAGTTATGAGGAAGAAATGAGTGAGCTCATCTAAAGTGCTTAGAACGTGGTCTGTCGTAAAGTCATTTGATGTTAGCCATTCTCTCCGATACACACAGCTCATTCATTGAAAAGCAGGTGAGCACCTGTTGTGCGCCTGCTGCGTGCCTGCTGCGCGCCTGCTGCGCGCTGTGTGCCGTGTGCAGTGGCGAGTAAATGCAGGTGTGGCTGCTGTGCTGGCGGTGTGCGGTGGTGGGGAAAGGCACCAGACAAGCCCGTAATATCAAATGGTGCCGGGTGCTCTGAAGGGCCACCTTCATGGGACTTGGGGCATGGAAAGCCAGTGGTGTTCTTAACGAGAAGGAGGTGGGTTTAGGTGATGGACCTCATCGCCGCCATCCCCACCGTGGCTGCCGCCGCCATCATCGTCAGGGAATTTCACTGAGCACTCTCCCTGTGGCAGGCGCCCTGCCCAGCACGGCTGGGGTGTTTCTCATTTAGTCCTGACAGTCTGGCGAGGGGCTGGGTGTTGTTCTCCTTATTTTGTTAGGCAGTCTCTGAGCTGAAAGGGGAAGCTTGAGCTGTGATCTCGTCTGGTCATCCTCAGATGAGGGAACCAGAGTCCTGGGGATGGGCAATGGCTTGTGTAGAGTCCGGAGTAATTTCCAGGATCCAGACTCTGTTCTTGATTCACTGCATCACCCACAGTGGATGCCCTGGAAGGCGAACACCATCTCGGTACCTAAGTGAGAGAGTAGTACTTCCTGTCTTAAGAACATTGTCTGAATCCCAGCAGAGTTCTTCCCCCAGAGGTCTGGTTGCTGTTTTCTCAGGACGGAAGCGGCTTGCCATTCTTCTGAGCTCCAGCTGTCCTCTTGAACACAGAACGTGGAAAGTCACAGAATGCCAGTGACTCATACTCATGTTGCCTGGCCTGTTGTCACCTCTGGCCAGCTGCACTGTGCTGGCACAGGGTTCTGTTTTGGGGGGTTGCTGACAAGGGTGGTGGAGAGGCTGTGCGGGCGTTAATTAGAGTCGGAACCCCAGCTCCAAGCCACTGATTTCTGTGAAGGAAGAGAGCTTGCTTGAGTCAGGTGTCTTGCCTGTATCTCTCCTCCTCTGAAGAAGTCACGTCTCCTCCGGCTTCATCTTCACTTGCTTCTGCGTGTTTAATTGTTCATGTATGTAAGCCCTTCAAGCAAAACTGAGATTTGTAGAGATGGTTACATGTCAGCTGAAATGGATGTCTGACGACTCTGCCCACTCTGTGAGGCTTGGAATCCGGCTGATGGCCAGATGAACAGTGTTCTGACATCACGGGAGCTTCAGGTGACGGCTTCTCGGTGATTCCTCCACACTTGGGCTCGGTGTAGTCTGCCCAGAGCACCTGCCCTCTGCCTCCTGCTCTGGGAGGCTCCACTCTTACCCCAACTCCTCCCCTCCACACGGAGGCCTCCCTGGGGCCCGTCTGCAGAGCCTCTGTGACTGCGCCCTGTTCGTTCCCTTCCAGCTCCTGCAGCGGGCTGGGGCCGGCTGGCTGCTTACTCGTTCAGTGTGTTTCTCCTTCTGCTGAAGCATCCCTGCCACGAGGGTGGGGACCACTTTTGCCTTCCCCTCCCAGTGCCTAAAGGATCCTAAGAGAGTGGTTGCTGCTTAGCTCTTCGTTAGATGAAGAGATGCCTCTGAGCTTCCTGATCTGGCCGTGGTTGTTCTCTTGTAGGCTGTGGAGTTGCAGGAAAGTCTCTCCTTTGGGCTCCACATGAGTGAGAGTGAGAATGCTGCACCCAGTTATTAATCTGGTCCTGTGTATCAGCCCAGGGCGGACCTTCCTCCAGCCCCCTTGCCCGCCATCTCCACGGGACTGTGGAGGGAAGAGAGATGGCCTGTGACAGTGTGTCCAGGGTGCCTGAGAATGTGGGCTTGCAGGCAGCTTGTCCTGGGCTCAAACTCCAACCCTGCCACTCTCCTCCTCCTCCTGCGTCTAAGTTTCCTTCTCTGTAAGATAGGGGCTAGAAATAGAAGCTCAGTGGCTTGGTCGGGGAGCAGGGAGTATGAAGTGTAATATGATAGATTATTTTTCACTTTGAAAGCAGTAATTTAGGATAATAAAGCATTTCCCAAAAGGAGGGAACAAATCCCCCATTATTCCATTTCTTTAACTCAGGTATTCTCATTCAACTGTCTTCCCATCTAATCGTTGTCCATAGGTAGCCACAGTCTTGGTAGGATGCACCAAGTTTGTATCATGCTAGTACTACTTTTCATCATATCGTATCTTTCCATATGACCACCTAGTCTTGTGCTGGTTATATTTATTGGGTGTCCTGTACTTAGTTATCTCAAAACTTATTCTTGGGCATCAGTGTTCCTGCTGCTTCCTTCCTTTTTTTTTTTTTTTTAACCCCCCTATTATAAATGATGCCTCAGTGAACGTATTTGGAAAGATAATATCCTCTTTGTTTTGGAATATTCCAATATTCCTCAGCTTAAAGACCCATATGTGATATTCTTGTGTCAAGGATATTTCGCTCTACAGATTAAGAAGTGCTTTTTGAACATGGTTGCAGCTGGATCTACCCTTCGTCTAGATTTGTCCTATTTGAGCTGTAAGTAGGTCTTCCTGTTTGGGGATTAGCGTCACAGGTAACTTCCCTTCTTCCTTGGACTTTGAGCATTCTTGTGAGTTAGAAATTAGACATTTTGGTTTCACAGTGGAAGTTTTTAGTAGGTGGAGTCCTGGCTTTGCCACTGTGAAATACTGGTATTTCCCTCGTTTCTGGCATTGTAGGGGCAGCTCTGTGATACACACCAGGACACCATTGGGCTGTTGAATGGTGGTTGCTTGATTTCATGGGCGTTATTTGAAGCGTAGGACTGGCTGGTCCACTGCTCTCCTGGGTCTGAGGGGTTGATGAAGCTACAAGGGTGAACTGGAAGAGCTTGACCAAGGTTGCTGTTGTTCTTGCAACATTTTATTCTTTTTCCCTTTTCTGCTCCTCTTTTTGCCAGGAAGCCAAAAAGAAGTATGACAAGGAGACAGAGAAGTATTGTGGCATCCTAGAAAAGCACTTGAATTTGTCTTCCAAAAAGAAAGAATCTCAGCTTCAGGAGGTAAGAAACTTTACTAGTATCCTGAATAAAGTATTTAATTAAAAAAAATTTATTGAAGTATTTACGTACAATGTTAGTTTCTAAGGTACAGCATAGTGATTCAGTTATACATTTATATATATATTCTGTTCATTATAGATTATTACAAGATATTGAATATAGTTCCCTGTGTTATACAGTAGGGTGTTGTTTTTATCTATTTTGTATATAGTAGTTTGTATCTGCAAATCCAAATTCCTAATTTACCCCTCCCCCACCCTTTCCCATTTTTGTTTTCTATGTCTGTGAGTCTGTTTCTGTTTTGTAAATAAGTTCATTTTTATTATTTTTTAGATTCCATATATAAGTGATATCCTGTGATATTTGTCTTTCTCAGTCTGATTTACTTCACTTAGTATAATAATCTCATTCATGTTGTTGCGAATGGCATTATTTTATTCTTTTTTATGGCTGAGTAGTATTCCATTGTATATATACACAACATCTTCTTTATCCAGTCATCTGTCAGTGGACACTTAGGTTGCCTCTGTGTCTTGGCTATTGTAAATAGTGCTACTACGAATGTAAGTGTTTAATTTTCACATGATGCTGTGGATATGTGCTGGTTACTCTTTGCCAGGAAATCCTATGATAGGAAGAGGCCTGGAGACCAGGAGCTTCATTCTGATCCCTCATCCTGTGCTTGCTGCCCGTATTGCCTTTGTACCTTCCCACCGTAGCACACCCTGTGTGGCTGTGCAGCCTGTCAGTGGCGAGGGACATCCAGCTGGTCAAGATCCCCCACCTCCTTGTTGGGCAGCCCTCATCACTAGGTTGTGTTTCTTCCTTTCAAACTGAGATCAGTTTTCCTGTGTCTTTCACCCTTGACCTTGATTCTGAACTCTCTTACCTTGCCTTTCGACTTCCTCCTTATATCAGTGATTTGAAGTGTTAGTGTCTGAAACAGTTTGGTCATCCTTCCTTAATGTGAAAAGAAAAAACCAATTATTCCACCCAGTACTTGATGTTAGTTTTTTTTTTTTTTTTAATTGTCACTCATATATTTTGTGCTTTGGTAACCTTGTTTCAAAAAAGTAAATTTTCTGTGTCTGCCCCAGGTCTTTTTTGGACTTGCGTGGGGTCTTTTTAAGAGCACTTCACTTGGAAAGAAAAGGCAGCTTTACAGCCGTGGGGCTGTGCTCATTTGAACTTAGATCATGGAGGTTTGCGTGGCAAGGGGGTTTATGTTTGGGGGAGACATGGCAGTTTTCTAGTGGAACTCCAAATTCGACTATACAAATACCATCTTATTTACTCTTTAAAGGTTTGCTTGAACTGTCTCAGGTTTGTGCTAAAGAGAGGCCATGGCTTCCAAGTTAGCCCTCATTCTTTACTTTCTTTTCTTTTTGAGCAGATTCCATGCCAGTACCTCTATGAGGTGAAAGTTCATATGAAGATGGTAGGGTCCAAGGTTGAAAGATGAAGATACTCAGGAGATGGTGGAGTCCAGTCCCCTCCCCACCGGGCTTTGTTACACACCCTCAGTTAGGAAGGTGTTGTTCTTAGAACTCTTTGCTTTGAAATGAGTGTTTGAACCAGTTGTTTGAGTGATGGATGTGGGCTTAGCAACACCTGTAGCCACAGCAAGTGTTTGTACTGGGCTTTGCAGATCAGTTCTTGGCCAACCAACCAATAGCAATTGAGTCTTTGGTGTGAGCTGTAGGAAGCAGAAACCACTGACCTTTCCTTGAAGATCTTGTGTCTGAGGAGGGAGAAAGGCACCAGTTCAGGAGGAGGGGATTCTGGAAGTAGCACAGCTGCTCAGGTAAATCTTGCCAAATGTGACTGAGAAGGTTAAGGAGATGCTTATTTTCATTGGATGATTCGTAAAAGCCTCTTCCCAGCTCTACAAGGGGATGTGGGCATCAGGAGATACCCAGGGATATGTGGATTGTCCATGATAAATACGTAACTCCATTTAGAATCTGTCCCGATGCCCTCACTTATCAGTTGTCATTTTTCTAGCATCATTTGGCATTTGGGGTTTGGAAACTATAAGGAAGGTCGTTTTGGCTGCAGCTCACGATGACCAGATCTGGCCCACCTGCAGTTTCTAAGCAGTTAGATGACCACGCACCATAGTGCAGTTATTCACGGCTGAGCCAGTGTGTGATTGTTCTAGTGCCCCCCGGTGTTGGGAGGCCCTTAGTACAGCTCTCCTACAGGCCTGGTATCTCTGGAGGGAGGGCGCTTCTCCTCACGGTCTGCTCTCTCCATGCCTGGATACAATACTGCCCAGGTGGTCTGGGATGAGTCCAGCATTTTCTGTTAGGGCCATGCCACTATCATCTCCCCCTGAGATGGCAGTATAGGGACCAGAACACTGGACGGGCCAAGAGATAACTTCTTTTCAAGGCTTGCTCTGCTATGTGGTTGACTGTGTGACCTGGAACAAGTCCTTAGTCTCTCTGAGCTCCAGTTCCTTTGTTTTTGAAATACTCATAAAATGCCTGTCCTGCCTGCTTCATGTATGGAAGGCAAATTACAGCTGCTACTCAAGTAGAAAGTATTATCCTTGTAACTGGCCTGTTCCTCCCTGTCCTGTTCCCAGGGTGGGTGGCATTCTTCCTGGCTGCCTGTTCATGCTGCTGTAACAGAATACCGTAGACCAGGGAGCTTATAAATAACAAAAATTTGTTTCTCACTGTTCTGGATGTGGTGGAGTCCAGGATCAAGGTGCTGGCAGATTGGGTGTCTGGTGAGGCTCCTGGTTCGTAGATGGCTGTCTTCCAGCTGTGTCCTCACATGACAGAAGGTGTGAGGGAGCCCCTTGGTCTCTTTTTATAGGGACTCTACCCTCCTGACCTAATCACCGCCTAAAGGCCCCACCCCAAATGCCGTCACACTGGGGTAAGGGTTCAGCGTGTGAATGTGGTGGTCAGAGGGGCACACATTCTGTCTGTTGCGCTGACTTTGCCAGTATATATTTTTGTGGACATTTTTTCGTTGTGCTTTTTGCTTGCAGTCCCTGTCTTTTACCCATTACACACTTTCTAAGTTCTTTGGAGGAAAGGAGTGGCTGTAGGTCTCCTGGTCTGTTCTCAAGCGTTGCTTTTCATACCTGAGCTGAATTAAAATGAATGAAAATCTCATAGTAATAACAACAATAATGATAGTATTTTTACTAACAACAGCAACAATAATGGCTGCAAATATTTACTGAACGCGTATTGATGGACCAGGTATTATGCTAAGCGCTTTATATGGAGTCTACTCAAATCCCACGGCTACCCTATGATGTATTCACTCTTTTACATATGAGGAGACTGAGGCTCAGAGGTGATGGATAGCCTGCCCATAGCTGGTCAGCAAGGATTTGAACCCTGGCTCCTGGTGCTGGAGCCCTTCCCCTTACCCCAGAATGCTCTTCTCTCTCCATCTCTGGGGGAAGGGTGTTGCTGGGCTGCCCACCAGCCATTGTTATTCAGTGCGACTGTCAGGCAGATAGAATTAGAGAGTGGGAGGGACCTTGGTAATCTTCCAGTTAAACCTCTTAGAATGACCTTTGAAGGAACTGAGTTCCTTGCAGAGGTCAAGTGATAGCTCTAGGTCCTCCAGATATTTAATGATGATTTTCCTCACATTTATTACAAAATCAACTGTTAACAGTACTATTAAATACCTACTACACACTTAATGAAATCTCATTCCTTTGATGATCCAGAAATGTTCCCTGATTGTGGGCTTGAACTGAATACTTGTGAATTCTAGCCCATCCCTGGATCTCTGAAATTGAGTGAAAATTACAGGGCAGTGATGTGGAGTGTGACACTGCCATCTAGTGGATGACTTTTTAAAAGTCAGTATTGTCTTCAGTGGCTCAGAAACTTGCTTCTAAGACAGTAATCATTCGTTGGACAAATTATTCATTGGACGCTTCTGTGAAAGTCTGTTCTAGTGTTGTAGGGAGTGAAATGAATGATCAGAATTTACAGTCCAGGAGGTTATCTCTTTTCCAAGAAGCGCAGAATGGTTGGTGAATCTCAGACGAGCCGGTAGATTGACAGCTTCTCAAGCAACAGGGCAGCAGTGTGCCTACCCAGGGGGTTAGAATCTGGCTTCTGACGCCATCGCAGTGGGGGCTAAGGATGTGGTGAATTCTACGGCCCAGATAAGAGGGGCATTGGCAGGAGAAATGGACCATTCTACTTGGGATTTCTCCCTTTTCCTTTGGCAGTGCATTCCAATATGCTTTCTTTCTGAGTGCTAGGTCACTGGTGGCCACATAGAGATTATTTCATTTGTTCCTCAAGCATCAGTTGAATGCTTGCTATGGGCGAGGCCCCGTTCAGGATGTGGAATAGAAAAGTGAGATGAGGTCTTTGCTCTCATCAACTTTATATTCTGGTAGGCCATACACGAGAAGAGAGAGGAATAAATAAGAGTTTCACTTAGTGATAAGGAAATAAATTGGAAGATAAGATAGAGACTCCCTGTGGTGACTTAACTAAAATAATGTCAGTGAAGGCTTCTCTACTGAGGTAGCATTTGAATGGAGACCAGAAGGAAGAGAAGGAGCAAGCTGGGTGAAAAGCTAGGACAATATTCTTTAAATTGTAGGTGTGTCATCAGATCTGAGTTACTGGGTCATGAAATAGAGTAGAGTAGGTCAGAACAGAGTGAAAAATATGAAAGTGTGTTGCTCTTAATTATACATATATGTTTATGGGGTCATATTGTAAAAGGTATTTCTTACTGTGCATTAAAGTTTTAAAAAATCGAATATTTATCTAGAGGAAGAGGTTTTCAGACAGAAGGAACACCAAGTACAAAGGCTGCATGGCAAGGAAGAGTCTGGAGGGTTAGAGGGCGGGTGGGAGACTGAGTGGTTGGAATACAGGGAGACGTGGGAGGGAGGAGCAGAGGTGGGGGGTGGGCTGGTTCCCCATGGTCTTCAGACCATGGTAGAGGCTGGTGGGGGGGGGTGTTAAGGAGCTGTAAGAACACCGAATTTAGATGTTAGGGAAGGTGTTCTGGCTGCTGAGTGGAGACTGGACTGTGGGGCAGAGAATGAAAGCAGAGAGGCCAGTGAGGAGAGGATGGAACCACCTAGAGATGACGGGCTGGCTTAGGGTCAGAGCAGGGTGGCAGCCCCCCTGCTTAGATGTCCCCGATGAGAACAAGTGACACACACAGGACACTTCTGGTCTTCCAGTTGTTCACACCCTGTCACTCATTTTCTCTGCGAAACGGCTCTACTCAGAGCAAGGGTAGGTCAAGTCACCCCCAGGCTCCAGGCGTGGGAAGGAGACCGGAGAGGATGCGTGACCGGAGCAGGTCCCACCGGCTAGAAAGTGACGGACCTGTGACTCCCAGCCAGGTGGTTGCTCTGCTGGCTCCCGGACTCATGCTGGGCTCTGCTCTTCTTCTCGGAGGAGTTTCCTCCTGGCTCCTCCAGCCTGGCCTGACTGCGGGAAGCCCTTTGCAGCTCTTCAGAGTGACCCTTTTTTCCGTTGCAGTCTCACTTGGCGAGCCCACGCAGGGAAGATGTACGAGGGGCGGGGGGAGGTCAGGCAAGTTGATGCATCCCTTGGAGTAGGCGTGTGGGATCTGCACGACGAGGAAGCTTAGGGCTGCAGGGACTTACTGAACTTAGCTGGCCGGAGCCAGGTGGAAGGCGTGTCAGCCGCTGGTCCAGCAGCCACAGCTGGGGAGGGGGCAGCACTGTCTGAAACGTGGCCTCCAAGTAAAGCTCTGCTGCGCTCAGGTATCAGCTCCCCTGCCCAGAGGCTTAGAAAACAGCCCCGGGCTTAGCCCTTTACACTGGCTTTATTCTGCAGTCACGTAGGGGACTGCCTTCTGCCTGCTGATATGGAAGCTGTCCTGGGAGCAAGTTGCTAGCAGGAGACTTGAATAGATTCTTTGGATTCTTGCCCTTTTCCAGAGTTTGTCATTTTCTTTTCATTTTTGTGATTATTTAATTAATGCGCCCTTTTCTTCATTATGCTGTGACCTCCCTGAAGGAAGTTTCTTTTTGCTCATGACGGTCAATCAATGAATGATTTGGCAAGTCCTTAAGATGCCAGGTTAGCGGTACCGTATTTGGGATAATGCTGTAAAGGTCAGTCCCAGGTTTTTTCCGCAAGAATCTTGACAGAGGAACACTGAATTATTCCTTTGAGGGGCTTTGTCTTTGTAAGGGATGTCGTAGAACGATATTGAATACCTTCACTTCTAAAGAAAATGGTGTTTTGTTTCCTACTAGCAGGATACCCCTTTTTATTTTTAAAAATCACCTTTTTGTCATTGAAATATGCTTTCAGTGTAATTACCTGCTATGAAAGACTGAGTTGGCTTAGCCACGTTGTGGAAAGGGTGAGAGCCTTACGGTGATGGTTGTGGTGCTTAGCACAGCATCGCACATGCCGCTTCACACGTGCTCGGTTTCTCCCCTGGGTTCTAGATCCCAGATCAGTGGCTTAATTGTACCCCCGGGTGGGCCTCTCCAGGCCACACATCTGCACGGAGAGAGAAGTGAGGTTCCAAGGGAGCAATGTAATTACTTTGCTTGGGGTAAACTAATAGTTCATCCTTGTCTGAAGGGAGTATTTGGGACTCATGTGAAAATGTTCTTTTCTGAGGTCCCCTGCCCCCTAAACAGCTTGTTTCATTCATTAGGGAGGATGGAATGAAGATGGCCTGGTGTGTTTTCTTTTTCTCTTGAAAAATCTGTCTTCCAGGGAACCTAGGTCTGCCCCAGGGTGCGGGGAGGGGGTCGAGTCAAGTGGTTTAAGGATGAGCAAGGGTCTCGGAGGCAGATCGCCCAGGACAGAAGTCCCAGCTTTGCCTTATACCGACTGTCAGGTGCCTTCGTGTTAGCTGATTTCATTTTCATCTTGCGAAGTAGAAGCAAATATTATATCTTCTTCTTAGGAATTTAATGAGGATTAAGTAACTAAAATGAATGAAGCCTGAGTATTGACTGAGGTAACGAGTACAGATGTGAGTTTGATGGCTGGTCTAAAGTTGGCGCTCAGCTGACCACTATCATTATTCATATCTGTGTTTCGTGCTAGTTGATTTGCTTTTAAAACCCATCTCCAGGGATTTTTCTGGCCTCTGGCTGAATCCTCTCCTCAGATAGTGACTTGCTGCTTCTTTTAAATCCCATCTTGTTTGCAGGCAGACAGCCAGGTGGACCTGGTCCGGCAGCATTTCTATGAAGTATCCCTGGAGTATGTCTTCAAGGTGCAGGAAGTCCAGGAGAGAAAGATGTTTGAGTTCGTGGAGCCTGTAAGTAGATGCTCAGAGTTTCACTGGGTCCCGGATTCCATCCGCACCCCTCATTCCCACTCATGCCTAGATTATGAAATGCTCCAAGTTGTTGATAAAGAGGTTGACCAGCCCTGATGTGGTGCCTTCTGCTAATGACAGAGCTTTGTCCATTGGCTACCCTGGGCTCTTCCCAGCGCAACCACGGAGATGGGGAGATGGAGAGAGAGCCTTCGGCATTGGTTCCTTCCTGCACGTTGTGCTGCTTGGTTTCCATGTCCAGGCAGGGGAGGGGAGGAGTTTTCGTCTTGCCAAACAATAGTGATGACACCTTCCCGTTCCTCTTTCCTCCCCCAATTCCTCTCTCCCTCAGATCACCCCGACGGAGCAGTCACCCAAGGAGAACTTACTCTTTTTTTTTTTTAATGTCCTGTTTATTCACTTTTTGTCATTTTTTTTTTTTTTGGCAAATAGAGGCAGGTAATTAGGTTTATTTCTTTACTCTTAGAGGAGGTACTGGGGATTGAACCCAGGACCTCATGCATGCTAAGCACGCACTTTACCACTTGAGCTATACCCTCCCCCCTGAGACTTTTCTCTTTTTGCCTTCTAAGTTCCACGCCCTTCCTTATCCCAGTCGTATAAACTCCCAGTTTTCTCATCTGCAAAATGGGTATAATAATTCCACTTATAAAGATGATAGGATAACTGAGTTTATCGGGTAAGAGGCTTAGAATAGAGCTAACCTAGTTGGTACCCAGTTATTATATAATTGCTTTTTAACATCCAGTTAACAATTATTTTTTATTCTGAGGTCAAGGGATTTATCAGTTTCGGCCAACCAGGGTCTCCTCAAATGAGGAAATGAGTCAATGCCAATATAAACAGGGCCTACCTATTTTAATACAGTCTGGTAAATCTAAAAGTGTTTATTTTCTGAATACCATAGAAGATGTCAACAACCCAGCTGTTCTGTCTAAGGAGCTCACAGCCCTCATTGGGGGAGCCAAGTATCTAGTAAAGAGCTAGCCGAGGTAGCAGGCAGTTCAGTGCCGGGTTGGACAGAGTGGAGGTACCAGAGGGCTTTAAGAAGTAGAAAACCATTGTGGTTGGCAGATGTTTTTATGGTCATAAAATGAGGTATCTGGAGAGCTAATGAAAACAATTTCTGGTCTCATGTGAGAATGAAGAGAAAGGGAGAGGGGCTTGCCCAGAGTTAATTAAACATGTTGGAGGGGTTGGATGTTTAACCTTCACTTTTCCACAGAAATTCTTGTTTCTGAACACACCAGTTGATAGGAAGGTGAGTGACTTTAGGAGCTGTGGATCTGGAGAAGAGCTACTGATCATAAAAAGCTACTGACCAGATCAGTGGCTCTCAAAGTCTCAGAAATGCAAATTCTCAGGCTCCACCCCTAACCTGAAATTTGGGGGTGGTGCCTGGTCATCTCTGTTTTTGTAATCCTTCCGAGCGATTCCACTGCACATTAAAGTTTAAGCCACTGGCCTCGATGGTACAAAAGAAGAACATGAAGTAACAGTTGATGACGATATTAGCTGAAGCTGTGTCATGTTCTGTGTAAGGAATAAGAGCTTTACCACCATTATGTTGTTCAATCCTTATAACACCTCTGAGGGCACATACTGTTTTTGTTTTCAGATGAAGAGATGGAAGCACATTTATTTATTTCTCTAAGGTCACGTCTAGTAAATTGCATGGCTGTGATGGTCTGACTCTTAATCTCTATAAAGCAGCATTTGACTGTGTACAGGTGAAACAAGTGGAAAGGAAACCAGCAAAAAAAAAAAAAAAAAAAACCCCAAAAATCTCCCAGAACTAAATTGCTGGGGTGCCTGGTGTGGGTATTCATGTTTTGAGTTGGTTACAGTCAAGGGAATCTTCCAGCTCTTCGAGGAACGTCCGTGCCCATCGACTGTGTTCATTTGTTTCTCAGGAAGTAACTTCAAGTACCAGGATGTTACTGACCTTCAGAAAAAGAAGCAAAATTTTAGTGTGCCAAGGAAGAGGAGTTAGACTTCTGGGATCTAAACCATATATTTTTGTGTGCCCTGGAAGCCTTTACTTTGTGGTTGAGGTACTAAATGTTCTGGAGACTTGGACTGCAGATGGTGACACGCTGACTGCATGAAGGCGAAGCCCTGTTGCGTCTGTTCCCTGCGTTCTTGTAACTGAAGGTTACCTGGAGCGGCTGAGGGCTCCTTCTCCACATCCTCTGAGTTCTGCCCCCTGAGTATTTCTCGGTGCCGTGCCTTCCTGCCCTTTCCCACCGCTTCTGCCCCGTTGCAGGTTGTCTGCTAACACATCAGCCTGACTCCATCGCTCTTGCTGGACAGTACCTGCCAGCTCTCCTGGGCTAACTCATTACACAGATGATCTTTACCACAACCCAGTGCAGTAATGGGTTAAAGATGAGTTAAAGAGCGTTGCCTGGCTTACCCCGCCCAGGTTTTCATCCTTCCATTGGCTGCCCTTCTCTTTGTCATATGAATGAATGATTCTTGGGAGCTGTGTTCTGCTCGAGCTGCTGTACCAGAGTTACACAAACTGGGTGCCTCAGAACAACGGGAATTGATAGTCTCATGTTCTAGAGGCTAGAAGTCTGAGGTCCAGGCCGGCAGGCCCCTGCCCCGCCTCAAACCTGTAGGGAAACCGTCCTTCCTCTTTTATTCCTAGCTTCCGATGGTTCCCAGCAGTATTTGCCATTCCTTGCTTCATCGATGCACCACTTCCGTTCCTCATCATCACACTGCTGTCTTCCCTCTGTGTATGTTAACTGTGTCCAAATTTTCTCCCTTTTTTAAAGGACAGCAGTGTTTTTTGATTAGGGCCTAATGGCATCATTGTAACTTGATTACCTCTCTACAAACCCTATTTCCAAATAAAATCCCATTCTGAAATACTGGAGGTTAGGACTTCCTATCTTTTAGGGGTAAATAGACACAATTCCATCCACGACAGTAGCTCTATTCTGTGCATGGAAATAATCTAAGTTTACCAGAGAGTCCAGGATGATGGAGCCACCACTAATGAGCCAGTTACGTTTTTGTTTATTTATTTATTTATTTTTAATCTGTGTTATCAGCTAGGAAATAGGACTAGGTTTTTTCTTACAGTTCTCCTCACAGGAAAACAAGGATGGGGATGAAGGGAGAAGGAGGTGGGAAGGTCTCTCTTGGGCATTTCCTTTGTCAGGCTGTGATTGTGTCCCTGGCCCTTGACGGGGGAGCCTGGGTAGGCCTGCTGGCTTCTCTCGTTGGTAACCTGGTGAGGATATAGCAGGCACTCCCTCTGTGTGTGTGATTAGAAGCATTTCTTTGAGGCAGACAGAATCTTCCATCTTTGAGGTCCTTCCGTGGGCCTTGCCCAGCCCCCCAGGCCGTGGAAACTTTCATTTCCCACCGGGTTGTGGGGTCAGAGGTTCATGTCATGTGTGGGAGGGGAGGTCCCAAGTTGGAGAAGGGGAGAAAAGGGGCTCTGGGGAAAAGAAAGGGAAGTGGTTCAGAAATAACAATCTCTAAGTCATCATTTCCTGTTGAAAAATGGGCAATCGGGCGTGATACCAAGGGAAGTGAAAGCCGAAATAAATATGAACAACTGCCTTTGGAGTGCTTGTGTGGAGTGCATCGTAGTGAGCCGTGTGAGATAGTTAGTCACCCTGCATAAGGTGGTCCTGCTGGCTTTAAGTGAAGGATGAGTCAGAGCTAATAGGAGGAACGACCTGAGAACCAGCTGCTTATCTTCTGCATTGTTCCCCAGTAAAGGGTGACTCAGTGCCTTGGACAGTGATGGAGCACAGCTTTCAAGGACGACAGGGAGGGATGAGTTAAGGAAGAACAGTTGTCTTTGTGAATACCAGCAGTAGGTTTGGCTTAAGATCGCCGTCTTCTCTATCACTGGAGCCATTTAGGAGGAAAAGGATGGGCCTTCTTCTCAGAAATGTATTTTTCATAGAGGAGGTCCAAAAACTTTGGTCATCTTTGAGGAGTTCATTGTTAGTCTTTGGTGACTCTCTCGTGGCTTAATACCCGTTCCTTGATTTAGGTTAGGGATGTGTATATGGTGCCACTAGATGTGTTTATAGCCAAAGGACCCAGCAATGCCTGTTCCCTCACCTCCATGAGGATCTAAAGGAATGGACGCTGCAGGGACAGTGGCAGCAGGAAGTCAGGGTACCATATTGTTCTGAGCTGGGTTTTGTCTGACTCTCTAGTGGGGAGCTCTTTGATGAACTGGGCATGTGGCTTTGTCCGAAGGCAGGCCTCTCCCCTGGGCTCAGGTCGGGTAGCATATACCTTGGTGCTTACCCTTCCTGCCACAAACAAAGTGTGAGAGTTCCCTTCGCTGTCGTTATTAGGGCTGCTTCTTGGAAAAGGAGAGTTAGGTGAAAAAAAATGAGATTCTATTTAACAAGTAAAGGCATGTTTATTTAGGGGCGAGAAAATTAAACACAACAATATAACGTAAAGCAACTGTGTCTTGATGTAACAGGTGTTTGAGGCAGGTCAGAGGGGACCACTCAGACCACGTAAGTCGGCACTGAGAAGTTCAAGTTAGAAGGGGGCTGGTCCCCCAGAGTAGTAGACCTGAGCTTGTGATCCAGGGGTGAGGTTCTGGTTCTTCTAAACCTTGTTCAGTCCTTTATTATCCTTTGTTCAGGTTGAGATTTGGGAGTAGGGCAAGATATATAGAACTTGGGGAGGGGCCCATCCACGTGGGCACTGAGAGGAGAGAGCGCGGGAACATTTATGTAGCTTGGAGAGTGAAGGCCGGCAGGGGCTCGGGGTGGGGATGTGAATGGCTTTTAAATATATGAAGGCCTTTTGTGAGAATCGTGGTGAATGGATGTTTTCACTCTTCACTAAAAGCAAGACTAAACAAGGAATGGGCTTACAATTTTTAGCCTGAGGCACTTTAAATGAGAATTTTGGGAAACCATCTTAACTAAAAATATGGGAACGTGGCGTTATTAAGAAAGGAATCCAGAATGCTGACTTTTGGATAGTTGAGAGAAAGTGCAGAAACACGCTTGAGCTGACGTCTTATCTAGATTGACCTGACTTTGCCTGTTAGACTGCAGACTCAGGACACACCAGCTTCCTTTTCTCTCCCTTCCGTGTTGGTTATCAATGTAACTACACTCTTCTATGAGATAACCTGACACTGCGAATGTACTAGAAGGAGACTGAGTTGGAGCCCTGGCCTTCAGTTTCTGAAGAAGTGATTTTCTTAGGAGGCATTGAGGCTCACAGGGTAAGAGTTTGGTTGTTTGTACCAAGGAGACCTGGTTTCAAATGCTGGCTGCCACTTAACTGTGTGTTTTGGGGCAAGTGACTTAACCTCTCTGAATCTGCTTCCTCATTAGTAGAATGGAGGAACATTAGTCCTCCTTTCATGGGTTGTTAGGACTATTCCATGAGACAGGGCATGTAGAGTTCCTATGCCTGAAGTACAAGAGGTGCTCTGTAAGCACTAGCCATTATTATTATTTTATTCTAGACTTTCAAACCAGGGCTGGGAACTCAGGTACAGCTACGTAATGCCTCTTGAACCTGCTTATGTGATCTCTGCCCTTCTGCCTTCGTTACAGCTACTAGCATTCCTACAAGGGCTCTTCACTTTCTACCACCACGGTTATGAGCTGGCCAAGGACTTCAACGACTTCAAGATGCAGTTGACTATTAGCATACAGAACGTGAGTGGGCGAGGGGATGGGCTCCCTCTCCCTGGTTAAGTACGGGTCTGGGTGCCTGGAGATCACTTAAATGGCCGGGAGTGCAGATGGGGAGGACGGGCCTTGTTCGAGTTCAAAGGGAAGTGGGGGGCAGGCATTGCTAGGGTGCTGGGTGGTCCCAGGTTAGAGCATCATTCTCTCCTCCGTTATTTCAAAGCACTATTTATGTTCTCGGAAGTGCTGCTCTGATTATTTTTTTAAATCACTAGCACCAGAGTCAGGATTTCCTTTGGCAGTGGAAGTCCCAGCCCCACCCAGCCCGGCCCAGCCTCCCTCCTGCGCATCCAGCTGTCTGGCCACACAAAACCTTACAGTGTGTGTTCAGGGATTGGGGATGGAGCCCATGTGCTGGCCTCCAGCTCAGAGGATATACTCCTGTTCAACCCGCTCTGGGGCTGCCAGGAAATCTGAGCCAGTGCGCCTTACTCCCAGTTTCCTTCCCCAAATTGTTAACAGTGGGACCTCTGGGTGCACAGAACCCTGCTTAGGACTCTGGTTCGCAGTTACTGGGGCTCGAACCCCCTCCTTCCTTGTGTGATTGGGCCACGTTAGTCTGCCTGTTGTCTTTGTCTCTGGATGATCCCGTGGCCGAGGAAACCCAAGTGCTCCCATGGGAGGTGCGCTACATGTTTTTAGAAGCCTGAGCTTGCCCCCCGCACCCTCCATGCTTCTCTGTGTGGCCTCAGAGAACAGAGAGTTGAAGAGTCTTGGATGAGCTTTCGCAGAGCCCGGCTTCCCCTTGGGCCTGGCTCCTCAGAAGGCAGCCTCTGGGGTGGAGGTGTACACAGAGCAGGCTTACAGGAGGCAGTGTCAGCCAAAATACCTGTGAGTGGTGAGGCAGTCTCCACAGAGGCCCCAGTTGATGTCATGGGCCCCCTGGCACAGGCATGGGCCCCTGACCCTCCTTCTTTGGCCCTTGGCCTCTGGTTACTGGATGCAGGCTGCCCTGGGGGAGGGAGTAACCTTAAGTGAAGTAGCTCCATTTCAGGAGGGGATTCTGTGAGCCATCAACAAACAGCTGAGAAAAGTATCTCCTTCCTGGAGGGAGTTGGGGGGCCCCCCTCCTATGGACCATCAGAGTCAGCTTCGCCTGGGGTGCTTGTTGACAGTGTGCATGTCTGGGTTGAGAGGTACTAAATTTACCTTTGGCGGTGAGGATTGGTCATTTGCATTTTCTGCCAGTTCCCCAGGTGATTTCGACGATCCCTTAAGTCTGAGGGTAGGGTCATTCTAGTATAGGACTTTTAAGGCCAAAGTATAGTTTTTAAAAGTGAACATTTGCCTAATTCTTGGATGGCTGAATGTTCCTTATCTGGTTTTAGTTCTAAGGATTCTGTGGATTGATGTTCTGAATCACTAGAGATGGGAACAAGGTTTCATTTCTTCCATTTGAATAAAATTCCTTTCATCCTAGACAAGAAACCGCTTTGAAGGCACCAGGTCGGAAGTGGAAGCACTGATGAAGAAGATGAAGGAGAACCCCCTCGAGCACAAGACCATCAGCCCCTACACCATGGAAGGGTACCTCTACGTCCAGGAGAAGCGTGAGTGCCGGCCGGCCAGCAGCCTGGGTGGACTCGTGCCTTTGGCCCAGGAGGTGGAGGGTGTATTTGAATCCTTAGTGCCTGGTCTGGAGCACAGGTCTGGATGAAGGAGAGCAATTTCATAGTCCAGTTTCCTAAGGGGAAGTTGCTGTCCACAAGGTCTTTGTCTACCTCCAAGGGATGTATCGTGTTTTCTTTGTAACTGGGAATCCCTTTGCAGCCGGGAGCTCATCGAGGCTCCGCGGTGCTACTTCTCTCCCTGGTGTCGCCCTGCTCTGGAGGTTCCTGTACCCTCAGTGTGTTCCTGTACCCTCAAACCACACCCTGGGCGTAGAGGCCTTGGAGAGGTCTGCAGCGCTGGGCCTTGTTGTCTGTCGGCGGTCACATCCTTTGGTGGACCTCCCAGTGGGTGATTTTGTTTTCCTTTGAGACTTGTTTCAGCAGCACCCGGAGAATTATGACTTGGGCTTGTTCCCTCTTCCCCTCAACTCCTGTTGTCCTAATATTTACATTTGATCAAAAATAGAAACAAAAGCTCATCCCAAGAGCTAGGAAGAAGACCCATGGACTGGCCCATATGACGTCAGGGAAAGAAATGCCAGGTGGTGCTAACCCAGGGTTTCCACTGATGACCCACAGGTTCTTGCACTGCGTTGTAGCACCCCCAGACTTCATTCGTGCGTGCCCTGCTAGGGGTTACAGGAAGTGCTTTTCTCTTTTCTTTGACGGGTAGTTCTTGTAGTTTCCCAGCCATGCTTTCCGCCTGGGCACTGATGATTCAGTGCTAGCCACATCTCTGCACTCCTGGAGGCTTTCTGAGGGAACAGCACACTTTGTTTCAGTGGTTATTCTGCTTAGCGATTACTCAAAAATTCGCTTGGGCTTAAAATTGCTCCCTGCTGACAGTGGTGTAGTAATGGGGTTGGAGGTCGGAGCATCAGGCATGAAAGAGAGTTTTATGTCCCTTATTCTTAAGGGGATGAGCTTGTTAAGGTTTGTAAGAGACAGAAGCTGCTTTAGTTGTGTGTTACACCTGCATAGGTGGTGAGCTCTTCTTTGCCCAATGAGAAGAGCGCCCCAGAAAGTTTTCAGTCAACTTGAAAATGTAAATTTTTGGGCTACAAAAATACAGTTCAGTGTCCACTTACAATACTTAATTTATTAAATGGTCACTTACAGGTTAAGTCGGTGTGAGCGCTCTCCCACTGCATCATTCAGTTTTATTCCAACACTTCATGCGCTCTCTCAGCACTAATGTCTCGATCACCCTTAGAAACACATTTTGATTCTCTGACCCAGAAGTTCAGAGCATGTCATTAGGATACAGCTTTCTTGTTTGTTTGGGAGTTTTTGTCACTTTCTATTTTGAAATAATTTCAAACTTTCAGAAAGTTTTAAGAATAATATAAAGAACAACCATATGACCTTCACCCAGACTCACTGATTTTTCCCCTATTTCCACAATTAGATCATTCTTTCTCTCTCAGTCTGGGTGTGTGTGAACATCACAGTCACAGATACTCACACACACGTTTAAATTTTTTCTAAGCCGTTTGAGAACAGATTGCACACACTATGCTCTTTTACATTAGTGTGCATTTTCTAAAAATATTCTGTCATGTAACCACAGTTACCACATCCAAGAAATTTAACATTGTAAGATATTTAATCTAAATGACGTTCCACACACCCAGTTTGTCAGTTGTCCCGGTGATGCCCTCATAAAGCATTTTGTTTTCCTCCAGTACGGCATCTTGTATAGCATTTAGTTGTCATATGACAACTTTAGTCTCCTTTAATCTGGAATAGTTCCTCACATTTTCTTTGGCTTTGAAGGCATTGATGTTTTTGAAGAATACAGGCCAGGTCTTTCATAGAATTTTGTTCAGTGTGGCTTTGCCTGATGTTTCCTTATGATTAGATTCAGGTCGAGCATCTCTGGTCAAATCCTACATGAGTAATTCTGTGTTCTTCCCGGGTACCACATCCAGAGCAAAGGATGGCCCTCTGCCCCGCCATGGTCTTGTTAATTTTGATCATTCAATCAAGGTATGGTCTGGTTGCCCCACTGTGCAGTCACTCTGTTCCCCTTGTAGTGGTTAGCAACCTGTGGGGAGACACCTTAAGACCATGTTCTTCCCTCATTGGACTCACTTCCTTCCTTCCTTCCTTCATCAGTATGGACTTACGGGTTCCCATTTTGTTCAGTAGGCTACGTACATTACTGTCTTTATTATTTATTTTGATGCTCAAAGTGTCCAGGATACAACACTTTTGAAATCTTTGTCTTGTGCCGTCACTGGAATTTATTCTCTTAGCCAGAGAGATACCTTAGCATACTTGGTATTTCCATTTGTCCTTGATTCTCCAATGTATTGCCTTGTAAGTTTACTAAGTGACATCCAACACTTGCGATGGGCATTCACGCCCTGAAAAATGATTATCTAGTACCTGCTTAATTTCTTTTCATGTTGTTATTGTTGTTTTTTGACCATATCTATGTGATCTAGAGCTAAGCATCTAGGACTAGTATTGGTTGAGGACCTTGCTAATAATACGAATCATGCCTCCTTCTTCCTCGAATGCTACTTTTTTGTTCAAAAATAAAGTAATTGGCCAGGCACCCGGTAATGTCGGAGACTGTCAGTATTTGACTGCAGGGCACTTGCTTTTTTCCCGAGGGATAATTTTGAGGGACAAACTCTTTAGATTCCATTTGAGCATTTATAGTTACTTCCATTTCACATTTCTGGTGTCTTGGAGTTTTGCTTGTCTGCGTTTTCAATCTTGAGTTCTGCTAAAATAAAAACGAGGGGTTTGGAAGTGGGTCAGAACCCCTGTGCGTCTGTGCACACAGTCACAGAGCAGCTGTGTGGGAAGCATGAAGTCATCGGGCCAGATGGGAACGGTGACAAGCACTTTGAGGAGCCTTTCTGTGTTCTTTCTTCAATCATCTTACTCCTGTCAGGGGAGAGAAAGGAAACTTCAGATGGAGATTGATGATGGGAAAGTGACTTTAATTTCCCCAGGGAACCTCTACTTTCCTTATTTTTTAAGACCCGTTGGCTGCAGCAGTTAGTGGGAAACAGTCTTCCTTGGTCACTGGGGAAAGCCCTGGTCCAGTTCCATTTCCAGCCTGTGGGATTGGATTTCTGTCTGTTCCATTCCAGCTGCTATGGAGAATGTTTTGCCCCTAGAAACAGTTTAAGGATTAAGGATAGTGAGCATTGTGGGTTACTGGTTGTGTGTTTTTCCTGCATGCAGTGGACATGCAGAGATGATTTATGGGGAATATTACCTTGCAGGTCACTTTGGAACTTCGTGGGTGAAGCACTACTGTACATATCAACGGGATTCCAAACAAATCACCATGGTACCATTTGACCAAAAGTCAGGAGGAAAGGGGGTGAGTTCATTTTTAAATTTCATGTCTGATTTGCTCAGCTAACATATGATGATTATAATGCATGTATGAAATAATACCGCTAATGTTTCGCTGTAATTTTCTTAATTTTTATACAGTAGTTCCAGGAGGCATGGCACCCGACAAAGTAACCAAAACAAGAGGATTATTCTTAGCTCTAAGTTACATTAGGAACTGCAGTTAGGAAAGATGCTTGTAGTTCACATGTATACAGTGTTAGTGTGTTTAGATGCTGGAAATTCTTGGATGACGTCGCCTTGTGAAGCTGGTTCTTGTCACTGTCACCTGGTACCTAGAGGGCTGCCAGTTGGCAGTGTAGATGTTCCAGTTATCTATTGCTGTGTACCAGACCCCCCAAAAAGGCAGCAACTTTTAAAATGACACCAATCGTTTCAGCATTTCTTACAGTTTGTGTGTGTGTCAGGAACTTGGGGAGCATTTGGATGGATGGTTTGGGCTCAAGGCTTCTTGTGAGGTTCCAATCAGATGGTGACTAGAGCTGGAATAGTAAGTGTTTGAAGCAGCTCTGGGCTGGTCAGATCTAGCTCTCTTCCTTTCTCCTGACCTCCTCTCTCCTTCTCTTCCTCTTTCCCTCTTGTTCTGTGTACTCTCAGAGCCTGTCCATCTGGCCTCTCTACATGGGCCAGTCTGGGCTTCCTCACAGCATGGCGGCCTCAGGGCAGCTAAAGGTTTCAAGAGTGAGTGTTCCAGTAACAGAAGCAGACCTTACATCGCCTTTTAATGACTTCTCTTAGAAGTCATATTGCCTCACATTGGCCCTTGGCCCTGTGTTGGTTAAATAGTCATAAAAGCCCAGCCAAGCGCACCCAGTTTCAGTGTGAGAGGTCACAGACCTGCCTCTTGATGGGAGAAGCAGCAAAGGCACGTTGCGCTGACAAGCATGTGGGATGGGAGACACTCCCGGGGCCGCCTTTGGAAGAGACAGCCAGGGTGCCTCTGCGGGGTCGTCGCCACTGGTGGGCCCTCCTGGCTGTGTCTCGGAGCATTCAGTCTGCCTGCATTTCCTCATTAGGTGATCTGTCTTTCCTCTCTGGCTGTTCATTATATCTTCTTCTTTTTTTTTTTCCCCCTTTTGAAATTCTGCATTTCATTATGATGGTTCTCTCTGTAGTTTTTAATTTTTTTTAGTTTTTCAATCTGTTGTGCTTAGGATTCGGGGCCTTTCTGGGTTGGAAGATTGGTATCTTTCAGTAATTTTGGAAGGTTCTCACTGATTATCATTTTGAATTTTATTCCCCTTCCCATTCTTTTAATTATCTCCTTCCGGAGACATTTAAATATTTTTAATTAAAATATTTATATTTTTCATTTGTTTGAATCTCTGAACTCTGTTCTGGATAATTTCTCTCATTCTTCTACATTTAGTTTAAATAATTTTTCGGCTGTGTCTCATCTGTTGATGACTTAGTCCTCTGTGAGTATTCCAAGCCTGGCCCTCTTTTCTGTGGTGCATTTCTGTGCACCCCATTTTTGTGTTTGCACATTGTGTGGGCACCACAGTGCAGAGGCTACAAGCCCTGGCTCTGAAGTCAGACCGTCTGGGTCAGTGACGTTAGACACTTGTCATTGCTCTTAGCTACTCCCCAACGCTGCACCCTTGCTCTCCTCCACTTTCAGTTTTTCTAACTGGTTTTTTCATTAAGCCACAACACAGGAGTTGATCAGCATCTCTGTCCTTCCTTTTATCAAAGCGAAAAAAGCTAAAGCTCTTTCATTGTGTCTTGTCAAGGGTGAAGTTGACATAAATAATCTCAGGAAAAGAGACATTAAATTGTCAAAACATAGAGAAATTCCAGAGTTAGAAGCCCTATTAAAAATCTGTATTAATAGGTGTCCCCTATTATTCATGAAAGGAAAATGGAGTTAGGTCTGCCTTTCTTGGGTCGAGTCATAGTCCTTTTCCAGCTCTTAGTCCTTCTAGAAATTGGCTTCACTGGATTATTCTCTCACAGCCTTTATTTTGGGGCTTTTTATCTTGTGCACTTCTAAGGCTTGAATGAAGAACTGTCTTGTATTTTCTTATCTTCCTTTTGATCACGCTTGAAAGTAAGAGGCAGAGACCAGCTATGGTGGGCGTTTGGGACTCCTTGGGCTTCAGTGAGATAACAGTCAACACTTCACTGAGTCGTTAAGAGGTTTACATGCGTTAGTGTATATAAGCTTCTTGGGACAGAGCCCGACACAGTACTAAATACTTTTCCTAGGAATAATTCCTTACATTTATATTATGTTTTATGTTTTTCTTAGTCCTTTTATTGTCCTTTACCATCCAGTTTGATCCGGGTCTCCTCCTTTACAAAAGAGGGAACTGAAGGTGAGAGAGAGAAAATGATTTTTACGGCCGTACAGTGAATGAATTCCTAGAACCAGTGCTTTAACGCTGATTCTGGAGTCTGCATCTCCTCATTCTGAGCCCAATCATCATCATAAAGTAGGATAATTATATATGTATATATGTATATATATATATATATATATAAAGGCTTTCTATAGCACCACTCTGTTTCCTCGGCCTCAGGGAGGAGGAAGCGTGAAGACTGGCTGGGCAGAGGTGATGTCTTTTCAGTTTATACAGGAGAATCTTGACATCTTTGTATACGTGTTTATACGAAGCCTTCCTAGGAGCTGGAGGTAGACTTAACATAGATAATTGGGATATTTTCTTTTCCTAACATACTTTTTCTCTACCCTTTTTCTCCTTCCCTGTCCCTTTCACTTGGATTATTTTCTTTAAAAGTATCCACTTTTCTCTTACTTCAGTCCAAGAGATGTGAGCAGATTTCCTCTGTCCTCTTGCAGACCAGCTCTGTATGTGGTAAAAGAGAATTTCCCACATCCTGCCCTCTGAGATGAGGCCCCTCTCTGTGGGAGGCCTGGAGCAGCCCAGCGCTGACCCTGTCCTGTCCCTGGCTAGAAACCTTCATTATTTCCTCAGTGCTCTCAGGATACATGCCACAATCTGCGTGATCTGGTCCCTGCCTCCCTCAAACTCTTTCTCAGTCCACTTTCCCTCTCGCTCTGGGATTCTAGACACAGCGGCTTCCCTTCAGTTTCTCCAGGGCTCCTTGGACCCCAACCACAGGGCCTTTCCACCTGCTATTCTCACCCTAGTCTATGCTTCTGGTTTTATCTCCTGTGGATCCTGCGAGTCCAACCCAAGAAATCCTTTGCTGACCTTCCTGACCAGGTCACAGCCCCTTAATGTAGGCTTTTGTTGCACAATCTGCCTCTTTTATTGTAGTGTTTGTCAGGGTTGTAACTCTTCATTTATTTGTTTAAGTGATTGTTATCTCCATCCCCGCCCCCCACTTTTTTAAACCATCAGTAGTTGAACAGATTGTCTTTATAGATTTTTCCTGATATAACGCAATCATCTTTGGAACAGAATCACATTCTCCTCTTTTTTTCTGCTTATATTTGACAACCTTTTATAGATCCCCAGTTTTCTCCTATTTCTCAGGGACACACCCCCCCAAGCATTCCAAGGGGGAGCTGGTCCAATACCATTAAATCAGAAATATAGTTAGTTATCACCAAGGTCAGAATCTCATATATTTGGGTGTTTACACTCATACATTTACACATTGCAGAAGGAGCAGTTCTCAATCTGAGAAGTTCATCTTAGCCATTCAGGAGAGGACAATAGATGGAAGGCTTGTGAATACAAACTGTCTCTTCCTAGGTCTTCTGTGTTTTGTGTACTATCCTGATATTAGTGGGTGGTCAAGTCTTACCATACGCAGTCACATTTCCTATTATTCAACAAACTAGGCAAGTTTGCTAATTTCCCCCTAGTTTAGAAAGAGAGATCGGCAGATACAGGCAAAATAGGACCCTAAGAAATTCTTACGTGACCGGAAGAGAGGAAATCAGGGACAGAAACATCTATGTTTCTAGGCCGTAAATTAGTGCTATGTGATAAAACTGTTGCATTCCATTTGTACAATGGAATCCTACCCAGCAGTAAAAAGAAAGAAACTTTTTTTTTGTTCCATGGATTTAAAAAATTACCTCTATTGTTTTAATGTTTATGTTTATTTTTTATTGAGATAGTTATTGTTTATATTAAACAGTATTATGTAAGTTTTCAGGTATATAACACAGTGATTCAGTTTTTAAATGTACCCCATTTATAGTTATTTAAAATATTGGCTATATTCCTTGCACTGTACAACACATCCTTGTAGCTTATTTATTTTATACATAGTAGTTTGTACTTCTTAATCCCCTACCCCTAGCTTGCACCAACCCCTTCCCTCTGCCCACTGAAAACCACTAATTTGTACTCTGAGTCTGCTTCCTTTTTTGTCACGTTCATATTTGTTTCATTTTTTTTGATTCTACGTATAAGTGATTTTATACAGTATTTGTCTTTCTCCGCCTGATTTATTTCATTTGACATAATAACCTCCAAATCTATCCATGTTGTTGCAAATGGCAAAATTTCATTGTTTTTTTATGGCTGAGTAGTTTTATACACACACACACACACACACACACACACACACACACACACACACATCACATCACATCACATTTTCTTTATCCATTTATCTGTTGATGGACACTTAGGTTGCTTTCATATCTTGGCTATTATAAATAATGCTGCTGTGAAAATTGGGGTGCATGTATCTTTTCAAATTAATGCTTTCATTTTCTTTGGATATACAGCCAGGAGTGGGATTACTGGATCATGTGATAGTTCTATTTTTAGTCTTTTGAGGGACCTTCATACTCTTTTCCATAGTGGCTGCACCAGTTTATATCCCTACCAACAGTGTACAAGGGTTCCGTTTTCTCCACATCCTTGCCAACATTTGTTATTTGTGATCTTTTTGATGATAACTATTTTGACAGGTGTGTGGTGGTATCTCATTGTGGTTTTGATTTGCATTTCTCTAATATTTAGCCATGTTGAGCGTCTATTCACGTGCCTGTTGGCCATCTACAGGTCTTCTTTGGAAAAATGTCTATTCAGATCTTCTGCCCATTTTTTAATTGGGTTGTTTATTTTTTTGATGCTGAGTTGAATGAGTTGCTTATATATTTAGGATATAACCGCTTATCAGTCACATAATATCAAAACAAACTCTTGATTCGTACAATGTGAATGAATTCCAAATGAATTATGGTGAGTGAAAGAAATCAGACACGAAAGGGCATTCCATTTCTATAAAGTTACAGAATATGTGGACTAATCTGTAGAGACAGAAAGCAGATTGAATGTGTGCCTGGGAACGGACTGGGTGGAGGGGTGGTGCGTTGTAGAGGGATACCCGGGGCTGACGGAAATCTTCATTACCTTGATTGTGGTGATGATTTCATGTGTATGTACAGATGTCAAAACTCATAAGTTGTATGCTTAACCATGTGCAATTTGTTACACATTAGTTGTACTTCAGTAAAGCTGTTAAAACATATTTATTACACACCTGCTCTGTTCCAGGGCCTGTTTGAGCTCTGGGGACAAGGGTAAGCAAAAACAGACACTACGTGCCCTCGGGGAGCTTGGAGTCTAATAAGGAGAAAGATATTATTTGAATTATCACTTACAGCAACAGAAAAGTTTAGCTGTGATCAGTGCTGTGAGGGAAGGAGGGGTCCATGGTGCTATGTGAACATGTCTGGGAGAACGTGACCTGGTCTAGGAATGTCTTCCTGAGAAGTGACCACTGAACCAAGATCACAGAAGCTCAGAGTTAGAAGGAGACCTCAAGGTCATCTTGTTTCAACTGTTACCAAACCTACAAATTAAACCTATTTAAAATAGTCTCAGCAGGAGTTTAATCTAGCCCAGGTTATGCTGTACCATCACGGTCTACCAATACTGAGGACGTTTGGCTCTAAGTAGAACATGGCTTACAGATTTTAGCTGCATGAGGCTCTTGCCTGAGAAGGTTTGTGATCCACCTTCCACCTCCTGTGGGCGTGAACACTCAGGTTTGAGAAGATGAAGTCATCACCCTGTTGACGTTTGTGTTTGTCCTGGAGAGGAGCAGAGCCCACGATCTGGCCTCGTCTTGATGGTCTGTGTGTTCCCCACAGGGAGAAGATGAGTCAGTCACCCTCAAATCCTGCACACGGCGGAAAACAGACTCTATCGAGAAGAGGTTTTGCTTTGATGTGGAAGCAGTAGACAGGTGAGTAGCTGTCCCACTTTTCTTAGGAGTACATATTGCTGAATTTAGATCTCTTACCTTGTCCATTCGGCCACAACTTTCTGGTGTTTCCCCCCTCTTTCCCATCTCCATCCCTCCTCTCGTACTCAGTTTGGAGTAGACCTCAGGGCAGTTGCTGATGTGCAAGAATCAATATATCCTCTCTCATCTTTCAGATTCAGCACTGAGCCCCTGGTTGGTTGTTTGGTTTCATTTTCATGTTAGGGCCTCCCTTCTTGGGAATGTGTGTTATATCTCAGGAGGATGAATATATGTTTAAAGAAAACTGTTCAGCGTGACTGTTTCAGGTATTGGAGTTTTTTTTAACTGAAAAAATTTTAATTTAATAAAATGATTCAGGAGGAATTAGGTAGCGGGAAAAGTGGGAGAAGTCTGCTCAATTGAAAAAAAAGAGCTTTTAGTTAACAGCATTTCACTCACTGCTGTGTGTGCGTGCTCAGGAAAGACATCAGACCACTCGCAAGATCACAGTCTTCGGGGTGGGAGCTCTGTGTTGTGTTTCTCCAGATTTATAGAGTCTCATTAAGCTGTACCACTTCATGGTGTTGAGCTAGCTTGACAGCATTCCAGTTCTTGGAGACACTTTACTTGGCAACAGGTTAATTCTTTCAATGAGAGCCACGTGTTAAGCTTGTATGAGCTGCCTATTCAAGATCGGCAGTGCTGGCATGAAGAGCCTTCAATCTCAGCATGATTCTCATTTAATGCTGTTGAATTTCTCCCCTTTATTAACAAAAAGATAAAGCCACACCACTTTGTCAAGCCAGTGCTTCTCCCCTCCCTGGGACGTTTACCTGTGGCCTCTTTATAGTAGCCGTCGAGGATCCAGAGCCCGAGTTCCGCCGGGACTCTGCTCCTCCGCGTGCACCCCGGTTTGCAGTGCCTTCTCGTGGCGCGGGGATGTCTCCCTGTGTCGCGGCTGCCAGGGCGGCTCGAGCACCCGTGGAGAGAGCGTGCCCGCTTAGCCTGAATCCGATGTTCGTGGAAACTCACCATGTCCCTTCTTAGTGGTCTCGTCATTACACCTTTGGCTCTCAAGTCAGGCAACCCAGATCTAATGTTTGACTTGGCTGCTCAGTTGCCATGTGATTTTGGGAAAGTCACTCAGTCTTGCAGGGCCTTGATTTCCTTCTCTGGAAAATGAAGATGGTAATAGTACCTAGTTCCTGGAATTATAAGGCTTTGAGAAGCGAATGCATATAAAACACTGGGCAGAGTGGCAAATAATACATGCTCAATGATTTGCCATTTTTAATTTGTTGTTAATTAGCATTTTGTGCATGTGTATCAGACCTAGTGTTTCGTAAGGCTAGACTCTAAATGCAGAAAAGTAAATAGAATTTGTAAAGAAAAGAGAGTTCCCCAATCATGCACTGTGTGGAGGTTGTGAGAGGGGCAGGGAATGGAGAAGGGTTGTTTGGAAGGGTAGGCTGAGCTGGGGTAGCAAAGGGAAATTACAAAGAGGGTGGTGACTCAAACTGAGATCAGTTATTCTTAATTGTAAACAAATCCTCAATCAGGATACTTTAAGCCCTTGTAGGCATCTTCCTGCTCTCAGCGTAGAATTTATGGGAATCCATCCTCCTGGCATCCATGAAAGATGGATTAGCAGATGTGCTTGTGTGGAAGGGGAGCCGGCTGTTTGATGCTGGTCACACAGGTAGTTCCCAGAGATGATCGTCTGTTTGCAGGGCTCCTTGGACAAGGGCATGCCTCGCATCACAGCTCCTGCTAGATTGTAAAAGAGGTCAGTGATGCTTCCTGAAGCTGAATTGTTTTCTTCTTCAGAAGTTTCCCAGAAGTTGTAGAGAGTTGTTTTTTAGGCAATTAAAACTCACCATGGTTCCTCCATCTCATTTCCACCCTTACCAACACTTCCTGCCACCTTCCCCCTGTATGAGGCCCAGAAAAGCTTTGCACATCCCAATTATAAGCTGAGAGCAAATGTGTCACATTCAGCATACTGAGTGAATTTAGGAAGCCGATTTCTTCTGAGTCGCCGTCTCTGGTTCCCTTGGCGGGACGTGGAGGGGCTTTGGTTGAGGTTCAGAATGAGGCTGCTAAGTCCCCTCATAATAAGCGGAGGTGGGGGTAGGTAATTCTCTTGTATTATTTGTATTTTAACTTTTCTGTATATTTTGATGTTTTGACACCTTAACACGCTGTCTGGCTGGGGAGAGCCTGCCCCTTCCAGGGCTAGCCAATTCTTAGAGTCAGCCGAGGGCTCATCCTGGGGAGGGCCACTGATGTGTGGACTTCAGGTCAGAGCCACCTTGCCTCCCCTGGCCCCAACACCCCGGGAGGCAATATTCCTCTGCCTGAAGCATCCCGGGCCAGGTACAGGCACCGAGGGACCCACTCCTATAGCCTAGCAGCCCTGAAGTTATTCAGGCTAGCCGCTCCTGAACAGTTAACCCTTCCCTGCCTTGCCTTTCCTGTGGGAGCTCTGATAAAGGTCATGGGCTGGGCTGTCCCCTCCCACCACTTGTCTCCTGGATGATGCCGGTTCTTTGCCACGTGGCCCTGTGTGCCATGTCGTGCATACTGTGTCCCGCACCCTTGAATATATGAGACTCTGCTTGCCTGAGCCTCTTCTGTGTCTCCTCTTGCGGCTGCACCTGACTGGCCTTCACCTCAAAGAACACAGAGCATCTGTGAAACACCTTTCTGCTTTCTATGTAGGTCATTGTCTTTGGTCTCAAAGATTAGATTACAGTTGGGCAGTATTTTCCTTAGTGTCTCTCTGCCTTTTCCTCACACATCCAGGAAGGGACTGAGACAGGAGGGAAAAGGCATGTCCACAGTGCTCAGGGGAGGCATCCCTGGGAACTCTGCCCGGAGTCCCTTTCCCTGGAAGACTCCCCTACATCTTGCTTTTTCACCAGTGCACTGAGTCAGGAGGTGATGCTGCTACCTGTCCGGCTATCTTTTCAACCTTCCATAGATTTCCCAGCTTCTACCTGCTGGGCTAGAGAGGTACGGGGCGTGGGGAAGCAAGATGCAAGGTTGGCCACCTAGGAAATGTGAAAGCCACAGAGAGAATGGCTCTAGTTAACAGTGTGAGGTTTCAGAGTGTGCTGGGAGTGTGTGAACTGTAGGATATGTGGACACTGATGTGATGGCTATGAGCGTTTTATTCTATCAAGGTATTACTACATGCTGAAGTGTGGCTTGTTTGACTTAGAATATGTGACCTTGTGGTTCTCAAGCCTGGATGCTTTTATCCTTCAGGCTCCGGGCTGCTACTTCGTGTTACTCTGTAACAGAAGCTGTAGCCTTTAGGAAGTAATGTTCTAGGAGGTCAGGCCTGCGAGTTGATTGCATCAGCATCTCTTCCTGTATGGTGAGAACTTGCCCGGTCTCAGCATCCGAGCGGGTGCTTGTTAGAACCGCAGCTGCTCGTTCCCGCCCCAGACCTACACAGTCCAACTTTCGGCGAGACAGACCCTGCAATCCACCTTTTGAATAAGCCCTTCTGTGGTCCTCTGTTCTTACTCATAATTGGTGCACTGATCAGCGGGCTTATCATGATATAGTTTCCCAGAGCACAGACATGCATTTTCCTTATTCAAAATAGAACAAACAACAGTAAAACAAGATAAAAATTAAAAAGAAGAGAAACTTCAGTCTCCTTTACTAAGGAGCTTAATTCTTTGCCATATAGAGGCGCGTGCAGCTGGAAAGGTGGTTACCAGGCTCTGACACAGAGTAGCAGGGTAAAAGCAACAGCAGTAACCACAATAAAACCAACTTTTTTTTGTTAACAATGGAGGAGGGATGCGGGAACCAGCGGTAAGAGAGCACTTTCTGGAAGCTGAACACTTGTTCGTGTGGTTTCATGTGATTCTCATGTAACCCTCACTCCAGCCCAGGGACGTGTGTGCTCCAAGGACCCCGGGTTACTACAGTTTACAGGGTGAGTCTCACCCAGAACTCAGGGGTTTGAACAGAGGGTGGGTGGAACTCATTGCAGGGCGCTTTGCTGCCTCACAGCTCAGGACGTTTTAGAAACGTTTTTGAGGGATGAGACCGGTGCTGTCTGTACTTGGATTTCGGGAACTCCACTGAGCCGTCAGCTTGCTGACTGTGAGATCCGAGTCCTGCTTTCTCACTGTCATCATTTGTACTTGGCACGTGAACGAGTGGTGTGTGAACCACAGCAGCACACTTGCCTCTGTCCCCACATTTCTGCCCTGCTGCCCTTCAGAAAGCCCTTGCATGGCTGCCAACTTAGAGAGGCCATGCAGAGAGAGCACCGGCCAGGCTCAGGGCACACAGTAGGTGCTCCATGAATGCTGGCTTTTCAACTTTTTTTTTTGTACATTTCTTCTTTTGCCTTTTATTTTTAACATGAGTCTCATTTCTGTTTATCTGAGGAGACCAGCATAAGTAAGCAATCAGAGCAGTGGTGCCATTTGTCAGTTGATGGTTTTCATTGTATCCCAGCTCATTGCTGTCAGTTTGCTCAAATCCTGCTGAAAAGAGGTTAATCCCTGACATGCCCTTCCTTTAGGAAGAACCGTGGTGACTCTTTGACCCACGAATGAGCTGGAAATCAAATTGTGTTAATTCGGAGTCTGGGGATTTAGATTTGTCATTCTTGAACTTCTTATGTCAAAGATCCTCTGTAGTACTGTGAATATATTTCAGAAACCTCCTTTTAATCCTAAATTCTTTTCCTTTGACATCTCAAAACTAGACCTGTAGTCCCTTCTCTGTATCCTACAGCCTTCTATATTGACTTCCGCATAATTACTAGAATTCCACGTAATTACGTCTCATCCTTCCATTCTTTCTAGTTGCCTGCCTTTTTTTTTTTCTTCAGAACTAGTTTTGGGGGAGCTTCAGACCTGAGAAGCTGCTGAACACCCCTGGACTATTCTGAGTAAATGTTTCCCAGGCTAATAGTAGCTCTTCATTGGTCTTTGGTTTTCTTTCAAAAGGACTTCACGGTTTACAACACTGAGAAGTGAAAGTTAGTAGAAATTCTCGCGTCTTTCTTCAATTCCAAACTGAGAAGTTGCTTAGCTGACGGTATCATGTCCATCCAATCATTGTGATGCTACTTTGCATTTCCCTTCTGGTTTTGGTTTTAAATGCAGTTTCAGGACTCTAGCACTTAGAATACATGACTGCAACTGAACGTGTGCGATGTGCAGTGGTTGTGGGTGTTGCCACGACATGCTCCAAAGAAGGATATGCTCTTATTTTCCTAGAAGATACTTGTTATGGGTTGAATTGTGCACCTGCCAAACTCATGTGTTGAAGTTCTGGTCCCCAGTGTCTGAAAATGAAAGTTATTTGGAGCTAGGGTCTTTACAGAGTCAGTCAAGTAAAAGTAAGGCCATTAGGGTGGACCCTAATCCAACAGGACTGATGTAATTTGAATGTAGAGCCAGACACGTGCCCAAGGAGAACCCCTTGTGAACAGAGCTCAGGGTGATGTGGCTTCCAGCCAAGGAATGGCTTAGAGATGCCTCAGAGACCACCCGAAGCTGAGACGGGCATGGAGAAGACTCTCCTTTGGGTACCTCAGAAGGAACCCACCTGCTTACACCTTGCTCTCCAACTTCTAGCCTCTAGACCTGTGAGGTGATGCCTTTCTGTTGTTTATGCAGCCCAGTTTGTGACAGCATCCTTCGCAAACTAACACCGTGTTGACTAGGGAGGGCCTCTCTCACTGATGCAGCAATAAAAAGCTCCATCAGCCTTTTAAATGGACGGCCCCACCCACTCCTTGGACAGTCCCACTGGCAAGGAGCCCCGCGTCACAGAGCAGCCCTTGCACGTAGACTATCTTCCTTATTCTGGGTGCTCTTTACAGTAGCCTAGCTGAGCTTTTCAGTTTAAAAATCATCCTTTTTTTATACCTTAATAGAGAAGCATTCTTTGGTGACTTTGTATTACTTTGCCATAGCGCCGAGCATCTGAAAGTTTCTATTTGACATTCTAGTTGAATAAAGAATAGATTTATCATTTTTTCTTCCATGCGTGTTAACTCTTTTTGAGGGAGTTGAGTGTAAAATTCCTGGGCAAAAATGGGACTTCATCGAAAAGCAGCCGTTAGTGGTGGTGGCGTGTGATTCTGGCCAATGTCTGTGTTCAGTCACTTTGAATAACTAACTTCCCTCCATGCAGCATCTTATGGAAATTACCAAGCAAATGTAGGGAAAATATTTGTGTAAGCTAAAGAATCACAGCGGTCGTCATCTCTCAGCATCTCTGCATTTGTTTATTTTTAAGAAATTTCTCACAGATGTACGTAACGCGTGGGTATTTTCTCCCAGATGTTTACAGGAGGGGCCCCTAAAACCATATGGAAAATAATAGACACAAAAGCCTTCTTTTGGATGCACAGAATCAATGGAGTCTCTTGAGGGGCAGTGTTTATACTTGGGGAAAGGAAACAATTAGAATGTTTTTATTTTTTCCAGGACTAGCTGAGCCCAACGCAAGTCCATACATTTGAAGACGATATGTGTTGTGTAGAGTACCCCAGTGCCCGCACTGGTCCTCTCCAGAGGTGGGCGGCAAAGGACAATGTATTAGGGTGACAAGGGGACTTGGTGCTAAGGGTGTAATGGGGACCAAGACAAGTGTAGTCATTGCTTTCCAGATCTTACCGTGGACTATAGAATGGGCACACGCTGACACACACACATCGTGCAGCTGAAGGTGTATGTACTAGTATGTTGAGTGTTGGAGCAAACTTGGAGGTCTAGAATGCTGGGGGGAAAATGTAACAGACAGAGGGACTCCCCCCTTTACTCTTACACAGAATGACGGCGTGAACGGAATGCCCTGAATACTCATTTCCTCTGCCCTTCCCTACCTTCCTCATTTGTTAAGCATCATTACCTGCCAGAGACTCTACTGATGGTACAGATAGAAAGTTTAATGAAGCACTATGAATCTCTTGGACTTTCCTTCTTAAAAACCATCATCTGATTTTTCTTGCACACCAAATCCCAAGTCCTCCTTTTCTGCAAGCTTTCCTCTGAACCAGTCCCAGCCTGCATGTAACAGCTACTGTCTGCTCAGTCCTTGTCTTCACACCGTGTGCTGTGTGTTTGCACAACAGAGGATGAGCGTTTCTTTGTTTGCTAGTTGTTTAATTAGGTATGTTTTATATAACACTGCCCAGTTCTAAATCTCTGTCTCAGGTGATCTGCTCCCAGAGGCAGAATAATGTCATTTGCTACAGCTTTGAATGCAGTACTGTGTGCTTGTGGTTCTGCAATTTGATTTTTTTCTGGTAATGCAGTTTTTGAGTTAGATTATTTTGTTCTTTCCTTTGGGACTTTGGTGAATTCCTGTGTCAGAGATTATAGGAACTTAATCATGTTAGTTGACATTTAAACTAAAACTTCGCACAATCTGTGTTTCTGAATAGGTAGGACCAAAACAAAAACAAAAACCGCTGCAGGAAAATGGGAGATTGATTAAAGTAAGAACAGTGGAGGCTACAAAGATTTATGGAAGATCTAAAACATCTAGCCCAGCCCTCTAATGAGGCACCACCCTTATTTCAAGTATGTTTTTATAGAAGGAGGCAGGGAAAAGATCGAAGCAGCCCTAAGTCTCATTTTGGGATCTCCATCTTACTAGCTGTGTGAGTCTGGGCGGGTGGTTTAAGCACATCTGTAAGACGGGGACTAGTCACACCTTGCAGGCTTGTTGTGAAGATGGAATGCAGTAATATTCTCCGCTGATATAGTTCTCTGTCAGGAGACGTTGCTCCTTTGAAGTTTTTCTCTGTACCCTAAAACCCGGGGCTTCACTGTTCTCGTGGTGAAATTTAGCTTTGGAGGGTATGTCTTTGAGCCGGTTGGTTTCATTTTGATGGCGTTCCTTTTTGCTATAGTGTCATGACTTTCCAAGTCATCTGTGTACTGAGCGTGGATACAGGTGCTTTAAGTGTGTGTATGTGGGAAAGGGGAAGATTCCGTTTTCAAACTCGATGTGCGATAACGTATTACTTATATATGTTTCCTATACAAGATAAAAGATTGAAGCCCCTCCTTCCAATCTGTGGTCTCAAAGGGAAACCATACTAATTTTAAGTTAAAATAATACTATTGTAATTTGGTATATGGTGTGTATGCATGAGCTTTTTTGTGTGTCTTCGCGAGGTTGTGTGAGTCTAAGACTGTGTGTTTTCCAAAAGCGGTCATCTTATGTAACAGACTTTGTTTCCATGCTCAACCTCTAGATGGCAGCTTTGTATATATATTAGTAACTCTTAGGAGGTCCAGTTGAAAATTAGCTGTCCTTTATACATGAACATTTGGTAGTCAGTGGTGCCTCTGTGTGTGTGTGTGTGTGTGTGTGTTCCTGTAGAAGAAACCACCATGTGACTATTACCCCTTAAAGTAAAGAGATTCTAAATGACTCATTCTTTCTCTAGAACTTCCTTCCTCCCACCCTTGTATGATGGGTTATTTCATACCCATTTTCCTGCAGAAACGAGCATGCTCCGTTACCCTAGCCTCTGTTTAAACATTACCTTTTTTACCTTGCTTTCTGACCTAAAGCATCAGGCTCTTTGCTTCAGCGACAGCTTATCTGAGGATGCTGACAAAAAGATGGGTGACTTGGACTGTCCAGCGTGTGCTGAGAACCAGGCAGTCTTACTTTTCCCTGTCGGTGCAGTGTGCGTTTTTATCTTTTGCAACAGATGAATCCATTTTTCCTGGTTTCAAGCTTCCCTTCCCCTCCCCTTCTCACCCCTTGTTTGAAATAATATTTGATTTTGCCTTCCTGCCAGTTGGTTGGAGTGCTGGTCTCAATGCCATTGACATTTCAGAGAGGAAATGGCTTTTTCCTTCCTCGGAGGGTGTTACACTGCTCTGACTTCCATGACTTGGGTGGGGGGAAAGTGGGGGAGAGTATCTTACTTTTCAGAATTGCTCCTTAGCTGTTCTTTAAAATAAGCTAGTTAAGAAATTCTCGGACTCTGTAGAATTCATGTAATTTTTAAATTACTGAGGTTTTTTTCTTGTAAAAAAGCTTAAATGAGAGTATTTGCTGTTAGATTCTGGTTTAAGTAAGTCGGATGTGTTGTTTAATGGACTCTGGTGTGACATAAGGCAGCCTTATGTTATTTCTGTAACTTTTTCCTATTTCTTATTTCTCTTTCTATTCTTTAGTCTGCATGTGAAATTTAGAGTTTTGTTGATTGGGTATACCAGTTGATTTGCCAATTCCTAAATATAAAATGAGTTTATTTTTTAGAAGTCTTAACCAAAATTTTGCCGTTACCTAAGTCTGAAGAAAGGGAATAATTCAGCAAGTAAACTCCATTTACGTACAGGTCTCTTCATCATGAGATAGAATAGTAACAAAGAAAAAAATTGACAAATGACCTAGAAGATTTCTTGAATTAGAATACATTTCCACAGTTTCTTATCAACAGTAACAAGTGTTCGCGCTTTCCCTGAGTGTTGCTCATCCCGGCGACTAATGCCGCTTTCCCCTGGTGCCGTGTGTTGCAGTGTGCTGCCTCCTCTCTCCCTGCTGCCTGGCATCGTGGCTGGCACGTAACAGGCACTCAGTCGGTATCTGTTCCATTAAAGAACATGTAACTTAATGTGCCAAAGATGTCTTTGTCTAGGCTTCCTGATATTTCATGAATTCGGTCTCCTTTAAAGTAAAAATGTGGGAAGTTATCTGAGGTGATTGGCAATACCGCTCTTTAAACTGTTATTGCTGCTGTGGCCCTCATTATTTTAGGACCTTCCCTTCCCCAGAGGTGAGTGCTGCAGGCTGTAATAGGTTCTGGTTCATTCGTTCGTTATGATCAGGTCCTTTTTGAATAATTGATTAGAAGCCTACTTCTGAAAACTTCTTAAGGGGCGTGTGTGTGTGTATGTGTGTGTGTGTGTATGTGTGTGTGTGTGGCACGGTGCGGGGAGAGGAAGTTCTTTCCTCCTTCTCCCCTTTCCTTCCTCTAGAGAGAGAGAGAGAGAGTGAAAGAGAGAAGTGCCTTCCTCCCCCCTCCCCCCTCCCCGCCTCCCCCGAAGTTGCTGGTCTCCCTGGATCCCAGGGCACAGACACTGCGTGCACCAGGGGGCAGTCCAGCATTGTGGTATGGGCTATGGGCTTTGCTTTAGAGTCAGGCAGGCTGAGTTCAGGTTGAGGCTTTGCCGCTTACAGCAGTGCACGACTGTGCAAGTCATTTCTGAGTCTCAGTGTCTTAAGGAAGTATAATGATAGTCCCTACTTCATTGTGAGGAACAAATGATAATGCAAAGTCCTTATCCCCGGGCTTGGCCCATAATAAACGCTCAGTAAATCTTAGCTACAGTCTGGGGGCTGCCAGTTCGCATCTTCTGGTTCCTCGGTCACTTTCCGTCCCTCTCACCGGTACCCAACCCGGGCATTTACATTAGTCTCCTGCACAAGGATCTGTCATGCACAAGGACCGTCAGTATTTGGTTAGCGTGCATCGTTGTGCAGATTCATAGCTTGCTGTGTCCAAATAGGATTAATGTTGCCCTGCTGTGGTGACCCTGGGTCCTGAGTATTGGAAAAAATGGGAAAGTATCCCAAGTTCCTCCTTCATTGGTGATCCGGAAAGGTGCCGCTGCGTTGAACTGTGAGGTGCATCAAGCATGCAGACCTGCGTCACTGTTGGTCCCAGTGTACAAGGTGACGTTGCAACATGCCACGAGAGCCTGGTGTAGGGAGAGGCAGAGGAGGACGGACACAGACCCCAGAAGCTGTAAGCTGGCCCACAGACATATTTGGTTTGGCTTGAGTAGCACTGGAGGCAACATTTTAAAATGGGACAAATCTGTGAATGCCGAATCCCGCCTTCCCCTGTGCCAGCTGTTTATAGAGCTGAAAGGTGGGTGCCTCCTTTAGATGGGATGTGTGCTCTCACTTGACCGCAGTCTTCACCATGCCCTGTTCACCCCCACCATGATGACAGGTGACAGCTGCCACTTTACCTTGTATTTTCACTGTTGTTTTTCCCATAGAGGGGAAGCACTCCCTTTTTCCTATAAGTCTATCAAAAAGTAAAAGTGCAAAGAAGGAAGGAAGGAAGGAAGGAAGGAAGGAAGGAAGGAAGGAAGGAAGGAAGGAAGGAAGGAAAGGAAGGAAGAAAGAAAGAAAGAAAGAAAGAAAGAAAGAAAGAAAGAAAGAGCGGGCTACATGTTTTAAGGAAAATGAGACCAAGCTTATTTTCCTCTGGGCAGTGAGGATTCTTACCAGTTTCCCTCATTTTACCTACTTGCCTGGTCTCTATTGACATTTGACTCTGTAATCTACACAGACATGGAAGAGATGTCATTCACCAGAATTACTCTGCTCTGGCCATATCTTTGTGTAAATGAAGATCTGCTGAAGCTTGAACGCTTGCAGTTGGCCAGGAATGGTTAGGGATCAGTTTTCCTGGTAGCACTTCAAGAGCAAAGGACCACTTCCTTTGGCCCTTGCTCATCTCTTTTTGCCTGTGGATGGCAGCCCGTTCTCCAGACCTTCATCATGTCCCTCTGTCTTCCTTTCGAGCATAGTGAGGCAAGTCTTCTGCACAGGCTGTGAGGATATGTTTCTTGAGGTGCCACAGTCCTTCTTTCACTCTGAACTCGACCCTTTAAATGCGCTGTTGTGTGGATTGAAGCTAGGGAGTGAACTCTGGTCAGCAGAAGATTTATAGTCTTATGAATGAGTAAACCCTAGATCTTTGGAGGTCGATTTAGAAAGAACAGTACTGTTAGATTCTGAGTGTTTGTTTCAGTGGGGTGGAGTGAGTTAGTAATAGCATTTCCTGGTCCAATAGGAAGTGGGTGAATTGCCAAGCCATTGAGCTCACCATTGTTGACTCAGATTCAGAAATAAGATTAGAGTTGGGAGGCTGTCGAGTAACCCTGGAATCAGGGCTGGTAGTGATTCTGCTTGCTCTTGGTTGGTGAGAAGGCTGTGAGCTGACCTCTGTGGTCCCGGGCTCCTGGATGTGTTGCTAAACGATGTATTGCTTTACGTGGAGGCAGTGTTGGAGGAGATACGGCGATGGGTAGCAGTCTGCCCTGTGATAGGAGCATCACCCCTGTCGTGTGAGAGGTGGAGTGTTGGAGAAGATTGCAGATCCTTGCTCGTGATTCCCAGGCTGGTCCAGATGTGTGGCACTGACTTTGGGCTGATTCAGAATGAACGGGGGGGTGCTGTAGTTTAGGTAGAATTTTAAGACTTAACCAAAAGAAGGCTTGTAAGTCATTTGTTTCTTCTGTCATCTGGTGGGTGGAGAGAGGGCCTTGGCAGATTTTCTAGAATTTGCTAAAGGATTTTGTCCATCAGTGATCAGATATTAATTCCAGAAGGGGGAAGTAGGCCACTTTGATGCTTTACTCAAGAGGAAAAAGGAAATGGCCGTGACGTCAGAGCCTGTGTGTCAGCCCGTGGCCTGGCCTGCTCTGTGGTGGAGGTGTGAGTTTTCAGTGCAGCGTGAGTGTTTTGTGAGTGGGGTCATGCACATCAGAAGCACCTGCGGCTCATTCCTTTTCCTTGTTAAGCTTTCCATACCTGACCTTTCCCTCCATAATTTTGACCTTACGCCGCACTGGACATCCGTTCCCTCCACCCATGCACCCCTCATTGGCCCCTGTGGTAATAACTGCTTTTTGGAGCATTTACTGTGTTTCTGACACTTGAAATGCCTTACACATAGGTCACTTCACCTTCACAACAACCCCACAATAAGGTACTCTTATTAACTGCATTTTAAAGAACAGTGTAGAAACGCTAGTCAGGATAACTAGTGAGCTTAAGGTACTGATGAGAAGTCGTGTATCTGGGATATTTAAAACGGTTTTTATTGAGATGTAATCACGGCAAAATGCATGAATTTTAAGTCTATATCTTACTGACTTTACACACCCATGCACGCACACACACACACACACACACACACACACACCCGTGTATCCAGCCAGGTCAAGTTATAGAACGTTTCTATCGCCCCAGAAGATTTCCTTGTGCCCTAACCAGTCACTGCCCCTACTCCTTCCTCAAGACAAAGTCACTGTTCTGTCTCTGTCACCATAGAGGGACCTTTGCAAGTGTTTGAACATCATATAAATCAAACCATACCGTTTGTAAAACGTCCTTTGTGTCTGGCCTCTTTCCTTCATTATCACGTCTACGAGATTCATTCATATTGTTGCGTGTAGTTGGTTCTTTTTAATTGTTGTGTGGTGTTCCCTTGTTTAAATATACAACTGTGTATTCTCTTATTAATGGATAGTTGGTGTTTTGGTGGTTGCAAATTTTGGCCGTTACGAATTAAACTGAGTATTCTTCGGTGTGTCTCTTGGTGGACATGTGTGCTCACTTCTCCTGGGTGTGCATCTAGAGGGATTTAGTTTTAGTAGACATCACCAAAGTGGTTTTATCAAGTTGCTCTCCCATCAGCAGTGGATGAGAGTTCCGGTGACACCCCGTTCTTGCTAGTCCTTGGTGTTGGTGGTCTTTTGAATTCTCTCCATTCAGAAGGGTGTTTGTCTTACTTCCTTGTGGTTTTAATTGCATTTCCCTGATGAGTCATCATGCTGGTCTCTGTTTCTTATGCTTGTTGGCCATTTGTGTGTCCTCTTTTATGAAATGCCTATTCAGGTCTTTTACCCATTTTGTGAATTGGGTTGTTCACTTTTTTCTTATTTATTTTTTTGGCATTCTTTGCATATTCTGGGTAGGCGTCTCCTCAGAGATATAAACTGCGCACGTCTTTTCTTACTTTATAGTTTGCCTTTTGACTTTCCAAAGGGTTATCTTTTGATGACTGCAAGTTTATTTTGGTGAAGTCCAATTTGTTCTTATTGTTTAAGGTTAGTGCTTTCTGTGTTCTTTTACAAAACTCATTGCCTTTCTCTCTCTTGGGTATTTTGAGGTAGGAAAAAATGTGGAGAACCACTGCTGTAGAAAGTAAGCCACAGTCACAATGGACGTTACTGGATGCCTGATTTGGGGTTGGATGTTTGCCTGGAGCAGCCTTCTGAGTCCTCACAATCATGAAGCACTCTAGGTTTTACAGAGCTCTTAATCGTTCGACCTCATTTGATCCCAGGCAGGAGCTCACTAAAGGCCTTGTGGGAGGGCCTAGTCCCTTTTGATGGCAGGGGACTTGGGTGGTCAACTTGAGCTCTCTGGGGGCTGCGGTGTCTTCCTGTTGGCAGTGGCCTTGTGCGCAAGGGTGAAGCATGAGGCTGCTCAGTTTGGATCCTGGCTCAGTAACTGTGGACACAGTACTTAACCTGTTTTAGCCTTGGTTTTCTCATCTGCTAAATGGGATAATGAGAGTTTACCTGCCTCCTGCTGTAGCTGTGAAGACGAAATGATTCCACATTCAGTGCTTAGCACAGCATCTGGCACACGGCGCTGGGTTATTAGTGTTGTAGGTGTTCTTTGATTATAGTGTTTGATAGGATCACAATTCTTTTTTTTTTTAATTGAAATATAGTTGATTTACAATGTTTTGTTAGTTTTAGGTGTACAATATAGTGATTTGATATTTTTAAAGATGACACATCATACAAAATTATAAATACTGGCTGTATTCTCTGTGCTGTGCATTACATCCCTGTGACTTACGTGTTTTATATCTTGTGGTTTGTACCTCTTAATCCCCTTCCCCTGTTTTGTCACCCCCATTCTTTTCCGCTCTAGTACCCACTAGTTTGTTCTCTGCGTCTGAGGATCACACGTCTTTGTAGAGCTACAAAGAGCTCTCATCATTTTCCCCATTTCTCTTTCATTGTGTCATATTTTCCTTTTCTCATCCCACACTCCCAGCTCAAGAGTTCTCTCTTTCCCTCTCTCTCTCTCCCCTCTTTTGTTATGAAAAGCCAGATGCATTTCAGACTTGAGCTAAATTGGTACCCGAATGAAAGTGCGCGTCTTACAGGGACTGGCGGGGAAAGTGTAGGGTCATTGAGAGTTTTGCTCATTTTGTTTTGTTCTGAGGGATGGTGACTAGTAGAGACATAGGGATGGTGAATGTGGGAAGGAAGTTACTGCTTGATTCCAAAATAAAGAAAGTTGACCCATTTACCTTGGTTCTAGGAATTTCACACCTGAGAGATTTATGTAATAGTGGTTTAAATTATAACACAGGAAAAGACACTTGAAGCCGAATGAGTGTTTTCTAGATGCCTGGAAAGATAGTACGATGATCCAGATGTACATACATGAGGCTGAGAAGGTTTTCTGAGCTTGGGGTGATAGGATCAGAACCAAGTGTGTTAAATCTACTTTATTCGGTTTTCCACCACCCCCTCCCATACAAAAAAGGGGAACAAAACCACATGTGGAAAGAACTTATATTTTGATACTTCTTCTCAAAATGAAAACAAATCCTATTGGCTTTCCTGGTTCCTAAGGCCAAGCAGCCCACCCCTCACAGCCCCTGCGTTGGTCTGAACTTCCTCTTTGTGGCTCTGGGTGGAAATTTCACACTGTGTGCCATGAAGTTGGTGTGACATCTGCGAGGTCCCTGAGACCTGGTCCTGCGAGGCAGCTACTGCGGTCTGACTGTTTGCTGGTGAACACCTAGCAGGAAATGATCCGGAGACGCGTTGGCTGGTGCAGAGAGGAGCTCTCCCCCAGTGTGGAGCGGAGGGTATCTTTGCTCTTCAGGGCAGAGGGAGCAGGAAGGAAAAGGTGGGGGCAGAGGGACCTCTCTGTGCATCGGGATCACCTGGGGAGATGGCGAGAGTCCAGGTTCACAGGCCCAGCCCTGAAGTTCAGGTCCAGTAGAGTGGGGCTGGGCTGGGAATGTCCATGTTAAGGGACTGCCTGACTCTGGAGCCTGGGGTCCGGCCCAACACTGCCTGGGGCAGGTCTGAGCCCGGGGACTGGAGAGTTCTCCAGTAGTTCTCCGCAGTCTACTGGATTATAGACTTGTAATCTCAAAGCCGTCATAGCTTTCTGCTTGGCTCTTTGAAAGATGCTTGAAGAGGAGAATCCGTCCACTGAGCTGCCAAGGCACAGGGTCAGCTCGGTGGGGCCAGGGCTGCCGACAGTCTGCAGACACCCCACGGGCCTGACGCACTGGATGTGCTGACGCTGGTGGGAGATGGGCGCTTGGGCCTGAGAATGTGAATTTCTGAGAAGCAGTGGTGCTTGTGGGTCCGGGCTCCTGCTGCTCGGGCATCGCTGAGCTCCTGTGTGTCGGCGCCGAGCTCCCCTGTGACCCTGACCAGTTCTGTGGACTCAGGTGTAATCGGACCCCGGTTAGTTCTCACTCAGTGGACCTCTGCCTCCCTTTTAGGCTTTCTCCAACTTTTCAAATTTAAACCTCCTTTAAAATGAGGCTTTGAGCCAGCAATCCTTAACATTTTGTGGGTCACGACCTTCCTTGATAACCTGATAGACAGCTTCGTTTGGACGGAACAGTGCATATACATTTGGGGTGGGGGGAGGGTGGCTTATGGACTTTCTGGGGCCCATCTGTGAATCTTAAGTCAAGACCTCCTGCTTTAGGGAGCCTCGAGGGCTTGTAGCCCCTTCTCCCAAGCTCGCTGTTATGTCACACACCTCTGCTTGGGCGGCATCTGTGACGAGAGCACAGCCGACACCATCCGATCTTGTAGCTGGGCTTCCCGGAGGCTCTGTGCTCAGTTTGAAGGAGCAAGCAGATTCCAAGGGGAGAATGAAAAGAGCTGATGCAGGTGAAGAACTTAGCACCTGACATGGCGAAGGCTCACTTAAAAAATACTGTTTGCATTTCATATAATCATAACGATAACACCCATTACCCCCATAAACTTTTTCATGTCAAAAGCAGTTTAGAAGCGTTGGACTGGATGATAGACTGGGGTCCCTCCAGTTTGGATGCTTCCTCCTCTTTTTATCCAGTGCAGTAATTCGCTTCACTTCGGTACGTGTTTACCGTTCTCCTGCCAGGAGTAAGGTGCTCTGGTGAGCGTTTTGGAGAAAAGGGATGAATATGATCTCAAGGAACAAACAAGTGTAAGGGAATCCCTTTGCTCCCCACGTCCTTTCCCTGTGATAGAGTCCTGTCTCCTGTGTCGCTTCCTGCCTCCCCGAGGGAGACGGGCTCATTGAGAGGGATTTGGGGCGATGGCTTTGCTTTCTGAGGTGGGAAGGGGGCTCCGGACAGTGGAGGGCTGGGCCTCTCTGTGTCTCACCAACCCCAGCAGCCTCTCCCTTGGTCGCCCGAGTGTTTCTTCGAGGCTCACCTCCATCATGGTCTCTGTGCCTGTGGCTCTGGATTCACATCCCTGTCCTCCTTTCTCTGCAGGCCAGGGGTTATCACCATGCAGGCGTTGTCCGAAGAGGACCGGAGGCTCTGGATGGAAGCCATGGATGGCAGGGAACCCGTAAGTAACAGTTCAGGGAAGCAGAGCAAGAGTGAAGGTCCCTTGTTGTTTGCTGTTTCCTTAGTGCCGTGAGTTTTGCTGTAGCTCTAAATAAACCCTTGGGCTCTTGCCAGTGTATCAAAGGGTCTTTTTCATTCCTGGGCTGATGCCTGTGGATATCAGTGCTGCTTCTGTGTGGACTGGGCTTTGGCCTCTCAGTCTGAGGCGTGGATTCTGTGTGATACCACGCCAGAGCCCCGCCTTCACCAAGGCAATGGTAGTGCCCGGCGGTCTTAAGAGGAGGCAGAGTCCAGTCTGGCTCACTGCATGTATATTGGTGCCTCCATGAAGCAGGGTGCAGAGCACTACCTCACATCCATTTTAATGGGATACGTGAATGTAACAGTGTGTGCAGATGGTGCCGTGTCTTTTCTCGTCGCCCTCTGGTTCGGCCTCCCATTGCCGTCATTCGCCCAAATCCCATTATAAGCAAGGGGGTCGTCAGGGTCCATGAAAGGACGTATGTTTAGTAATGTGATCCCTGCTCCCATTTCAGAGATGCTGGTCTCTTCCTGGGTGATGTAATCTTGTGGTTGTTCTGCATCTCGTGACATGTACAACCCACGTAAGAGCCTTGGGGAAAAGTCCCTGGAGGCAGAGTATCATCTTAATTTGATGCCAGGGAATCTCAACTCCAGTTGATCAGCAGATCTCAAGGTTACAGAAGTCTTAAGAGTAGAGTCTAACCATGTCCCACCAGTAAATGATAAAAAGAATCCACGCCGTCAGAGGGTCAGTAGTGATCACTTGCAGAGGCCCTGTCAAAAGGGGGAAATGTGCGCAAGGGACGTGAGACACGGCCTCTGCTGACTTGTAGAACTGTCTGCATGAAACGGGGTGTCCGGTCTAGATGATTCCAGTTCATTCACGTGTCTCTTTCCCAGCGTACCCTGGTTTGCTGATCTTTGTTGATTTCATGTCCCTTTCTACTCAGCTCTTTTGTATACAGACATGGAACTCAGCACACTGTCAACTGAGCATAAATAAATAACTAGTGTTTGCGTAACAGTTAATAATACAGAGCAAGATTTATGCAAGTTTACAAAGCTAAAGCTCTAAGCTGTTCTTAGAAACAATGAATAGTACATATATGTAAATTAAAAAAAATAAATACAATGGCTACCAAAAAAGGGGGGAAAGCACTGTCTTTCACATTAAGTGTTAGCTTTTTTTTCCTTTAGATGCTATTTATTCAGGTGAGGAAGCTTCCTTCTGTTTCTGTTTTTCTGATTCTTTTATCTTAAATGGGTGTTGAATTCTGCCCAGAGGTTTTCTGCATCAATTGATAATGATCATGTGCTGTTTCTTCTTTAGCCTCTTAATATGTCATTACACTGATTTCCAAATACTGAACCAGCCTTGTATCCATGGAATAAACCACACTTGGTCATGGGTCGTGACATTGCTGTTTTTTCACCGATATTTTGTTGAAGGTTTTTGCATGTATGTTCATGAGGATGTTAAATGTAATTATCATTTCCTGGACTGTTTTCATCTAGTTTGGTACCGTGTTAATAGTGGCTTCATGAAATGAATTGGGAAGTATTTCTTCCTACTCCTATTTTCTAGGAGAGATAGTATAGAGTAAGTGTTAGTTCTTTCAGTGTTTGGTAGAGCTCTCCAGTGAAGCCATTTGGGCCTGGAGATCTCTTTTTCAGGAGTTTTTTAAATTACACATTCAATCTCCTTCATAGCTATAGGGCTATTCTAATTATTTCATGCTTGACGAGTTGTGGCAACTTGAGGTTTTCAAGGAATTGGTTCATTTAATCTAAGTTGTCATATTTATGTGCCTAGAGTTGCTCATAGTATTCAGTTATTATTCTTTTGATATCTGCAACATCAATAATGCTGTCTTCATTTCTGAAAAAAAAATACAGAGCAAGATTAAAAGAACCATTTAAAGATTTAGGCACAGTTTGCTAAGCAAGTTATTTAAACATTGTTTAATCTTAATTCTTCTCCTGGCCTAAAAATACAGGAGACCCCTGATTTTCCCTGAATACATTATTTGGGATAGAAGCTCTCCCAAGAGCAGACATGCTTTTCTACCTTCAGGGCTTTGTGGGCACAGTAGCTGTGTGATGTCAGAGGCCTTTGAAAGCAGCTTCCTAAGTAGACCTTTATATCTTTGTGGTTATCACTTCCCATTAGTTGAGCACTTATTTCTGTGTCAGGCCTAGTTTTGGTACATGACATCTCTTAACCCACTGATTCCTCTTAGTACCTTACAAAGGAAGTGTTATGGTTCCATTTCACAGATGAGGAAACCAAGGCTTAGAAGAGGTTCAATAACTTGCCCCATGTTGCACAGATAGTAAGCGGTTATATTAGTAGGACACGGGCCAGACTGCTATCACACAGAGACTTCAAAGAACAGTGGCTTAAGTAAGATGGAAGTTACTGTTTCCGAGCCCACAAGTGAGCAGTCTGTGCCCAACAGGGTCGTTCTGCCATCCTCACCCCATGGCTTCTCACGTTGTTCCATTCACTTCCATTTTCCAGCCAGATGAAAGCATGTGACCCAGATAGTACACACATTACTTTCATGGGCCCCCAAACCATTTTGTGGCCACGTCTGTTTACAAAGAAGGCTGAGCGTCTGCAACCATTGGCTCAGCCTGTGCCCAGGGCATCTTAGCGCTTTAAGGAAGAAGAACACAGATACTGCTGGGTGAATAACAGTTTCCCCCACAGTGGCAAACCTAGAATTGAAACCCACGCCTGGCTCCAAATGCATTTTGTTTTCATTTTTAATAGAGATAAAATGTCAAATTGCCGTCTAAGAATCCTCACTCAGTTCATTTTTCACAGTACCTTCTCTGACCCTCTTGAATGTTTCTTCAATTCGTAGGGGAGGGAGCACATCCCTGTCGAGGCAGACTCTCCTTGGTATGACTGGAAAACTCACTACTACTCTAAGAAGCCGGAGTTCTAAACCTGCTTTACCAACTGCTTTTTAAGCCTCCCCTCCTCCCTCTCCCACCACTCGGTGTGTGTCCTCTGTCTGCAAATACTGGGTATCTTTATAATAAACCACTTCACTTTTCCCGTAGATTAGCATCTGGCCCGTGTGGATGGAAAGCATGCTGTCGAGGGAAATATTTCCTTGCTCCAGATTGTGCACAGTGAAACAAGTTTAAGCACAAAATAATTGTTTTCTTACTCATAATATAAAATTATTTCCTCACAGGATCGTATAGCTTGCACTGAGAAGCACACCTCTGTGTGCCTTTAAGTTTCCTAACAAGAGAGAGAAATACAGGGCAAATGATGACAGCGTTCTCAGCAGGAGTGTTAGGCCTCATTTTGCCTCCCATTCTTGAGAGCCTCTAGGGAACATTCCTGGGGCTGTACACCCAGTAGACAATTAGCAGCTCCAGTTTTAATCACCATCTCCCTAATTGGTTAAATCTGTCCTCTTGGAAATTTTGGCTTTGGTGAGGACACAGAAACCTCTTTCTCTGGCTGGTCTTGGAGTATTCCCAGTATTTCAGGGAGATGTTAATGGCAGCATCTTTCTTTTGTTTTTGTACTTACAGCTCAATTGTTCTGTGATTGATTATTCAGTGCTGGATTTTTTTTTTTTTTGGAGGGACGGGTAATTTTTGTTTCCATTCTTTTTGTTCTTTCATTGTTTGATAAAACCTCAAGATGGTTAGTTAGAAAAAAAAAACCTAAGTGAACCCTGAACCAGTTAATTTTTACAATGCTTTAGCTAATTGTTAAAGAAATGATCGTTTTTAGCAGCTAGTGACATTCTAGTCTAAAGAAATGTCGAATGTCTTTATGTTATTGATGGATATATGATGGAGGAAGAAATTAGAGTTGTCTCCATAGTGCGCTTTATGATTTTTCTCTTTGTAATGAATCTGAATTCAAATGAAGGAGACTGAATTCAAACTTGTCTGAGAAGCAGCTACTTTTATTGGCTTACGTAACTGAAAAACATTGGGGTTTAACAGTCTGTCCCATCTGAATTCAGCAACTTCCATAATATATGGAGTTGGTTTCTTCTTTTGTGTTGGCTTCTTTTCTAGCAGGTTCTTTTTATGTAGTGGTGATGTGCTTCCTAACTGCTTCAGGCTTACATCTTATTATCAAGAAAGGGAGCCAGGAAGCTTTTTCTGTAATGGGCCAGGATCGTAAGTATTTTAGGCTTTGGGGGCCTTCATGGTCACTATTGCAGCTACTCACCTTTGCTTCTGTAGCTCAAAAGCAGCCATAGACAATATGTAAATGAATGAGCATGGCTGCATTTCAATAAAACTTTATTTAAAAACACAGGTAGAAGGCTGTGTTTCAGTCGTGGGCCATAGTGTGTTGATCCCTGACCTTTAAGTCTAGTAGAAAGAGAGCTTTGCCCAGTAATTCCAAAAAAGTCCCAAATTTGAATTTTAGTGGGTTAAATGCTTGGAGCAGAGGATGGGAAAGATGAATTGACCGGATCTGACTCCCCTGCCGGCTGCACTAGAACTGTGTAAATAGCCGGGGAAGGTTGGTGTCCCCAGAGGGAAAATCATATGAGGAAAAGGGGCAGACATGAGGTAGGCAAAAATGACACAATTTCTTTTAACTCTGATATCTGTAATCCATTAAATTTTCTGTTCAAAGAGCTTGCTCTTTGATACTTGGCCAGGAGTGAAAACCACAAGTTGACCGCGAACATCGTAATTCATGGGGAAAGACTAGATGATTTCTCCCTAAGAATGGGAACAAGGCAAAGATGTTCACTCTTACCGCTCTTACTCAGCATAGTCCTGGAAGTCCTAGCCGGTGCAGTGGGGTAAGCAAATACAATAAAAGGCACACAGATGTGAGTCTGGATTTTTAAAAAACTCAACAAGCTGGCTAGTCAGATAAAATTTCGAAATGATTCTGCTGGATTTTCTCCACTTTTGATTAAGTCTGGGTTCACAAGCTATTCTGTGGCCACTGTCTCAGGCTTGAGAATAGACATTCCATATTAAATCGGACATGGAACCTGAGCTCAAGCTGCTTAAATACCGCAACCAAGAAATTTTAGAGACAGCACATTTCCTATTTCTAAGCTCTTTGTAACTAAAGTTCTCTCCTTTTCTCTTTGTATGTTGCTCGTAAGCGTGTTCACTAAAAGCAAGCAGATTAGAATCAGTACCAGCCCACCATTACCACCAACACATACGCACCCAACCTGATATATTTATTATTCTCTCTCCCCACCGCTATGGAAAGATGACTCAGCAAGTCAGTGGGACTAGTAGGGTAACTCTGAGTCGCAGAGCTGGGACCATCCTCATCTTTAAACTGTGTTCCTGTGTATTCCCGTAGCTGTGATTCGTGGTGTCTGTCTGGGACTGCTTCTCTTACCACCTTATTTTAGAGGTATGGTCTTCCTTCACATCCAAGGATTCTTGAATAAAATTAAGTATTTCTCCACTTTGAGCCCGTACTTGAATATCTTTTGACAACCAAAAAGTTAGAAAGTTGGCAGATGCCAGAATTAGGTGGAATTAGATTTGGAGGAGAAGAAACAGGTGGCGTAGCATCCGAGATTGTGTGTAAATCCGTGTATCAGTTTGAAATTATGAAATTGCCACTTTTTTTTAAGTCAAAAAATGGCCAGATATGAGCGATTTCAAATGGCTCAACCTCCTCATTGTGGAGCAGAAAGAAGTCCACCCCCAGGCCAGTATCACACCCTTGTTTATTTAAGAGGGAACGCTGCCTGAAAAAGCCTGTCAGCGGTGATCTTGGGTCTGTAACCCAGGCCTCTTAGCTTCTAGCTCTGTGGCATTTCTACTACAGCACACACTGCTGAGTTACCAGGAAGCTGTAGTTGAACGGTGTCTACCCTCCTCTTTAACGTGGAGCTCCTCTGTTGTGGCTGTTGCAGTGGAAGAAGGGGAAAGTGGGCGAGATAAGGAAAAACCACTGCTGTCGTAAAAGGACGAGACAGCGTGGCTTGCCACTGCCCACCTCCGTTTTAAGGAAATCTTCTATCTTAGTCCTTGTGGACTGAACAGTGTGCCCTCCCCTCACCTTTCTGTGCTATAAGCCCAGGCTCCAGCCCTGAGTTCTTCAAGAACTCCTAGAATAAATGGGTGGTTGCATTGCATCTTATGCTTGGTGCCTGGTGTCCTGAAAGGATGAGCTGTTTTTTTTAAGGTGTAATTGATGACTGTTCAGGTGAGATCGCAGGATCAGAGGCAGACTGTCCTGGTGGTTAAAAATGTGGGCTCAGGCAGCTTGAGTTTCAATCCCTGCTCACCACAAATAGCTCTCTTAACACTGGAAAATGACCCAGGCCCTCTGAACATGTTTCTTTGCCTACGAAATGGGGATAATAATAGTGTCTTTCTGTAAGGTTGTTTTTTAAGAACCAACATATATGGAAAGTGCTTAGCACGAGGCCTGTACATGGTGAAGTGCTTGTTAGAAGTTACTTGTTCCTATTATCTTTTTGGAGAGGTGGGGCAGATACTGGGGTACCTCTAGCTCCGTTTCTACATTACGTGGCCTATTTAAGCAGAGTTCATTTAGTCACCTTGCCCGGGCTCACCGAGGTGCAGTGCAGGAACTGCTTTCAAACTAGCATGGAAAATGTGATTGCATGGAGGAGTCATTCCGAACCTTCAGGCTTTGAGTTGAGGGGCATGAAGTAATCTTTAGCCTCCTTTGCTGCGATGCAGCCCAGGCCTGGCAAGTCGTAATCCCAGCTGTCTGCTAAGCTCAGCACACCACTCTACTGCTGACACTTGCATTTTCCTTTCTTAGTAAAATAAGCGATCAGAGGAGGTTGGATGGTTAAAAAGGTGCGGAGTGAAGTCGCTAAGCTCTCATGTGGTGTAGGCCTCACTTCTTTATGAGTGGGATGGTGTTTTGAGAGGATACTTCTGCCCAGTTTGTGAAAGCTGTCTTTGTAATGTCACGGAGTGTGAACTGATGAAGCTCTGAAAGTGAGGTCCCCAGTTTATTTTCCATTTCCCCACCTCCCACCTCCACTTGGCCCCAGGTTGCTGGGAAATTGGATTATACTTCCATTTATTTGTTAGTATTTCTTTTTCTCTTACTGGGTCAAGAAGCTGGTTGCAGGCTTCATCTTTGAATCATGTGAGTGTTTTTCTTTAGGTAGAATTTTTAAGAGTACAGATTATATCACACCAGTGTGTGTGAGTCTTCAAAAGAAATTTGACAATCGTCACTTCTCTCCTTGTTCCCTTCGGTTAAATGTCTTTTAGAAGAAGAATTTCTGGTGAAAATCAGACACTGTTTAATTGAAGAGCCTGAGCTACACGTTGGGAGAAAAGAGAAGATCAGGTGAAATTGTTTTATGATGGAGCACTGATGAAACTTTTCTCAGAAATGAAAATTTGGATGGCCAGGAAATTTTTGCTTGAACCTTATAACTTAATAACATGCTGGTGGTGCTTACTCAGGTCTTAAGCATTCTTCTTTCAACATTTAGCAGACAGTTATAGATGGTCCACCAGTCACTGATGGACTGATGAGGGTACCAAGATGAGCATGGGCTACATGAATAGAAATTGCGTTTGTTTGCTGCTGTTTTCCTGTTGCCTCGCACAGCGGCTGACATAGACACTCAGCAAATACTTGTTAGACAACTTGAGTCAAAACTGAGAGGAAGGGTTGAGGATGACTGAGGTTATTTTTCTTTGGGCACCGGGTTGCTTCTGTTACCTGAGACTGTGTGGGTGGATTTGAAGTTATTTGAATTCCCTGATTGTATAGCTCATTTAAATGCACATCTACCTACTTGTACCAAAGTCTAGCTGAGTGACCATTAATCAATCTTCTTTGTGCCATGGATTCATTTGGCAATCAGGGAATTCCTGTAGATCCTTTCTCTGAGTAATGTTTTTAAATGTGTATACAGCATTTAGTTTACAAAGGAAGAAAGTATAGAAGTATGGTTATCAGACTATTAAAACCATTTGTGGTTTTAATAAATATATACTTCTTTTTTAATCCTTTTAAAACTACTCTTTAAGTTTATTTTTTTATTTTGGGGGGAAGATAATTAGGTTTATTTATTTACTTACTAATGGAGGGACTGGGGATTGAACCCAGGACCCTGTGCATGCTAAGCACACATTCCACTACTGAGCTATGGCCTCCCTCTGACCCTCCACCAAATGCTTCTTTATTACCACATTCAGTAATAAAATGCAAGGGGAGGTCTGATAACTCCTGTAGATGTTTCAGGTTACCTGTAATGACAGTTAACATTCTACAGAAATATCTGTATTTCCTGTTGGTGACAGAGTCACAGATACTGCTGATGTTAGTGTGGTTGTCGCCCACGTTCCTGTTTGAAGGAAACACTGAATTTCAGTTAGAGGCTCATGGCAATAAAGGATTATTGTTTTCTCCCTACCATCTAGGTTCATGGACCCCTGTGTTCTGCCAATGGACCTCTATTTCTTTCATTCTTTGCAAAGATGTTTTGAGAGACTTTCTTCTTGGTTTCTAAGCCCTTGTCTCGGCTTGTAGTTGTACATCAATTAGTATGATTGTTTGATTAATATCCATCCCCGTACTGGATTGGAATCTTCCAAAGGACAAGGACATTGTAACTTTTTTTGGTTTTTGTATCTTTTATCCACAGCGTATGGCACAGAGTAGCTGTTCAGTATCTACCTGTCAAATCGTCACATGGGTGAGCCTAAGGAAAACTGAAAGTACGGTTGGCTTGGTGTGGCTTGTTCTTCACTGAAACTGCTTCCTAGTGATTCCCCACCTACCTTTATAGGCCTTCATAGATCCGCTGTTTAGTATTCTCACGTCTGTGTTCCCTCTTCGGGTCTAAATAGAACATAAAGGCCCTTTCAATTGTCCTCAGCATCTTCTGCAAGGCTCCGATCACTGTTGGCTTCCTCTTCACAGCACTGCCTTTCAAGGCTTGGGACCCTGTTAGTTTTCCTTTGATTACGCGTCCTCCTGTACTCTCCTGTCATTGTTTTTGTCTTTATTATTTTAGCTTAACTTTGGGAGGTAGGGGGAAGATTGGTTGTGAGAAGGACTTCCGAATTGTTTGAATTTTGCACAGTCCACATGAGCTAATTTTGTTATCAGATAAAAATAATAACGGAGCGGGTCCCTGTGAGTCATAGTCTTTTCAGCATCTGTCATTGGTTCCTTGTCATTGGCGTTAGTTACAGTTGTATTGGCATACTTGGGTCATGGAAGCTTCCGTTCCTAGCCACGCTGGAAGGGAGAAGTCTCTCTAGAGTTAAACGTGTTAGTGTGTGTCCCTCTAGAACTTTCTCTGGGTATTCATTCCTGTACTTGCACATCTAGAGATGGGTTCTTCTGTTTTATAGAATTTTGGACTTAGGTTAACTTTCCTATGGTTTAGAAAAACCACGAGCCTTTGACATTTAGGTTGTTTTCAGCTTTTCATTACAAACAATGATGTAATGGAAAACCTCACACGTAGTTCACTGTAGACCTATTTGAGCATTTTTCTCAGCTACATACCCAGGGGAATTGTAGGTTGAACGGTATGTGCACATTTACTATTTTAACGGATATTGACAAATGACTCTTTCCACAGAACAGCACCCGAATATACCCCACCCATGACTTGGGAGGGTGTCCGTCTCCTTCACACCTTTGTTAGTGCTGCATATTATGGGTCTCTTTGTGTCTGTATGTGTGTGTCAATCCGATGGCGGGAAATTGTTTTCATTTGCATATCTCAAATTACTAATGAGATTAAAAATCCTTCCTCATGCTTCCCAGCCGTACATATTTCTCTTTTATTATACAGTAACGTGTGTGAAGTGCATAGAACAGTGTCTGGCATGTGATTCATGCTATGTATAGGATTATTATTATTTCCGTTTTTGAGTTTCTGGCCTTGGGATCACCCATCATTTCTCTCCGTTGTGTGTTCTAAAGCCCAAAGTAGAAACCTAACTTGTTCAGGTGTTCTTTCTTTGGCTGATAGGACTTCTCCACTTCATCCTTGTTGGCACCTCTTATCTTCTAGCAACCCACCCCTGCTGCTCAGGTTTGGAGTGGGGAGCATGAAGAGTAGTCCTTGTGTCTCATCTGAGCTGCCGCTCTCCTGGCCCGCGGGGCCGCGTGATCTCAGTGGGACCCTGAGGATGCCTGTGCTCTCTGCTCCAGCAGCAGTCAGCAGCCCTTCACACTCCCCAGATGCTAACAAGGCCCTCTTAATTCCCAAGCTGGAAATATCCCATCCTTTCTCAAGGAGCAGTGGGAGCCTCAGTCTCTAACAGCTGCAGGGGCTCTCAGCCTAAGAGCTCTGAGACGGACATGCCCCTCCAGCTGGCGAGTGCTGCCCCTTTCAGTCCTTCTGCCTGTGGCTCCATCTCTGAGAAGAGGTCAAAGATACCTGCCACTCTCTGTACTGTAAAGGCCAGTCGCTGTTCTGCCTCCTCCCTGTTTTGTTAACTCTACGTTTAGCTTCATATTTTAGGGGAGTTACTTCCATTTTTGTGGCCTAGGTTAGCTACTGCCCGACCTCCTCTGAAAAGGTTGGTTTGAGCGAGACTGCAACTCTGAAGTCTTCTGTCCCTGGTTAGTTGTTCATTTGAGTCAGAATTAAGACCAAATTAAGAGTTCTCTATTTTGTTTCCTCCATCTGCAAGATGACATTTTTGCAAGTCAAGAGTTTATCAGAGGTTGTAGTTGTGTGTGTGTGTGTGGTGTATTAGCTTTTTTTTTTAACTTTTCATTTTGAAATCATTTCACAGTTATAAAAATGTCACAAAAATAGTACAGAGAATTCTAGAGTACCCTTTACCCAGATATCCCAAATGTTACATCTTACAGAACTACAGCACATTCGTCAAACCAGGGAATTAACACTGATACAGTATTACTCTTTATTTTACAGATTGCAAATTTTGCCAGTTGTCCCACTCAGTTATTTTTTTCTGATCCAGGATTCCTCATTGCATTTAGTTGTCACATCTCCTTAGTTTTGTTTAACCTGGAACAGTTAAGAGGCTTGGCTTTTTAAAGGCACATTACTGGCAGCAGATGTCCAGATCGTTGCAATCAGGACATCATCCCGTCTCTGTTCCCATCTTGGGGTGGATTTCGGGACTGTTGTCAATGTCCCCTCTTCACCTAGGTAATAATTGGTAACTTTTACTTAGGTTTCTATCATCTTCCAAAAGTTCTCTGATATATAGTCCATCTCATTTTGTAGGTTTTCTTATAATACGTTTATTTCTTTTGAATACCTCGTCTTCTACCCTGTCTGCTCACATCATATAGTCTTCCTTGTGCGGTTTACTATGTTTCTTTATCTACATTGTGGTTGTCGGTTGAAAGACATTGAGGCCATAATGTGATCTTAATAGACATTCCATAGCGTGACCTCCACCCCAAGCAGCAGCACCATTACTGTCAGCTCTCTATGACATGTTCTGGCTGTGATTCACGGGAGGAGAGATTGTGGTTGGACTAGCTTCAATTTTTCTTTCTTCTGCAGAAAAGGCAGTCGATAAAAAGGAGATCTTTTCCCAGTGACTTTGTTCATTTGAAGAATGATGGAGCAGCTCTTATGTCCCTTTCTGTAGCTTTCTCTTATACCCTAAAAGCCAGAAAGTGGTCATATTTGTTAGTGATTTAAGTCAAGGATGGTATTTTAAAAAGTATATGGACAGGTATTTTATAGATATTTTGAATATTAGGAAGTCTATGAATTTGGTTGTTTGCTTTGTGGTGAGATGTGGAACACGATAAGCATTTTGGAAGATGTTTTGGGGGGCGAGGTTTGCTAAACTGGTCTCCAGCATGGTCAAGTTAGGAAGGATCATGGTACCATTGTGACCACATTATTTTTAAGTGTGTTCCCAAATATCCTGGCCCATGATTCTGGAAGAAAACACCAGAACACATAAACAAGCCATTTTCTAGTATGGTTATATAAATCTTTCCTTTTGGTCATTGGGAAAATAGTACAAACGTGTGGTCTAGTGGTTACAGCCAAAGGCCGAGCAGAAGGGGCGCGGCCCTGGCCAGCCCCCAGCCAGCTGCCATGGCTCCTGCGTGCTGTGTGGTCTTGACCCAGGGCCCAGAAAAGCGAGCTTCCCCGATCTTTACCTCTAGCTTTAAATGCAAATAAGGGAAGGGGGTGAGGGGAACCAGAAACTGAGCTGAAGTTCCTCAGATTAGTAATATGCCCTCTGATAATTAATCACTGCTAATTAGTTTTGTTTGTACCATAAATCTTAAAAGAGCTTTTCTTGAGCCAGGCTAAGGAAATCATCAACATTCTTAGAGTAAATAGTTGTGGATTTTTTTGGTTTTGTTTTTTTTATTTTGAGGGGAGGGAGTGCCTAGTATTGAAATACATTGGAGTACTTTTTGACTTTACCTCTTGGAACTACTTTGCAGAAATGAGTGCCATCTTTCTCCTAGTGGTGTTGGCTCTGCCAGACGTCTGGATGGATAATGATACCTGGCTTTGGCAATTTCTGCACCTAGTCTGTATCTCTGTGTGCTGTCATCCTAGGAAGATGTCGACTTACTGAGGGCAGAGATTAATCATCTTTCTGTCTTTAAAATTATTTACCTATGGGCCTTAGTGGTTGGATTGCCTAATAAGCACTCATGAGTCATTGAACTGACTTGAGGGCAGTGAGTTGAGCTGGTTCTGTTATGTACTCTACAGTTGAGCTCATGTGTTGAGTGCCTTGGGTTCTGGTCATGATTGGGCCACTGTCAGTAGAGATCTATCTTGACTTTCTTGACTTCCTTGTTCTTCATCACATCCCTAGCATGAGATCAGCCCCAGACCAAGAACGCTGAGCATATTGATTGAGAATCCACGTTGGATAAATACTGTTTTGAATAAATGAATGAATGAAGAAAAGAACACCCAGGGGTGTGTTTCTCTTTTTAGCCACCGGCTTTGAACTTACCTACATTTCCTTCCACACTGCTCAGGATTTCTTAGTGATTATTGGTATGTGGCAGAAACCAATGTACTGAACCAGAGAAAGTCTCAAGTGAGAAGGCTCATTAGAGACCAAGGATCTGGAATTCATTGAGAAGTTTGTAATCTTCAAACTGTTGTGTATTGTTTGTCTGTAGCACTAACAATAAAGTTAAGTTGTCTCTGTGTGTGTATATATATACACATATATATGTATATGTATGTATATATAATATTACTATATACATATACTTGTGTATGTGTATTATATATGTGTGTGTTTGTGTGTATATTTATCTTAATTTCTTGCCATGTGCCGGCTTTCCCTGAATTTGTTAGAAGTGCGTAATTATGCTTGGAGCTCTGGTTTCTGGTGGGCAGGTTGCCATGTTGTGTGAGAACCTGTGACCACCAGCATCCTTGTGGCCATGCTGAAGCAGCTGAGAGCACTAGGTAAGGGCTGATCTCAGTTAGCCTTCCATTCCCTGAGACTATTCTTTACTTTAGCCCTTTATGTAGAATGTAAAATACCTACCCTAAGAAAAAAGTGGGTCTGTCTACACATATGCATGTGTGTGCATGTGCACCCTCACACCTGCAGAGATGAGGTATAATAGAGAGGTTGACCAGTATAATAAATTTTATTTTGATAAAGAAAATCCAAATGCTTAAGGAAAGACAACTACATTAAATACTACCATGCACTAAAATTAATCTGACAAACTTTGTACATTTTTAGTAATTTTTTCCAAATTGAATGGTAAGTTGTGAAGCTCTGCAATTCAATAGGAGACAGTTATAATAAATATTCTAATTCCACAAATGGATTTCACTCTGTGTGCAGGTGGATTCCTGTGGTCCTAGTTAAATTCACTGGTGGTAGGAAAAGGGTTAAATGCATGGCTTTGGAGTCAGCCAACCTGAGTTTGAATCCTGATTTTACTGTGGACCCTTGAGCAACTTACCTAACATCTCTGAGCCTCAGTTTACCCAGCTGTAAACTGGGGAGAAGAATAGTACTTACGACACTCGAGAAGATAACACGTTGTCCCACATCAGTTCTGCAAGGATTAGCTGTCCACTTCAGAGTGAATTCCAGAGACTTTTAGATTTTACATATGCCTGCATGTGTATTACATCATTGTCTAAAGACTTGCAAGATCTATGCTGGCTGCCTTTTGGGTTAGTTATAGTCAGTGGAACTGTAATGATTTAGAAAAACCCAAGTATGATGTATTTTATGTATTTATTTTTTGGAGCAGAATTGGGAAGAGGATACAAAGCAAGAAATAAAAAATAGTACTACTGAAAAAAAACCTTTGGGCTAAAAATTGGAGGGAAATGTGATTCTGAAATTGTCAGGCCAGTTTTGTTAATTTATGGCAACGGTACATTAAGCAAGCATAGAAATGTCTTACTGAAGTCTTATAGTTTAATTTCCAGGCACTGTTGAAGTATCTTGGCAAACAGGATCGTGGCACTACTGAGGATGTAATCCTGTCCAGTCTCTGTTTCAAAGGGCTCAGAGACCAAGTGATTAATACGTTCTTCCCTGTGAACAGGCTCAGGACCAGAGCTGTTATCAGTAAGACATCTGCTGTCATCTCTTTAGCCCTAAAATCTCATTGCAGTGAGTTTCGTGCTTCTGCTGCTGTGTGGTTAGGTCCATTATCACCCCCGTTAGAATTAGTTTTACCTGGAATGTGGGCTATTTCTTTGGGTAGGTGTGTCGATCAGTGTTCTTACTGGGTTCAAGACTGTTCTGTAGATTGTTCTGAACTCCAGCCACCATGTAGTTGACGCGGTCTGTGCACTCGTCACAATCCACAGAGGACTGGTGCAAGCAGAGGAATTAGACACAGAAGGCGAGTGTGAGGGGTGAGGAGGGAAGGAGGCAGCTGGAACTTGAATCACTTCCACTGATTGGTGAGCAAGAGCTTCTCACTGTGGGATCCAAGGATGGACTTGAGGAGGGGCCTAGTGGTGATGTGTGTCAGTCCTCTGAAGTGGGGTGCAAGGTGTCTGTGCATGGGCGTGCTCAGGAGAAAAGCTCATAGCGTTTCTCAGTTTGTCAGAGCACTGTGGCCCACTGCCTCTGGGTCATTTCACGTGGACCTGACTGTTTCACGAGAATAAATATTTGGGGGAAGGCTCTCTCGTCTTAGTGCTGGAGCATAATGGCATGTTCTTTGGTCTCGGTCCACGAAGGAGGCTTTGGAAGGCTTTACTGCTTCGTGCATCTGTCTGCTGTCTGCCCGCACTTTAAGCTTGCCCAGACATCAAGCATAACCACATTTCTTTCGTAGATGAGTTATCCAAGGGGCAGACTTTGAAGAGCGAGTGAGTGTGTGCGCGTTCGTGTGAGAGAGAGACACAGGGAGGGAGGGGTGGGGGAGAGAAGGGTGTTGGAGGGCTGGAGGCAGAGGGGGAGGCGGAACACACAGCTAGGGGTTGCTTTCAGTCTTGCCATTAGGCTTCTGTGTCTGATTGATACCGATGATACTTACCTGCTTGTATTTTCCTCTTTTTTTTTTTTTTTTTTTTTAGTTTTTTCCTTTTCCTTTTTTACTTACTGCTTGTATTTTCCTTTTTGTGACTGCCGCAGTTAACGATTAAACTCAGAGCAGCAGTGTGATTTCTTTTCCTTTTTTCCTTTTAACTTCTTGGGTAGCTTTAAAAAGTTTTGCTTGCAAGGAAGTTAGAGTCAACACTGCATTTCCTTTCTCCTGAACAACTCTGTCCCTTTCAGTTTCTATCCCCCATTCCAACCAGACATCTTAAAAGTGATCCTTTTTTTCCTGCATGTTACTTCTTTGGTTTCATTATTGTTATCCAAGTGCGGTGTTCCCGGCATTAACAGCCAGCCTGAGTCATTGACCAGGAAGGTCAATTTCATGGTTATAAGGTCTGTGAATCTGCATTTGCTTTAACTGAACGTATCCTAGGCTGAGTTATGATAGAGACCTGTTTAGATTAGAGAAGACCCTCTCTCAAATCACAGACTACAGAGAGGGCGACATGAACCACATGAAGAGAAGAACCACTGGTTCAGGACTATGGAGTCGGTCCTGGGTAAGGACAGTGTCCGTTAGGAAAGCGTGACCTGCCTCAAGACCAAATGACTCCTATGGTGCCTTTTTGTGAAGACGTTCTGGGGTGGTAAGTATCTCGGAAGTGTGAACTCGATTTTCTCTCAAAATGGTCATTGTCTTTGGAAGACCATTGAGGAAGGCGAGACATGTAAAGGGAGAAGAGGGGAGGCACCCGCTGCGTCCCCACACGTACTGCGCTTTCGGGCCCCAGCACCTGTGTGCAGCACTCGGGGCAGCCGGACGAGGACTGAGTTGGGATTTGGGCTGGGGTCTAGTCTCATAGGCTAGCTGTGGACTTCGAGCAAGTTAGCCCCCTTTCAGGGCTAATGACCCCATCTGAAAAAACGAGGGACTTGTCAGGGGGGTAGGCATGTCAGTCTTCAGGGTCTTATCAGTCTTAAGGGGGTCCTTCCAGCTCTGAGGTAAGAATCTAACTGACTGATCAATGAGTCAAGATCTGACCACCTGGAGTGGCTGAGTGTCCTGCCTCAGGAAGTCCCCACGCTGCTCTGGCTGCTCCTTTCGAAAGTTTTTCTGCGTGTGCTGGGGTGGAGATGAACACACCACAAGAGGAATCCATGAGCTGGGGGTAGGGCAGGCATGCTAGTTTCCTGGGGCTGCCGAAACAAATGCCCACGAACAGGTGGCTTACAGTTACGGAAATTCATTCTGTCACAGGTTTGGAGGCCGGAAGTCCTGAATCAAGGTATCAGCAGGGCTGTGCTTGGTCCAGGTGCCCCGGGGGAGAACGCTGCCTTTGCTCTCACTGCTTCTGGTGGCTGCAGGCATTCCTTGGCTGGTGGCCGCCTCCCTCCAGTCCGTGCCTCTCTCTTCACATGCGGTCTCCTCTTCTCCGTGTTGAGAACTCTGTTCCTTATAATGACACTTGTCGTTGGATTCAGGGCCCATTGGAGACTCCAGGATGATTTTTTTTTTTTTAAAGTAAAGTCAGTTCTCAATGTTATGTCCATTCCTGGTGTACAGCATAATGTTTCAGTCATACAAGATGATCTTTTCTCAGTTACATCTATGAAAACGCTTTTTGCAAGTAAGGTCACCTTCCTAGGTTCTGAATGGGCCACCATTCAACTCACCCGAACAGAGTAATTTCCTCTCTCGGTCCCTGCGTTATAGAGGGGGCACGTACCACCTCTGCTGCCAGCGTTCAGCTGTGAGAGAGGCCTCTGGTGGGGGCTTTCTTTTAGCGGTGTGTTTTTCTGTTGTCTGAGTCACAGGCACTGAGATCTGTTTTCACATTTGCCAGGAGTGACCTTCTCGTTCTTCCCGGTTCTTTATGGATGTCGTGGCGTGCCTGGAAGTCGAGGACAGCCTGGGTTCCTTAGTGGAGGTGGGGGTGTGAGGTGGGGACAGCTGCTGATAGAAAGGGAGAGAGTTAATTAAAACGAAGAAGGATCCTGACTCTGTCCATGGGCCATTCTTCTCTTATTCAAAGGTAGAAGCAGGTGCTTGCTCTGAGGGAGCTGAGTCACTGCTGGACTCCCATTCCCACTGGCAGTTGGCTGTCACTGCACTTGCTTGTTTGTTATCATTAAGACACCAGCAGCGGAATGGTATGGGGAGGAGGATGTCACCTTTAGCTTTTAACACCTCGCCCCAGCCAGCGCACTGAAGTTGTGCCGCAGCGGAGCTTGGCAAACAGAGTGCCCCGCACCACCCACCATGTCCCTCACGCGAGTCCCACTGTCACCCTCCTTCACGGATGCATGAGAGGATGTCAGTTGCTCTTCAAAATTTTGAGCCTCTGGAATTCACTTGAGTGAACAGGTATTGGGTATAAACTATGTCCAGGTCACTCTCCAGGTGTTGAGAGATGGAAAAAGCCAACAGGTTAGACACCTGCCCTGTGTCTTAAATAGCCCCCTTCTTCCTCCTCGTGTCGGGCCTTTCCCGGTACTGTGCGCTACAGTGGTTAGTTGTTTTCAACTGAACCACTTGTTTGTCTGTAAAACCTCCAAGCAGGAAAGTCTGTGTGCATGAAATGTTTATGGATGTGGGGTTTTGTAGCTTCAGAGCCTCATCTCTCATAAGTTGGGAGCTTTCAACAGCCAATTTCAAGGCCCTGCTGGTTTCACCACCTGTTTCCTCCCTAACGGGCTAGCCCTTCAAGTCCTGACCCTGGAGGACACTGCGTCTTGCTGGTTCTGGATTTCAGGTCGTGTCAAATTTAAGGCAGCTCATCTTACATGGACAAAACTGTTGTATCATTTTTTTTTTTTTATTGTTATGAGGTGGAACTTACAGAGTACCAGTTGACAAGAGACCAGCCAAAAGAGTTTTACTGTCTTTCTTTCTTTTTTTTTTTTTCTTCCCTGTAAGACACTGTGACCTGCAGGTGAGCTTCAGCTGTCCACCTGGGATGGGGCCACAGAGCTGTCTCAGTCTGGTACAAGAGATTCCTGCAGAACCTTTGGACCACTGAGGGGCATGGGTCCGCCACATCCTTTAATAGATGAGACAGGGCAAGCGTCTCAACAAAGGGGTTTTTACAAGGGATTTGCAAACACTGCATGTTCTAGTTTTGTGGCCTGTTTTTGGAAAGGGCATCTGGACTTCAGGGTGATTATTAAAGACCGCTAGACAGTAGTCAAGATCTGTTCATGCACTCTTCCCAGGAGACAGAGGAATGTTACACCCCATAAATGGAATTTCTTTCTGAGGGCCTATTACCGTATTCACCCAATTTAGGGCTCCAGTCAGGCTATGCTTTTTTCCTCTGCTGCTGTGGTCGTGGTCTTGGCTGTGCCTACATCCACTCTCTTGGCTTCTGGTAAAGTCCCTTTGTTCTTATAATTGAAAATTCCCGAGGTTACCTCTTCTCTTTGTTGTAATATGTTTTCTAACAAGTTGATGAATTACTCTCTCCTTCCTGCTGGAGTCATTCATTTGGGCCTGTTTTTCCTCCAGCTCTCTGTTTTCCTTCTGTCCTAAACACATTCAGCCCCCCGTTGGTCCAGGCTACCCTCTTCCCGTTGGGATGTCTACACCCTCCCTCTCAGGAACTTGCCAGGTCCTCCTGCCTAGATCAGTAACTTTTTCCAATAGCACAGTCCTGGGGACCTCGTCCACTCAGGAGACAGTGAAAAAGTGCTTGAAACTTGACTAGCGTCCAGTGGTGACCGAACACCAGCTCAGCTGCGTTTCTTGTGTTTTGCTGCCCACCCTGTGTCTTCATGGGGAAGCTGAAGTATCTGCCTTAGGCTTTATGGCTTTCTGTTGCTGTCGTTTGCTTAGGAACATGCAGTGTGCCTTTTTACTGATCTATGTGATCTAGGCTTAATGCCTATAGAGCTTAAATGACATCAATTCAAAGGCATGCTATCTAATTTAATAATCACTTTTTGGCAAGCAAGACAGAAACATTTGATTAAATATAAACAAGGATTACGAGACACATTCCAATTTCAGGGAAAAAAGTGTTTAGAGTCAAGTAGGTATGATACATGTAAAATCTTAGTGATGTACTGTGATTGGCCTGGAGGAAAATTACGTAGGGAGGAGGGTTTTGGGGGAGAAGGAGAGGAGAGACTGTGTGAACAATCCAGTGAATACACATTTACAGGGGGATGGGGGTCCTCCATGTCGACCCAGGTTACAAATCTCCAGCATCAAGCGTGGTAGCATAGCCTGCCCTTGTTTGATGCTGTCCGGAAAGCTCTCTAGGGAGTGACCAAAGACAACATCTCGCCATGTTTTATATCAGGAACCTTGTTTGGGTTATTAACACTGAGAACCCTGCAGGCCCCTCACAGGGAGAATGGCCGTGGCGATGACCATGTCCAGGCGCTGTTCTCCCTGGAGCCTGCCTCTCTGGCCAGGACACGCCTCGCGCTGTCGCCATGCAGCATGGAGCTCGCTGGGAGCGGAGCCTCGTGCAGCTGGCTGCTAACTTGGCTTTCGCTCACTCAAGATGCCAGAATCCTGGCCGTGGCGGTGAGTGGAATCCAGCCAGCCCAGTTATTTCTTTAGAAGAATCCCTGGAGGGCTTCCTGCACTTAGAAGACAACTGAGGATTAATTGAGAAGGCTTAAACCCACACTGCGTGATGAAGCTGTGTGTGGCTTCAAGCCTAATTATGGGGGTCGGGGTCCTTGTTTTTCTGTGTTTTCGTCGTCTGAGTCCTGGAAGTTAGCAGCTTACCTAGGGAAGCAGAGGCTATGATTCATTGAAAACATTAACTGATGACAGACCGCTAATAACATTAGTCACCACTTAAACCAGTTGTCCTCCTCTCAGAATTCATTTATTTTGAGACATCTTGTCTGTGACCGGGTCTCGCTCGGAATGGCAGATAGCAGGGCACAGAGAAACTGTAAATCTTGCAAAGGCCACAGGACTTTATGAAGTCCACGGAAGTGGTGTTAGAGACCTTCTTGAATCGTGTGCCTGGTTGTGGACAGAGGAGGACCCGGGGGCCGTAGACCCCTTAGCAATTGATGAAGAGAAAACATGTGAGGGTGACAACTTAATAGACACGTGAAAGGAGAATGATTTAAATGGAGGTATTAAGAATGCACCTTGGGAAAACTTGATGAGGCCCTTAAATACACAAATGACCATCTTTTGTTATTGTGCAGTTAAAGTCGAACTTAAAGACTCTCTTACAGCATTATCATAAAATCTTGTAGGAAAAGTTCTGTTTTTCATCAGCACTTAGTCTGTGAAGATTTTGTGCACAGGTTGAAATAGGAACTTAAGTCTTATTTAAAGGAAGCCTATTTTGATCATATGTTACTTCATTTTTCTAGTTAACATTCTAATCAGCCTCCTCACCCCCAACTAAGACCACCATTTGATCACAAAATGTTAGTCCTCATGTTACGAATATTCACCTTGTGGCTTTGGCTTTGTACCAATTATCCTGTGATAAAGAAGCCCTCTTTCTGATCCATGCACGCAACTCAAGCACGACAGGCAGGTCCCTGTCACAAAGAAGAGTGTCTTTTCTGGTTGGATCTGGATTTCTGTGCTGTACTGTTCTTGTCCCCTGCTGTCCCGTATTGGGAAGTACCTTTGTTTATCACAGTACACCCTGCTTTTTCTAGGAAGTACTCTAGCACTCTTTTGCGACAGCTCAGAGTTCAGCTTGAAGCACAGAGAATTTAGCAATTGAACTTCTTAGGAAGCTTGTCCCTCTCCAAACACTGCAAACCTCTCTCTCCCCCTCCCTCCCTCCCCCTCCCTCTCTGTGCCTTCTCCCCCTCCCTCGCTCCCCCTCCCTCTCTGTGCCTTCTCCCCCCCTCCCTCGCTCCCCCTCCCTCTGTGTGCCTTCTCCCCCCTCCCTCGCTCCCCCTCCCTCTCTGTGCCTTCTCCCCACAATTCCTTCCACTTTCACACATTATCTCATTATCACATGCTCACTTTTCCAATCTGGAAAAGTACTTGAACTGCGGCATAAGCTCCGCATAGCTTTTCTAGAGAGGTTTTTATTTCATCATGTGTCGGTGAAGAATGACTTGCAACTTTAACTTAACAGGAGCACATTTGAAATAACAGAGGGGAATGTGTGTAAGGGCCCTTCTCTCTGTTTGTTTTAAAAAACAAATCAGTAGTGAAAAATTTGAAGGATAGATACCAGAATTTGAACAGAGGCCCCCAAACATGTAAAGTCATTTTTTTTTTTTTTGATTCAAGGAACATTTTTCAGGCTCTAAGGCATGTGTTTAGATATATAGCCTTCCCTCCCCCCATCCCTAATTTGGAACCTAGATTGTGTTTTAAATAAGTGTTAGGATTGTGTTGACTCAGCTTTTGCGCAACGATAAGCTGTGTTAACTGCCTAAATATTTAGTTAACTACAAGATTGAAAAGCCTCTGAGGTGCTGTTATAACCAGAGCTAAAAATAAATGCAGCGATTATGTATTGAATATATTTAAAATGAACAGTACTAGCAGATTTTTGTTCTGCAACCTTCCTTAAATACTGCGACCCCGAGACACGGGTACACTATTGTGCAGGAAAAGATGAGCAACATTGGAAAATAAAACAGATAGAGAAAAACACACATGTTTGTTTTCAGTAGACTTTTCTGATGTAATCAGAAATGATTAATCTCATAGAATGTCGCTCCTGGAAGAGATGTTAACAATCAGCCTCTTATTTAGAGAAGAAGAAAGGTTGAGAAGGAAAGGGAGTTCCCTGCTGAATCCCACAGTTACCTGGGGCGGCACCAAGGCTGGAACCCAGGGCTGCTGGCTCCGCATGGTGTGTTCCCGTCATTGGGCTCCACTGTTACGTAGACTTTTGTGGGAGTGGTATCACAAAAGCTCATTTATTCATTCGCTTTATGATTACTTGACCAACTGGACACCCGGTTCACCCAGTATGTGAATTTTCTATTGCTGTGTAACAAATCACCACAAACCAAGTAGCTTAATACAACCCCCTGCTTATCAGCTCCTGGTCCTGTAGCTCAGAAAATCCAGCGTGGTGTGTCTCGGTTCACTGCTCAGGCTGAAATCAAAGTGTCGGCTGGTTGTCTTACCTGGATTCGGGGTCCTCTTCCTGACTCCTTCCCGTGATGGGCCGAATTCAGTTTCTTGTGTTTATAGAACCCGAGTCCACAATTCTCAGCTTGCTGTCAGCCAGGGCCCACACCTTCAGACACCTCCGCCCTCCCCGTGGATGACAGCCTCTTGAGGCAGCCCCAGCTCCTCCTCACATGGTTTCCTCCATCTTCAAGCCATCAGCAGCACGTGGAAGGCTTCCTATGCACTCAGTCTTTCTGACTTTTTCTTTTGCTACCAGCCTGAGAATACTCTTGGCTTTGAAAGGACTTGTGTGATTAGATTAAGTCCATCCAGATAATCTCTGTATCTTAAGGTCAGCTGACTTGAGACTTTAATTGGCAAAACCCCTTCATTAGTACCTAGGCTAGCATTTGAATAACCACAGGATGGAAGTCTTGGGGGAGTCATCTTTGGAATTCTGACTACCTTATCCAAATTATCTGGTGGCCACCCTTTGGACAAGCCCTGGCATCTGTGACACTCTTATAAACCTTGAAATAAAGGCAACTGTATTTAGGGTTCATCTGTCTTTGTAGTCCAATGGCCTAGTGATGGAAATAGCCTCCAAGCAGCAATAACTGTCACAAAATCCAGACACTTGATTCCATAGAAAAAGCAATGTCACATCACGCACGGCCTGACGGTCATAGCTGAAGTTGTTTCCCATAAGGCAGCTGGGACACCCTGATGGAGCAAGACTGATTTTTGGTAGCAGAGGAAGAAGAAAGAAATTGGGTTATAAAAGCCCAGTGATCTTGGTTCAAATACCTCTGCCCTCCCCGTGGATGACAGCACTAAAGAATAATTGATACTGAGCCCAAGTCAACAGGAAAAAGTTAAGTTCCATATACTCAGTTTAAGAAGAGGAAAATCTATGATATAATGTGGAAATTCCTGTCAAAAAAAAATGTTTAATGTTTTGGTACCTAAAAAGACTAAGCTTAATGAGAAAAGTAGTCCACTTTAGTGGCACCCCAGTAGCTTCCCGTTAACTTAAAATAAAACTCAAACTACTGGTGTGGCCAGACAGGCCAGCTTCATTAACCATCTTTCTGTTCTCCAGCACACCAAGCTCTTTCCCACCTCAGGACCTTTGCACAAGCCATTCTGCCGATCAGCTTTCCACGTGCCTTCTCCCATCCAAGTACTAACCAGTCCCGACCCTGCTTAGCTTCCGAGATCAGACAAGATCGGGCATGTTCAGGGTGGTATGGCTATAGATTCACGTGCCTTCTTTATCTAGCTCAGTCTTCTGATCTCAGCCTGAATTGCACGTTCTTAGTTTCCTAATTGCCTTATTTATAGCATTACCATCTAGCCAGTTCCTGACCTCTGTTGCCTTCTGTCCCATCACCCTGCATGTCTTCTGTACAGCCTACTCTGTTTGCTTGTTTATGATTCATCTTCTGCCCTTAGAATGGCATTCCTTGAATTACACCTTGTCTAACTCACCTTTGTCTCCCCAGGGTCCAGATCTGGGCCCAGGATGTAGCTGACACTCAGTCACTATTTGTCGAATGTTAAACAGTTCTCAAGACATTACGTGTTCCTTTGTCACAAAGGGAAATCATGGTGTAACAGGAGTAGCGCTGTTAGTTTTAGGAGTTTTCAGCCTGCCATGGGACCTATTGGTATTCCTCATGACCAATTTGGCAATCGGGATCAGAATGGCTTGATGACTAGCCCGAGGTCTCACACTTAATCAGAGTAAGAGCTAAGATTAGCCTCCCCAACACTTGCTACTTTCCATTCTCCCACAAGGAACTGGTCTGTGTTGAAAATATTCAACTTTTAGAGGTCTCGCCTTTCTTAAACAAAATTACATTACTGATAGTCTACTGATGTCCTCTTTGAAGTGTATCATTTCATTCTCTATGCTGTTAATATTTTTTCTGCTTGTACATGCTCTTCCAAATTTGTTGTTTTCATTTTCAATGTCTATTAAAAATTATGACAGGTTCCTCTCCCAGTGGAAATTACACATCTTTTGAACTCCGGCCAATGTTCCTAACCCTCAGCACTCCTGGCTTCGTTGAAAATATCATTTACTTTTTTAGATACTTGTGTGGTTGGTATCGAGACTGAATTAATGTGAAACTTCAAAGGTTCAAGTAAAGCAGGAGAGATGCGGGTGGTGGAAAAGTACCCGGAAATTATTTCCAAAATAAAACTTTCTTTGTGCTTATCTTCTACAGACCGTGCCAGATATTTTATTTCCTACTGAAACTGAAACTCTTTCATTTAGGCACCTCTGAGTGAATTTTACCCCGCAAATGTGAAACCATGCTTTCAGGTTTTTGTTTGTTTTGCTTTTTGCATCCTTGGACCCTCCCTGAGCTCCCCCTGTAGAGTTTTCTTGAGTAAACAGGAATTCACAACGTCCAGTTTGGGTGGGGTTGCTTTCGGCTCTTGACTATGTAAAAGAATAGGGGGAAAAAAGAATAGGAAAGCCAAGACCCTTTCTGCCAAGTTTCCAGATCATCTGCATTGCTGGGCAGTGATATGATGACTTATATTTGGTATCTTCATAGTCTTAATCTGTTTCCAGTTTATGGGCTGCCAGGCAGAAGATCTGCAAGAATTTTCCTTGTTTGACTAACAAGACTGAATGGTGACAGTTTTCTTTTTTCCCCCCTCCTTCCCTCCCTCCCTCCCTCTTTCCTTCCTTCCTCCCCTGTTTCCTCCCTCCCTTCCTTGCCTCCTTCCTTCCTATAAAACTGTTTATTGGCAAAGCATTGCTTCTACGTGAACCCTCGAACATGCAAGCCAGATGCACTGGGGGTAGACCAGAGAGTGGGCACAACCTTTCCCATAACTACAGAGAATGCTTAACTCTGAATGTGTGAATATCCTACCTCTGAAACTGATAAATTAGGGGCAAAATAGATATCAAAAGAACTCTACATATGCATGCTGTATAAACAGATCACTTTGCCTGTTTATTAGAACGTCTGCAGTCTTCTTTACAGTAATTAATAGTGGGGAAACGTGAAAGCTGAAGGGTTCCAAGTCGTTAAAGACCAAAAAGCAATCAGAAGTCAAGATAAATAAAATTAAATTATAATGATTTTTAAATGGGCAAAAGGGTCAGTGAGAAATCAAGATAAAACAGACCTGAAATTACACTATTTTTGTTGAACTTACTGTATCTAGTTTTCATTTTTTTGTTTTAACTGACAGGAATCAGAAATGCCCAGTCATCTGCTTCTATACAGGATACCAGACAATTGAAATAAGACACGTGATATTAAAAAATAGCCCTTTCCTCTTAAGGATATAACACTTTTGTTGAGGAGATGAGACTTATAAAAGGTGACAAGTATAAACTGTAAATAGGCTTAATTCCGTTTTCTGAACTTTAGTTTTTCCTACAACCCTCTTGATTCTGGTCATATTTCCATAACACTTGTTCTGTTTACTTAATACTCGCCTTTGATTCGTTTCACTTTCTTTATTAACAGAATTTCCTTTTACAAAATAAATATTTCTTACTATGTAAACTGGTGTCACTTAACTGTATAAGGAAACCCCCCAAAATAAATCAAATGGAAATAACGAGACACTTTTACTTGATCAAACCTCTTAGTTTATACCCAGCTTGTCTCTCTGTTAAAAAAAAAAGTGTTAGCAACTGTTAAATGTTGAAGACATGCTAATACCAAGTGGAGACTTCTTTCAGATGTACCACAAAACTTCAAAGAGAATAGGCAGGGGTTACCTTTGTTTTGTTGTGACACGGTGCTTTTTAAGGTTGCACCCCTGGGCCGGATCAAATCGTGCCTTGCACAGGAGCATGGGTGCCTGCCCCGCGTGGGGCTGCAGGCTGTGTGGGACCCTGCTGAGAGCCATGGTGGTTTTGTTGGCCTTGCATGCAAGCTCTAGGAATAGAGACAAGCTTTTGAAAGCCATCCAGTGTAAATAGGAGGAGCATGGTGATTTAAAGGGCTTGTCAAAACTGGCTGTTCAGTTTAATCTTGAGTAGATAGTTTTAATATGACTTTTATTTTCTCTCTCCCGGTCCTTTTCCCCCTTGCATTTTGGACAGTTTGGTTTCTGTTTTTAGTGAGTTGCTCTGCAGCATACGGAATGGCAGTGATTCTGTATGCCTGGGATGGTGGAGAAAAGAGAATAGATGAAGGTCAAATATTGACCCCACACTTGCCTTTTTCTCTTCGAGGACTCAGAACCGAACGGAGTCAGAAATAGAAAAGCTGTTCCAATTGCAAACTGTGGGAGGACACGCATACCTCTGCAGGCAGCTCCCAGGATCTGCGTGTAGATAGCTTCTTTTTTCCTTGGAGTTCTGTGATGGACGTCCCTTTGTTCCCTAGCAGCATTCAAATTCCTGTTGGTCTTTTAATATTTCAGAGAACTTTCACACAGCTTATCTCTTTTTATCCGCATGCCTTCTGTTGGCCTGTGAAGCGTAATTAAGAAGATAAATAATCTATAAAAGTATGTGTAAATATTTTACCTCTCAATTGCAAACAGAAATAACTTGGGTTATCCTCAACTCTGCTTCCTTCCATTAGTGTGGATAACAAAAGTGTTGATTGTAGGCACGTTTAATTGTTAAAACTTCTTAGGAAAGCCATATGGCTATTAAAAGCCTGGCATTGTTTTTTTCTGGTCTGATAATCCTGTTGCTGAAAAGATTTATTCCAAGTCCATAATTGAAAAGGAAGGAAGGAAGGTGTACAGGAAGAACACTCATCCATGAGTTAACTTTTAAAATGAAAGTTACGTTGTGTTTTCATCAATAGGGCAATAAGTAAGTAAACTGTGGTATGATAGCTCTTGGAATGTTTATATTGCTATTAAAACCGTAAATGCTGAATGCAGAAGAATGCTTACTCAGTAAGTAGAAAATTAATATGAGCATGGGTGTGTGTTTTGATGATAATGTGCAAATTGACACACACGTACAAAAACATAGGGAAGACACAAGAAAATAAAACTGCCATTAGGGTGGTGGGTTTTTTTTTTTTTTTAATTCCTCTTAATGTTCTTTTAGTGCTGTAAATAATTTGGAATAAAATTCAGGAGAAGAAAAAAGAAAGGTACAACTTGACCACATGCATATTAAAACAAGTGGCAATAAGACAAAGTCAATTCCAGTTGTACAGGGAAGTCAAGTCATAGGGTTATTAAACTGCTAGGTTGCTAGACGTTGTATATAGTATCAGTTTAATTTTTGATTGTGTTGTGGTACCTCCTAGTCTCAGATACCCACCCTGGCTTAGCATCCAGCACAATGCTCGGCTTGCTGTTGTCAGTCAGCAGGGTGAGTGGGTGGGTGGATGGGTGGGAGGATGGTTTTCTAAGAACAGGAATCCAAATCAGAGTTGAGGCTGAAGTGGGAGGGAAGAAGAATATGCCTCAAACATCAGTGTATTTCAAAGACCAACCTAGGCACTGAGATATGTAGAATGGGAAGGAATGGAAAGGTACGGGATGGAATGGGATAGGTTAAGATGGGAAGGGATGGGAAGGGAAACAAAACAATAATTAGAATCAGAAGGATCTACTTGGATAAGGCTTAATGAGCACCATAAAGAGAAGGGAAGAACCCAGTTTGTTAGGAAACAGAGGAACTTCAGGGCTGGAGAAGTAACATTTTTGTGCATATGGAGATGCTCATGGATGTGAATTATACTGTCTGAGACAAGGGTAAACTGATGGAATTAGTGATGAGCAAGAGTTTGCTGAAAGCTCCTGATACCCCTGGAGAGGTGGAACTTGCTACTGTTTACAGGAATGGCTTCAAAGAAGGGCCAGAGGGTTTGAGTCAGGCTTGCACTCAGAGGTTTTTCAGACAAGACACGTTCATGGGTAGTGTATCCGAGGCAGCTTTACCTCCTTCTCCTCCATCATCATCACTTCCTCCCCTTTGTTGTTAAAATTCGTCTTGTCCTCATAACAGCGCTGTAAGGTAGGTCTTCTTACTATCCTCAGTTGGCAGTTTAGGGATCTGAGGCACAGAGAGATTAAGTAACTTACCTAAAGGCACATAGCTCATAAATGGCAGGCACAAAATTTGAGCCCAGGTCATCTGGGATGACAGCCGGTTCTCTTATATTTGGTTTTACTGCACAGTAGCCCTGGGGGTGAGCAATTATTGTTGTAATTAAAAATAAAGACCTATAACTTTTCCTCAGCTTCTGTTCTCTCTCAAAAAAAAAAAAAATCACATTAGGATCTCCAGACTGTTTTTTTATGTGATACATTTCAAAAAAATTTTAACATGCACATAATATATATTTACTTTAAAAATCCCAACAACACGATGGAAGTCGTATGAAGAAGATAATAATTACCCCAATTCCCACCTTCTAGAGGTGACTGCAAGTCACATTTTAGTGACTGTCACTTCAGTCCTCTATAAATGCAGATGTATTTACATTAATGGGAGGACACTGCATCCCCTGTTTTGTGCATGTATCTTTACCTACATATGTATCGTCTGTGTGTGTTTGTGTGTGTGTGTGTGTGTGTGTGTGTGTGTGTGTGTGTGTGTTCATTAGTGGGATTGTGCTTTGCGTGCTCTTGTAGTTTTTGTGCTCTTGGAACGGTTGTTACAGACATCTTACCCTGTTACTGAAGTTAGATGTAGAGCTGTTAGATTTGCGGTTGTGGCTTCACTTCCCAACAGAGCATTGGCACATAATAGGTGTTCACTAAATCTTTGTTTAATGAATCATGCTGATCGCATTGTCTTATGCCGTAATATTTAAGGAGCTTTCTTTCTAATGAGCATTTAGTTTGCTTCCTGTTTCCCACTGATAAATGACACCATCCTCTCATTTCAGGTAGGCTGGCCGTTTTGTGACAAAACGTTTCTAGATTAGCAGGGTCAGCGTAAGGATGACGCTCTTTTCCAGTTCCATCCAGCTGGGCTCTGGCTGACTGCCACTCATGCCTGTTAGAGACAATGAGTCTTCGGAAATCATTCCGTCCTCTACCAGAGGCCAGGGTTGAACACACATGTAAATAAAGCTGGATTTGATGTCGCCCCCTTGCTTGGAGACGCTTTATCTTTTGTGGGTAGAAGAGCCCCAGTTGAATTATCTCCTGTCTTTCCCCTGAGTTATGGTCATCTCCTCCTAACTGAATTAGCAAGGGAGGAGGAACGAAGTGCCAGAAATGCCGATTGTACCCTTTTGAGCAGAGGTTCTCAGCCGTTGGGGCGTCTCAGAGCCCGGTGAGAATGTCGCCCAGCTGCGGCTCCTCTCCTCAGAGACTCGCACCGTGTGTTCAGAGCCGCGCCGGCCTGGGGGGCAGGCGTCCAGGCTGAGATGCACCGCACCCAGGGGAGCCGTTCCCTCTGCTCTCGCCACCTTCCTGCCACGGTCTGTCCTTCTCATGTGGTGCTGTTCCAGTGGCACCGCTTTGGAAACTTAGGGGGCTGTCGTTGATAATTAGAGGCTGGGGTGTGTACAGAGAGGTAATAAGGATGCAGCATTTTGTTCGCCATCGGTGTATAAAACAGCCCCTCATCAGATCCCTTCTGCGTACCTTGGCGGTCACATTAAGCGAATTAACTGGGTGCATCTTGAATAGGATAGTTGGTTGTAGGAAGATTCCCCTGAGCGCGATGCTGCCACGTATATGGAGCCAGGCCTTCTGTGCTAATTATGGGGAAAGAAAGACAGTAAAACATTGTTTCTGCCCTTCATGGGCTTTCGATCTAGTGGAGGAAGATGGGCATGTGAAGAAATCAGTGGAGCCAAGCAGTAGTTGTCAGCATCGTTTGCTTCCAAATACCGGAAACTGGCTCAAGGCAGAGAAGAGACGTTTTTGGCATATGTATCTGAAAATTCCAGGGGTAGGCTTGGTCTCTTCCCGTTCTCCTCTCTGTTGGCTTCATTCTCAGGCTGCCTCTCTGCTGGTGTGCCCTACCAGCTGCCCACCCCTAGTGGCCCCAATCCTGCATCATCCTTCTCCCCAGCAGCCCTAGTGAGAAGACCTGATATTCCCCCCCTGGAGTTCCCATCCAGGTCTTGGAGTTGAGTCCCATGGTCAGCCCTCAGCCAGTCACAGTGGCTGCAGACATGGCGGATACAATGTTGATTGGCCAGACCTGGGTCGTGTGAGTGGGTAGGACAGGAACCACCTGACTGACATTTGAGGAAACTGAGGTGCTGGTGCCAGAAGTGGGAGTGATGGGGGGAGGCCAGCCCAAACCAGGACCACAGCAGTCACCTTCTGAGAAAATTACTGCAAGTCACGGGTGGGCAAGGGAGGAAAGGCTTTCTAGGGAAGGTGGTACCTAACCACTTTTGGGATGAATGAGTGAATGTGCAGTTTGGGGAATAAATGAATGAATCAAAGACTAAATTAGCCATCTTCCAGGATATAAAATTCTCTTAATATGAAATTTTATGTGATTCTGATAATTTAAGTTCAGATTTCGGTCCCATTTTGGTGAAATCCAAGATTCTACAAATTCTTTAGGTGACACTGGAGATTTGAATTCGAGGACTGATGTACAGACTTGAAAATCATTGTTGTCAGAGATGTACGTTATTAAGATTCTTGGTGTGGTGGCTGTGTATTCGGTCCATATCCTAATAGGAGGCAGAGCACCTCAGTGTTGACTGTTTCTCTTTAGCACCTGGCATTTGCAAGGGATTATGTTAGAAGCTATACTTTAAACTCTTGATTAGTTGGCTGGGCAGAATAACCGTGGATAACCAAAATCAAAATAGCATTTTTGTGGAGAAAATGAGAGGCAGAGGAAGGAAAGCATCTTTAAAGTTTCCAGTTGCCTGGATCTTGGCAATAAGTGTCACACACTGTCCTTTGCACCCTGGAGACCCCACTCCCACCCCCTTTCTAGTCAGCTGTGTCCTTGCCTCATCGCAACCCTGGATTAGCTGCTATCTCCTGGGCTGAGGGGGCCCCAGGGTATAAGTAATTAGCTGTACTACGGGAAGCTTGAGCAGGTTTAGTCGTATCTCTAAGCAAAAATCTATTTCTTCTGGTTATTAGAGCCGGAGCACTCTTTTCTGTGCTGGCTCATTTTGAAAAACAGAGACCGGTGATTTTATAAATTGCTGATACCCGTTGAGTGCTTGCCATGTACCATTCTTTCTGCTGCGAGTGTCACGTGTATTATCTCACGGTCCTGTGGGGTCGGTACGGTTGTCATCCCCATGTTGCACTGGAGACACTGAAGCTTAGTGAAGCCGTCTTCTGAATTCGTTCATTTCAGCACCAGACTGACCTGGGGTGGGGTGGGGGAGCTTGGAGGCTTCGCTGATGAGTGACATTTGAGACAGACAGATGGCTGCGTCATGTCTAGGGGAAAGACATCTGAGGGGGCTGGCATTAAGCAGGAGGTTAACTTAATTTCCTGACTGTGCGATACCTGAGGTTTGAGATACTAAGTAGCGATACGCGGTTGTGAGGTCGCTTGATGGAGAAGAAGGGAAAGTGAGAAGCAGTGAGGGCCACGGGCTGGCTCACCCCCCGTCACTGGAAGGCCTGCCGCCTCTCAGCCTCTGTGCTGGACCATTTTAAGAGCAATTTGCTCAGAGACGAGCTGCTGTCCACCAGCTTCCTTCTAACACTGAAGGAAAGAGAACTCATCTGAGTAGGGGGCTTACAGACAACAAGGGACTGCTTTAGAAGATTGTTACCACTGTGGGCCTTTTCTTTAAAATATAAAGTTGTGATCTCAGATCTTTGTATTGTCTTTATTGTTTTCTATGATGTCTTCAAAATGGTGAATATTGCCATATATTTGATACAAGGTTATCCAAGGAAGTTTTCATTTATTCCGTTTTACACCGTAGTTTGGTAAACCTTCACTGTTACTAAGGAACGATTCGGGGTTGCTTTAGAGTAGTGTTTCCCGACCTTTTCAGTGCAGTTACCTAATGGAACGTTAGCTGCAGGATGAAAACACACCCTTACCCGTACTGCTCAGAGTGCCTTAGAACAAATGCTAGGGATGTGGGTACGGATGCAGATCATTGCAGCATTGTTTGAAAAAGCTAATAAATACAGTGGATGGGTGGATGGGTAGATAGACAGACAGACAGGCAAACAGGCATTGCTCGCGTGCCTTACCAGCATGGGGCTGGTTCACTCCGTGCCAGCGCGTCCGGACGGCGGGTTGCTGGGCACCATTTTTTCACCTGCTGGAGGCCGGGCTGTACTGATGGGAGATGTGCTGTGACAGTGCTGACACCAGGCCTTTTTGAGTAACAGGATCTCCTTTGGGGAAATAAAAGGGTGTTTGTGAGTTTGTCCACACGCCCTTCCTAGCATATAAATAATTGCTTTTCTAGTGATGATGTGAAAAAATTTAATGGTTAAATCTTTGGGGAGAGGGACTAGAGGACTTTGAACTTGTCATTTTTTGTTTATGTTTTTCTGTAGAGTTTGATTTTACCCCATGCACCTGTATTACTTTTATGTAAAAAATAACAACAGTACTGAAAATAACACCTGTTGGTTCGGAATGAATAAAAGAGGTTTAAATAATAAAATGAGCTCATTTGAGGTCTGTGATGAAAACCATCAGTGTGTTTTGAAGGAGTGACGTCTGTCACGTACCCCAAGGCACAGGCCATTTCTCTCCCTCCTCCCAGGCCTCATAAAACTGTGCTGATTTATACCACGGAGGCTCAGAAGTAGGTCAGCAACAAAACCAAACACGACTCCCCTTCACTTTTGAGGGCGGAAGTGGAGAGAGCGTTAGCAGACGATGTGAAGTTTGCTTCCTTGATCTTCCTTCGCCTTTTCTGTTTGTTGCTGGTTTCTAATCATTTCCCTTTCCTTTCCCACATACATTTTGAAGAGATTATTTCAGATGTGGCAATTCCCTGACACTTTCAACTTTGACCTTTTTTATTTTTACAGCATGCTTGGAGTCCATTTGTTGTCTTTTTCTCTACTTGATCCGTTACATTCCATTTTATATATATAGTGTTTTGTTCTTGCCGGGGTGGCTCCTGGCATAGTTTGGAGTGTGGGTTTGCCTGTGGTCCTCCCCCTGCTGTCCTCTTCGTCTCTTCTGTACCTTAGTGGTTGCTTTTTGAATATCTGGGTAGTTCAGTGGCTCTGACCCAAATAACCAGTGGAGCTTTTCTTGGATTTCCCGGTTGCAATATCTGAAACAGCATAATCAAGAACCCTGGGGCGGAAAGGCCTCTGGTTCTCCGTGTCCTCTGTGTCGTCTTGTTCTCCTGATTTTCTAAATCTTGGCAGGTCGGTGCCTACACACACCTTGTTAATGTTGGAGAATCGGAGGCATAAGCCCTTTTGACATTGGCTTTCCACGGGAATGGATTAATTCATACACAACGATGGCTTAATGTTTTGTTTTTAAAAAGCAGTAACTGTATATACGGGTTTAATGTTTGCAAAGTATTTTTCTAAAGTTTAAGTTTGTTGGGAGTTATCACTGCACTCATCCTTGTCGGGAAGGCAGCAGCACCCCCCCCCCCCCGAGTTCCAGCCTTGTGATGTGGGGCCCCAGCCCGCGCTGGTCCCTCCATTCCCACGCTGACTCCACGGGGCGACTACTGGATGGATTTGGCTGGTCATCTTCAGGAAGCTGTTACATCTTTTTGGAAACAGGATTTCCTCAGCTATTTAGCATCCCTAACATGCTCCCCTCCTGTTCTGTTTCTCCCTCCCTGCCCCCGCTTCACGCTCTGTCCCTTTTCAAGACCTGCCATTCACTCTCAGTTGGCACCATTCTCCCCCCACACTATTGCCAGCTCCAACAATTCATTTCACCCAAATCTCTTTTTTCCATTAATTCAGTCCAGACTTGCTTGTCCTGTAAGATTTAGCGCCAAACTCCCCTCTTCCCAGAAGTCTTGCTTGACCTGGTGCAGCCAACCTCAGTCTTTCCAAATCGCCCTTGGCCTTCGCACACAGTTTTGAAAGATCACATCTGCTGGAATAGGTGGCAGTGGAGAAGGGGCAGATCTGTAATGGAAACGGTGGCAAACTGAGTGAGGAAATTTAGTGTCTTGCCCAGTGAGGCATTAACTGTGTGGCCCTGGGAAAGTTGCTCACCCTCTCTAAGCCTGCGATTCTGCAGCTGTGGTGAAAGCACGGAGAACAGAGGCATCACTAGATCGGTAGTTTTTCAAATTATGTTTCAGGACCCTCTGGGGTTCTGTGGTTATTGAGGTGCAAAGAAGACTTTCTCCCAGCTTCCCCCAGAGCTGCCTCGCTTTCATCTTTTTAATGTACACATTAATGTCACGTCTGATTGATCCATTTGTTGGACTGATAGATTTTTGATAAAATGGATTCTGTACTAATAGGTTGAAGACCACCAGATCAGATGACGCTAATGTGACCCCTTTCTCTTGTAACTTCATTATCCCGAGTACCCAAGATTGCTTAATAAAGGACAATACAGGATGAAGGCAACTCCAGTCTCTGTGTTATGAGTCACCTGGATAGTCTTCAGAAAGTGTAATAAAATTAGTTGAGATGGTGCATTGATTGTTTTTTAAAATAGATCTTTATTGAAGTATAGTCAGTTTACAATGTTGTGTCAATCAATATCTGGTGTACAGCACAATGCTTCAGTCATATAGGAACATACATATTTTCATTTTCACATTCTTTTTAACCATAAGTTACTACAAGATATTGAATATAGTTCCCCATGCTATACAGTAGAAACTTGTTGTTTATCTGTTTTATATATAGTAGTTAGTCTCTGCAAATCTTGAACTTCCAATTTATCCCTTCCCACTGACTCCCCCCCATAACCATACGTTTGTTTTCTATATCTGTGATTCTGTTTTTGTTTTGTAAATAAGTTCATTTGCCGTCGTCGTCTCCTTCTTCTCCTTCTTCTCCTTCTTCTCCTTCTTCTCCTTCTTCTCCTTCTTCTCCTTCTTCTTCCTCTTCCTCTTCCTCTTCTTCATCGTCGTCATCGTCGTCTTCATCGTCTTCATCGTCGTCTTCTTCTTTTTAGATTCCACATTTAAGTGATATCATATAGTATTTTTCTTTCTCTTTCTGGCTTACTTCACTAGAATGACATTCTTCAGGTCCATCCATGTTGCTGCAAATGGCATTATTTTATTCTTTTTTATGGCTGAGTAGTATTCCATTATATAAACATACCACAGCTTCTTTATCCAGTCATCTGTCGATGGACATTTAGGTTGTTTCCATGTCTTGGCTGTTGTAAATAGTGCTGCTATGAACATTGGGGTGCATGTATCTTTTTGAATTAAGGTTCCCTCTGGATATATGCGCAGGAGTGGGATTAATGGATCATATGGTAAGTCTATTTTTAGTTTTTTGAGGAATCTCCTACTGTTTTCCATAATGGCTGCACAAAACTACATCCCCACCAACAGTGTAGGAGGGTTCCCTTTCCTCTACGGCCTCTCCAGCATTTATTGTTTGTGGACTTTTGAATGATGGCCATTCTAACTGGTGTGAGTTGATACCTCATTGTAATTTTGATTTGCATTTCTCTAATAATTAACGATTCAACTAGAAGCATCCTGAAGGCAGAACCACTGAGGTGTGACCTCTGAACACAGGCAACTGCTTTGACGGGTGCTCAGCTGTAGGAGCCCCCAGATGGTGGAAAATCTCTTTGTGAAACTTTCCAGCTGGCAGGACAGTACAGTTTAAACAAAGCAAAGTACATTATGCTGTGTGCATGGCTTGAGGGCTTTTCAGGAGACATTCTCACTCTGTCTGAGTTTTGCCTTATATATTAGCTTTAGAACCTTACACCCAAGTAAGAAGCAATATCATTATTCTATTTTACTTCATTGGAAGTCCTTTCCCAGGAAGGATTCTGCAGATTTTTTTTACCCCATGGTGATGATTCTGTACAATTACTTTACTCTTTAAGAGTGTTTTGGAAAATCCATCTGAAATAAGAGTGTGAAAGCATTTAAAAAGCACCTCCTTTAAGGAAATTGTAAGTTTATAAGGGAAATAAATGAACTGATGTCATCCTAGCTGTCTGTGCAGAACGTCTGCTGCTTCTGACAAGCGAGGGTGTTTGACTGAGGGAAGGACAGATCCTCCTGGCCTGTGCTTTTGCTGACCCTGAGAGTAGCCCAAGGATAAGGTGCCTCTAACGCCAGGACACTTGACACAGTCATCGCTACTGTGTTTTCGTATCATCTCCATGAAGTCTTTAATACCCATCCATTGTAAATATATCCATTGAACATAAATTCAGCCAAGGAAGAAAAGCACATCCAATAAGACATTGTATTGAAAAATGCAGAGTTCATAAGATATCCTGCCAGGAAAAGCTATTTTTGACACATCAAACATATAAATGGAGACCTTACTAAACTAGATTGGAAAGACAGTTCTGTGGAAACATCTGGTTTCCCGTAGGGGGAATTTCAATTCCTAAAAACCAGCAAACCAACTTAAGTAGTGTGTGAACTACAGGAAATTTAGATTCTGAGCCTGTTGGCTCCTGCTTTTCTTTTGCTTGGCATCCTACTTAGGTAGGGGCTTCTGATTGTGTCACAGAAGGCTTCTGTACACCAGCAGCTTCTGGTTGACCCTCTACCCACTTAGCAACCTCAGCACGCAAGAGTACACCTCTTTCCTCAGACTTCCAGCAGAAGTCCCAGGGCTGACTGGTTCACTGGTTTGGACCAGGTCTGTCCCTGAAGTGGTCACTGTGACTGCTGGGCCAGAACTGAGTCCTGTGCTGGCCCTGGGGTTGGCTCCAGCTGACCACATAGACAGAGATGGGGGAGGGGTAGTTCCCCCAAGGAGGGTTGAGGAGTGTTAACCGTGGAAAGGGGACTGGATCCTGGGCATGCATGCAGAGCAGCAGGTAGATGTTTCCATGATGAGCTACTGAAAGGAGTCGTGTGGACGTGCTTGAGGTGGGGCTACTGGTGGTGCTGGGTAAAGAAGGCTGATAACACCTTAGCCCTGAGTTCGTCCTTGAGTCTGTGGTTTTGCTTGGTTCATGATCTGTGCCTTTTCTTTTGTGGCATTGCTCAGCAAATAAAGGGAACTTCAGACAGATACGTAACACTTCGTTATTGCTGCTGTCAGTTAACCTGATGTGGCAAAGAAGGCAGAGGAAGAATTCTATTTTGATTTCTTGCTTTGTTTCAAAAGTATGTAGACAGTCAGAAAATTTTTCTTGACTTGACTTGACCGGAGGTCACAGGGCTTCCACGGGTCAGCCCAGGTGGGCTTTTTTCCTTCCGTGTGTGGTGCTGATCTTTGGACCTTAACCTCAGGTCTGAGTGCTGAATCCCGTAATTCCTTGGGGAGGGAGTCGACATCGTGAGCTTAACTTTCCCCACTTGGCAGGGTCCGATGCGGCTGCCTCCAGAAGTCACTAGCCATCTTCTGGTTAGGCAAGAGAATGGAAGGTAGTAGGGAAAGGAAGCAGAAACAGTTCATGCTTTGTCTCCCCAGAGACAGATCTGCTATCCTCCCTGGACCACAGAAGTTCACTGAGAAAGTCGGTGAGTCAGAGATGCACCAGGCTGGATGTCGTTAGCAGAGCTCAGTGAGCCTCTGGTATCCTGTGTTGTTCTGTTTTAACCGCTACTGCTTTCCTTCCAGGGTAACTTCACCAGCACAAAGAAATGTGAGTGGTACCTTGAAAGGTTTCCTCAGGCCTGTGGCTAAGTGGTTGGTTGCTGGATCACCCACAGTGGCACAGGAAGATGACCTGGTTCCTCCTGACCACCCTGACTTTATGTTCAATGACTCTGACGTCGTGACAGCACGTTCCATTTCATTCCTAGGCTCTTGCAGATCTTTCCAAGAATGAGCACATTTAGTCGTAAAATTTTCCTTTCTGCGTTAGTTGCCCTGGGATCCGGTTCTGTCTCCTTAGGTCTTAGTTGTACTCGGGGGGGAGGGGGCTATTTGGTACATCAGTGGATGCCTCTTCCCTCAACAGCACTGCTGCCCCGAATTTGTTTTCGCATTTCTTCACCTCACATTGTCTCCAGGGATGAGGTGTATGAGGTAATACCTGAGAAATCCTTGGTTTCCTTTGGAGAAAGACATGCTCTCTGATTACCTGTATTCCCGCCTACTGGCCAGATTTAGCCAGTGGCCACTCCCAAGCTTGATCTAAGCTATTCAGACGCAAAACTGAAACACCGGCAGAGAATGATGATCCCCTGTGTGGTCTGGTTTCAGACAACCTGGGGTTGAATTCAGCCCTCATCACTTACTATGTGAATAGTCTTGTGCCCCAGATTCTTATGTGTCAAGTTGCGGGTAATTTTAACACTAACCTCTTAGAGTTCTTTGTACAGTTAAATGAGATAATCTATCAGACTTCCTTGGCACAATATGCTTGCCACTAGTGCACACCTGATGAATGTATGATCTTATTATTGGAACTTTATGTTAAGAAGGGAGTTTGCCCTTTTTGTAAAGGTTGAAATTGAGGAGAAAATACAGAGAAGCATAATGGCTGGTATTATGGTCAATTTTATCACCAGTCGGGTTTATCACATCAGAACCTTTACTACATTTCTTTGGATTTAAAAAAAAAAATTAAAACATTGCTGATTAAAGTCCTCCATTAGCAACACTGTGATAAAGGAAGAGGGAGGGGAAACTGTTTAAAACAAAAATGACTTTTCTCACCTAATTAGATGTACTCTATGGACCAGGATTGGACTCTGGTTTAAGCAAAACAATTACAAAAAGAGCTTTTTGAGGCAGTTGTGGAAATTTCATCATGGACCGCCTAGCAGGTGATATTAAGGTATTATCATTAATTTTGTTTGGTAACCATCGTAGATGGTTGTCATTTATGAAAAAAAAATTATTATAAGTTGGGGGGATTTATAAGAACTTTTTCTTACTGTTTCCTCTTTTTTTCTCCCCTTAATAAATACCGTGTCCTCTTGACAGTTTCCACTACCTGCTGTTTCTCCCTCCCCCGCCCTCTCCCCTTGCAAGTCTGCTAAATTCTGAGATCCCAGCTGGTGTCTGGGTTTTCCTCCCTGCCAGCTCGACCTGTGTCTTCAGCTGCGGTGAGTCTGCTCAGAAAGCTGGTTCGTTCTGCAGGGAATCGTGGTGCGTCCGGAGGGTGTTGACGATGCCCTGACTCAGTGTTTTCACTTAGGATTCGACCCACGTAGATGTGCCTCTTGAGGACCAGATGTGTCACTGATGGGCTGCCCTGTCAAGTCCCGCAGAAGGAAATAGCAGGAGGAGACTGACCGCTTTGGAAAGACTTATAGATTCCTTCTGTACACAATCAAAAGGAAAAAGAAAATTCAGGGGCCGAGTTCCCAAATTGGTATTCAGGCTGCATTATTTCTCTCCAGGGCGAAGAGAGTGTTTGTATGAGCATTAAGGGAAATGCCCCACTGTGACTGACTCCCAGGAGCTAATCCCATGGGAGGTTCACTCTCTGCAGTCCCTGTGTTAGGCACGCAGCAGGGGAGGGACGGGACTGGGAGGTCAGCAGTGAGGCCTGCCTGCCTGACCTGACCAGTAGCCTGAAACTCCAGAGTAAGGTCTTCCAGGGATGAATATCAATACGGGGGCCCATGATCTATTGTCACTTTCAAGCCAAATTTATAAATATATATTCAGCACCCAGATCAAGATATAGAACATGTCCAACATCCCAGAAGTCTCCCTGGTGCACTCAGCCTCCCTCCCCCGCCCTTCAGGGGACCACTCTTCAGACTCTGTCACCATTGATCCATTTCCCTGTTGAGCTTCATGTAAGTAGAATCATCTGGCTTACACTCTTCTTTTTGGTGGCCTCTTTCCCTCAATTTATGTCTGTGGAATTCACCCATGCTTGCATATAGCAGTAGTTTGTTCTTTTTCGTTGGTGTAAAATATTTCATTGTATGGAAGATGTGACAAGTGTTTTTCTGTTTTGTTGATGAACATTGGATTGTTTCTAAGTTTGAGCTTTCATGAATAAAGCTTCTAGGAATATTCTTCTACACGTCTTTGGGTGGCCATAAGCTCTCATTTCTCTTAACTATATCCCTGAGAGTGGGGCTGCTGGATCATAGGGGAGGCATAGGTGTACTTTAGTAGATATTGCCAATGAGTCTGCAAAGGGCTGAACCCATTTCCATTTCCACCATCAAAGTATGAAGGTCCTACTTGTTGCACATCCTCATCTGCACTTGGACTTGTCCATCTTTCTAATTATAGCCATTCTGGCGTGTATAATAGTATCCCATTGGGTGTGTATTTGCATTTCCTTGATGAGTAATGATGTGGAGACCATTTGGATAGCTTCTTTTGTGAATTGCCTGTGCTGTCTTTGGCCATTTTTTCCAGCACAAACTTGTCTTTCCTGTAAAGGCAAATATCAATGTTAGTAGTCACCACGAAGAGAAAAATGCAGATAGAAGAGGCTACATGAGGAGGTAGCGTCCCCTGGTTTGTGATAAAAGTCATGGGTGTTGGTGTCTGACACCATGAATTCCAGTCCCAGCCTCACTCACCTGCTACTTGGGTAGTTAAGTAACTTTCTAAGCCTATTTCCTCACTATAAAATGCGGGTAATAACAGTACCTATCTCACCAGTGTGTTGGGAGGATTAAATGATGTGTGTCCCTTATGGTGCAGTGCCTGACACCTAGTAAGTGATCATTAAATACTATAAATGAATAGTCTTGCTGGTGGTGATGACGGCGAGGCAAGGCAGGCTCCTCTGGGGCTCAGGGCACCATAAGTGTGTGAGCATTCAGTCATTTTTAGCACCAGTGGGACGGCAACCTCTTCCTCCCCCCATCTGTCTGGTCAAGGTCTAATGGTCATGCTGTCCATCCTGCCCTGACCTGTCCCAGCCACTCATCGGCGGGGCCTTGGACCATCAACCTGACTGAGTGGACGATTCAGCTCCTGAACTTCTCATTCTAGCTCCGGCCCAACCTTTTTATTCTCTATTTTTCTTCCACTTCAAGTAAGGTGGATCACATGTGTTTACTAAGCACTTACTTCTTAGGCACCGTCCTAGGGTATTTCTAGGGCATCCTAACCCAACAGCCCTGATTCCAGCTCTCAGGGAACTTACCATCCAGGCAAATAGTAATAATAAATAGCCACCCCATCAGTGTTTGTGATGTGCCAGAGACATCTAAGTGTGTTCATGCGTTAGCACATTTAATTGTAGCAGTATCCTGCAGAGGTGTGTCCCATAATTGTCTCTTTTCATCAGTATTGGGACATATTACCCAAGGTCACATCGCCAGTGAGTGTCAGACCAAACCCTTTCCCCTTCTGCTGTTACGCTGCTCTTGAAACATCTCTCCCCAAAGCAACTTGGGCCAAATTAACAAAGCGTGAATTAGCACAGAATATAGTCCAAACGTTCTGCTGGGCTTTCTCTGGTCGTGCGTGCGCATCCCTGGATCAAGGCGTGAGGCCGTGGCCACTCTAAGGCCGCGAAGTCTGCTTTATTAGGTGGGCTGCAAGTTCATGTTCGGCAAGGTCTTTGAAGGGCTGAGCGTGCTCCCGACAGTCGTTGTTATTACAAGCCGCGGGGTGCCTCCTCTTCTTCAGGGCAGAATTATCTTCAATCCAGTGATCTCTCTGTATACTTTCTGCTTAGAAGTGCTTCCTCCTTTTGGCCTCCCCCGTCTTTTCTCCAGAGCTTTGGGCCATAATCAAACTGGAATTGTCTTTGTCCTCGTGTGGGGAGCCGCGGTGTCGGCACACCCCAGCCCGGCTCAGAACTAGTTCAACACTTCCCCCTCCTTCTTTGTAAACCTCTGAAGTTATCGATGGAGGGAAAGGTTTCCTGTTTCCTAGTGTCTGTTGCAGTTACTCACCTGCCTGCGTTTTACTCTGCAGCCTGCCGGCATAGAAAAGGGACTCTTAGAGGCTCTCGGTGTATGAGCACGCTCTGGAGTCTTTTCCAATCTGTTTGACCCGAGGCTCCCTTTTTGCTGTTGCTGCCCGTAAGCTCGCCCGATCCGGTTCACCTTATATTGCTTTCGAAGGCTCAGGAAGCCCAGTGACCGAATGTTTAGCAGGCTGTGCAGACATGACGGACTGACAGCTCGATCTGGGTCTGTTTCCTGCCTCACACACTCCTCCCCACCCCCCGAGCCAAAGGTGGAAACCCAGCAGGTCTTACATAAGCTGCTGGAGCGGGCCGGATGGCTGGCTGCTGGCCCAGGCCAGCTCAGGGCTGGGGCACTTGGAAATGCCTGCGCTGGCAATAAGACGCGGGCTTGTTTTTAACGAGAACAGTCATTTCGTTCTGCGGTGTGAATCAGAATATTAGAACAGAATCAGGGCTGTGAGCCCCCTAAATGTGGCTGCTGGCTCCCCTCCGGGGCGGGACAAGGGGGTGTCTCATGGTGGGGGGGGGGTCTGTCTCCCCTGTGTAAACTTTACAGGCAAGCTGTGCTGTTGACGCGGGGAGGGCGGGCAGCCCAGCGCACTCTGAACAGGGAGTTACGCGGCCATACAGCCCGGCAGCCCCGCGGGGCCGCTTGGGGAGCGGAAGGAGGGAAAGCCATCTCACCACAGGGTCTGTTCTGTGTGCCTTGTGTCCGATCGCACCCTCGCGTTGTGCAGGCGCACCTCACAGGCAGCGCAGGTTTGGTTCCATGCCACCACAACAAAATGAGTACTGCAGTAACGCCAGCCACCTGAATGTTTTGGTTCCCCAGTATGGGCAAAATTTATAATTGCACTCTACTGTAGGCTATTAAGTGTGCAGTTGCATTATGTCTAAAAAAACCCCCAAACATACCTTAATTTAAAAATACTCTATTGCTGAAAAATGGCAAAGCAATGACAATAGTGACATCAAAGATCACAGATCACAGATCACCATAACAAATAGAAGAATAGTGAAAAAGCCTGAAATATTATGAGAATTGCCAAAATGTGACACAGAGACATGAAGTGAGCAAATGCTATTGGGAAAAATGACACCAAGAGACTTGCTGACAGAGGATTGTCACAAACCTTTGATTTGTAGAAAATGCAAGATCTGGGAAGTATGATAAAATGAAGCTCCGTAAAGCGAGGTTTGCCTGTGTACCTTTCTTCTTGCAAAGTTTTGAAAGGACACGGTGCCCTCGGCTTTGAGATATAGCATGTCTACAGTTAGCTAAACTGACTCCAAATACAAGTTTAATTTGTTCAGCCTGACATTTTTAGGAAGAAGATAGACCAGAAACTTTCTGGACCATCTTTCTGGGTGGCCAGGGTGTGGCCATCTCTGGTCCTCCTCTCTTTGCGTTGTCTTGATGTGACCCAGAAGCACTTGTCCAAGGTGCCTGCTCACCTATGTGAAGGATTCTCTGAGTCCTAAATTCATTTTTAATTTCGTAACATCTTTGGGTGTTTGGATTGGCACTTTTTAAGTTAATGTAAACTGAGTCTAGAATGTGTGTTGACAGTACTTTAAATGTCTTTGGTTCATAATGTCACTCATCAAATGTTTATTGAATGCCAGGTCTGCGTAAGGCCCTCTGGGACCTACAGGGATAAATCTGTCACCCTGCCTTTATTTCAGAGCGGAAGTGATAACTGTGAAGTGTAAACACAGTGCTTTGAAGTAGAAGAGATGATTTGAGACAAGAGAGTTGAATACAGCTTCATAAAGGAGGCATATAATATCTCTCATAGGGCCTTTGATGGCTATGCATAGGCAAAGGTGGGTAGAAGGGCTTTCTTGGCCATAAATGTAGGAACAAGGATGCTTAGAATAGGTGTAGGAAATAGCCAGTTGTTGTATGTAGCTGGGGCATGAAGTTGGGGAGGAGAAAGTAGGAAGTAAGATAGTAAATGTTGGAGCCATCTCGTCAGAGACCTCTTATAGAAATTTGGACATTATACTGTCAGGGATGATGTGACCATAAAGGTTTTGGAGCAGAAGTGTTTTCAGAACCGTGGCCACATAAAGGACGTTCTGACAATGGGAAGGCAGGAGTTAAACCACTTGAAGACATTCTAAGGAAGAGATGCCAAACTCCCCAACAAGAATCTTGGGACTAAAAAGGAAGGAACAGATATGATCATTATTCTGAAAACAAAATATAGTTATTGTCACCTGATTAGGTGTAGGAGTAAAAAGACAGGACCTTAAGATTTTAGGTCCAGGTTACTGAGATAAAAGTGATGCCATTAACCAAGGCTGATTATTAACTACTGAGCATGCCCTGTGTGCCAGGCCCTGTGCCCGCAGCTTTACTGCTGGTATCTCTTCCTTCGGTTTGGGTGGGATGATTTCCCATTTTATGGGTGGGGGCAGTGAGGCACCTAGAAGTATCACAACTAGAAAAGAGCAGAGTGGCTATGTGAAAATATGTTTGTGTATTTTTATTTCCTATTAAATGGACTTGCATCAACCAACTAAAAACAAGTTCTCATTTAGCTGCTTGTTCACAAGTTTTAAGGTGTTACTGCTCTCGCTGTCTCAAGAAACCCTTCTTGATGGTGAGAGGAGGAATGGATGCTGGGTTCTGAGGTTCAGGGAAATTCCCAGATGGAGATGACCAGCAAGTAGTGAGAAACGGAGGTGTGCTCCTCAGAAAGCTGGGGGGAGGGTGGGGTTGTCTGTTTGGAGGTGGGCGCCACCTGCATAGAGGCATTTGCTGAAACTCTGAAAGCGGGTGAAATTTCCAGGTGTTGTGTGTAGGCAGTGTGAGAAGTAAAGAGAGCCAAGGAAGGTGCTTTGGGAGTTTTTAGAGTAAGCTATGGAACTCTCAAGGTAGACCGCTGGTGGAGTGTAAATTGGTGAATCCATCCAAAACCTAGGAAGGTGGAATGTGCACATATCCTCCAGTGGTCTCTGTCGAAACAACTCAGCTCTGCTGCCCTGCTGCCCAGAAGCAGCCATGGACAATATGGAAGTGATTGAGCATAGCTGTTTTCAAAAGATCTTTCCCCCAGGCAGATTGGGTGTGGCCCACGGGCTGTAGTTTGCTGACTCTGCCCCAGAGATGCTCACAGGTGTGTACAAAAGGAGACAAGTAAAAGGATTAGTCACTGCATTGTGGTTTATAATGGTGAAAAATTGAGAATAACCTATATTGTTCATCTGTACAGAAATGGATGAATATACTATGACTTATTAATAGAATACTTTACAGTGGGTAAAATGAACACACTTAATCTGCATATTATCAGTGTGGATAAATCTCAAGAATGTAGTAGTAAGTGAAAAAACAAGCTCCAAGATCAGATACATATATGGTATAAAGCTATTTATGTACATTTTGAAAACATAAAAATGTCTCTGGACATGTGCACCTGTAGTAGAGGTATTAAAACAGGCATAGGAATGGTCCACACCATCTTTGCGGTAGGCAAAGAAAGGAGCAGGGGTGTGGGGCTGAGGGGCTATTGGTGTTCACTTCCTTTGAGATCTCAAACAGAAACAAATTTAGAAAACTGCTAATATCTGTTAAATCTGCATCATGAGTCCATGGGTGATTATTAAATCACTTTTTTTGTACTTTTATGTATGCTCAGAATGTTTTGTGTGTGTGTGTTTCTGTGTGTATGTACATACACACAGTTGATCCCTGTTATTTGAAGATTCTGTATTTGTGAATTCACCTTCACTTGCTAAAATGTATCTGTACCCCAGCATCAGTGCTTAAGGTGCTTTCACAGTCATTTGCAGATACATGCAGAGCAGAGAGAAACTTGAAGTGCACATGTTCCTCTGGCTTCTTGTTTCAGCCTCATACTACAAGTAAGTGTTCATTTTGCTATTTAGTACAACGTATTTTGTGTTTTTGTGCTTTTTGTTGGTGATCTCACTGTTTAAAACGGCCCCCTGCATAGAGCTGAAGGTGCCGACTGCCGTTCCTAAGCACACGAAGGCTGCCTTTAGGAGAAAACACGTGTTAGATGGTCTTCATCAGGGATCAGTTACAGCGCTGTGGCCGTGAGCTCAGTGGTAATGAATCAACAGTATATATGAGATAATATGTCCTTGAATAGAAACACACATAAAATGAGGTTATATTTGATCAGTTGATGAAAATGTGACCGGAGGCCTGTAGGAACCTGACCCTGTATTTCCCCTAGGAGCAGTGGTTCAGTGTTTGCTAATTGTGGTGACTTTAAAGAACATAATTACTGTGAGTAATGAGAATCGAGTGTGTATGTAAACGTGTATGTGTATTGTATAATTATTTTATATTTATATTACTTTGCATTTGTGATTATTTATATTCATATATAATATTTATGTATAAATTCTTTTCTTCCACATTAAAAAAAGATGAGCGCAAGGCAGAGGGACCCTCAGAGTTGCCTGTGGAGCAGGGCTGGAAGGGTGCAGGAGAGGTGAACGTTCAAAGGACACAGGCCAATCAATCATATCAAGTGCTGCAGAAAAGGGCCCAGAAGTGGCTTTTGATTTGTGTGTTTATATGCCTTGCTCTCAAATTCAGGTCAGACGTAAGGCATGTCCGCCACCCTGGGGAGGGGACCCCAGTGGGCTTAGTCCTCCCAGTTGACTTTGGCGGCTGGCTGTGCTCATAGCTGAGCTTGGTGGCTCTGTGTACGGCTTGCTCTGTGCCCCTCTGCAGAAGCAGCAAGAGAAGCTTGCGTCAGGCACTTCGGGCTTTTGATATGAGCACTAGTAACAACCCCTCTCTTCCTGGTCAGCTTTCAACCACGTTGTTCAGTAAGCTGAGCTGGTCTTTGATCAGCAGCCTTCCGACTCTGCCTCCTTTTTCTTTTCAGTTCTTACTCCCTGTTCCTCTAAATTTACAGGACCTCATTCTTAATGGTCAGCAAATCCCCGTTGAGCAGGTTGCTGATAAGATAGAAGGTGCTACCCTTCCATTGAAAGAGGAAACCCTTAAAGTGGTTGGAGCCTTGACTTGAGCCCTACAGGCCCAAAAGGAGATCGTTTTTGATGGTGGGATCTTAAAAGGATTAAGCAATAAGGGAGTCTGGAATTTTTAAGCAGATCTATTTCCAGCCCTTCTTTTGATGGATTAGGGAATTAAGATCCAGAGAGAGCGAGAGGCTTGCTTAGGGTCACACAAGAAGTCGGTGGCTGGTTGAGACTACTTGTCAGCTCCCAGGCTCCCTGCCTATTCAGATCATAGCTTAGAGGCAGCCATGTGGTTAGCCATGTACCCTGAAAATTAGCCTTGAGCATACAAATAGATCTTTACGAAGTTCAGCATACATACCCCTTTGTCCTGTGAGCTGGGAGTAGGGAACACATACCAGTTGTTAATGATCTGAGGGCCCCCAAAGCTGATGTGGATTGATTCCATGTGACAGCTTTGTGGGGGGTCAGGGGACAGGGAGCAAGGTGGGTTAGGGCTACTTGTTCATAAATTTGTATTTTAAACCAGTGAGTTCCAAATCTGGGCTGTGACTCAGAAGCACCTGTAAGTTATGTTTACAAACCAGGGGAACTAGGGGAATTAATTCAAGATGAATCATAAACTTAAACATAAAAGCTAAAACTATAAAACTTCCAGAAGAAAATGCAGGAGAAAATCTTTGTAATCTGGGGCTAGCATTGGTTTCTTAATAGAGTTCAGAAAGCAATAGCTCTACAAAATATGAAAAATTTGACTTTATTGAAATTAAAAACATGTGCTTATCAAGGCGCACCAATGAGAAAGTCAATTGGCAAGCCACAGAAGGAGAGAAAATATTTTCAAACCATACATCTGACAAAGGACTTATGTCCAGAGTGTGGAGAAAGCTCATAGAACTCAGTATAAAAACAATACAATCAAAAGATGGGCAAAAGACCCCTCATGAAAGAAGATTAAGAATGTCCAATAAGCACAAGAAAAAATGCTCAACGTCGTTAGTCATCAGAGAAATGCTACTTGAAACCATGAGTTACTACCACCTACCCACCAGAATGGCTAAAGTTAAATCACGTGTTAGTGAGTATGTGGAGCACCCAGAACTCTCATACATTATTGGTGAGAGTGTGAAACAAGCTTTTTGGAAAAGAGCCTAGCAGTCTCTTATTTAATAACAAATTTTTAAAAAGCCTGCCTCGTAATCCAGCAATTCTACTCCTAAATATTTACACAAGAGAAATGAAAATATATGTCCTCAAAAAGACTTACACAAAAACATTCAGAGCAGCTTTATTTATGATAGCCAAGAGAGGGAACAGCCTAGGTATCCATGAACAGGAGAATCAATAAACAGTGATATATTTAAATAATAAAATATTACTCAGCAGTTAAAAGGACCAGGAGTATTCACTCAAGCCACAACACGGACGAATTTCAGAAAGTTTATGCTGAGTGAAATAAGGCAGCCATAGAAAGTACATATAAGATGATGTCATTGGTGTGATGTTCAAGAACAGGCAAAACTAATGGTGAGAGCAAACCAAAGGCAACCAAACAATGGTTGGGTGTGCGTGTGCATTTGCTGGGGGCAAGATGGAAAGAGGCCTGAGAATACTGTTTGAAGTGATGGAAAAGTCTTTCCCTTGATGGGGGTTCAGGGCACATGCACGTGTCGAATTGTCACAGCTCATTTAAGAATTGTGCATTTCACTGTAGGTAACTTTTACAAAGACTGACAAACCTTATTAATATTCAGCTTTGTAAGTGATAAACACACTGATGTGTTTGGATGAGAAGTGCTTATGTTTGCAACTGACTTTAAAATTTATCAAAAAATAAGCTGGATTGGTGGATGATTGATGGCTAGACACGGGATAAAGCAAACATAACACTGTGTTAACAACTGTAGAATGGAGGTGAGGGGTGTATGTGTGTTCACTGTGAGTTCTTTCTTTTCTCCTGTATGTTTGAAAATTTCTCAAAGTAAGTGGTGGGAGTAGGGGGTGAATATGTTGTTCTGGCTGCCCTGACCTAAGTCAGACAGTCTGTCTCCCCTGGAGTTATAAGTGAAATGAACTCAGCCTGTGATGGAGGGAGAGGTGTGGACCCCTAAAGAAGAACGGATGATGGCTGGGTAGCCAAAGAACAAATGTTCATTTTCCAAGGCCCCAACTTTACCTTTACCGTGATCACTGTGCGGGCAATCCTGTAGAATCTTGATAAACCTCCTCCCTTTCATGCTGTGCGGCGATGAGGAAGGGCTCAGCCTGATAACTTCTAACCTCTGTAGAACCAGAAAGAATTCTAGGAATCTACCCTTCTACTTTGTAGACCCCATTGTGCTCCTTGGACACTGTCAGAAAATATACAGATTCCTCATGTCACAGAACCAGGGATCCCCTCTCCAGCAGCTCAGAGCAAGGAAATCAAAGAGTGACTATTCCCCAAACCCCTTGCTGCACACGCATGTGTTGGCATCAGGATAGTTCCTAAATTTAGGATAGGACTGGCATCCAAGGGAGCTCAGCTTTGTCATCTATCTAGAAATGCAGTACTCTGACCTCACCCTTGTCTGAGGCAAAGACAGAAGTCACCTGTGTCTGTGCTGGATAAATTCACCTCCTGCCTCACAAAGGGGCATTGTGTGCATTAATGAGATCATTGTAAATGCCAATTGCCTTAAGTCCTCTGGAGGATGGAGGGACTGGAAGTCAAAAGGAGTGGATCTTGTGCATGACTCACCCTCTGGCTGTCCTCTCTCTTGCGCAGGGCCCTGCTCCAGCAGGAGAACCTCACATGCTCTAACTTTGGGACCATGGATACTGTACCAAAGAATTTCTCATTTGCAGTTTTTTCAAAGCACAAAAGAGCAAGATTCACTCTTCTGCTGATGGAGCTGTGTCATTGTTTCCAAAGACATGGGGAGAGGGGGAGAGGGGGACACAAAAAGACATGCTCTGTTGAACACTGTGGTTTTTGTCTGGGGGATGGGGATGTGGTCCCTCTCTCCCCACGGAAACACCATGGTGATGGGCTAGTGGGTTCACACCCACTTTCTAAAGTTACTTTAGCATGAAGCCAGGAAATGTGAAAGCCAGAAGACGCCTCGAGTTCTGAACTGGCCTCATCCTACATGCATGTTGGCTTACATGCCATCTCCTTACTGTTGTGCATTTGATTTCAAGTGAGCTTGTGCCCTTGCCATTGCTTTTAAAATTTTCCTGAAATACTTTTCCGACTTGTCCATTACTTCTGTTTCTTCTTTCCTCTTTGGCATCCAGTTTTTGTTTACATTGGCTGTGACTCTGATATTGGGTTGAAAGCTAGGGAAGTTACTTATAGGGGATTTCAGGATTTCTGAATATGAAATGCAAGGAAATTGCATAATGTTGCAGAGTTTCCGCTTCTTGTTGCTTGCTTCTTACCCAAAATACAGTAGTTCCTTCTAGAAGCTTGAAGGAATTTGGCAGGTCTTACCCTCTGATGGTCTGTTGTGGTCTCGAGAGTCAGTGTTACCCTGCTCTGAGGTTGAATTTTTTTTGAGGTCAAACAGCAAAACTTCCTGAATTATAACTATGGCAACAGTGTTTATATAACCCAGGTCGCAGTCCTGTGGGAAAGGGGGAGAACCCACCGCAGCCCGTGTTAGTAACTCCAGAAACGTGTGCTCGTGCTTAATTCATCAGGACCGGAAACCAGATAAATGGCCTCCCCCTTCCCTGGATATCTGGGTGGAACCGCCCACCTGCGTGCTCCAGGAGGAGCTGTTTCATCTTTCCCCAGTAAAGTCTATCAGCTTCATTTGCGATCTCTCACCGGGACGATCTGTAAGTGCCAGCAGCACTCACAATGGGAAAACTTGCTCTAAGGGCTTTAAGGACACTTTGCTCATCCAGGTCACTATGACCTGCTTCTGACCCCGCTGAGGAAGACTGAGACAGAAGAAGGCGCAGCCTTTGTCTTAAGCTCCTTGTCCCCCAGTCAGGAGTGAATTTTTTGGACTGAATGAATGCCCAGCACTGGTGGTGAGTGGGTCCCTAGAGAAGTGTAAGACAGAACTGGTCATGGGGGATTTATTTGGAGATTAGAAACAATGCAAAGAGAAGAGTTGTATTCCGAAGTGTTAAATTCTGTAGAATGGACTGTGAGAGCAGGGAGAGGTATGAGGGAGGTCTGTAGCCGTGGAGTAAGTTAGGAACTCTTGGTGGAGGTAGAGGAAAGGGAAATGACACTTTTGAGCACTTCCAGGCACTGTAAAACTGGTTTTAATTCTCCCAATACTGCCACAAAATATTATTACTTAGCTCTGCTTTACCATGAGGAAACAGACTCAGCCACATTAAAGAACCATCTGTAGGCACGTAGTGAAAAGGCACACAGAACCAGGCCTTAAGGCCAAGTCCCCATCACACTGTCCCGCAGCACACTGTCCACCATCCCACCCCACTTTGCCTCAGCCGAATCCATTTCCCCTTGTTCTGGAGTCTGTCCAAGTCTTGTACAGGCGAAAGGACAGGCTAAAACCGTTACACCTCAAATGAAGCTGAATTTGTCAGTCCAGGAGCACCCAGGGCCCCCTGCTCGATGAAGCGGGCCTTAGCCCTGTGTGTCAGAATGACACTGAGCCCACCTCCCTGCTTTCGTGGCCCATGTGGAGCTCTTGACTGTCGGTTATTTGTGTCCAGCTGAAATCTGCCTTCTCTAGGACTCCACCCTGACTTTCATCTCTGTTCAGAATACTAAGTCTTCCCCTTCTCCCACACGACAGACAGCTCTTCCAGTGTTTGAAGACTTTTGATGTCTTGAAGGCAGCCCTTCTCCAGCCAGAGCTGTGGTTTAGGGACACACATCTGGCAGGAGCAATGTGTATGACAGATCAGAGCAGAGAGAGAGGAGCCAGCAGGAATAGGGAGGGGGCCGATTTCAAGGTCCAGATGAGAAGACAAAACCTGACCTCCAGGCAGTAGAAAAAGAAATGGAAGTGAGGAACAGACTGAAGATACAAGGTAGTGATAGAACAGATAGATCTTGGCACTGGCTGGATGCAGGAGGTAGAAGGAAGGGGGAAACTCAAGGATGACATGAACTTTCTTTCCCTTCTACTTCATTGCATACTTTTCTTTGGCCTTCATTCTGGAGTTTCCTATGAAGCTTGACTAGGCTTTTTCCTCTTGAGCTTCTTTTATATTTGCCACAACTCTTGGCTGCAAGCAGCAGAAACACAACCTTAAACTTGAAAAATAAAAAAGCCCTTCATAGCCTTAGGTACAAAGCAGCAGGAAACACTTGAACTAATGGAACAGGAAGTTTGTTTTTCTGTCCATTGTCATTGTCATTGTCATTGTCATGATCGTGTTGAACAGCAGGTGGCCATTTTTTACTCACCGGTGTGCTGGTGTGTTGATGAGCAAGGAGGCTTCAGGGGCCGTCAAGGACTATCCAGTTGGCTTTGGGAGCGGGGCCATTTTGCTCACTTGGGCTGGGCTGTTTTGCAAGGGATTGCCTTAGTCCTGAGGTGCCTCTGGTGCATGTGGGGAGGGAGCCTCAGTCCCATGAGCTGCAGTAACCCCTTCCTGGTGACCCCGTGGACTAGTAGCAGCAGTTGCTGCCGATGTTTGGGTGGGAGCTAACGTCCAGTGGTGTGCCATGGGAAGTGAGTGGCGATGTGAGGCATTTTGATAGTCTTGAGTTACACCACATAAGACACATCTGCTTCATCCTGTCTTATAGTAAGACCTGAACTAAGTCTTGCTCTTTCTCTCTGAAGCAAAGATTCCTGCAGAACTTGCCTTGACATTTAGAAGAATGAGATCCCCTTACCGGGAACTGAGAGATCTGGCGCACCTTTTCTGCCTGGTCGACGCATCAGTGCATTGTCCTCATTGCTTCAACGTGGGGATTGTTTTTGTTTTTGTTTTTTTTTTTAATTTCCATCTCTCTTTTATTCTTCTATTCACAAACTGTTCATCCGATCAATACTTACTGAGTTGCCTGCTGTATTCCCGTGACTGAACCTTTCTACATGTAATCCTGCAGGGCAAGAGCAAGGTCTTCACGTTTGTTGAGGAGCAGGTCATTGGGAAGAGCCATCAGATACATTTTTATTGGTTTCACCTTCCAAAGAGCCTCCCTAAGACAGCGCACGCGGTGCCGGTGGCCATGGAGAGGGCGCCCCGGAGGGAGTGGTGCCGGCTGAGAACGAAAGGCGACAGCCGCCGTTTCCCTTCCTTCCCTGGAGCCACGTTGTGCCGCTCGGCCTGAGGTGATGACTGGCCCGTTTCTGAGGGGAGAAGGAGGAACCAATCCCCCCCCCCCCATGCCCACATTCTGGCCTCTCAACTTCAGACACATCCTTTTACACTGGTTTTATCTCCAGAGGCTTAAGATTCAAATAGTTCATCCTTGCAAGGTTTCCCACGTGTGCCTGTGGCCCACCGTGACAAGAGAGGGCCTCCTGGATCCGGAAGTTCATGTCCATTTTGGGTTGGTTTTACCCAGACCAAGGGTGTCTTATTAGTAACTTCTCGTGGGCATTACTAAAAGCTCCTACATTTAGCCTGTTTAATAGGGTTTGCTGAGTGTTTCGAATGTGATGCTCTGCTCAGAAATCTGCCTGCCACTCAGTCCTGGGCAGCGCAGCTGCCTCCCGCTGTCTTGTGCTCGCAGTTTTGGAAAAGGATGTTTCCTGGGCATCCTGAAATGTCTCAAGCTGGTCGTGGTTTTCAGTGACTGCTATACTTGTATTAATTGGACGTTTGTAGAATTAGTTATGTTTAAATTGGGTAGGAATTCTGTTCTTACATAATGCTTGTGTTGCTGCCATTTTAATCACGGCTTAGCTTCTTTTGAGTTCTTTGTTAGTCGCCAAGCTTTTTTGTTTTTCCATTGGAAAGCGGGACTGGGTGGGGAAGTTGTATGAAGTTGTGGTTGAATACAGACTAGTCTGGAAGGCTCTGCCACTTGCTAGTTTTGTAACCTTTGGAAAGTTATTTAACCTACATGATGCTCTGAAGTAGAGGCAATGTTAGAACCCCATAGGCTTGAGGAGGAAATAAGATAATTCATGTAAATGCTGAGTATGATGCCTGGCACATAATTGGCAGTGAAAAAGTGATTGTGGTGAGTGGTTACTTTTATATTTAACTTTACTCAAAAAACAATTGAGAACCCATGGCTCTAAAAGTTGGCTTTGGATGATCCCATTTCCTTTAGTCCCTTAATTAGTTTCAGATGGTTAAATTACAATGCTAATGAGACCAATGTCACTCGATCCCTCAAACCACGTACCCATCCTTTGCCGTCTGTCCTGTGGGGGATACGTGTGGAGAGAAGGAAGGAGGAGGAGGGTGGTGATGGTGGCAAAAGGTCATCTTTATCAAATGCCTTGTGGGCCACAGAATTTGTAGTCTAGGCTCTGCATTAAATGTTTTATATCTAGTGCCTCAATTAATTTTCACAACAACTTCAAGAGGTAGGGAATATTAATATCCCTATTTGACAGGTGGTAAGACTGAGGTTTAGAGATGTGAAGCGATTGGATTGTATAGCCAATGACTGGTAGGTCTGGACTTTGAACCTGAGCAGCCAATGGGCAAAATCTGTCACTACTGACCCAGAGACAATTCAAAGAGGAAGTCCTAGTGATGGTGGATCCATTGTGTCATGCAGAGATGAGGGTCAGAATGATACCCAGTGGTGCAGAACCAGCTCGGGCAGTGTTTTGAGGTGTTGGCATGTAGTTCTGTTTTGTGTGTGTCCACACGGGCCCATCAGAGGAACAGCCAAGTGGGGGAGGGGTTTAAGTATTCCAGGCTCCTTGCAAGAGACCTCCGGGAATTACAAAACTTAGGTGTGAATTCAGTTGAACAGTTTCAAGTAAATTTGCTTGTAAACCAATTTCTCCAACACTTTCATTTTGCGCAGATTTTGATCCAAAGTGTGATGTGGCCAAGTGCTAACGCAGCTGTGGGTCAGAGGGAGAAGTCAGATTGCTTTGTCTACTTACTGCTTTATTTATGCCTTTAATTTGTAAGTTAAAAAGTTTTTTGCTTTCTGTGCTTTCTTGGTAAGGCCTGGGTAATGGTAAGAAAGGACACCCGTAGAAAAGTTCTGGGAACCCATATTACTGTGTAGTCTCTCTTAATTCTCGAGGGACATGTAAATTGAATTGGCTCAGCAGTGAACAGAATTGATTGCAAAATCACATTTTCATGCAGAGGGAGCACATGAAGGCTTTCCTCACCCTCCTTTGATTTAATTAAATTGTACTCCCGCTGGAGCTTCTGGGTGAGGACTCGTACGATTGTGGTGCCCTGTGATTTGTATCAAAGACCCACTTTTCCTGCCCTGGCGTTTATCTTCAGGATCGAGCCCTGTGGTTGAGAGATTATGAAGTGTTACTTCTGCATCAGGTGCCAGCTGGTCGCATGGGTTAGTGGTGAATGCTTCGGGCTGGAGTCAAAAGGCCATTCCGGGTTTCATTTTGTCTCTGACTCGGGGCAAATTCTTTCCTTCCAGTAACTCTCCTTCCCTCGCTGCCCACGGCATCTCAGCACCTTCATCGTCATCGTCATGTCTTGTGTATCGTGTGGTTAGTGGTTAAGAGCATGGGCTTTGGAGACAGACTGTCTGAGTTCCTGTCTGGGTTCTGCCCAGTTCCGGCTGCCTAACCTTGGGCAAGTGACCTACCCTCTCTAATGCCTCAGTTTTCTCATCTGTATGATGGGAACCATTAGGTCGGCATGAGGACTAAACATGATAATGCATCTAGAGTGCTCAGCCTGGTGTCTGACACATAATGAGGCTTTTGTCACCATCGTCTGCATTAATCTGTCATTGCTGTTGTAATGATTTCCTAATGAATCTCAGATGGACTCTGATAACATAAACATGTGTAATTTGTGTTCTCTAGAGGCATACATTTGAAAATAGATACTCATTGGCATGGATATTTAACAAATCCTCATATATGGAATTCAGCAGAAACTAGTACATCCCAGAATCAAAGTGCTGTATAAAGCCTGAGGGCTAAGAGACTTTAAAGCGGCCAGGTCTTAGAGCACTCTGACTAAGCAAGATGGATAGACTTTGGCTCAAGCTGGGTTGTTGAGTTGGTGTATTAACTGATTCACTCTTCCTAGGAGCTATAATTCAGGAATTGTCGAGTGACTCATGTCCCCTTGAACTGATCCTGGAGAGCTGGGTTCTGTCCTTTGAAGGCAGAGGTTCTTGCGAGGCTTACTTGAAAGCAGACAAACCTGAGCTAACTCTGCTAATCAGTCATAAGAAGCCAGTGCCAGAGGCCTTTTATTTTAGGAAATTGCCCTCGTCTCCGAACCTCAGTCTGACACTCGCAGGCAACTATGAAATTTAAAGGTTTCCCTGGAACAGATGGACCGTTTCTAAAGGGCGAGTGGCATGCCTTTTGCTTCTGCAGGAGTGGAAGGTGTTTACAAACCATAGACTACTGGTACGGCTTGGTAGGTGTGTGTGTTTGCCACTGCCCAGGAAAGTAAAAGACAACTGGAGCATTCCTGCAGCAGCAAGATAGACTACTACACTGCCTTCCAGCTCTGTGTCCTTGGACAAACTGTGTAAGCTCTCTGGGCCTCAGGTTCCACATCGGTAAAATGGGAATAACACTGGTACCCAACCCATAAGGTGGTTAAAAAGGTTTGATGATGTCATGGATGATACTGGGTCAGTGCAGAGTCAACAAAGCCATCTGGCCTGTGTGAGGGGGAGGCTGCTCCCTACCCTGGGCCTTCCGTGTTGGGCCGTGTAGTCACACAGTCCTGGCAGGCATGGTTTGTTAGCTTCTTCTTAAATTTATTCTCTTTGGCTCATTTACCCAAACTAGACAGAGATGAATGGCCTGGCCTCCGAGGAGCGAGTGGCACAGGTTCCTGGCATCTTTGGCTCATTGATCGTGCCTCCTTGAATTGGGGAATGCTTGGGTGTTCCAGGAAGGAGCCTCCCGGGCCCCAGGAAACATGAAAGGAAAGTAATTTTGTGCAAATTCCCCTCCTAATTAAGGAGAGCTGAAAGCCCTGCATTTTGCTGTTCCTTCTGGATTTTGCCGTTTAGAAATAGGAGCATGTTTCTCTGGGCTGGAGTGTTTGCATTTAATGGGAGGAATGAAGTGATCAGGGATGGCTAGAAAGCAGACTTGCCCAAATACGGTCTGTTCCCCTGCACTTCCCTTACCCACCTGTCCAAGCTGAGCACATGCCCTTCTCTGTGGGTCGCTGGTCCTGGCGACGCTACCCATTGCCCTCACAGGTCACCAGGCCCCGCGGGATTGCATCGCTGCTCCTCTGTCCCATCCGCATCCCTGCCCTTCTCTGCTGAGCACCGGTTGCCAATTGCACTGGCCTTCTTCCCTCCAAAAGACAACATCAGTTTTTTGACTTGTAATCACAAGAACTTTAAAGCATACGAAGTGATACCTTTTCATTCATCAGACTCTCTGCTGGAAATACAGCAACCCATTTTGTCCTCATCTTTCTGACCTTCAATAAGTGGCTATTCATCTTTGGTTTTCTTCAAGAAAAGAATAATATTAATAAAATGAGGTGATTTGGCAAATTATCTGTTTGATAATTCAAAGGCCTTGTGGCTAACTCCGGTTTACAGATGGGGCAGTAGAGGCTCAGAGAGGGTGGAGAGACTTACCCAAGGACTCAGAGCAACTGGGGAGCCAAGCTGGAATTACTGCCCACGCTGGACCAGCATCCCTTTCATATTTCATAGCAGGCGAAAATGCCTGTTAGGATTTCATGGTTCTCATTTCAAACATGCCTGGGGCTCTGTTCCTCTAGGGTTTTTTTTTTTTTTTTTTTAATTAAGGTACAGTCGATTACAATGTGTCCATTTCTGGTGTATAGCACAATGTCCCAGTCTTGCGTGTACATACAGATACCCTCTAGGAAGTTTAAATAAGATGTTCTCAACCATGATGGCTGTCAGAATCACTTGGAATATCCTTTTTTTTTTTTTTAAAGTTATGACCAACTTCACCCTATGCCTTTTCATGCCTGCAGACTCATAAGCACCAAGAGAAGATGTGTGCACTATGATTTCTCCTTAAAGCGGAGGCTTTATTATCTTATTTAATGATGTCGGCATATCAGGGCTTGGCAAACTGTGGCCCACAGGCCACATCTAGCTCGCCACCTGCTTTTTTGTAGCCCGTGATCTAAACACAGTATTTATAGATGAACATTGGAAGTTTATTTGATGATAAGAAATACTTTGAATTCTATTTAAGCTAAACATTGTCTTCCCTCTATAAAAGAAAAAAAACTTCTATTCTTCTGATTAGTAGACCTGTATTTCAGAAAATTATACTTCTTGGAAGAGATACTCCAAGTGATTCTGTTGGTTGAGAACCAACCCCCAGAAGAACTGAGCCAAGCATCTCTGAAAAGAGAGTCATGAAGCCCTAAGAGGGATTTTCCCCCACTAGGAATCTTACACCTATATTTTAAAAAATTACTGTATTTTGAATGTTTTTAGCAAAAAACTTGTGGAGATTTGTTTTCTCTTTTGTTTTTCAAGTACCTATATAATATCACTGATTTGACTTTTGCCTCCTGGCCCCCAAAGCCTAAAATATTTACCTTCCAGCACTCTACAGGAAAAAAATGACTGTTTTATGTTGGAGCATTTCCCCTTTTATGACTTCTATAAATCATTTAAGGGGTTTCTATTCTAAAAGTAATACATTCTCCTTATAACGTGAAATTCACAAAAGAATATAAAATAAAATGTGATTGGTCCCCTTCCTTCCCAGTGTTAGCACTTAACAGTTTGTAATGTATCTTTGTCCTGGCTTTGCCACCGACTGCCTGTGAGACCGTAGCTAACCCCTCTAGGCCTCGAATTCTCCATCTGTAAAACAGTGCTAAAAACAGAATTGTTGTGTGCGTAATTTGGGGTAATTCATGTGAATTGCTTAGCACGTTGCCTGGTGCACAGTTACTGCTTAATGATTTGTAACTAATTAAATTTTTTTCTCCTTTTTAGTTTGTATACACATAGAAGCTTGGGTTTTTAAAAAAGGAGGAATATGAAATTATTTTTTTTTAAATAAAGTTCCAGAGGTGATTCTGATGTACACACACTTGAGAACAGCTGAAGTAAATATCTGGAAGTAGGTAAATTCTAGAAGGGATTTATATTTGGGGGCCAGAAACTGCCTTCCATTGTCTAGCACAAACAAGGGAAAGCGGGAGGGTAACGGGTTTCTTCCGGGAACCTGTAGGATAGTATAAAATGCACGCATGCACACAGTGAATGTTATTTCTGTTTTCCAGGTCTACAACTCGAACAAAGACAGTCAGAGCGAAGGGAGTAAGTATGTTGCGTGGATACTTTTCTTCAGCTGGGGGTGAGGTTGGGCATGAGAAGTTGTTATTCCGGAAAAGAACCACCAGGAGGTGATGTGGGCATGTTGGGGCTGCCCTATTCCCCCAGTGCAGCTGCTTCTGCCCTGACTTACCAGGTCAGTGACTCCTGGTTGTTCAGTGAGCCTGAGTGGCGAGGCCAAGGCCGTGATGACATCTCGTGCTCCCTGACACTTCACACCGTACAAAGAATTTTTATGCACATTATCTCAGTTAATCCTATGTCGTCTTAAGAATGCAGCTCCAGACACCACTTAAAAGTCACTTAATCCAATAATACTCAGCTCCCCAAGAGCCCTGTCCTGTGGGAAGCCAGAATTGACTTTGCCTCCTACGCAGTCTCACTCACGAGCCTGGAGAGGCAAGAACCATCTTAGTGATCACTTAGTAACTGACTCTGTGTTCCTTGTTGCCTCTTTGGGGAGTTCAGTGTGGAGATGGTGAACTCTGTAATCATCTTCCTCTCTGATGGGAGGGACCCTGGGTAGCCGCTATGGAATATACAGCACGTCTCCCTGTGCTGGCTCTGAGCGCTCCAGTTAATCATGATTTCCAAGGGCACCTGTAACCTTGCAGAGACGATAGGATTAAAATGACACTGCTCTTGCTAGAGTGTTGGGACTGATTATCTCCTTGGTGCACAGGAGAAAAAACCAAATTCCTTCCAGGTTGCTACAAGAGTACAAAGGAAATCCTGTCCCCTTGCCTCAAATTTGCTTTGTGAAATCTACTTGAAAAAAAAATTCAAAGACAGCCCAACCGTGAATTCCAGAAGTGTCAGAAAAGCCAGTAAAACAGTGCCTCTGGACAAAAGGATGAGCTGTTTTGTCTGTGTGCGAAATCCATTATGGGACAGAGATTTTCCTCCTTCAATTCTTTCCAAAATACAGATTTTACCAAGCGTTTTATATAAAATATTAAGTAATTTGGAATGGTTGCTGTTGGAAGGTGAAGAGGCCTTTAGGAGAGGAAAATATGTTTCTGTGTTGTTTTTTTTTTTCTTCCTCTCAAAAACTGAACACGGGAAAATTTTTTCAAGTAAATATTCAAGGAAAGAGGTCATTATTCCCCTGACAGGTGGGGTTGTTTCAGAATGTCTGAAATCAATTCTGACAACTTGGGCTAAAATAACAGTAGCAAAGACAACAGCGATAATAATGAAGGCATATGGAAGACTGCAGGGTGAGGCAGGAAGAGCTGAAGAAACAAGACTTGAGAACAGACCAGTTCTGGAGACCTAGGAACCAATGAGAAAGGATCTTCTGGATAATACTTATAGGATAATAGAGCTGTTAAACTGTTTTTAGTCCTTGCCTCTCTTTTCTGAAGTTCCAGAAGTCTAGCTTCGGCCCATCTGCGGGAAAACAACACATCCTGATTGATAGTTTCAAGAGTATTCATAAAATGGGAGCAGAGTAGTTTACCAAACGGAGATCAGGGAACCCAGCAGGACCGGAGACGGTAGATGCCAGGCAGGCTAAAATAACAGATGCCCACGCCATGCCCCAATCCTGGGACACACTTCTATAATAAAGGAGCTGAGAACTACGGGGGACAAGATGCATATGAATGGAGACAGCCCCCCCAACCCCGATCAGAAGTTTGCCTGTAACCTTTGACCTTACAAACCCGCTTCTCTCTCCTTGAGATGAGTGCCAATCAATTTGAAAGACAACCATGATGCTACTGGGGGACATGCTGGCTGATTTTACCATTCTTTGAGGCCTTTGTGGAATATGTATTGAAAGCCTTTAAAAAGTAAATATCTTTTGACCCTGCAATTTATGCTAAAGAACATACTGGAGTGCAAAGATATTTCTGTAACGAGTAGTTCATTGAAGCCTTGATAATAATAGCAAAGAACTGGAGCCAATCTAAATGTTCAATAGGAAACTGACTAAAGATACCGTAAAGTACTATGTAGCCTTCAAAGAGAACAAGAGAGATCTTGGTGTATTTGCAAAAATGGCGCCCACAGTATTGTTCATTGAGTTTTTTTTTTAATTCAGGTTGTGGAACCATGTATTTGTTAAAATATGTTATTTGACTCATCTATATATATATTGATAGAAAACAGTCTGGAAATATATTTATCATCAAAGTCTTAATCAGGTTGGAGGGTAGGTTACTAGAAGACACTGACCTTCTACTTTAAATACTTGTCTAGACTTTGCATTGTCAACAAGGAGTCTATATTTTACAATAACAGCTATTAATAGATAGCATTTATTGGCCACTTACTGTGTTTCGGGATGTTTTATGCACGTTAGTTTACTTAATACTTGCAGTGCTGTGTGAGGTAGGGGCTTTTGACCTACTTTGTAGATTAGGAAATTGAAGTTGATAAACTCGGGGGACATGATTTAATCTGAGTTCTGTGTAACATCTCTACGGTTAACCACGAGGATATTCCACATCCCTAGGAAAAGAACAATACAGAAAGATCCATTTTGGGAGACAGAGACACCTGCAACATTTTGCCTTTGGCATCCTGTTACTCACAGGGCACAGAGAGTTGGCTGCCTCAAATCTTTAATGATTCTTCAATTGCTTATCCTTTCATTTAGGAAGTGGGAAAGAAAAAGATGGGTTGAACATGTTGGCCACTTTTCCAGGAGTACTTTGGATAGAAATCATTTTCCTAGAGTTATTATTCTAAAAGATGTTCTGTTCACTTATTTCCGAGCCGGCAAAACCAGAGTAATGCTCTGGGTTGGTGTTTGCTCCCCTCCTTTGGCATTAGGACCCGCTTTTCTCAGCACACAAGCCTTAGCTTGCTTCCCCTCCCCTCTGACGTGGGTTGTTCTCTTCCTATTCCTGGTGGCAGTGATTTGCGGTTTCACCGCACACCCACCCATAGCACTTGTCCGCCACAGGTGGCGCTATTGCCCAGCGTCTAATTGTTCTGCAACTGTTTATAGGGCAGTCGAAACTCTTTTAAAGGTAAGAAATCAGTCTGATACGAACTTAAGAGTGGGACATTGTGCTTTTCACCATTAATAGCCAAATTCCAAATGTCTAGCATTTTCCTTTCTAGAAACCATTTTGGTGGGAATTTGAATGCCAACATGTTATCGCAGACCCAGAACGTTTTGAAGGGATGGGTCACAAAAGGGGATTCCTTTAGGGACACTTCTGAATTTGTTACTTTTATCTTAAAATTTTGGGGCATACAGTGCCTGTGGGGTGTAGGACAGGGCCATGAATAATGTCTGGCACTGCTGCTATTTTCCAGATGGGCCAGTTGCCAGGGAAAGGACGGTGGCAGGTAAATACATGCACATTTTGCAGAGCCATTACCCCCCTCCTTTCTTCTCTGGTCTCTATCTGGACCTCAGGCACCGAGAGTGAATTAATCCTACTCCTCAGCTCGTGGTACATGATCATCACAGGTCCCTCCCTTCCTTCCTTCCTTCATTCATTTATTCACTCATTCCCTTTTAATTCTTTTCCCAACTCCTGTTCCTGTCTTCTGCTACAGACTGCCATTCTAATGTGTGCTCTTACAGTATATTCTTGGGCAATGTGTATCTTTTATCTACCTGTGTGTTAAAGTTATATAAATGGTTATATGTCTTGCTCTGTTTCCTCCTGTGCTCCCCCAGCATCATATTAGGAGCCGCCCACTTTCCCTTGTCTGTTTCCATACTGTGGTGTCTGTCTGCTGCTCACTCCATGGAGTGTAAGCCTGGGTGGAGATGCTCTCCAGCTCTGTGTGCCTCCATCTCCTCCTCACCACTAACAAGACCCCAGTGAACATCTTTGTGCATGTTCCTTTGTGTGAGAGTTTCCTTGGGTTTTCCTCTGGAGGGGAATTGCTGGTCAGTCAGAGGGTGTTTGGTCTCTTCGTTTGAGGGAGGGCTCTCATGTTGTGGCATAGAGTGGTCCATCCCCAGTCCCCCTAACCCAACAGGAGGCTGTCTCCATTCCTGTGAACTCTTGCCATTATTCAGCTTCCTAATTTTTGCCAATCTAAGTGGTATAAAATGGTAGCTCATCGTTGGCTTAATTTGCATTTCTCTGATAATGAGTTTGAGCATCTCTTCATGTGCCTGATTACTGGTTGCTCTCTTTTGGTTTTTGCCTGTTCTTATCCTTTGCCCATTTTTCTATTGCAGCTACCATTTCTTCTTGTTGTTTGTAAAGTTCCTTCTATATTCTAGATAGTCATTCCTTGTTAGTTGTGGATACTTTAAATACATCTTCCCCTTTTGCCATCAATTAATACTATACATGATGTGCTTCCTTGAGTGTGAAGCTTTTCTTTTTTATATATTCAATTTTTTTGGCCTTCTGGTTTATGATTTTCAGGTTGCGTTTTAAAGAAGGCCTTGCTGACCCATGTCACGAATATGTGCGCCCACATTTTCTTTCACGGACTTCATGATTTTTGTCTTTCACATTTAGGTTTCTACTCTCCCGTTGTATATGATACTTCATGAAGATTCATTTTTATTTTTATCCCCATGAAAAGCCAGCTTTTCCAACAATAACTACCAAATTATCCCTTCTCTCCCTCTTTGACTCATGAGATCCACTTTATTGTGTATTAGATTTGCACGTCTGAGCTCTGTCTCTGAGCTCTTTATTTCTTTGGTCCGTCTGTTCTTGTTCTAAAACCGCTGGTTTTAATATGATGACTTTGAGGCAAGTCTTAATATCTGGTAGGTTAAGTCCTCTCTCTTTACTCCCTTTTTTTTTAAGGGTTGACTTAGCTGCTGGTAGACCTTTATCCTTCTATATAAATTCTAGCGTTAAGTTTGACAAATTGTTCAAAAACTAAAAATTTTCGTTTAGGACTGCATGGAATTGTACAGCTGAATTTGCAGAAAATTGATGCTCTGATAAAACTAAGTCACCTCTTCCAAGAGCTTTGAGTGTCTTCCCACGTAATCAGACCTTTATTAGAGCGTTAGTTTTCTGCCTAGCAGCCTTGTGTATTCTCAGTTATGTTAATCCTTAAATACTAAATTCACAGGCCAGCCGGCTACTTTTGGCAGTCCTCTGGGCCTCTCAGCATGGATCCTGCTGCCGTCAGGAACCTTCCCTGGGTCTATTCCTGGAATGTCAGGAATATACGTCCATGACGCTGTTTTCTCTAGTTGGTTAAATGCTTGCCCAGTAGAAGATGGATGAGGAAAGATAGGAATAAGGATACTGAGAAGGAAGTGTGGTTTGTTGTTCCCTGTGTGGCTTCGCTAGGGAGTGATCACACCCCAGTGTCAGTCATCCAGACAGCAGCTGAGCGCCATTGCTTTTCTCCCTTTATTATTACAGAGAACAGGACCCTGCCCAGGGCAGGAGCGCCTCCTCAACCCATCTGACCCTTTGCCACCTTCCTGCATGTCTCCTGGGTCTGTGTCCCGTTGCTTGCCTTATGTTTGACTGAAGTTGTAAGATTTACTCCCCAAAGGCTCTGTGAGGATTGGTTCGTGCTCCTTTGAAACGAGCCCAGATCAGATGCTAGAGGGGAGCCGGGCAGGGGCCTGTTGTCAGCCCAGGCTGCTGGAGTCCTGGAGTCCCACCTGCGGGACAGCTGGAAAGCCGGGGACTTGTCAGAGAGCATACACAGCCCAGCACAGGAGAGTCAGGGGAAGGCAGGCTCTTCTAATGTGAGCTGGGCTTCACCAGGTTTGAAGTTTTGAGTAATAAATGTCGCTGCCTACTTAGCTCTGAGATGATTAGAGAAATGCTGCTTTCTCACTGCTTCGCCAGCTGTTTGAGGATCGACAGACCGAGACAGAGGGCTGTCTCCGATTCTTGACTTCATAGGGCTGCTTTCCTGAATGTGAGTTTTAACTCGAATTCCTTAGCTCAGTCAGATCATTTCAAAGGAACGGGCCTGAGTTGCTCCAGACGTGCGTTCTCCTGAATTTCCGGCCCCAGCTGACTTTTCACAAGGACAGGGGTCTCTGCATCCCACTCTCGTTTTACATGTTCCTGTGTCTCTGACCTGAACCGTTCCCTAGACTTAACTGCAGGAGTCCAGACGTCCTGGAGCTCTTCATGAATTAATACCTCTCAAAGTTCTTAAGGGCCCTGGGGGACATGAGTAGTGAGGGGTAAGGACATCCATAAGCAGACCTTATGACTCTGCATTTGAGTATACGACATGCTGATGAAGTGGAGACTTTCGGGAGATGGTAGACACATGGCCCCTCGTACGCGTGTGGGTGTGTAATGTCCGTGCCCTCTGCCGATGCACCAGGGTCCGGACAGATGGGCTTCCGTCTAGGCTGGAAAGACTAGAAAAAAATAGAAACTTCCTCCTTCCCTTCTCCCCAGAATAAGGAAATCAGAATACTTTGTTGCTTCCCCGTCTTAATCCCTTCATTCCTTTCAGTTGGTTTTTAACCCCATCCTTTGACAAGAATCCTCTGTATTTGTGTAATGCTCACGAACCCGTGCAGTTGGCTAACATGTCATTCATACTGGAGACGGGCAGAGCGGTGATTGGAGAAAGATGGCAAAGTCAGAATCGGGATGTAGTTATCTGTATGGTGTAGGCATTGAATCCCTGAACCTCACTCCTAAGGAGGTTGACAAACTTGTATTTTTTTTTCAAACTTGTATTTTTGCTTATTATAAAAATAATAGGCGCTCATTGTGGAATATAAAGGAAATAAAGAAATGATCTTCAAAAATTTAGTATAATAATATCATCCCTGGAGATACTTCCTCTTTGCTTTTTTTCCCATGATGTCTTAGAAGTATTTAAAAACTTACAAGCATTTTTTCCAAATGATGAAAATTGTTTATAATTATTTGTAATGGTTGTTGAATATTATGTCCTAAGATTATATCCTAATTTGTCGAACCATTTCTAGAATTCTGTTTTTACGACCAGCATCAGGCTGAGCATCCTTGTGCACCATCAGTCTTAGTACGTATTTCGAGTTACTTCCTCTGGGCAGGTCCTGCGTGTGGACTGGGGAGAGCTGTTTCTGTGGAAGGGACAGTGTGAATGGTGTCGATTATCTGGTAGGCACACTGGCCGTGGAGCCATGGATCCATGCTGGGTGGACCTCTCTTAGCTTCTGTTTCCTTATCTGTAAAATGAGGATAAACCAGAACCCCTATCTCCTAGCCTTGCTGTGGGGATTTAAGTTCGGCAAGTGTAAGTGCCTTCTTGTCATCTGGTCCTGCCAATTACTCTCCTGTATGAGAGGAAGAGGGCTCACTGGGTTGGCAGAGCCGCTTTTTTAGGGGAGCAGGGGAGGAGAATGAGGGGCAGCAGCCAGCACCCCTGCTGTTTCCGTCCTGACACCCTGTGTTAGCTCATTGAATCCTCAGGGCTGCATTTCTCAAAGTGGGGTATGCGCACTGCTGGCTGGACCCGAGATCATTCTGGGTAGTAGCAGACAGACATTTCCAATTGCCATTTAGATTTATTTGAATGTGCGCTGGGGGAAAACCACAAGTAAATATAACCCCCTCTGGTTTTCTGAATGTTATTGTTTGGTACCAGAGCCAGCTTTTTCAGTAAAGGGCCAGATAGTAAACATTTTCGGTTTTGCAGTACTGTTTACCTCTGCTGTGGTGTGTGAAAGTTACAATGTGGAAACAAGTGGGGGTGGGTGTTTACTAATAAAACTTTATTTACAAACAGGCCGTGGTGAAATTGCCCCAAGGGCTGTAAGTTTGTTAACTCTTAAGTGTAATACAAGGCTGAGTTTTTAAATATTAGGCTATTCAAGACAGCATGAAGTTACGGCAGGGAGCGTGAGCTTGGTCCCTGAGTGGGTGACTTTTGCAGAAGTGCTTTTCAGAACGAGTGAGTTACCAGTTTGCGAGTGAGCAAACAGGCTTGAAGAAGTCAGGGCCCCAGAGCTGAGGAGTAGCAGAGCTGATGTTCAGACCAGTCTGCCTGACTGCCAGGGTCTTTTCCTCCAGCTATTCTTGATCTGCATGAAATCCTTGCTCCGCCCTGCTGTCCTGTCGGCATGTGGGCTGGACGGAGTTTGATCATCAGCCTCCAGCACCTAACCCGTCCGGCCCTTTGCCGTTGAGGGGCCGTTCCAGGTCCCTTCTTAGTGAGCCTTCTCCTGAAATCATCGGTGGCTCCTCGCACGTCAAGGATGATGCTGGGAGAGTGGGAATCACGTGTTCCAGTGACTCGAGCTTCCCACGTGCAGAACCGTAACGTGACCCACTCCTCTCCCGGGGACGTTTGGCAGCACAGCCAGACCTGCCCTATGTGTTGTTTCCGTTGCGTACACCCGTTCTTTTGGCAGTTTTTCAGACTCCCTGATGGTGCTGTGTCAAGGCTTTTTTATTTTATGAGGACAAGGTTGGGGACCAGGAGAGGAGCTGGGAAGGGCATCGTTACCTGTGCTCTGTTTACCCAGTGCCCTGCCTCCGCTTTCTCCACTCCCTTCGTCTCTGTGCCTCAGCTTCCCTTGATCTGAAAAACAGAAAAAGAGCTTTCGTCTTGAAGCTCGCAGGGGAAGGCTTGGCGGGATCACAGGGGTCATTGTTTGTAAAGGGTTCTGAAGCCTCCAGCCGTCACTCAGAGTCTGGCGGGCTTCCCAAAGCAGCGAAGGGCAGGAAGGAGGATTTATCTTCCTTTTGCTTCCGGTCACCTTCGGCCTTTTGCTGTGAGAACACCCACACTTGAGAGGCTGGAGAAGGCAGCCACTGGTAACCAATATCCCTGTAGGATCAGAGCCATCCAGTGGCTGCCAGGTCCCCACTGGTCAGTGGCTTATAAATAGAACATTTCCCCCTTTTAAACCCGAGAAGGATGAACGGCCTTAGTGGGCATGGCTGTCAGCTGAGTGCACCTTCCCCTCCCGCTTTGCTCCCGCGCCTGCCACGCCGGGGCTGATAGAAGCCAGGCGCGCGCTCCCTCCCTTGCCTGTGTTTCCTTCCCGCTGCCCCGGAAGCCCTCTTGGCCCTTTTTCTTTCTCCCTTCCCCTCCATGGCAGGTGTCCGTCGCCACCACTTTGGTCTCCTGAGCCGCAAATGGGTGAGATGGCCTCATTCCACTTCACTCAGGTGCTGACTTTCTGCTCCCCACTCTTCCTTATGAGCTGTGCGCAAGGCCTGGTGGGTTGCTGTGGTCCATGCAGAGTTCAGATGATACTTGGTTGAGCAGTGACACCCCAGCTTGAGCATAGTCCTGGCTGGGGACTAGCAAGAGAGGAAGAAAAAGGAACAGGCTGTCTTCTCAGAGATGCTGTTATTAGGGTTCCCATCCCTTTTGTTTGGTGAGCCCCTCCTCCATCCGCCAAGGACATGGCTGGCAGAGGTGCTTCTGGGACGTGCCTGGACAGTTGGAGCCTTTCTGCTTGTCCTAAATGACACTTCACAAATCCATCCTCTCTCTTAGCCAACTTTAGACTGGCATTTGCAGCCAGTGTGTGACTTTGCTGTGGCCTGACATCCCCCTTCCCGTCAGCAGTGTGGGCTCTGGACAGACAGCAGGCCTTGGCCTGGCAGGTGCAAGCTGCCCTTTGGCATCTCAACTTTGGGCTTCAGCCAAGTAACAGTGAGCAGGTTCACGGTGACATCTTTAACTCCTAAAGCTCAGTGCGAGGGGTTGTTGAGACAGAGAGGAAAAAAATTTCCCCACTGCCACCAAGTGCATGCTCTCGATTAATGATGAGCATTATCATTAATGATATTATTAATTATCATTAGCACATACCATGTAACGGGCAATGTGCCCAGTGTTTGACATACATTGTGTCATTTGATCCTTATAAGAACCATTTGAGATTGATGGTAGTGTTGACCCCATTTACAGATGAGAAAACTGAGGCTTCATTCTAAGTGCAAACTGGTTCCTCAAGATCATTCCTCTGCACCCTAATCAGTGCTCAGAGTGTGCGGCTCACATTCGGCATGTAAGATTTAGCCGAGGCTATCAAGTGCTGTTGGCCGCAGTTGGGGGAGTGTTGAGTAGTGACTGGGAACGCTGGCTCTAGAGTATTATTACCCACATGCACTGCAATCCCAGCCTGCGGGCTTCCTGGGTGTGTGACCTTGGGAAATTAATTTCCCCAGGCCTCAGTTTATTTACCTGTAAAATGAGGATAGTTTTTCTGCCCCCATCATTAGTTTGTTGAGAGGGTCAAATGGGATTAGAAAGGAAATTCTTAAGTCAGTGGGGCCTGGAACTCTTAAGCAGTCATTAAATGTTGCCCTCTGCTGTTATTGTCAGTAACACCATCATATCCACAACCAGAGGCTCTTTATAGAAAAACATGACGCTCTACAAGTTTCCTTTTGAGTTCCTCAGAGTGCCTTCACGGGTGTTGATTTATTTAATTTGCACTGCACCTGATCTTACAGATGAGGAAAAGGGTCAGAGAGGTGATCTGTGCCCACGTCGCCCAGCTTAATGGTGCCTCCAGGGCCAAATCTTAGGCCTCGGATTCTGAATGTCATCTCTTTCCCTGCCCTTTACCCTCTCAGAGTTGGTCGTGACCATAAGTTACCTAAACCATTCCTAGGGCAGATCAAGGTGGGAGGACATGTGGATAAAGGCAGGGAAGAGATCTCGATGGACAGAGGCAATTGGTTCTCTGCTTGAAACGCTTCCATTTTCGGAAAGCTGGCAGTGATCTCTTTTGGTTGAGAAATCAGTGCACAGCCACCCAGGCCTCAAGGCAGGAAGGAATTGAGGCCACTGGACGGCAGTTCATTCTCGGGATGTCCAGATTCCCGGGTAGGAGACAAATGGTCCTGATTAAGGTGGCTGGCATTACCGAGGCGTGTGTGAAGCCTTGCTCCTTCACTGCTGCCCTGATTTGGGATTTGAGGGTGGACTGGGCAATTGCAGATGTAAAAACTCACAAGGAAACACTCCTTCCTCCCAAGCTGCTCTGCAGTCCTCAGCCTGAACTGTGCAAAGAGCCCAGACACTGCCACTTGGGCTGCGTGAGTCTAGCTGAGAATCGGGACACTTTATAGCTCTCTTCAAGCCTCCCTTGACTCAGGCTGAGAGCTGGCAGGTTTATTCCAGGCCAGGTGGGGGCTTCATCTCTTTTCTTGCTCCCTGTTTTAATTTCTGTATGTCCCTTTCAGCTTATTTTCCTCTAGGTGTGTCCCCAGAAGCCATGAAGAAGAAGCTAGGTTCCTGTGTATATGGTTGGCTCGTGAAGAAAATTCTGTTGGGTAGTGTTCATGCTTAGAGTGTGGGAAGGGGGTGAATGAGACCCCTGTCAGTCCTGTGTGCCCTGTGCTTCCCATTGCAGAGTCCTGGAACCCTAGGAGGACCAGTGTTCAGCCAGCTTCTTCCCAGTGGAGGTTCCCAGCGTGTGGGGACTTCTTTACCTGTTGGTTTCTGGTGGTGTCTCTGCTGGTGAAAATGTGGGTTGCATTTGTTGCTTCATTCAGGAAATAGGTATTGAAGTGAGTGCAATGAACAGGGCAGGTCAAGTCCCTGCTCTCGTGGAGTTGTGCTGTTGAGAGGAGCAGACAGCGAGCAGCAAGCCAGTCAGCAAAGGGAAGCTTCCAGGAGAGAAGGACTATGGAGAAATAAGAGCAAAGGGACAGAGAGGAACAAGGGGAGGGGTGGCTGTTTTAGCTGTGGGGCAGAGAAGGCTTCTCTGAAGAGGCGACATCTGGGGAGAAATGTGAGCAAATGGAGGGAGTGAGCTGGCAGGGGAACCAGCACGTGCAGAGGCCCCTGAGGTGGGGGGCGAGGCATGAACTAGCTGTGATCAAGGTGTCTCAGGAGGGACCCTTGTGACTGGATGGGCAGAGGCCCGAGGGAGAGTGGTCAGGTGGGCTCGACCACATGAGACCATGATCAGGAGGTCGGCTTGTGTTCCCAGTGTCAGGAGAAGTCCCCTGGAGGGTTGTGATCAGGGGGGTGACCTGAGCCAGTGTGTATCTTTAAAAGATGACTCCAGCTGCAGTGGAGAATAAACTGTAGGGGGCAAAAGTAGAAATAGTCAAGAGGCTATTGGAACAGCCCAGGCAAAAGGTGACAGTGGCTTGGACCAAGATATTAGCAAGGGAGATGGTGAGAGGTAGTTGGATTCTAGACGTGTTTTTAAGTTATTGCTGATGGGACTTGCTAATGGATTGGGTATGGGGTGTGAGAGAGAGCAAGGGATCAGAGATGACTGTACTGAAATAGGACTTCCTGCCGGTAGAATGTGGTACCCTCCCCTCCTGTCCTCTCAGCCAGGTTGAAGTCTAGGACCAGTTAGGACAGCAGCTCCCAAATGATTCATGATTATTATACATACACATATAACACCTGTATTAGTATTTACTTACTATTTTTTAAAAAATCACTTCATTCTTTTTAAACTAAATTTATTTTAAAATATACATCATGCTATATGTGATAAACCAGTAAATTTCTAATACTGACTAAAATAAGTGTACAACTACTACAAATATTTATTTGTGAACTACTTGGAATCATTTTCTGTCCCCCAGTGACACGAACCAACATTACATATTGAAATACATAACACTACTGAATCATTACCATCAGATCGGGAATGTGGAATAGATACCGGCCACTAATTGACAGTCAGTAATCATTTCTATTTGTCTTCAGTGGTAATAGTTGTAATTACTTGGTGTATAATCCAGTGTTATTCCACGTGTGATTCTTACACCTCCTGAGACAACCTCTGGAGGGCACCCAGAATCTACATTCCAACAAGCATGCCCCTGCATCTGTGGTCCACAAGATTTGGGAACTGCTCCTGGAGTAGAAAGGGCATGTACCATAAAATGGGACCCCAGTCCTGATCCTTTTCTGACTAGTCATGTGAACTTCAGCAGAAGAGCAGGGAATAGAAGAAGATGAGGTCTGGAGTCAGCCCGAGTCAGAATCCTGCTTCCACCGCTCACTCACACGATAGTCCTGCACAAAATCCTTAACCTTGTTTGAACCAAGGTTTCCTCCCTGCAACATAGGGACAGTGATGATGATGGTGGTGGTGGTGATGATGGTGGTGGTGATGATGATGATGGTGATGATGGTGGTGGTGATGATGATGATGGTGGTGGTGATGGTGGTGGTGATGATGATGGGGATGATGATGATGATGAAGATGGTGGTGATGATAAGATGTATTTAAGTGCTTAGCCCAGAACAACACCATCTGCTCAGTAAGTGTTAGCTGCTGTTGTCATCATTGTTGATACCACTTAACATCGTGAGCCTGGCTTTTCTCATTATAAAAGCTTAATTGGGAAAATCAAATAAGCTCTAATTTATTAATTTATTCTCTAAACGGTAATGTATTATCCTTCACTATAGTCATCAGTGTGGAAACACAGCAAGAAGTTATTAGTAAGAATAGTAACAATATCCACCCCATGGGATTATTGCAAAGTTAACACAAACTTGGGTATGAAGAGTATTTCATCAACTGGAAAATTTGATTCAAATCTTAGGATGTAGTCCCACCATCCTAATATTGTAATCCTGGTAGTGACCATTTATTGAATATTGAATAAGTTTCATTTGCTCCACATTTCCTTTGACCCTTGAAAAGCTTAGATTAGCCCCACTACACAGATGAGGAAGAGGAAGCACCTAACGTAAGATCATATCCAGCTAGAGACAGTGTTCTCAGCCAAGCCTGTCTGGCTGTAAAGCTCATTATTATCTTTCCAGTCCATACCACTTCTGTCTGTGTGACTTTATGTAACATTAAAGGTGATCATCATATTCCTTGAACACCTATCAGCCGGGAGCAAACTGTAGGGCAGTTGGCAGTGGAGTGGGTTGGGGCATGGGGTTGGGGAGCTGATCTGGGATTAAAAACTGGCTGTGGGTAGTTCCCAAAGTGGAGAATTCACACCTTTCATGGGTCCTCCTGGAAGCTTTATGAGGACGGTTTCGCAGGGACCACAGCCAGGGAGCAACTCTGGGCTTCACAAAATGAGGAGAAAGAGTGTGCAACCCTTGGAGCATGTGAGCCAACTGGAAAGCTCTTCTCCAGATGGGATTTTGTGTTCAATTCAATGTGGGTGTTTTGCTTCATGGCTTTTAATGGTGCTGAAATTGATTAAACTCAGAATGAGCGAGGCAGGTCAGGCTTTAAAGAGCAAATCACACAGGGAAATTGAGTAAATTTCTGTGATGAGAACATGCCCCGGGAAGTGTCCATAAAATGGTGTCCCGCTTGCAGCAACCCCAGACAGCCTCTTGTGTCTGGCCAGGCTGGAAACGCGGCAGTAACTTCATTACCTCTCATTCTCTCGTTTTCATGCACACACCTAGCACTTCCAGCAAATTCCATGTCTCCCATAAAAAATTTGAGACATTTTTTTGGTCAAAGGGAAGTTGAATAAGTTTCCTGGAGAGAATTTTTCAGACTAGGAAAATAACCTGTTGAATCCAGCTTGAGGGAGGTGGGAGTCCCTTCTAATGTCCATGGAACTCAGTAGGGTGGCTCCTCTGCCTTGGAGAAGGAGAGGTCTGAGGTCTGTTAGAATTCCCAGGGTGCGTGTATGGGGTAACTTTGGGGTGTGTCCCAAAGTGTCATTTTTTCAGACTATCTGTCATCAGTCAACCCATGGTAAGGAAAGATCCCTTCTGTTCAAACTTGGTGCTGTGGCCTCTTCTTGCATCATTTCTGGGTTTTCTGAGTACTAAGAATTTGGAGTCAGGCCAGTGATTTTTCAGAAAGTGGGCTCCTGTGGGTGAGTGAGGTCTGTTGGGTAGCACGGAATTCTAGAGGAGAGTCCTTTTGTTTTCTAGGGTCTTCTCGACCCTCAGGCTTGTCTGACTGTTTAGATGGCCCAGTTAGTGTGATGTGAGAGTGCCAGCCAGCCCCTGGTTCAAGCCACACAGAGCACAGAGCTTGGAATGCCTCAGTGCGCAAACAAAGGATTTGAAAGTGTCCAGGAAACCTAACACTTGGTTTGGTCTCCTGTGCCCCATGTCTTGGCTTGCACAGCTTTGGTTTTTCCTTTCTCTCGGACCCACTCTTGGGGCTGTACGGCTTGGTGGTGATTCCGCTTTGTACTGACGCGGGAAGGAAGGAAGTGGTCAGAGTAAGCCATTCATTTCTTTATTTAACCTGTCTGTCCTCACAAAAGATGAAAAAGCTGAGGACCAGAAGCTTAAATAACTCATCTACTTTCGGAGGGTTTACATCAGTTGAAATTTGAAAGGTCATTTTGAGTACACAGCCCTGCCCCTCAGCAACTCTCCTCCCGTTTGGTGACCACTTTACCTATATCCATGCATCCAGAATGGAAAACTACACTACATGAAAAGTGACATGCTTCCACTCCACTTCCAGCACCGTAGCAGGCAGTGAAAGGCAGAGATACAGTAGTGAATAAAACAAGTGAAGTTATACATAGACCATTGCCCTCATGAATGCATGTCTAGTTTGGTAGCAGACATTTTGCAGGGTCACGCAGATAATGTAGACTTGCAATTGCGCTGCATATCCAGAAGGAGCGCTTGATGGCTTTATACCCAAGCGCGTCCCGGGGGCGTTAGCCCAGGTGGAGAGGTCAGGGAGGCTTTTTTGAGGAGCTGATATTTGAGAAGGGGGACTTGAGGATTCGGAGTTGCTTGGGCTGAGGGTCTCCCAGGTGAGATGCACAGCTTATGCAGAGGCTGAGGAGAAGGCGTGGTCAGTTAGATGCTCTGGAAGAGAGCCAGTGAGGTTGGGATGCTGAGACCTAGGGGAGTGGTTATGAGATGAGCCTGGGGCCAGACCATGCAGGGCTGTGTGGCCCACCTTAAGGGTTTGGGTGATCCTCCCAAGAGCGGTGGGGCGTCATTAAGTGGTTTTAAACAGGGAGGTGACGTGGTCTGATTTTGCCAAGGTCGTGGAAGCTGCAGTGTGGCAGGCAGACTGGAGGGAGCCAGAGCAGGTGTTAGGAGGGCCTTGCAGCAGTCCTGGTAACACAGGAGAGGTCCAGGATCAGGACGGGTGTGGTCAAGGTAGAGAGACTTGGATAAAATTGAGGTGAAAATCTGGATGTGGGGGTAAGCCAGAAGTGGGGTGCTAAGGCTTAGGCTCATGGTTTTATTGTGGTTGTCACGCTCTACCATCACCTACATACCTCTTTTTTTTTTTAAAAGGCAGAAGGAGCCCAGGAAAGTGTCTTAGGAGAGGTAGCCTGAGGGCCCTGAAGCTGCAGAGCAGGGCAGTGATGGTTATGCTAAAACCTGTGTCTGCCCACCTGGCCCACCGGCCTCCGCCTTGTCCTCAGTCTGACTGAGCCTCATAGTATGTTGTGCTTTGAAGCCCATTCCAGAAAACCAGTCAGTTTCTGGATTTCAGCTGCCTCCCTCCTCTCAGAGTCCACTCCCGGGGCACGATGGCACAAACCCAGCGGGCTGCCAGGCAGCCTCCTCCCACTTTGGCCCTGAGACTCTCCCACTGGACTGAGAGGCAACCGATGTCTCCTCTGTTCTCCTGTTCTCCTGTTCTCCATAGAACTTTGAGAAAATAGGTTTGTGGGACCCAGGCCCTTTCTTTTTTCTAAAAGGAGACAAACAAGGCTTCAAAAGTGGGCGTGAAAGTCAAGACACTTTTCTAACTTGGCAGGTCAGCCCGGGTGTTGGGGGTGAGCTCTGTGAGTGTCGCTCTACCACAGCTGTTTGGCCGGCCCTGCGCGTACACCTGGGCAGAGCTGAACTTGAGGCTACGGGCGGAGGGTCAGCCGGCCCAAGCCTCAGCGGCAAGACGGCGGAGGTCGGGCCTAGGAGCCACTGGCCCCGCCACAACTCATCGCAAGTCAAATTAAGGGAATAATGCAAGCCTAGTAGATATTTAATGAGAGATTATTTCTGGAGATTATAAGGATACAGCAATTGCAAATAAATCCCTGACCTTTTCTGAGCCCGGGCTCAGTAAAAGAGCTGAATCACCTGCTTGAGGGGATTAAGGACAGCCGCTTCCATCTGGCGGGCCTCTCAGACTCTTGCCATCATTAGCAAATTCTGCACCGTGGTGATGGTGTTCTAAGCCTTTTAGTGGGAACTGGATTTTCAGAGTAGATCTTATTTAACTTAGATTATGTACCTGCTGGGGAGAGCTCAGGACTGATCATCTGGTTATGGATGCACTGCAGTCCCCGTCACATCAGTGGTACTTGGTATGCGTTAAATAATAAAGCAGTTGTTCATCATTAGTAACCTAATCATTACGTCAGCTGGCAACTCAAGTTGATGAGAGTAGAAGTCAAGCCTGTGTGTGTACACGTGCGTAAGCGTGTGTGTGCGTGCGCACCAGAGAGATCCACAAAAATGCCGGGGTAAGGGGCAGTGTGATAACTGACAATGCAATAACAGGTCAGAGATTTAGAATGATGGTCGTTAAACTGTATTTTATGAGTTCCTTGTTGGGAACTGTTGTTTGATTTGAATTTCATTTCTTAACACAGTTTTGTTTAAAAATCTCATTATCGTCAGTATACAACTTGAAGCATTAGAGGCTTACAGAGAGTTTACTTTGAGCTGTTAACATTTGACTTTGCAGTACGTGAATTTATTATATGTGTTTGACTTAGGCAACTAATATATACTGATGGTTACACTGCATTACATGTGTAACGTGTCAGGCCTTTATGTGTAACATCTGTGTACGATTTATTTCAAGAAAAGGGGCTTACTGGTGTAAAACGAATTGGGGAACTTCTGATGTTGGGGAAACCAAAGAAGGAATATTGACTTAGACATTTGGGAGGAGGGGGTTGCTTTGCCATGTTCTAAAAGAAGTAATTGTAGTTAATGTAGGTTAGCGGGCTTTTGGTTTTCTCTGGATTTCCTTGGGAGGTCCCATTGTATTCTTTTCTGTTAGCTGTTACTTACCTAGAAAAGGACCCAGTTTTCCACAGTTCCGCAGGAAAAGTTCAGGGACTGATTCGTCTCTGCAGGGTTATAGCTAGCTCTGTCTGTTTTTCTTCTACTAATTGGGCTGGTGGCTTTATAAGTGTGTATCTTCTGGCCACTGGAGTCATCGTTGTCAGCTGCCAAATTATTTCCACTTTTTCAAAACTTTTATCATTGTTCGTGGGGTAAGGAAGCAAAATAGTCTTTGTCCACAATAGAAGTCCGTAGATGCCTAGAACAAGGCCATGTCCACAGACCTCTTCTTAAAGTTTCCAAATTTGGAATCAATCAGCTCCCCAGAGCACTGTCCACAGTTGTGGTTCTTTTTCTCCCAAACATCTCTGAGTGTCATCCCAATGCAAGGATCCTTTTAAGCACTTCTCAAAAGAAGAACCAAAAGGCTTCAACTGACTATTGAATCACAGTTATGGACATTCTGGAAACCTCCTTAAGTATAGAAAGTAATTTCCTCTCTGACAAATACTTACCAGTGGGTGCTGCTCTGACTACTGTATAAAGGAATGAAAATTTTCCCCTATACATAAAAGGTGCCCAACATCATTAGTCATTAGGGAAATGCAAGTCAAATGCAAGTCAAAACCACAGTGAGATACCATTTCACACCCACTTGAATGGCTATAATAAAAAAGACAAAAGCAAGCTTTGGCAAGGATGTGGAGAAATTGGAACCTTCATATATTGCTGGTGGGAATGTGAAATTGTTCAGCACTTTAGAAAGCAGTTTGGCAGTTCCTCAAAAAGTTAAGCATAGTGTTACCGTATAACCGAGTGCTTCCACTCGTAGGTGTATATGTCCACACAAAGACTTGTACACAGATGTTCCTAGTAGCATCATTCACAATAGCGAAAAAGCAGAAACAGCCACTGCTGAATAGATGAATGAAATGTGGTATAGCCAGGCAATGGAATATTATTTAGTTGTGAAAAGGAGTGAAAGTATCAATACTGCAATCTTAGACGGATCTGGGAAACATACCAGATACAAATGACCACATATTATATGAAATAACCAGAATAGGCAAATGTATAGAGACTAAAAGATTCATGGTTTCTAGGAGCTGAGGGGAGGGGGGAAACAGGGAGTGACTGCTAATGTGTGTGAGGTTTTTGGTGGAGGGTAATGATGTGTTCTGTAGAGAGTAGTGATTGGTTCATAAATGCAAATATACTAGAAATGAATGAATTCTCAGCTTTAAAGGGGTGAAGCTTACAGTATGTGAATTATATCTCATTAGAGATGTTATTTTGAAAAAAATCTTCCCTAGATTCCAACAGATACTTTGGACTCTGTATTAGAGTTTGTTGTAAAATTGGAAAAAGTTTTTAGCATGAGTTAATTGAGTTTCATTTGAAAGAATGATCTCCGTCTGCATCAGAAAGCTTGATATAACAAAACTTGCAGAGTGAACACTAGGACTAGGTTCATACTAGAAAAAGCAAGGAATTGGGTTAGCAGGCTCCTCATAGCTTTAAGAGCATAAGAGCAGTGGTTCGTGTGGCAGGTGGTCTCCAGGAAGAACATTGCTTTCCTCCTTTCCTGATACATTCCTTACTATCCTAGAGGCCAAGGATGTTATGTTAATAAGTACCAGCAGGTGATCAGCACACGTGTAAGAACAAGATTTGTTTCCCTTTGAGAAGAGAAGTTTGGGGGAATTACCATTCCTTTTTTGTTTGATTTGGGGAACTTTCAGTGGTTTTTTTTTTTAAAGGAATTTTTCTTTGTTATATCTAAGTTTACCCATATACATTAAAGACTGGAGAAAGATTTCATTTGGATTTGATCCAAGATGAGTTCAAGTTTTACTTAGTTCTCATATTTTGCAAGTTTATTTCTTGCCCTAGGGTGATGACAGATCGTTTAGAAATACTCACCTTCCTACTTTCTACCATTCCCGTCTCCACTTGGAACATTTGCCTGTAGAATGTGTTTTGTCCCGATGTCCGAAGGCAGTCAAAGATGAACTCATTCTGACAGATTGCCACACGCATCTTATTATTGGGTAACCAGAGTGTGGTAGTAATTTTGGTGGGTTTCCAGCCTTGTTGCCGGGTTGACAGCTGGTTCTGTGCCGCGGACAAAGTTGCTGCTATTGATCACGTATTTTCTGAGTGACATTGAGGGGTTTAGCGCAGATGGAGGACTCTGTCGCTGCCTGCTGATTTACTGCATGGAGGACGGCTCCACTGCCTTAGTGCTGTTTCCTTAGGTAGCTTCGTTGTCCCTGGCTGTTGTAATTTTCCTTCTGGTCACTTGCCCTTTTTTCCATTTTTCTAGTCACCTGAGCAGGATTTTACTTCTCTCTTTAACTCAGGGTCCCTTTAAAGGCAGTTAGGTTGTGCAGGCTCTGGAGTGAGTGTCCCACATATTAGCTCTGCAGCTTTGGTCCAGGTGTTTAGCTTTGCCAAATTTCAGTTCCTTCATCTGTTATTTGGGGCCCATGATGGTACCAGCCTAGAGGACTTGCTGGGACTGAATGCGATGATCTCTGTAAAGCGTTCACCTGACATTTGTGGAGCACTTGACTTCTGCTCTTTGAAGCAGACCAGCAAACGCAGCTGATCCTGCAGCTCCCGCTAATAACAAAACACTTTAAAGGTTGCTTAGTTGTTCCTTCGGTAAAGTGCTTGTCACTCTGTGCTGCAGTTTCTTCTGCTGTAAATAGAAGAAAGCCTTGCAGAGAGTTACTTTGAGCATTAGGTGAGATAAAATATGCAAAGCACTTAGAACTGTACCTGGCCTATGGTAAGCTCCCAATGAATGCCATTTTTTGTTTTTATTCAGAGTCACCTCTCTACCTTTAGTGGGAAAATTGGAAAAGATACATGGTGGCTCCGTGGGACTGAGTCATTCTGGGTTGATCAAGCCTTGTTCCCGGGTTGATGTGCAGGGCCAGCAATCTGACCGCCCTTTTCTTCCTCTTTCAGCTGCACAGTTGGACAGCATTGGCTTCAGCATAATCAGGAAATGCATCCATGCTGTGGAAACCAGAGGTAAAGTCCTTGAACTGATGGCATTGTTCTCAGCGAAGGTCACACATCTGGTGAGGCGTAGGGCCTGCTACCTGCTGTTTCCCAGTTTTAAGTGACTCATTAACTTCCCAAGTGCCATTGTGTTTCCACGAGTCATGTTGCTCTGAAGCGCAGGGGCTCTCAACCAGTTTGGTGTCTTCCACCTCTTTGGCAGATCAGAAGAATGTTTTAAATGTATAAATATCAAATGTGTGGGATGATAAGGAAGCCAGGTAACTGAAGTTCAGTTAAAATACCAAAAACCATGGTTATGGTATAATAATGCATGTGTTTCTTTGTTTCCGTTTAAAGTTACAAAGTATAGCAAAGTGAAACACTTTAAGTGGGTCTGATAACTAACATAATTCAGATATAGCTTAGTTTAAGATTTCTGTAACAATTGTAACACATTAGAAAAAGATCTGCGATTTCTGACCAAGTTGCAGGTACTGTTAATGTGATGACTTTTTGCTTATATCATAGTGGAAGAAAATGCTTCATTTCCGTTTTAGGTTAGTGAAAATAAAGATGTGATTGTTTTCTATCCAAGTTGATAGACACCGTGAATTCTCTAATGGACCTCTTGGAGGGTCTGTGGACCCCGAGTTAAGAGCCCTGCCCTGGGGACTATCCAAAAAGGGAGAAGGGGTGAGGCCCTGCCTGTCACACATTGACCTTTCCTGGGTCCACAGGAGCAGGGCTTTGAGGTCAGGGAAGCTGGTTCATCCTGATGGTCTCCGTCCTCTCCTCAAAGGTGACCAGAAAGGAGATTTCCTCAGTTCCAGCAATTTTGAGGTTCGAGTGCACTGGTCTGTTACACCAGTGAGAAAAACCGATCACTGTCTCTCCACTGGATTTGATTTGAACCAGTGTCAAAGATTTGCATCTTATTTATTCTGCAGCCTCTCATCCCACCAGTCATTTTTATTTGTGTGAGGATGTTCTGTCTTTTAAAGAAGGAGCTGCAACTCTTACCAGTTGAGAAATAAAAGCATCTTTATAAGGGTTATGAAGCACTGAGTAGAGGGGGAGGCAAAAAAACTGACCTTATAAGCCTCTACTCCTATGTATCTAGTCAAAAAGTATTCTTTCCAAGGTCATTATTTTAATGTGTGCTAACACTTTTTAAAATGTTTGCTTATTTCTGCTATACCTTCTTTCAATGAAGAGTTAAGGGAGTGTGCAAAGACATGTAAAATATAGCCAGAGAATATAAAGTAGAAGTAGGTGAGATTTCTGAGAATTGATCTTGAGGAATTAAAGACATGGACCAGCTTGAGGCATAAAGATACTTATACAATGGTGTTATGGTAAAATAACAAAAAATCAGAAACCGGCCAAATGTCTCAAAAATTGGTTAAATCAACAGTGTGCCACGTCCATGCAGTAAAAAAAAACTAGGAATCACTCAAAATGCAGTGGAAAAGCATTGATTGAGATCCAAGATTTTCATTATTAAATATTAAGCAAAAAACGCAAGTTCTGAAACAGCCTGCCCACTATAAGCCCGTTCTGGGAGTGGGGAGAGGACAGCTCGTACCTGCTCAGATACCATTGTGTTGTCAGTGGCTGTCTCTGCTGTTTGCACTGTCTTCCTTGGATTTATCTATTTTCCATAACTGCAGTTTCTGTATTTTGGGGGGTTTTTTTTTGGGGGGGGGCGTAATTAGGTTTATTTATTTTAATGGAGGAACTGAGGATTGATCCCAAGCCCCCATGAGTGCTAGGCATGCACTCTACCACTGAGCTACACCCTCCCCTTAGTTTCTGTATTTTTTAAAGTATGTATTACTAAGGTAATTTTTCAGCAGGCATTTAGATTTACTTGCTGTTTTAAAAGAAAAGAATGAGAAATAAGAGGTACGGGGTTAACAAAAGGAAAGGCATAAAAACGGAGCCCAAAGTGAGTTCAGAACAAAAGTCCCTCCCCTGCGCCATGAAGGTTGCGTACTTGCCAGAGGAGGCCCAACCTCTTTGTCTCTCAGTTTTCAGCCGCCCAAGCCAGGAGGGATACCTAATCATTTGAAACCCTTCCAGACACTCAGGAGGGTGACCTTTCCTGATGTAAAACCAGGAGATACACACAATAAGTAGCAGAGGAAGAAGACAGTCGCCAGATGGTTTGGTCTCTTAGCTTCTGCCTCCTCATCCCCTCCCCCTGTAAGATAAGGATGAAAATGGTGGATTTCAGCATCTAGAAAAGTTTTCTTTTAGCACAAAGAGGAAACAAGGGCAGTGTGCGTTATATGCCTTTCTAGCCTCCCTACTGGAAGGGCATTGCGCCCTATTGCGGTACACGTACATGCGCATGTGTTTGTGGCGACCAGAGGTGCCCAGGCCTCCCGTACTCTCTGAGGTTCATTAATCATCCAGCAGGAGCTGAGAGTGTCTTAGATTCCAGGAAAGCACAAGGACGAAAGAAGTAGAGACATTTCAGAAGGGGTAAGCCCTTCAAGCCACTGCATGACTGAATAATAATGGTTCTGCTTGCTACTCAGTAACGTGGGGCCCAGCCCAGGCTGGGGGAAGCAGGACAACCAGGGCCTCCTGGCCTGGGAACCATGCGGGGTGATGGACCTGCTTTTACAGTCCATTTTAGCTGTAAACACCTGTCATTCCAGACTACTTCCTTTCGTTTGTTAGCTCCACTCCTGTATAGGTCTTGTTGAAGACACTGCAGAATCATCCCTTTCCCAGATTTCTTCCAGGAAATGTTGGCCCCAAAGTAGTGTCTTTGATGAATGTTTGCCTGCATCATACACTGATCTAGGTACTGGGAATACAGTGGTGAAGAAGTCAGACTCACTGTACTTGAGTTTACATTGTAGTTGTAGCGGAAGAGGCAAACAAGAAAGCAAATAAGAAAGATGATTTCAGATGTTATTAAAAGGCTGTAAAGAAAGGAAAGCCAGGTAAAGCACTGGCCAGTAGCATTGGTCGTGGGATGCATTAGCTTGAAGAAGCTGCTTGTAAGCTGAGAGCTGAGTGATGAAAAGAGCTGGGAGGAGAGTATTCCAGGCGGAGGGAATCCTGTGCAGAAGCTGTGGTTTGGGGGCATGAGCTTTGTACGCTGGAGGCCAGTGTCGCTGGAGCAGCGTGAAGGTGGTTGATAAAGCCGTCAGGGGTGGGCCTGCGCTCAGCCACGGGGGGGCCTTGTAGGCCAGCCTCGGTAAGCTTTGAGTGTGATCCAAATGCAGTGGGAGTCATTGGAAGGTTTTAAGAGAAGAGATGGTTCAAGCTGATTTACATTCTGAGAAGTTCATTTTGGCTACTGGTTGGAGAATGGACATCAGAGGAGTAAGAGCACCAGGAGACCAGTTAGCTGAGAAGTGTCAGGTATGACGGGACTGGGACCCGTCGGAGAAAAAAGTCATGTCATATCACTTGGTCTGAACGGTCCCCTTTTGTAGCTGGTACGGTGATGATCTCATCCTTGCACTTAAATGAACAAAGTGCTGGGGTGGGTTAGTTTTGATTCTTTGCGTGTTTGAAGGTAAACCCCTTCTAGTCTAGGTGCACATTTCCTCGGGTTGAATAAAGATGGTCCTTTTTTTTTCTATGTAAAGAATATTTATAGAAACAGACTCACAGACATAGAAAAGAAGCTTATGGTTACCGGGGGGAGAGGAAGTGGGGAGGGATAAATTGGGAGTTTGGGACTTGCAGATAGTAACTACTATATATAAAATAGATACACAGCAAAGTCCTACCATATGGCATAGGGAGCTCTATTCAATACCTTGTAATAGCCTATAATGGAAAAAGAGTATGAAAAGAAATATATGTATGTATAACTGAATCACTATGCTGTACACCGGAAATTAACACAATATTGTAAATCGACTATACTTCAATTTAAAAAAAAAAAAGAGTATTTACACCACAAATGAATGGATTTTCTAATTTCTCAGTCTTGGCTGACAATATTGTCCAAAATTTAAAATGCCCCAATACCTCAGAATTTGCATTCTATATGTGAAAATAGATTGTAGAGTGTTTATTCTTTGCAGTATGAAATTTTTTATTATTTCATTTTCAGCTTTTTAAATTTAAAAAACTGGTTAAATGGGACATATTTAAAAGTATATATTTGGCATCTTTCAAAACTCATCAGATGCTGCCTCGGCAAGAGAAGAGGGAGGTTTCTTTCCCCTCTGATGATGAACTAACACGAGGGCTGAAGTGTGCAGCACATCCGTGAAATCCTAGACAGCTGTACCAAATCCCACTCCTTCGCTAAGAGCCGAGCTGAGTGACAGGGGACTTTAATTAGAGCAGCTTTTAGAAGGACTGAGAAAATGAAAAAAGTGCGGGTGGCTGGGTTGGCTCGACCTGTGTTCTGATGTGCCTCTAATTAAATCATCACTGTTCTCTTCTCAGGGATCAATGAGCAAGGGCTGTACCGCATCGTGGGGGTCAATTCCAGGGTGCAGAAGCTGCTGAGCGTCCTGATGGGTGAGTGCGGCAGCCGCCCTGCCAGGCGCCTCCCAGGCATTGAAGGGGGAGCCTCTTGGGAAGGAACGGGGTGTCCAAGAGGTAATTCCCAGAAATCGGCTGCCCCATGCACCAGCGGTCATGGCCGCAGGCAATACTGGAAGAGATACTGAGTGGGACTGGACGAAACAAAAAAATGGCAGGTCCAAGGCACCACACCCTCTCTCTGCATGGACTCAGCCACTGCCAGTCCCAGTGGCACCCCGTTGCTCGTGTGACCACCACACCCTGGTCTGTCTTCAGTAGTGCATGACTCCCTCTGTCCTCTGTGGAGACAGGCTTTTCACGGGGCACACCCATTACCCAAGGAAGGGCATCCCTCTAGCCTGCAGAGGACCTCAGATCTCATGTTCCCAGTGACTGAGGAGGTATCAGTCTGTGACTCCCAGATAAAATGTATAGAAGCAGGTAAGTCTTTTGAACCTCTTTGCTTCTAGATTTCCACCTAGTCTCTGTCACTTGAGCAGCAGAACCTCCTTTGCAGCTGGCTGATATAAATATAAAACCACTATCTTTAAATGTGCAGCATTTGAATCAAAAACCCATGAGCCAATGAGCCAAATTTGCCTAGGCTGCGGATTTCCTGTATTTTTAGATGTGAATGCAGCCAGCCTCAGTGAGTCACATGGATCTAAATGGCAAACAGATCAGATTTCCCAGATCCGTGGCTGTTACTCACCCCATGACAGCCCAGCCGTGCACTGTTAGGGATAGCCTGTTGCTCGGGGTCCCCACTCCGTGCTTTGGGCAGGGACTCTTCCTGTTAGTATTTGTCATTTCTTTTGCCATCCCAGTTTCTGAAAATAATTTTTATACGTAAAGAAATCTCCTCTTCATGTTGATCAGAAAAACTCTTTCGGAGTGAGCCATTCATGTTTGTAAGCAAAACTCTAAATGTGTTGTAGCCGCAGTGAGATCTTTTGTTTGCAACTATGATTATTGGTGAGGAACTCTTATACGGAGAATCTGTTTTTTGGTTTGGATTTGGGATATAGTTTTTTTTTTTTCAACTTAACTTTTTATTTTGAGGTAATTGTAGATTCACATGCAGTTATAAGGAATAATGTAGAGTGATCCTGAGGACCTTTACCCACTTTGTTCCATGAGTACCATCTTGCTAGATTATAGTATCACAACCAGGATATTGGTATAGTCAAGATGCAGAACAGGTCCATCACCACAAGGATGCCTTCTAATGCCCTTTTATGGCTACCCCCATCTGCCTCCCCTCATGCCTCACCCCCGTCTTTAATCCCTGGCAACCACTAATCTGTTCTCCATTCCTGTGAGTTTTGTAATTTCAAGGTTATTATATAAATAGAATCATACAATGTATAACCTTTGGGATTGACTCTTTTGCTCAGCATAATTCCTTTGAGATTTATTCAAGTTGTCATTTGTATCAGCAGTTCTTTTTTATTGCTGAGTAGTACTCCATGGTATAGATGTACCACAGTTTGTTTAGCCATTCACCCGATGAAGGACAAATGGGTTGTTTCCAGCCTGGGGATGAATAAAGCTGCTATAAACACCATGTACAGGTTTTTGTATAAAGATTAACTTGTTTTTGTGGTATAAGTGCCCAAAAGTACAGTTGCTGGGTTGTACAGTGATATGGTTAATTTTTGAAAAGTTCTAATGTAAGAAAAAATGAAGAATCTAACAGGTATCAGTCCTCCATCTTTCATTTCTAATCAGAGCTGCAAACATCTGTGGAGCGTCTACTCTCTGAAACAGATCATCAGGTGTAGATATGAAGTTTTAGAAGGAGTCATTTCCTGTTTGCAAAGGGTCCAGGCGGGGGGAAGTTATGCATGTATGTGGAAGCTGTAATGTAAAATATGATACTGGTACCTAATGGGAGCTAGATCTGGAAGATAGAGTAGTGAAGGAGAGAATGGAAGAATAATTCAGATTCAGGAAATATTTTGAGGAGAGTATTGATTCTATTTTATTATTATTATTATTAATTATTATTATTATCATCATCATCATCTTAATATTTGAAAGGACTTGAGGCTGGGGTAGGGGAGTTAAAGTAGAAAAACTGCGATGGCCCCTTTGGATGAAGGACATAAATATTGTGCTAAGGAGTTTGGGGGCTTTTTCCTCTTTAGGAAGTAAGATGCTATTAAATTTTTTAAGTAGCAGAGTTGTATGTGTTAGTACTCTTTTCACACCAAAGTGTCAAGAAGACAATTCAGAATAGGCATTTCTTCGCTCACATAACTAGTAAGTCCAAGATGGCAGAAACATGGCAGGGCCTGGTGGCTCCACTGGCATCCCCAGTGTGTCGGAGCCTCTCCCACTCCTTTCTTCTGGCTTCTCATCATCCGTGAGCTCTGCTTGTCTTGCTATCAGCTGTATTCTCTGTGGGAATGGCCCAGATGGTTCAGCCTCAGTGATCCTTGGAGGTTGCCTTTCTGGGAGGAGAGTGTCTCTCTTGACAATTTTGACTGAAGGTCCCAGGGTGGACTTCGATGGGTCCACATGGAGCCATTCACGTGATTCATTTCACGACCTCAGGCTGATCACGTGACCTACAGTCGATGGCTCCAGAGGGCCTGGAACCTGTGCCTGTCTCTGGTGATCTCAGGCCACCTCTGGGAGGGTGGCAGAAGGGCCGGGCGGGGAGGAGGTTAATCCATAGAACCCTGTGGACTGAGGAGGATTATTAATAGAATGAAATAATGGCTGCTGGGTGATTAAAAAAAAAAAGTATGTCCAACACAGATGTAACTTGATCAGATGCTAGTTTTAGGAGGGTCATGCTGACAGCAATGCGGAGCATGTATCTGATCTTGGAAACACATGGAGGAAGAAGACAGTTGCAGCAGACTAGGCAGAGCGTACCCAACCACGGCCTGAACCAGACCGCTGCTCTGAGGTTGGGAAAAAAGGACAGGCTCAAAATGACTGGGGAGAGAGAATCCACAGGACTTTGTAACCAGCTAGATATGGAGGAGTTGAAGGGGCAGAGAGATTTCAGAGATGGCAGATGATTATGTAAGGTGACACTAGTGAAAAGAAATATGACATTTTAGACGGGTTTGCTAATTTAGAAAAGAACCGTCTTAGCCCGTTTGTGCTAAGCAAAGAGGGGTATGAAAAGCTCCTGTTTTTATCACTTCTCTCAGTGCCCTCTGAACAAGATGTTTGTCCTGTTCTCTCCCTCGGTTTTCCTGGGGACAGACAAAATAATCATGAACATCTGAGAAATGTCATGAGAAACTAATAACCAGCAGCTGAAAGTCACAAGGGCAGCTGTCTCTGCCAGGAGGACATTACAGATAGCCTGGATTCCAAACTGAGGTTCACCCAGAGCTGAGAGGTGACCACAGTTCAAGGTCTAATCCAAAGTAGAGACTGGTTGGTGTCTGAGATTCTCGCTATCACTTAAGTTAAACAGTTTGGATCTTGGAATTGAAGAACCACCTATTAGGCCAGAGAAATTCCAGACCTGAAGGCAGAGCCCTGTCTCCCTTCCCTTTTGTGAACATGCTCTCATCTTTGTCAGTTCTGGTATTGGTGCTAGACTGGGTTAGCCGAGAGTGTAAAATAAATATGGCTCCTCTACTCCAGAACCTCTCCCTGACGTGGCTGGGCTGAGTGTGAACTGCTGACTCCCTGTTCCTTTGTTCTGTATTCATTGGCTGCCCTGTTATGTTGCCAGGTGCTGTACAAAATTTGCATCACTTGTCAGTGTTTCTCAAAAGTGGAATAGTGCATTTTTATTATTGAAAGTGTAGGTTAATATTCTCTCCCATAATAATGTATTAATAACATGGAGAGGGTAGTCAGTGTGTCGTAGTGGTTAAAGATACGGGCCTTGGAACAAGGTTGCCTCGGTTCAGGTTCTTTTGCTCATTAGCTGTGTGGCAGCTTGGACAAGTTCATTGACCTCTCTGTGCCTCATTTTCCTCATCTGTAAAATGGTATTGATAATAGAGCTTACGTCATAGGGTTGTGAGAATTAAATGAGTTAATGTAAGTGAAGTGCTTAGAATGGATGCCTAACCGAGGCTACTTAAAATGTTGTGATGTTATAATATTATTATTATTATTGGAATATAGTTTCTACATATTTTTTTCAAAAGGAATAAAAATATACTTTTACTTTGTCATCATTAGTGAGAAAAAGCGGAAGACATCACATTTTAAATAAAGCAGAATAAAGATCAGTATTGGTCTTTTTGGCAAAAAAAAAAAAAGTTGTGGGTTAAAAAGTAGTAAAACCAGAGACTTCCTTTGATTACTTTGAGTTTACTTTGTGTACTCTTGATACATTAGGGACTTTAGGTAGGAGAGGAATAGAAGAGCCAGACTTCAAGAACATCTTCTTTTTAACATCTTCTTTAATAACATCTTCTTTTCCTTAGGAAAGCTTGCGGGAATTTCTCACGGCATGTGTGACTAGCGTCATACCAAGTGCCACCCTTCATCCCTTCCTCCTAACAACAGAGGTGCATAATCTTGGAACAGTGAAGAGGAGGAAGGCTTGTAGATTCCTAGAAATAGAGTGTCTTCCATGGGTGTATTGTGTGGTTTGTTCCTTCCCTTGAGCATTAAATGGCGAGAAATCTTTCTAAATTTTAGCTCAACATTTAAAAAATATGGATAGCTTTAGGCATGTTCAGTACATGTCTGTCTCTTTTCCTTTATCAATTTAAAGTCACTTATTCTGATTAAAAGTTATGAGTGGTTATGGTAACAAATTTAGAGAAATAGAAAAAGTAGAAAGAAGAAAACAAAAGCTGTGCAGACCAGAGATAATCTTTATCGACCCTTTAATCATACCACTATCATCTTTTAAATACAATATTCTATAATAGAAAATAAAATGCTTACAAATGGGAATCACAGTGTGCATGCATATCCTGCTTTTTAGCAGTCTTTTCACGTAACAGTAGTGTGTCTACTTACTGTTACTTGGATTCGTCTAGAGTATGATTTTTTTGGCCATGTATTGTAATTTTTTAATCAGCCCCCTGTTCTCAGATCTGTAGACTGATTTCAATTTTGCATCATTCTAGAAAGCACTCAGGTGAGCATGCCCATACGGGAGAGACAGCAGAGGTTAAGAGTGTGCATTTTGGAGTTAAACGAGTTTTAGTTCCACTGCTTGTCCGTTTGACTTTATACAAATTATTTAAACCCATCTAGTCTTCTGTCTCATTATGTGTAATAATAGCCCCGGCCTTTATAATATTGGGAGGATTAAATGAAGAGATGCATGTGGTTTGCTGAGTCTGGAGCCTCCACATGTTAGTCAATAAATGTTAACTCTTGTTATTTTTAACTTTTATATGCATATTATTTCCTTAGGGCTTATTTTAAGATGTTGAATTGCTGGGTCAAAATATGTACATGTTTTCAAGGCCTTTAATTGATATTCCCAAATTTGCTGTCAGCGAAGTCTGAGGCGAGTGTCCTATACCCTACACATCCTTGCCAGACTCTTACTACTTTCTTGCATATAAATTATAAGTATTTTTTAAAACATACTTATATAGTCTCGCTTCAGAGTGAGATTGGACATTTTCCCTATGTTTCTTGCTGATTTTTATTCTTCTGTTAATGTATTTGTGCTCTTAAGCCAGTTTTTCTATAGGAGAATTCGTCTTTTGATTGTAACACCTTTTTAGACACAGAAGCTATGTTACCAATATTTTCTTCCAGATTATCACTTACTTTGAACTTTATGGTACTTTTGTTTTTGTTTTCCCTTATAAACATTCTACATTTTTATGAAGTCCAATCTTTTATGAAGTCAGTCTTTTTCCTAGATGGACTATGCCTTAAAAGACCTTCCCTATTCTAGGACTGCAAAACCTTTTTGTTTTCCTCCAAATCCATCTGGAATATGTTCAGGCAAAGTGGAAACTAACTCTCCTTTTCCTCGAGTCCTTCTCTGATTAACCAATAACCATAGAAGGAGAAAATTCCCCCTTTTCCACTACTGTAAATACCATTTTTCCCCAAATATAAAAGGTTTATTCACTTATGTCGTCCATATAGTCATTCATGTCCACCATATAGTCATTCTTTTATACATATTAGCTAGTGTCCAGTGAAGGAGTTTTCACACATATTTTTTCTAAAGGAAAACATACTCTTTTTCTGGTTGTTACTCTGCAATTCTCAGTCATTAAAAAATAAATTATCTTCAGTTTTCATCTTTTTAATGTTTGTTTTTCTCCTGATTCCTTGCATATAGCAAATATTCTCAAACTTATACCCCATAGCCATGTCATATGTTCACATTTCTTCGGGGCTTTTTTTTTTTTTTTTGGTTGTTTGTAATGGAAATTTTAATTTCATAATTGAACTTTCAGTGTTTTTTTTTACTAACTTAGCTCTTTTCACTTCTACCTTTCAGCTATTGCACTTATCATTTCAATCTGTTTCCTTTTAACCTTTGATGCCATGTTTCACAGCATCCATATTTTTCTGAATTTTATTTATAACAGAACAAGTGCTTTCTGAAATTTTTTTTAGAATGCTTTGGTTTCCGTGCTTTATGCCAACGGGTATTTTCTTAGCTTTCTTTTGTCTTCTTTTTAATTCAACTTGAACACAGAGACACTTATAAATTTTGCAGTTAAATTTACTATGGGTAGATTCCCTTTGTTCTGCTGCCATTTTCCTGAACCCTATTGGAATCATCCTTTCACGTTGTGCATGATTCCATCCAACTTTCTGGCATCGTGAAATCTTGCACTTAGTGTGGACCTTCCTATGCTGTCCAGAGATTTCTCCTGCTTCTGCTGTATGGTCATGGTTCTGGGAGAAGTGTGGTTTCTTCCTGGTTAATCTGAAGTGTGCTGTGGCTCTCCGTTTGTCACTCTACTGTTTTCTTCTGAGGCTCTCCCCTTCTGAATTCACTTCCCTGAACATAAGTGGACGCCCCTCCACTTCTGCCCCAGTCTAAGTTCACTGCCCAGATTGTAACATCAGGATGCTGAGACTCTGGCCACTCTGGAAAGCAGCTTCCCCCAGGGTGTGTGCTGTGGTGAGGTGGGGACAGTGCATGTGGCTCCTCTTCTGGGGGTGGCTTGAGCTATACTTTAGGGTGGATGGAAATCCATCACCTGTCACATTGTTCCTCCAAGTGGGTCTTCCTCCAGGCTTCACCTGCGCTTGGCCTGGTGCGTATTCCTCTAGTGACAGAAAATGTTGATTGTGAGCCACATTTTCTGTGCTGGTGAAACTTTGTATCCTTTTTTGTGTGTCTTTGTTAGTATCTCACAGTGGCGGTAAAGGAATGCAAATGCATTGTTGTTGTTTTTTCTCATCTTACCCTGTAACTTTTTCCTGTTTTGTTTTTGTCTTTAAACTAACGTTTAAAGTCAGTGCTGCAGAGAACACATGGAAAGTATTAAATTGCGATGCTTTAAAGCACCAAATTACAGTAGCATGCCTCGCCCACTGATCTCTGATTCAGCCAGGAACCATCCTTCTTACTCCCTTGGGACCTTTTCTTTGTGCCCTTTGTTTCCCACACACCCTTTCACAGAGTAGAATAAATAAAAGCCAGTAAGGACTTCTTTCCAAAGCAACCCTAAAGTAATAGACATTCTTCATGACAACTCCTGAGACCTAAAGGCTTGCCTGCTAGTGAGTGGAAACGCCCTGCACTTTGAAAATTAGCTTCATGGAAGAGCAGAGCCCTGCACATTGTGCTTTTCCAGTTTTTCCCAGCAGTAAAGGGGAGCAGACAAGTGCTGACCAGGACTAGGAGACAGGAGGCTGGTGAAGGATTGAGCCTTCTGGTGTTGCGGAAAAATGCGTTACAGCTCAGTTGTGACAGCAACCTGGATCCCGGTGAGAGACCAAGCAGCACTCAGAGAGTTGGAGAACTCAGGTTTATTACGCCAGCGGGCCCAGAGGAGTGAACACTCCAAACTCTGGATCCCGTCTGTAGGTTTACACAGGCCTTTTATAGGCTGCCAGTTTTACGCTTTGCAACATCATATGCAAATAAAGTACAACAGAAGTTGACCAACCAGGAACAAGCTTTGTAGAAATAGACCAATCAGGAGTGAGAGAAATAACCAATCAAGAGTGAGGGAAATAACCAATCAGGAGTGAGAGACATAACCAATCAGAAGTGAGAGTAATACCCAATCAGGAGTGAAGGAAATAACAAATAACCAATCAGAAATGAGCTCAGGGAACCAATAGAATTTTAGGTGTAAGTTAACCGCTTTAGAGGCAGAAAGTGAGATAGAGCCTCTGGACCAGGGAACCCGACGGTGCTGGGAGGAGGGCAGCAGCCCTGCCTAGGGGTTCTGCCGGTCTTTTTATGGGGCTTCCCGCCTCACTGGGAGCTAGTAAGTTAACTATGACCAACATCCTGAGTTCCCAGAGAATGGAGGGTGCAGATGGAAGCTCACCTTCCTCTCTGCTCCTCCCACCATGGGGAGACCTGTGAGGATGCTTCAGGAAGGTTCTCCTAAGTTGGGAATTGAGAAAGTAAGAGCTGTTGGATCTCAGAATAGGAGTCACTGTAGGTTCTCTGGATTCTTAGGCACTAGACAGGGAAAACAATTAAAATCTTTTAAGAGGTATGACTTCTATAATTAGAAAATAATTGGATAGAGTAAACACATTGCTTATCAAATTGCTAAATACTAAATCTAGTCTTGAAAAAAGTGCTTGTAGTATAGTATGGAAGATAGTATACTTTTAAACATCTTCCTTGAAAATGTAATGGAGATGGAGAATGAAAGGCTCAAGAAGATTTTAGAAAAAGACGAGAAAATAAAATGCAACTAATGTTTAAATGCAGGAAAGCAAGACTGTGATATTTCCTCAGGAATGACATATTGGTCAGTGGAATAGACAAAAGAATCCAGAAACAGGACCTACAAATACCTGGTCAGTTGATCTGTGTAGAAGGTGTCAGGGTAGTTCATTGGGAAAGGACAGTTGTTTCAACAAACGGTACTAGTACAATTGGACATCCGTATGAGAAAAAACAAACCCTTATCTTAAACCATATACAAAAATTAACTCAAAATGGGTGATATTCCTAAACCTAAGAGATAATACTATAAACCTTATAGAAGAAAACACAGGAGAAAACCTTTGTGATCTTGGTTTAGAAAAGATTCCTTGGGTAGAGCACAAAAAGCAGGAACTATAAAAGAAAAATCTGATAAACTGAACTTTATCCAAATAAAAACTTCTGCTCTTTAAAATATGTTAAGAAAAAGAAAAGGGAAGTGACAGATTAGGAGAAAATGTTTGCAAAATTTGTCTGATAAGTGATTTGTATCCAGACTGTATTAAAAGTAACTCTTGCACATTCAGTAATAAGAACACAACCAACCCAGTTTTTAAAATGGAGAAAAGATTTGAACAATTCACCAAAGAAAATATACGAATGGCCAAAAAGCACATGAAAAGATGACCAACACGACTAGTCATTAAGGAAGAACAAATTTTAAAAATGTTATTTTTCCGCACCTACTAGAACAGCTAAAATGTCAAAATTAAACACATGACCATTTCGTGTGTGATGAAGATGTGAAGCAGTGCGAGTTCTTCTTCTCACATTGGCTGGTGGGAATACAAAATGGCCCAACTGGTTTGGAAAACCATTTGGTAGCTTTGATAAAGTTAAACACATTTAACCGTGTGACCCACTCCTACGTATTTTTACCTGGTTCTATTCCTAGGTATTTATGCAAGAGATGAAAATGTAGTCTAAGAGGCCTGTGTGCAAATATTGATGGCAGCTTTATTCATAACAGCCCAGGATTGGAAACAACCCAAGTGTCTATCATCTAGTCAATGGATAAACAAATTGTGGCGTGTGCGTCAAATGAAACACTACTTAGTAACAGAGGGGTCGAACTCCTGGCATGTGCAGCACTGTGGATGGATTTCAGAAGTACTATGCTATGGAAACGGGTTGGCAGGGGCTGGAGGTGGAGGGAGAGGATTGACTATAAAGAAAGTGGCACAGAGGAATTTTGGGGGGGCAATGAAAATGACCTATATCTTGATTGTGGTGGTGGTTACATGACTATATATATTGTTCAGAAATCATGGAACTGTACACCCAAAGAGGGCGAGTATATCTTAATACACTTGACTTTGACACACACACACACACACACACACACACACACACGGGAGAGGGTTTTCAATGTTCCTCCTCACTTAAAAATGCAAAATAAAACATGACCTCTTTTTTGTTAACATATCAGATTGGCTAAAATCTGAGTGTTTGATACTGTTGTCAAGGATTTGGGGAAGGAGTCCCACTCATACTTAAATATAATGGTACAGCCTCTGGGAGGTAGTTGAGCAATATTTTTCAAAATGAAAAATGCATATACTTTTTGACTCAATAATTCCACTTACCAGATTTTTTCCTTCCTACGGGCAAGGCATGTAGTTTACATCATTGTTTACCGTAGCAAAAGCCAAGGAACAATCTTAATCTCCACGAATGGGGACATTAACTATGTATGGTGAAGCACCATAAGGAAGATAGATTTGTGCACTGAAAGGGAACAGTTTTCTTAAGCTATTGTTAAATGAAAATAGCAGAGCACAGAATGACACGTGTAATGTGCTTGCGTTTGTGTTTTTAGAAAGCTGTCCATATTCATATGCTTGTTTATGTGCATACTGTTAGAGTGTGTGTACACACAAAATTAGTATTAGCAGCAGCCTCTAGCAGAGGAAGGGGTTACCTTTTGATGTATATCAGTTTCTTTTGCTTGAATTTATTTTAATCATGTGTATCTATTACCTTCTCATTTAAAGAGAAAAACATTTTAATTTGCATAGATTGTAATGTGTCATTAGGAAATTAGGAGCACACAGGTGGCTTTTCTAATCACTTCTTCCAGAAGATCCTTAGTGTCTTTGTCAGCAGTGCGATAGTGGACTCAGTGGATCTTGGGACTGACCCAGGGTGTCATTTCCAAGACCATTTACCCTTGTAACCACTGCTTCAGGTCCATGTCTCCTGTTGTCTGAATTCACGTGGGAGTAGGCTGGGGAGGACGTCCGCTCATTTCACTGTACCTACACGATGCCTTTCTGTCCATTGGACTGCTCGCCTAGGTTAGGTCAGTGTTACTAAGTCCACAATGGGCAAGCGACACGGTAGGGAGAAACGTACTGAGTTCTGAAGAAAATGGTCAATTAAGTGTCTGCACCATATTAAGATGCTGCCAAGAAGCTTCTGTAAGTGAGGGGAGCATCAGTCGGGAATTGACAGCACTTTCTGAAATGGGCTAGCTTGGGAGGCTGTGTTCAATTTAGTCTGGATATTAGATGAATTAAAATGGACATGTTCAAGTTATGAGCCCTGCCTCATCAGTGCTATAAAAAGCCCTTTAGCCGGGCTGTAATTTGACTCTCCTTTCTGTAACGGTTACACAATATTCCTATGGTTACAGAGCCCGGGTAAGTGGAAGCTAATCATTAGTTTGCTAAATGTGGTTCATGGAACAGTTCACAACTCCCAGACCTGCCAACTGCTGCTTGTTTAGTGTCATGTTCACTCTTCTTGGGGAGAGTGGGTTGGTTCCTCAGAAAAATGTACAGTAACATTTGTCTTGCATCCAGGAACCATGCACCATGGCAGCACTCCCTGCGTCTGGGGGATGGGGAGGGAAGAAGGTCCTGCTCAGCAAAGCTTTTTGGTACATAGGCTCCCACAGGAAGAAACCACGAAGGGAGTGTGAGATGGCAGAGCAAGAGAAGAATTCAAGCTGCAGAGGTCTGGGATATTTGGAAAAGCATGCTTTGTTACTTCTCAGACATTTTTGCTCTCATAGAATTCTGCGGAGTTTATCATTCTGTGGCCCTAGGAATACAGTCATGCTCTTTAGGTTTTTCCTTGTTTGTCTCAAACGTCAGGACAGACTCCATTATTGCCCAGGATCACTGGCAGACACACAGATGTGCTGCCGTTCAGAAGCCAAACGTTTATCGAACTGGGGCTCTATTCGCTCATCTGCCAGACGTGCCAGGGAAACATGGTGAGAGCAGTAGGTACCAGCTGGGTATGTGCCTTTACTTGGGGATTAGAGCCTAAGTCCTTAAGCCATTCGTGATTATTTGGCCTCTTCCCAGTAGGATGGAAGTGGGTTCCTTCCTGGTAAATAGAAAATATATTGCATCTGCCTGTGGCTCTTTCCGTCTCCAGCTGCAAGGCTGTTGGCCTCCTGCAGGAGGAACCTCTTTCTTCTCAGAGACTGTCCAGAAAGAGACGGTCCGGTGGCTGTCTCTGTTTACCTTCTGTATCATTTAGATACCTTTGGATTGAAAAAAAAAAAAAAAAAGAACAGAAAACCTGATCTCAACTGGCTTAAGGAAAAAGGGAATTTATTGGCTCACAGGATTAAAAAGACATGGCGAGATACAAGGGCTCAGACCGTGTCGTCCAGGCCCACTCTCTTGGCCTCTCTCCTCTCCAGCTTTGTCTGGAGCCGGTTTCACTCTCGGGCTCCACATAGTGGCTCCTAGAGCAGTTGGACAATCTCCCAGGTGCAAAGACAGCAAGAAACAGTAGGTGTCTTTCCCGCTGTCTCCTGGAAAAGACCTGGGCTTCGTTCTGACTGGCCTGGCTTGGGTCTCGGTTCATCCCTGAACCAGTGGTGGGGTTCCGAGAGCTCTCATTCTCCACCCCTGGAAGGATGGAGCCTCACCTGAGCACGTGGAGGAGAAGAGGGTAGCAGCCCAGCTGACAATGAGGCTCCATGCAGAAAAAAAAAAGTGGGGAATGGAGCTGGGAGGCAAGTCACCAGTCTTTAGCCCAGGGAAGCTGGATTCTCCCTTCAGCTGTACTGAAAGACTCTGCTTCTGATGGCCTCGCCAGTGAGAAGACGGCAGTCTGCTGGCTTGTGAAGCAGTTCGTATTTCCCAGCCTCAGCCTCTCACTCTCACTGCCCGTGTGCTGCTCAGAAAGACCGTAAGAATTATCTCATACAATCTACCCTTATTGGAAATACAGACATTTGACTGAAAGTCCGTGCAGGAGGAGACAAAGGAAGAAATGATCGAGCTGATAAAATTATGGTGGTTTTCGTTGCACTTCTTGGTTTAAGGCAATTAAAAAAAATAGAGAGAGAAGTAATGGAATCAAGTCATAATTTAGAAACTATAAAAACCACAATTTACCACTCTAACCCAACCAGTATTTTCATTTTACAGTATTTCCTTTCAGCCTTTGTTCATATGAGTCTCTCACAAACTTCTAAATCTTGAATTTTTTTTGTGCTTGATATTACGTGATACTCCAGGCATTTTCCATTTTGCTGAATAGTCATCATTATCATGGAAATGCAACATGATATTCCAGAAGGAATATCCCACGATTGACTTAATCATTGTTTTCTCATCGGTTATTTCGGTTTTCTCTTTTCTCCCCAAATGTTTTGTTGCTCTTCTAAAGAACGGTGTGTGTTGCATATTTGCGGGGGGTGGGTTTGTAGCTTTTCTCATGCCCTGTCTTATTTCCTGAGGATAGATTGTGAGAGTGAGATTGTGGCTTCAAAGGGTATAAACAGTTTTAGGACTTGATACATATTGCCAAATTGCTTTTCAAATCTGTTGCATTTATCTCATCTGCCTCCAGCAATTTCTGAGAGGATCAGTTTCACTCCATTTTTTTTTTTTTTTTGCCAGAGTAGACATTTGGATTTTTAAACGTTTTGCTAATTTAATAAGCAAAAAGTAGGTGTCATTTTTGTTTTAATTTGGATTTCTTTGGTTAGTAGGGAGGTTGAATGCTTTTATGCATGCTTGTTTTTTGGCTGTATCTTCAGCTCTGTTTTACACATTGTCTTTTCTTCGTTTCAGACCCCAAAACAGCTTCTGAAACAGAAACAGATATCTGTGCTGAATGGGAGATAAAGACCATCACTAGTGCTTTGAAGACCTACCTAAGGTAGGGACTTTCCATTTGCAGGACCTGGTGCCAGCTCAGCTGTTATCATGCAATCAGGAAGAAAGCAGTTTTATTTTCAGCCTCCAGAGAGCTGGTGGGTGGGGGCTTGAGATGTGGAAACAGCCTACGTGTGAGTGCAATTCGCTCAGCTGGTCAACCTGACTGTAAATCATCCGTAGTTGATGGCTTGCCATTGTGCAGTGGTTTAGGAAGCTTTGCTCTTTTTGAGAAGCTCCTATGACAGTTAGCCTTTAACAGAACCTAAAATATGGTATTGCCTGCAATCCGTGAATCATCTGTTAAGAAAAGAAGGAATCACGTGTCTCATTCTGTTGAGCGTGCATGATGACATACCTTATGGGCTACGATAGTTTTGTGTGTTGCACAGATAGAGCATTTTGTTGACATGGCTCCTTTAAAATGAGAACTTGATGGAATTCCTTTTTGACTCTTTTTGCTTAGATTGGAAAATATTACTTTACTGGAGAAGAGACTGTTTTCTTTGTAATAAAATGTGTGATATCACTGCTACCTTCCACCCCTCCCTTGGCTATTCAGGGAGTGGATGACTGACCAGCTGCTCACATCTCAGGTTCACAAGTAGACTGAAGGGTGTGCCGGACTTGAAGTGCAGGACTGTTCAAGTTCTCTACTTCAGTTCTTCTTACACAGGAAAGTACGGGTCTATCCTTAAACGAAGAAGAGAACTGTAATTATGAAACGCATAAGCATTTGGACAGGTTTTGTGATAATGTGCTTGGCTTGAAAGACACAGAAAGGGAATTGGTAATGCAGGTTTTATTGGCTGTTGGGGAATTGCTGAAAGGGTCTTGGAGTCAAGAGTAAGATGTAATGCAAGTGATGACTAAGAGTTGAATTAGGGGATCCATTGAGAATAAAATGAAGTCTGAACCATGAATAATGAATAGTCTGTCGAGAAGCTTATTATTTGTACTCTCAGAAAAAAAACTCAAGTTTGTAGTTAAACGTATTCATTAAACACAGTCATACTCCGAAGACTACCGTTGTGGTTGATGCAAAACCCTGTGGTAGAGGTTCATATTTAGTACTTACTTGTGCATGTTGATATTGATGAGCTACGGACAGTAAGTGTAAAACATATACTTTTAAAAATAGCAGGTAATAATGTGGTTGTTTCATGCCTAATGTTAGGGTTTCTAGCACCTCGGCATTTTGGAGCAATGCTCCGTAGTGAATTCGCCACAGAAACACCTACAGAAGTCTCTCATAGTGTCTCCAGATGAGCTGACTAATTAACAAGCTACCAGGAAGAGGAGGGTTTAAGCCCAGGTAACTGCAAATGTTGGGTTACTTGCCTGCTCCTCAGACCCATCTTAAAATGCTCTTGTTGAGGTTGAATCACTGACTAAAAAGGAAATCTCTCAGTCTGTGCTAGACTTTTGCATTAGCACTTTTCCAGTTGTGACTGTGAAGCAATAGACTGTATCCATCCTCTGAAAAAGGAAAAGAATGACAATTTCAGGTGACATCTCAGGACCCTTTCCAAAGGGAAACTCCGTTGGACTAAACTGAGTTGCTGTTACTTCCTCGTAATCTTTTATCTTTGAGAAATTGTAATGCAGTCTTGCGGTCTCTAGGCTGTGATGTACAGAGAATATGATTGTTTTTGTTAAACTGACCAGTGTGTATCCTTTTGTTCCAGAATGCTTCCAGGACCACTTATGATGTACCAGTTTCAAAGAAGTTTCATCAAAGCAGCAAGTAAGTTTTCTTTTTGTCACAGTTTTAAGGGGAAAGGAATAGAAATTTCTACTTCAAAGGTCAGCATCCCCAAAGAAGGATTTACCTAACCCCTCATATTCTGCGGGCACATAACACACTCGTGAGACTGACGCAGAATAAGAGCAAAACGATGTCAGATTGCTAGGGACCTTGTCACCACGCTGAATTTCCAGTGGAGGGGAGAAACTTCAGAAGTGAGTTTTTGGGGGTGGGGAGAGGTGAGAAAAGCAAGTTTGCCTTTCTAATTTTGATTATTGGAGCTCTAACTCCTGGGGTTTTTTCCAGCCCCGGAGTGGTATTTTTCGGAATGAATCAGACTTTGCACATTACCTAAATTGAGCATCGGGCGAGTTTCCCTGAATAGGACACCATTTATATAACTTCCCAGTCCTCTTTCCATCATGGCGTGCATTTCCAGCTTCCGATCATTCTTCAGCTGTATCATCCAAGTCCTGAGCGTCATATTACTAGTATTAAAATACATGGGGATTAGGTGCAAGCTACCCTGAGTAGACTGGAATCTGTCTACGTGGGGCAGGCCTCCTGTAAGGGGCAGTGGATTCTCTGTCAGATTTAAATCTGGCATGAATCCCCACCGTGCTCCTGTGTCGCTAGCCTCTGCCTCTCCCTGCTTCCTGTAGGCTTGCAGACTCTGTCTACCCCGGTAGCTACTGCTGGCCTCATTCTGTAGTACCTAATATTCATGTGGCCTTACCTGCTCAGAGTTGCCCCTGTAAAACAGAGAGGAGAAAGACACAGGAGAACACTGGAGGTGAGGATAGTGTTTATGTGATTTCCTTCGCAGAGAAATTCCAAACCCATAGCAACCGTCCTCTAATGAAGCCTCACCTCAGTCCTGTAGATAGGTGTGGTGCGTATCATCAGTCTGTTTCCCAGAGAAACGGAGCCACTACCCCGGGTTCAACCAAGAGAACGTGACAGCCCGCGACGTAGGTTACAGGGTGGCAGGAAGACTTTCTCCTTTTCTCTGCCGTTCCGTTCTTTACCAGGCAGGTGGTTGCACCTGACCTGAGAATCGCTGGAGAGGCCCTTTGATTTCTCTGGTGCCATCTCGAGGTGTTATTTTAGTATTTGAGACCCTTGTGATGTTGCTCATGTACAATTTGTTTATCACTTGACAGGGGCACCAAGCTCCTTCCTTCCTTGAAATGAAGCCGTCGCTCTAGGAAGCCAGCTGCTCCCAAGAGTGTTCCTGCTCTGAGTGTGTGTTTGACTGGCTGCATTTCATCACGTCATCATTGCGGCTTGAGTTTTCTTGATGGTCATTTTTTTAAATGAATTCTGTTATGGGAAGTGCCATTAAAAGCACTTCTAGGTCTAGTCATTCTAGTCAGCAGTACACAGAACAGGATCCTAAACCCTTGGGAAATCCTCAGCCTGTTGTGCCCAACCCATGGTGTCCTGTGTTTTGGCCTTGTCCACTGAGTTAGCTGTGACATTCATCACATATTACCTACCTCCTTCCTTTGCAGAGCTGGAGAATCAAGAATCTCGGGTCTCTGAAATCCACAGCCTTGTTCATCGGCTCCCAGAGAAAAACAGGCAGATGTTACAGCTGCTGATGAACCACTTGGCAAAGTAGGTTTAAGACCGATTGCTGGCCCTTTTCTCACCCCGGGGAAGTTCTTATCTTTGCACTGAAGCCAGTCTCCGTTCTGCTTATGTTTCCCCCTCCCACTATTGCATCAGGAGTGCTGCAGGCTTAGGAGAGAAATGTGTGAAGTGTTAGCTGCCGTGGACGGCAGCAGCAGATGTCAGATGGTTTTTGCAGAGGAGGCTGGGGAAGTGCCCATGTGACCGGGCCACCAGGCAGACCTTCCAGGGAGATCTTTGCTCTTGTGATGGTCAAGGGCAAACAGGAGTGAGTCCTCTATGATACCAGGTCACCGCGCAGATTTTTCAGTAGTTATATGTTCTTGTGATGATTAAGAGCAAACAGGAAGATGTTATGGGTTTACAGACTTTGCATTTGGAATAAAGAGGCCCGGATTCTAGAGTTGGTTCTGTTTTTAACAAACCCCTTCCCTAGCTCTGGACGAGCCACTGACTTCTCAATTCCTTAGTTCTTTCACCTGTCAAATAGGGATAGTAAGCTCCCTTTTCTCTACAGTGTCACTGATTTTAAAAGTTACATGTATCAAAGCCCTTGAAATTTAAAGAAGAGAGGAATTGGTAGATGCCCTCAGAGATAATGAAAGAAAACCAGTGGGGGCCTGTTTTTCCTGCTAGGATATTTATACTCTTGGAACTGTTTAGAAGTTTTGTGTATTTACTGTTGCTTGGCCCTTTTCGGATTGGCCTCACTGACACCCCTTCCGGTGTCAGCCACCGCATGTGTGTGTGGTCTAACCTCCCATCAGCTTTGATGGATGTTCTTCATGGGAGACTAGAGCGTAAGAAAAGACAGAGTGTAACAGTTACCCTAAATCGTTCAACTCTGCATTCTATGGAACTGATGTGTTATAAATCCAGCCCTTACCCACATTTCGTTCTGCCATTAAATCATTTCTTTGGGATAAGTTGATACTCTGCTGAGGGAGATGATCATGGTTTGTTTTCATATTTCTACCAATATGATATTTGATATTTTGGAGAGAGAGTATGTAAGTTACCATGAAGATTTCCACAGACTTTAATTATGAACAAATGAGTATTTTGCATGTTGTGAGAAGTAATTAGGCAGAATCAAGGGCGGCTTTGTTACAGGTCAAGTTTTTTTTTCTTGCCCTGCCATATCAGAACTGCACGTTCGGAAACAATTAAGCTTAGTGGAGAACGTGCAAGTTTGCAAGGAGAATGCCGCAAAAGTGTCCGAGAATCATGATGAAGTGTGTTTTAAATGATGGGAACTGGGCTTTAAAAAGTAGCTCCAGATGCTCTCAGCTGGCGGTGTGGTTCCTGTGCCACACACCCTAGTCAGCATTTGTTAAGTGGGAGAGCTGGTTCAGAGAGGACCTGCACACTTGAAGGGCCTGCCTGCACCAGAGCAGAGGAGGTGCCAGGTATACCGCAGCCAAGCCCACGACGGGATGCTCATGCCTGCTGTGTGGCCGCTGGGTGTTAAGGAGGCCTCCGAGCCTGCTGGGAGCAGCTGGACAAAGACAGCAACCAGCTGAAAGCAGCTGGGCTTTTCAAGCTGTGCTGTTGAGATGAGGGTTTAATCGGACTGAGAGAGACCAAGAGTAAGTGGTGATCCAGCAGAGCCACAACTAAATCTTCCCATTTGTAAGTGCCCTGAGAATTGTTAGGAACCTTCAAAGAAAAAGAGAGGAAAAAAAAAAAAAAACCCCAAAACCCTCGAGGTGGGTATCGGGCAGTCGAGCCTCCTCACCTCCGGTGGTTGGATCGCTGTCTCCCTCTTGTTCTACCCTCTTCTCTCCCAGTGAAGTCCGCTCTGGCCCTCACCCGAGAAGACGTACACGTGGAATATGCAAGTTACAGCTGCGATCTTGACTTTGGCCTTCTAACGAATTGAAACCAATTTTCTTGCTGGACTTGATTTGTTTTATAGCATTTCTGGAACATTATGTCTCATCTCTGATACTTAATGATTTTCTTTGGTTCTGGGAGGTTATGTGGCATTTCTTTGTTCGTGTAATCATTAAGAAGTCTACTGCTAGACACCCCCCTCATGGCTGTAATGTGAGTTGGTCAGGGCTGATGTTAGAACACACGGACTCCCATTCTCTGCACGCTGGGTCCTTGTTCTCTGCAGCCTCTAGATTTAAAATGTCGTGGAGGAGTTGGTATAAATGAGTACTGCTGAATCCGGTAAGGAGTATTTGTTTACATCTGAAAGAATTTTCTGGAGCCCAGCGGCATTGTAAGATTCCACGTGAACTCTCTATTCTCATTGACAGCAGCGTCCTATTTTAAAATCGAACAGGAAGGGCAAGTGAACTTGGGACAAGGGGTTTGTCTGTTTCATTCCTGTTTTCTCAGGTTCGAACTTACCCGAGGATACGCCTGAGCTATTGTTCCTCCGGTCCACTTACTTAATGGTCAGCTTCCTTCCTCAGTTTTGGTTTCAGGGTTGATGCTGCTGGAAAAGCCGGTGTTTACTTCTCTCATTACCTACTGTGTTGGCCCTGTGAGTCCCAGGCATCTGGTTCAAAGGGAAGACATTTTGTGTATTTTTTAAACTACTCTTTTGAAACACTTTCCAAAATTGATTTCCTTTAGCTCAGGAGGGAGAGTTAAGACATTTTATATTTAATCCCAAGTAGAAATTCATTCAAAGGGGAAAAAAAGTCTTAGGGGGAAAGAATAAAAACCCCAAACCTCCACGCAAATGATTCAGGGGGCATCCAGATCACAGAGCTGTTGGATCTGTTTCAGACCTCAGAGGGAACATAAAAATTATAGGCAACTCTGCACATATTTTTTGTTGTTCCAGCATAAATCTACTGTGATAATTAGATGTTTGCTCTTTGGATCCTGGAATCTAGCATACAGCCTGGAGTCATGTGCCTCAAAACTCAAAGCACAATGAGGCTCACCTGGGGTGCTTGTTTACGCTGACAGGGCTGGGCCCTACCCTCGATCTACTGATTTGGACCCGCCTAGGAATCTGCATTTCTGATTTACTTCCCAGAAAAATCGGGTTCAAACAGTCTTTTCAGAACCAGTGGCCTAGAGAATGGGCCATATGCGAGAATTTTCAAGGAGGGAGAAATGGTATTGAGAGACATGGGCTGGGATTTGGGAGGGTGTGGGAAATAGGGAAGAGGAAACTCAAAGCAGTGAGTTCAAACAGATTTTATTTTCATAATGAAATTACTAAAAATAAAATTCTGGTTTTGATTTCTCATGTCCTTACAGTTCAACTTTGCATTAAACTGGGTGTTCAGCGAATGACTTTGTTTTAAAATCACACATGAAGCATTTTTAGTAGTAAGGAAAACTGCCCCCAGCTAGCTGTAAGACCTTGTTGAAATCATTCAATCTCTTTGAGCCTGGTTTTCTGAGTTCCCTTCCAATCATGTAACTCTGTGTATTCATGAGGTAGAAGGGCGATAAAAAAAAAAAGAAAAAAGAAAAAAGCCCAATCTTACCATTGTAGAAGGAAATAAGAGTAGATGAATAATAAAGACTAATTTCATGGTAGTTGCCTAATGTTATAATGACTCCAAGTATGTTGTATATCCCCACACATACTGTTCACAGTGGCTCGTTGTAACTTTATCATAGTGTTTATGCTGCACAGGAGGATTTCAGAGGGCCCTCTGTACATCAGGGCTGACTATTAAAATTACCTTTCACAGCTGGTTTTCCTAAAACACTTTTTCAGAAATAAATCTTAGTCTCTTTCCTGAAGCACCTATTCCTTTGTTGCTAGGCCCTTTTCTTGCTTCTCCAGAGAGGTATTGTATCATTTTAGATGCTTTGGACTGCAAGAAACAAAAAATCCAATTCAAAACGGCTTAAACAGTAAGAGAATCTGTTGTCTCATTACACACAATCAGTCCTGAGGGTTAGTGAATTTCTTGGCTCATGAAGTACTCGGGTTATTTCCATAGTCCTGGTCACGGCCAGCTTCACTGTGTTGGCTCACCCCTCTCAGGGTCAGAAGATGTTGCATTGCACACTGCACATTCATGGTTGTCACTCATGGTTGTCCAGAGGCAGAAAGGCACTGACACCTGAACAACATGGGTTCAAACTGTGCGGGTCCCTTCATTTGTGGATTTTGTCCACTAAATATGCACTATTTATCTGCATAATGCAGTATGTTGATTGAATCCATGGCTGTGGAACCAGAGATATGGAGAGTTGACTATAGACTTATACAAGGACTTCTGACTCTGCAGGAGTGTGGTTCAAGGGTAGCTGTATTTCCTCCTTGGGTCTGTTCTTAAGAGGTGTGATGATGCTTCTCCCAGAAGTTCTCCAGTAGACTTCCCATCTCATCTCAGATTTGAAGCATTTGCTGGCAAAGGTAATGGGACCATCATGGTTTTTCACCCCAAACAGGATTTACCTGGGCCATTTGTGGGAGGCATGGATGCCAGTATAAAAGCGGAGCTCTGGATAGGCAGCCCATAATGCCTACTGCAAATAATTTAGGTAAAATAACATTTAATAGTGAGTATTAAGTCTACTGAATGGTCTTTGCATGGTGTGCTAACACGACCAGGACATATGGGATAAAAGGTCCTTTTTCAGAGGGGAGATGAACACACCCGCAGCATGGACACGTCTACACTGAAATTCTAAGATTTGAGGGGGGAGAGAGAGAAATGGGGAGGCCAAAATCAACTTCAGTCCCATTGCCGCTTACTGTTTCCCTATGGTTCTTTTCATTACCTGAGTACCGGATGTCTATTTGGATACTGTGTTACGTGTTGTGACTTTCCAGAAAGGATGAAATTCTGTAGATTGCAGGGATCGTGAAGGAACGTTGTAGGACAAACGCTTGGCATACGAGTGAGACCTTATCAAAATACGCAGACTCCACAAGTTATCAAGGGTTGGGTGTCTAGTGGCCTGGTTGCTTTCTCCTTCCCGTGACTGGGGTTCGAGGACTTCCAGGCACCCCTGCAAGTCAAGAAGGATGTCTTCACATTTCCTTAGTGATCGACAAGCAGAGTGAATTGGGCTCATGTGAAGATGCCTGTGGTTATAAAGAAAGTCACTGCTGGGCCTTGGCACCAGGGAGAATGGGCCTCAGTAGTTGACTAGCATTCCTTGAGGTTCTCAAGAAGGGGTCCGAGTAAGGAAGGTGGGCATGGACCCTTGGCATTAATGTATATCTTACAGATACTCCCCTGTTCCTTCTTCTTCCATCCCAAGTCTGGAAGAGAAGATTTAGCTACTGGAGAGCTGTTGAATGCATGAGAAGAGCTAGTTGTTTCCTTGCCGTCAAGACTCGTCCAAACAAAATAGCTACGGAATTTTACAGAGCACATTTAAAAGAAAACAGTACTTTGGAGATGATGGCTTTCTAAGATGGAAAGCTCCTGTGAGCTTCTCTGGCCACCTTCCCCCAGCCATACACCCTGGCTTCTGAACCTTTCTTCTCTCTAGTAACCGCGAGACACCCACTGCTGCCGGCACAGAATTGCTTGGCTGCTGGGCCACTTGGGGTGTGGCCTGCTCCCCTGCCCACCCCCTCCCAGAGCCACGTTGCCCACATTCCCCATCGATCCCTGCCCTGAACTGATAGTCCTGGGGACTTTAACCCCTAACTATCGGTTGAATCCGTCCTCTTTTCTCCGAGTCCATCACTACCCCCTCCCCCGCCCCGTCCCAGCTGTCATCATCTCTTTCCCAGACTGCTTGCAAAGGGCTCCTCACCGCTTGTTCTGGCTGGTGGAGCTCTGGCTCCCTTCCTGTCCGCAGAATGCATGTCCTGTAACTGGGGAACTTGGAACACTGTGGATCTCAACATGTGATTCCCCTGCTTCAAAAAAAAAAACTTCAAGGGCAGCTTTCCCGTGGCTCTTAAGATAAAACTCTGGATACAGCCTCCCAGGCCTTGTCTGGCCTGGGCCCTCTTAGTCTTTGCAGCCTGGTGTGTGTCCCTCATGATCCACCCCACCCCTGCGCCCCCCGCATGGTGCATGGTAGACACGTGTGAGTAGCTGTAGGAGTATCTCCACCATCTCTCAGCCATCCTCTTCCCTGCTCCCTCCTTTTTTGCTTCTCTCTCTGTCTGGAATGGTCCCTCCTCAGCTTCTGCCTCCCAGAGTCTACCTCATTCTCTAGCCTCAGCTCAAATGCCCCTGCCTGCAAGAATCCTTTCTGCCTCAGGTGCCCTCTCGCGTTCCTGAACCCCAGTAGCCTTTCCTGGTTCCTCTCTTGTAACCTGTATCACGTTCGACCTGGCGGGACAGTTTACAGGCGTGTGTCTTCTCCGTCTCACTGGGTCATGAGCTCCCGCGGGACAGGCAGTGTGTCTTCCTGTATCTTTCTTTCTTACCTAGCGGTTAAAAACAAGGGCCTCTAGCCAGAGCAGCCCACACGTGTGTTCTCTTTTGTATTTTGGTCGCACACGTTGCTGTTTTTAAAACTCGGACAGGTCTCCCGGCATTTTTAACAGGGGTCACTTTCCTTGAAAACATTCAAATCTCCTTGCTAACAGCTGGCTGGAACTGTGCAAAGGCCACTCCCTGTGCCCCCAGGCATGCCTTCTGCAGTTCGCCTAGCTCCTAACAGGGCCCCTGGTGCCTGGCCCGTTTTTTCCCTGCCCACCACCTGCGTGGCCGTGGTGCAGGCATTTGGGTATTCAGCCCCCGACCTGCCTGCCTGCTCATCCCGAAAGAGGGCCTTGATATTTGGTGATCACATAATGAACAAGCAGAAATGGGCTGGGAGTTTGTTTCCTGACCAGCTCTGTTTTCTTCCTGAAAGATTTATGTTTTTGATAGATTGGCGGTCCCTGGAAGAAGTGAGAGGTGCTGCTTCCAGGCCTATTTATGTGCAGGGGGCGGGGAGGAGAGTGTATTTTTTTAAGACTAAGAATGGGATTCTCAAAGGACCTTCTCTAGCTATTTTTGGCAGAGCCAAAGGAAAATCTATTTAAAGGGACACTGCAAAGAGGACAACCACATAGTTTAAAACAAACAGGCAACTTAGCACTTTAAATTAATGGAAATGCAGAAGAAATCGGAGCTCAACCCTTGTTCAGCCCAGCTGCCAGACCTTCACTTACCCAGGAATTTCTGTGTCCTACAGTCTTCCAGCCTTGCCTTCAGGGTTAGGAGAAGGAAAGACGCAAGTTCAGTTCAAATTTTTGGCTTAAAAAAAAAAAAAATCAAAAAATTTCCTGAGTTCAAGGAACTAAATCTTTCACATTCACATCATAAGAAATACCCATTCTGAAAGGGGAAATGCTTGGCTTCAAGCTGTTCGAGCTCAGGAGCCTCAGAGCTCCTTTGATTTGGGTCTCTTGTTTGTTTTGAGTTGTTCCACTTCTGTTTGAGTTATTTTTTTCCAGCGACTTTCCTGGGTTTTTTTTTTTTTTTTTTTTTTGGAGGGAAGAGTTAATTAGGTTTATTTATTTGTTTTTAATGGAGGTACTGGGGATTGAACCCAGGACCTCGTGCATGCTAAGCACGCACTCTGCCACTGAGCTATACCTTCCCTGCTGCGACTTTCCTGTTTTTTGATGCACCTCTGATGCTTCCTCCTCTGGAGCCATCGAGTCACCTGTGGAGTTCCCTTTCAGATCCAGGGAGGAGCAACGAAGAGGGTGCTTTCTTTTCCTTTCTCAATGATGCTCCAGTTATTTCAGGGTCTTACAAAAGTGAGAGTATTAACAAGCAGGAACACAGTTTAGTTTCTTCTTTGCCAACCCTTAGCAGGGTCAGATTTATTTTCCTTCCTCCCTCCCTCCCTTCTTTCCTTCTCCGCCTCTTTTCTGATTTTCAGTTCTCTCCTTTTTTCTCAGTGGGTCTAGGTAAAGTTTTATTTGTTTATCTTTTTGAAAAGGAGCTCTCAGTTTCATTGATCTTTTCTATTTGTGTTTTTATCATCTCTTTCATTTATTTCCGCCCTTACAAGCCAGATTTCTTCTGCATTGGCCCTGGGGGTGGTTTCATTAAATGTCTGTCTTTGGCTGAGCGTCAGTGACTGATTTCACTGCACTGCGTGGTGAGCATTATTAGCAATTCTTTCTTACACTGACTGGTCTTCCAACCAGCTCACAGCTACTGTGGCTCAAACAGTGGGGGCTGCAGTGAGACAGCTGGCAGACTTCAGGGTAGTTGCAGTTCATCTGTAGGTGCTTGAGAGCACAGTGATGAAGTGGGAACGTTCTGGAGCCACACTACATAGTGTTTTGCTTGTCTCTTCTGAAACTTTGCATGGATGACTTCACCTCTTTGTGTTTGAGTTTTCCCATCTGAGAAAGGAAATATAATAATTGTATCAGAAATGTTTACATTGCACATCAGATTATCTTGGCTCCTCCCGTGCATACTTCGTGTGTACTTCAGCTACCACCGTGGTGACCGGTTGTGCAGCCTCCAACTCATTTCATGCAGGTGCAGCCTGAGAGCTTGTAGCCTCATGCCCGTGGCACGTGCCCCAGCCCCGCACCTCCCACCCCAGGGAGGCATGACATAAAGTGGCGTCCGCACATGTACTACGGGGAAGCAAGAGGGTATTAAAAAAAAAAACTCCGAGGGGAAGCCTTTGACTAATGAGAGATGGAAACCGGGCATCCCAAATACCAGTCACTAGGTAGCCTCTTGGAAGATGATCCCAACAGGTGGGGCAAGTCTTGGTAGCTGGCTTCTCTGCCTCATTCCCCCTGAGGACCTGCTGGGAGAGTAGGTCCTACAGTCCTTCACCTTAGGCTCTTCTTTCTGGGAAAACCTTAAGACAACAATAGTACCTCCCCTCTTAGAGTCCTTGTGAGGATTACATTAATTAATTTATGTAAAGCCCTTCGAAGAGCATCTGGCAAGTAGTATACCCTCCATCAATGTAAGCTTTTACCATCTCTTTGAGAAATCAGGGGATGGGGGACAGAGGGTCAGGGAGCTCTGCCTTAATGTAGGGGACAGTGGAGAAATGGTTCTAACAATTAAACCAAAATAAGGCATTCTTACTGAGGAGATGAGGCTTTCTTCATAGTTCTCTTATTGGCAAGCAAAACCCTTATGCCAAAAATGTATCACACACAGCTCTAATCCACTGGGGAGATTTGTGTGTGTGTGTGTGTGTGTGTGTGCGCGCGCGCGCGCATATGTTTACTTTTGCTTTTGTTTTCTTGGCAGTTTGTGTGCATTTGGCCCAAAGGGCTGAGCAGCTTTCTCACCCTTCCTAGCAAAGGATATGCCAGGATAGGGTCAGCCAGGAGAAAGGGCTGTTGCTTCCTGCATTCAGGTCATAGCTTACACCAAGCCGAACCCTTCCCTGTGAGCATCAGGGCTCTTCCGGTTTCACATGCCCTGTGGAGCTGTGCACCTGTTTGAAAGAACAAGCCGTATGGGGCTGCTTCCCGTGGGAGGGTAGCAGCTCCTCACCCTCCTGCTTCTTGGTGTCACAAGGCTGATTTCATCTCAGGAGCAGCTGTCTTTGCTGCAGTTTAATAACTCTTAATTTCCTGGAGGGGGATGACCCATTATATCATGAAGACTCATCTTAGTCTGAATGGTCTGGAAATTTCCACTCGGCTTCGAGATCTTCAAAATGTTTCTCCTTGTGGGAGAGTCTGACTCGCCTGCTTTCTTACTCAGTGTGACTGCCTCTCAGATGCCATTCCCAGACTGAATAGTGTCATCCAGTGTGAGAAGACTTCTCTTTACTTCCGGTTTACCCTCAGTGCAGTCTTCACGTGGGTTTCCCTCCCTGAGTCACTGAAATCTGTAATGAAGTATTCGTCTACGCTCCAAGGAAAGTTGTACACGTATTGGTCTTCATTCTGTCTTGGTAGACACTTTTGCAGTTTAACTCAAAAGAGGGTTTGAAAAAATATTAAGGCGATTTGAATTTTGGTGTCAACCCTTTCTGCTTTCTCACATATATCGAAATGTTCTCCTTTAAGCTGTTTAGCATACTGATTTAGTGTTTCCAATCTGCTATTGTTAAGTGTAAGTCACTATTTCTTGGTTCTGTTCAGTAGGTGGTAGAGGAATCCAAAATGTTCGGCTCATTGGTGTATTGCAAGCAGATCTTCTTGTGCACTTGGAGATGCATGGGATTTGATAGCATACGGTCACTATTTTATTAAAGTCAGACTTTCAATGAGAAGTTGAAGTAACCCTAAGGCCTCAAGAAAGAACTGGTATATTAGGTCTCTGGTGGTAAAGAACAGAAGTCAACTTGGCTAATTAAAAAAAAAAAAAGGAAGAGAATTTATTGAAAGTCTCCTGGGAGTAATTGAAAGTAAAGTTGAACCATCAGACATTGGAACGCACCCTCAAGGGCCCTTGTGTGCCTTGTATCCGACTCCGTGTCCCTGCGCCATTCACTCTTCTCTTCCAAATGGTTGTCTCAGACCTTGCTTCCTATTTCACTTAGCAAATAGATGTGACTAGAAGGATGTGCACAAGCCACCACACCTGTGCCCATGTTTCTACCTTCCCTCCACGTGTGTTAGAGGGACACTCAGTGCTCCTGCCTACAGGCGGTCCCCTCACTGGGGCACTAGAGCTGTTCTCCAGTGGTATCCGGAAGGATTTGGCCCCAGCAGTTTTCCCCTCTGTCTCCTTACATCCTTAACTTCAGTTTCTGCTGAATCTTTCGCATCAGCACATGTAATTTCTCTGACCCTTTACAAATGAAGAACAAAAACAACAAAACAAAAGAATTTTCTGGATCTTGCATCCCCTTTTAGATACCATGCCGTTTCTTTATGCTCTTCTTGGCAGAATGTCTCAAACAGTTGTCTCTGTTAGATGCCAGGATGCCCTCTTGGACCAGCACTGCTCAGGCCTTTGTACTGACCGCTCCCTTGAGATGCCTCCTATTAAAAGTGGCTAAGTCAGTTTCAGACTTCCCTTCCCTGATCGTTCTGAAGGGTCTCACCCAGCTTTTCACTCCCTTCTCCTTGAAAGGCACTCTTCACTTGGCTTCCAGGACAACACACTCTCTCCTGGTTTTTTTTCCTGCCTCCTTGGCTGCTCCTTTTCAGTCTTGTTCTCTGTGTCCCAGGATCAGTTCCTTGGGGCATTAGACCTGATCTGCCCTCTTTCTCTCCTCTCCCTCCCCAGTGAGGCCTTGCTCTAGAACTATAACCTCCAGCTCCTGTACTGTACCCGCTAGCATTGCTTCATTTTTTTTCCATAACATATATCACCATCTAATATACTATATATTTGACTTATTTATCATCTTCTCAATGAAATGTAAGCTCTGTGAGGTCAAAAATTTGTCCACCTCCACATTGCCCACAACAGTGCTTTGCACATAGCAGGAGGCAAGCTGTCGATATTTGTTGAATAATGAATGAAATAAAGAGTGGGAAATACCCAGGAAACGCACGTCTCACCTCTGGCCTCCTTTGTCTTCTTGTGATTCCACTCCAGGCTAACGCTGCCTGTAAAGGGAGTGGTAATGGCCTCTCGGGGAGTGCACCCCCTTCTGTGGTGAGGCGGTAGTGGGGTACTCAGCTGGCATTCTTAGAAAGGACCACGTGTAACAGGCGAGGGACAGTCTAAGGAAAAATTGGACGCCATTTTTCAAAGGTTGCCGGGCAGGCAGAAACATCGAGTACTCCAAGAGTTGTGTTTGCTGAAACACAGTTCTTTACCTTAGAGAGTTCCTGTGAGCCTCAGGCCTTGGCACAAATATTAACTCTGCGGTGGATCTTGTAAGTGCCTAGATAACCCTATTATCCATCATTGTGTAGAGTATGAAACCACGATAATGATAAACACAAAAGAACAAACACAGCATGCAGGTACTTCCCTAGCACCTGGTTATGCAGCGCGGTTCCCCAGAATGCTTGATTATGTTTTCACACGAGCTCGCTCTTCACGAAAGCCTGGGGCCTCCCTTCAGAGCATGTCTTCAGGGCCTCCCAGAATCACCTACAGGGGTGTTTGATGGAGTGAACGTGCTGGCTTGGTTAACCCAGTCCCCAGAACTAGACACGCTGAAACACGTTTCCTTAAGTCACCAGGCAACTGGGGGTTTCCCGTTTCAAACCTGCCTCTCAGTCTAGCCGGCTGGTCAGGCTTTCTTGTCCTCGCTGTTGAAAGAGAACTTTAATGTTTTGCTGCTTTAAAAGCCACACTTCCCTTCTCACTAGAACTGCCACCTACCCGCTCTGCATGCCACTTAGACAGGAGTTTCTCTTCCAAACTGGTTGCTTGTCTCCCACAGTTGATCTCCCTGGCCCTAGGGAGATGGTTAAAGAGGAGAAAAGCACGGGCAAAACCATAGATTTTCCTTTCCTTGTTGTGTCATTAATGTGTTGTGACTCTTTAAAGAAATTTTTTTATTGAAGTGTAATTGACTTATAATACTAGTTCTAGGTGTGTAACATAGTGATTTGATAGTTTTACACATTACTTAATGATCACCATGATAGGTTGGCTTACCATATGTCCCCGCACAAAGTTGTTGCAGCATTACTGACTGTTTTCCCGATGCTGTACATTACCTCCCCGTGATTTATTTATTTTATAACGGAAGTATGTTCCTCTTAATCGCTTTCACCTATTTCTCCCATCCCCTGACATCCCTCCCCACTGGTGACCACCACTTTGTTGTACCTGTGAGTCTGTTTTTATTTTATGCTGTATCTGTGAGTCCGTTTTTATTTTATGTTTGTTCATTTGTTTTGTCTTTTAGATTCCATATATAAGTGAAATCATAAAACATTTGCCTTTTTCTGTCTGACTTACCTCACTTAGCATAATACCCTCTAGGTCCATCCATGTTGTCACAGATGGAAAGATTTTATTCTTTTTTGTGGTTGAGTAGTATTCCATTGTGTGTGTGTATCACATCGTCTTTATCCATTCATTCATCAGTGGACACTTAGGTTATTTCTATATCTTGGCTACTGTAAATAATGCTTCTATGAACATTAGTGTGCATCTATCTTTTCAAATGAGTGTTTTTGTTTACTTCAGGTAAATACCCAGAAGTGGAATTACTAGATTGTATGATAGTTCTATTTTCAGTTTTTTGAGGAAACTTCATACTGTTTTCTGAAGTTGTTGTACCAATTTACATTCCCACCAACAATGCATAAAGGATTCCCTTTCTTCTGCATCCTCAATAACACTTACTTCTTGTCTTTTTGATAATAGCTATTCTTATACGTGTGAAGTGGTGTATCACTGTGGTTTTGATTTGCATTTCCCTGATGGTTGGTAATGTTGAGCATCTTTTAATGTGCCTATTGGCTATCTGTGTCTCCCTTGGGAAAAATGTCTATTCAGATCTTTTGCCTACTTTTAAAGTCAGATTGTTTCTTTTTTTGATATTGAGTTGTATTAATTCTTTATGTATTTTGGATGTTAACCCCTTATCAGACATATAATTTACAAATATCTTCCCCTGTTTGGTAGGTTGCCTTTTCATTTTGTTGATGGTTTTCTTTGCTGTGTGAAAGCTTTTCAATTTGGTGTAGTCCCATTTGTCTATTTTTGCTTTTGTTACTCTTGTCTGAAGAGACAGATCCAAAAAATACCGCAAAGACTGATGTCAGAAGAGTTTCTGCCTGTGTTTTCATCTAAGAGTTTTATGGTTTCAGGTTTTCCATTTAAGTTTTTCATCTATTTTCAGGGTTTTGTTTTTGTTTTTGTTTTTCGGTATATGGTCTGAGAAAGTGGTCTAGTTTTATTCTTTCGCATGTAGTTGTCCAGTTTTCCCAGCATCATTCATTGAAGAAATTGTTTTTTCCCCATTATACATTCTTACTTCTTTTGTTGTGAATTAATTGACCATGTAAGCGTGGGTTCATTTTGGGGCTCTCTGTTCTCTTCCATTGGTCTGTGTGTCTGTTTTTGTTCCATTACCATGCTGTTTTGATTTCTGTAGCTTTGTAGTATAGTTTGAAATCACGGTGTGTGATACCTCCAGCTTTCTTCTTTCTCAAGATTGTTTTGGCTCTTTGGGGTCTTTTGTGGTTCCATTCAAATTTTAGGATTATATGTCTTAGTTCTGTGAAAAGTGCCTTGGGCACTTTGGTAGGGATTGCATTGAATCTGTAGGTTGCTTTGGGCAGTATGGACATTTTAACAATATTAATTCTTCAATCCATGGGCAAGAAGTATCTGTCTATCTGTGTCATCTTCAATTTCTTTCATCAATATCATACATTTCAGAGTACAGGTTTTCACTTCCTTGGTTAAATTTATTCCTAGATATCTTAATCTTTTTGTGCAACTGTAAATGGATTTTTGTCTTTAATTTCTCTTTTCTATCGATTGTTATTAGTAAGTAGAAACACTGTAGATTTTTGTATGCTAATATTGTATCCTGCGATTTTACTGAATTCATTTATTCTAAGTTTTTTGGTGGATTCTGCAGGATTTTTAGTATGTAGTATCATGTCATCTGCAAACAGTGACAATTTTACTTATTCCTTTCCAATTTGAATATGTTTACCTCCTTTTCTTGTCTGATTAATGTGGCTAGGACTTCTAATACTATGTTGAATAAAAGTGGTGAGAGTGGGCATCCTTGTCTCTTCCTGCTCTTAAAAGCTGATGTTAGCTGTGGATTTGTCATATATGGCCTTTATTATGTTAAGGTATGTTCCCTCTATACCCACTTTGTTAAGAGTATTTTAAATCATAAATGGATGTTAGATTTTGCCAAATGCTTTTTCTGACTCCATTGAGATGACTTGATTTTTATCTTTTGTCTTGTTAACATGATATATCACACTGGTACATTTGCAGATGTTGAATCACCCTTGCATCCCTGGAGTAAATCCCACTTGACCATTGTGGGTTATCTTTTTAATGTATTGTTGACTTCAGTTTGCTAGTAGTATTCTGTTGAGAATTTTTGCATCTGTGTTCATCAGGGATATTGGCTTGTGAGTTTCCATTTTTGTATTGTCTCTGTGTTTAGTATCAGGATAAAGCTGGCCTTGTAGAACGAGTTTGGAAGCATTCCTTCCTCTTTAATTTTTTGGCATAGTTTGAGAATAGTAAGTATTAACTCTTCGTAATGCTTGGTAGAATTCACCTGTGAAGCCAATGGTCCTAGACTTGTTTCTTGGGTGTTTTCTGATTACTGATTCAGTTTTATTACTAGTGATTGGTCTGATCAGATTTTCTATTTTTTCTGAATTCAGTCTTGGGAGATAGACTGTTTCTAGGAATTTATCCATTTCTGCTAGGTTGTCTGATTTGTTGGCATACGGCTGTTTATGGTAGTGTTACTATTTTTGTATTTCTGTGATATCAGTTGCAAGTTCTCTTTCTGATTTTATTTGTTTGGTCTCTCTCTCCCTCTCCCTCTCTCTGCTTCCCACTCTCCCTCCCCCCACTCATGAGTCTGGTTAATGGTTCATCATTTTAAAAAATCTTTTCAAAACCAATTCTTACTTTTATTGATCTTTTTCTGTTGTTTTTTTCTCTCTTTTTTTTTTTTTTTTTTTTGTCTCTATTGCATTTATTTGTGCTCTGATCTTTATTATTTGCTTTCTTCTGATAACTTTGGGTTTTGCCTTTTCTTTTTCTAGTTCTTCTAGGTGTAAAGTTAGGTTTTTATTTGAGATGTTTTCTTGTTTCTTGAAGTAGGCTTGTATTGCGATGAACTTCCCTCTTAGAACTGCTTTTGCTGTCCCATAGATTTTGGAAAGCTGTGTTTCCATTTTCATTTGTCTCCAGATTTTTAAAAATTTTCTCTTTGATTTCTTTGTTGACCTGTTGGTTGTTCAGCAGCGTGTTGTTTAGTCTCCCTGTATTTGTGCTTTTCCCAGTTTCATTCCTGTCATTGATTTCCAGTTCCACACTGTTGTGGTTAAAAAGATGCTTGATGGGATTTCATTTTTTAAAAAATTTTATTGAGATCTGTTCTATGGCCTAACTTGTGATTTCTCCTGAGGAATGTTCCATGTGTGCTTGAAAAGGATGTGCAAACGTTCTGCTGGGTTTGGGGTGGAGTGTTCTCTCTCTATGTATCTATGAAGTCAATTTGGTTTAATTGTCATTCAAGGCCAATGTTTCCTTATTGATCTTCTGCCTCAATGATCTATCCAGTGATGTAAATGGAATATTAAAGTCCCCTACTATTATTGTGTTGCCATCAGTTTCTCCCTTTATTTCTGTTAATATTTGCTTTATATATTTAGGTGCTCCTTTGTTGGGTACATAAATATTTATGAATGTTATATCCTCTTCTTGGGTTGATCCTTTTATCATTATATAGTGCCCTTTTTTGTCATTTGTTACAGTCTTTGTTTTAAAGTCTGATTCGTCTGAGCATTAGCTTTCTTTTTGTTCCCATTTGTATGGAATGTGTTTTTCCATTCTTTCACTTTCAGTCTGTGTGTATCTTTGGATCTGAAGTGAGTCTCTTTTAGGCAGCATATAGATGGGTCTTGTTTTTTTAATGCATTCAGCCACCCTATGTCTTTTGATTGGAGCATTTAATCCATTAATATTTAAAGTGATTACTGATAAGTATGTATCTATTGTCATTTTGTTAATTGTTTTCTGGGTGTTTTTGTAGTTTGTGTTCTCTTCTTCTCTTAGTCTCCTCTTGTGGTTTGATAATTTTCTTTAGTGTTACATTTAGGTTCCTGTGTCTTTACTTTTTGTGTATCTCTTGTACATTTTTGGTGTGTGGCTACCATGAGGTTCATATTTATTGACTTACAATTTTCTTTAATGTTATATTTAGGTTCTTGTGTCTTTATTTTTTTTTAATTTTTTGGGGGGGATAATTAAGTTTATTTGTTTATTCATTTTTGGAGGAGGCACTGGGGATTGAACCCAGGACCTTGTGCATGCTAAGCATGTGCTCTACCACGGAGCTATACCCTCCCCCTTGTGTCTTTATTTTTTGTGTATCTCTTGTATGTTTTTGGTGTGTGGCTACCATGAGGTTCATATTTATTGACTTATATACATTACAGTTTATTTTAGGCTAACAGTTGCTTAAGTTTTAACACATTCTAAAAGCAGTAAATATTTCATCCCCTTTGCATGTTTTTTGATGTCATATTTTACACATTCTTATTTTGTGTATCCCTTAACTACTTATTACATTTACAGTTGATTTTACTACTTTTGTCTTTCAACCTTCACACTTGCTTTTCAAGTGGCTCATCCACTGCTTTTACTATGTATTTGCTTTTACCAGTGATATTTTTTTTCTTCTGTATATTTTCATATTTCTAGTTATAGCCTTTTCTTCACCACTTAAAGAAGACTGTTTAACATTTCCTGTAAGTGCAGTTCAGTAGTGGTAAACTGCTTTTCGGTTTTGCTTGTCTGGGAAAATTTTTTATCTCTCCTTCAATTCTGAATGATACCCTTGCTGGGCAGAGTAGTTCTGGTTATACATATATTTTTTTCCTTTTAGCACTTTAAATATATCATGCCACTCCTTCTGGCCTGCAAAGTTTCTGCTGAAAAATCAGCTGATAGCCTTATAGTGGGCGGCGAGGGGAGGAGGGAGCGGCGGTTCACTTGTATGTGACTAGTTGTTTTTCTCTTGCCGCCTTTAAAATTCTGTCTTATCTTTGACTTTTACCATTTAAATTATGATATGTCTTGGTATGGATCTCTTTCGGTTCATCTTGTTTTGGACTCTCTGTGCCTCCTGGACCTGGTTACCTGTTTCCTTCCCTCAGGATAAGGAATTTTTCAGCATTATTTCTTGAAATAAGTTTTCTGCTTCTTTCTCTCTCTCTTCTCTTTCTGGAACTCCTATAATGCAAGTGTTAGTACACTTGATGTTTTCACAGGGATTCCTTAAACAATCCTAATTTTTCAAAAGTCTTCTTCTTTTTGCTGTTCTGGTTGGGTGTTTTCCAGTATTCTGTCTTCTAATCTGCAGAATCCCTTTAGTATATTTTTCACTTCATTTATTGTATTCTTCAGCTGTGATTGGTTCTCTTTTATATTTTCTACTTCTTTGTTGAAGTTCTGTGTTCTTCCATTCTTTTCTTGTGTTCAGTGAGCATTTTAATGACCATTACTTTGAACTTTTTTATCAGGTAAACTATTTATTTCCGTTTCATTAAGTTCTCCCCCCCCCCCCGCCCGGGGTGGTTCTGTCTTGTTCTTTCATTTAAAACATATTTCTCTGTCCTCACTCTCTCTCTTTTTTTTTTTTTTTTTTTTTTTTAACTTTCTGTGTTTGCTTCTAAGAGTTAGGCAAAATAGCCCCCTCTCCCAGTCTTGAAGCCTTGTAGGAGCATTTCCTATGTAGACTGCACGTGCTGGATGGGTTTGGCAGGCTGGTTGGCACTGAAGTTGGTGTGGACCAGTGGTCCCAGGGCACAGTGAGTTGGGGCCACCCTGGCAGAATGGCTGGACCTTGAGTGTGCGATGTGTTATGACTCTTGACATGAACAGGCCCATGAGAAATTGTTTCATTCATAGTTAGTTCTGATCTTACTCAGTCGAAACTTAAGGCAAACCTCATGCAAATGTCTTGAGGCTTTCTGTTCCTTGTAATGCTAGCCCTTAGGGCATGGGGAGAATCCAACAGTGAATTCTGAATAAACAAATCTATAAAGGACTCAGAATAGTGCCTTTTTAAAGTAAAACCAAAGGAAGTTGTTTCAAAGCGAAGCACATTCAGTAGCAAAATTCTAAGCTATGTGTAAGTTACTATGAAAGGAGGCTGTCCTTGGTCCCTTGTGCTCTTTGAGATTTTGCTGCATGTTAAAAACTATGTTCTCTGGTGTAGCTGACAATCAACAGCATTTCTGATGAAGCTGGCTTGGATAGAGCTGGGCTGAGACAAACGGGACGTCCCAGTTGGCATCCTTCATGTCAGCAAGTATTAATTTATTGAACACCTGCACTAACAAGGCAGTAATTTATCCAAGATGCCGATTATTTATTTCTATTAGGAAGTCATAGGAGAGAGCGTTGACCCAAGAGAAAAGGTTCTAGTCGTGAGTTTTTGCAAACTCATTTTATGCACGATCTTGAGCACGTATACCAGGTCTCAGATTTCTTTATCTACAAAATAAGAGGGATTATTTTTGTATTAAAAAAAAGCACACACAGAGACATACATACACACAATGCAGTTAAGGAAAACAGTCTAGAAGGTTAGCCAGCACTATCTTAACTGTTGTTATCTCTAGGTGCTTGGGTTTTCTTCTCTTGGCTTCTTTATTTTTGAATTTTTATAAAATGACTATGTGTACTATTTAAAAAGTTATAATTATTTCTAATGAGTAGAGCAGGCTATGTGACTTTGAGCCTCTTTTTAACTTTGAAGATGTCTGTGATTTTATTCACAGGACTTGGTAAAACATCAACCGTTGGGTATTCTGAGACACAGTCCCTTTTGTCTGCTTTGGCTCCCCATCTTCTGTCCACGTTTCTGCTCATTTGCATTTCTACCTGAGAATGGGCAGCAGAGAGGAGGGGAAATATATTTTAGCATTGCTTGAGATAGGGGTAAAACTTTACCTTGAAAAGCTTTGGTTTTTTGCCCAACTAGTATTATTAATGACTTTTAAGTATATCTTTTTTCCTCGCTTCCTTAGCCGTTAGTTAATTGAATGTGAACTTTACTGTAAAGGTAGAACTGGTTTAAAATAAAAGAAAAAGAACAAGAACAGAAAGCTGCATTGTCCCATTTTCAGGTTGTGTGCGGGTCCACTTTTCATCCAACACAGCCTGCTTTCTTCTCTTCTTTGTTTCAGTCTAGTCCAGCTTGTCTGATACCCTGAGCTCTTCCTACCGGTTACCAGCCTGCCCAGATCTGCTGGAGCAGGGGTTGCGTATCCTGCTACCGGCTTTTATATGGCCCACAAGCTCAGAATCGTTGTTTGCTTTTTAAATAGTTGGAGGGAAAAAATCAAAAGAAGAAGAATAGTTCATGACACATGAAACTTATATGAAATTCGAAGTTCAGTATTTACAAAGCTTTATTGGAACAGAGCCACGCCTCTTTATTTCTGTATTACCTATGGCAGTGCCAAGTTACACTGGCTGGTTGAGAAGTTGCAAGAGAAACCACACGACCCTCAAAGCCTGAAATGTTTACTGTCTGAGTTAGGGGCTGTGGGAACCCCGAGGGGGAGCACTGACTCTGCTTGGAAAAGCAGAAGAGTGGGAGCCATCATTAGATAATGGATAACAAAGCCTTGATTGCATACAGACACGTTCTACCTTGGTGACTTTTAATTAAAACACTAGAATTGTTCCACTAAAGTTGTTGCCTAGAACAAGAGTTTTCATAATTTTATCAAGCATACCTTGACCATTTCAGTTGTACATCGTACAGTGTAATTATTGTTGTGTTACAGGATCAACATTTTACAGAACTATGTAAATAAACAGTGTATAGAATGACTTTAGTTTATCATCAGCAAAATATAAAATTTTCTTTTAAGGGCCACTATTAACTATCCACTTATGGGCAAAGGGGAATATATAGGCTTTTACATGATAACTGCAGTTTTCATTTACTTTTAAGTTTTTATTTTTTAATGCTTCTCAGTACATTTAAAAAGACTTTACTGTACTAAGGATACTCATTTTTTTATAGAAAGGAGATCACTGGACTCCATTCAGGATTTCCTGAACCATAATGATGGAGGCTTGAGTACGGAGGGTGCAGAATTCTATTTTTAATAAACTCCCAAATGACTTCCATGTACAATAAAGTCTGGGAACTACTGCTAAGGATAATACTGACTAAAGATACATTTGAAAAAGTTATTATTAACTTTACTTTTTAAACTCTTTTCTCTTTCCTATCGCCCTCCATCAGCCTTTGAAGTATACAGAGCTTTTTCAAGTTCCTGTAAGACAATGTGAAGGAATCCTTCTGATTTCCCAAAACATGCCCTGTCTCCCTCTTCTCCTTTAAAAAAAAAAAAAAAGAGAGAGCAAATATATATATATGTTCGGAATATATATTTTATATGTTTTGCTGTACTTTTTCATGTATATACATAGACATGTACATGTATATGTATTTATATGACAGTTAACATTTCCCTCATTTGTTCTCTTTCTCATGTTAACAGCCGAAATCCTCTTTGAGCTCCTCCCCAGTTCCATTCCCTTTGCCCTCCAGTGGAAAGTTAACATGAATTTTAGCTGTGTACCCTTTTGAACTATATTTTGAGCCTTAAAATTTTACTTTTTTGTGTCCAAATGTAGACATCTGGTGTTTCTGTGTGTATGTGTTGTGAGTTCTATAAATGGTATACTCTTATTTTTCAACCTGTGTCTTTCAATCAATTTTATCTCTTTGAGGTAAGTACTAGTTCCTCCTCTCAGTGTTATATAAAAATGCCACATACTATTTATCCCTTTCCCATGTGGATGGACACTTAGAATTGTTTCTCAGTTTTTACCATTATGAACAACACTGCAGTGAACATCTCGGCAGACATCCTCGGCACTTGTGAGTTTCGGTATGATGTATACCTAGCACTGAAATTGCAGGCATATACACAGATTCTTCTTCTTTTTTTAGATATTGCCAAATTATTCTCCATCATGATTGAATAGGTTTATGTGCCTGGCATAGTTTTCTAGTGAAGGAGTAGGGGGAATTTATAAAAGCAAAGTATGCAAAGAGCAATCTGTCCTTCTGACTTTGTGTGTGCGTAGCCATCCGGACCACCCAGAGGGGTCTAAGGCCAGGAACACTCACTCCACTGCAGAGTCTCTGTCCTGGGGGAGGGGCCCTAGCTGCTGCTGCCTGGGCTCTGTCTTCTGGGGTCCAGGCCGAGAACACCCCTCCTTCCCCAAGCCTGGCTGCCAGGCATATCATTAAGGCCCTGATTGCCTCGCACCTTTGCTGCCAGCCTCTAAAGGCCAACTGGCCTCTGCGTGCCTGTGTTTTACCAGCACATAACTCCTGTGTTTCCTACCTCCTGAGGATGAACGGGAAGTGGAAGGAAGGAAGCAGGGAGGTTAATGAAGGGAGAAAGAAAAGTCTTAACCAAGACTAGGTTCCTGCATTACCCAGCCCATAACGTTAGGGTCACTCAATAAAAAAAAAAAATGTTTAGTAGCAGATGAAGTAAGCCAGGACACCAAGATGCTGTATCTCGCAGGGCTGGGGCTAGGGTGAGGCAGGGGAGATGCCTGGGGTACACAATTTAAGGAGGCAGTGACCTTTGACAATCCTGAGTGAGCGCCTCTTTAAATGGGTGCTAAAGGTGATTCTATTTTTCTGAGTAAAAATTTATGTGAGAGTGTGTGTGTGTGTGTGTAAGAAAAAGGGACTGGGACATGCACCACATTGCTAGTAACAGTGACTAGAACTTCATGGTGGTGATAACAAGGGATGTTCTGTTTCTCAAAAATGTGGCAAAAATGATGGACAGTTATTACTTTGATTTTCTCCTTTTTTTTTTGTTTTTCAAATAACATGGTAAAAGGAAAAAAATTAAAATATTTTAAAATAAAGTGGTTTTTTTTTAAATAAGTTTCTACTCATAACTTAAATAGATAAATAAATAAGGAAGTGCTAAGGACACATGCCCTGTCAGGCTTGCCTCAGGTCCTCTCCTCCTGAAGCTGTGCACCCTGCCTTTCTCTCCCACCTCACCCTTGTCCTGGCCCTGGCTGGGTTTAAATTCCCATTTGGCCCTTTTTGCATCCAGCATCCAGGCCTGAGTTTCCCTCAGCTGGAGGCTATCATTGGCAGCGCTGGGAAGGAGAGATCGGCTCAGTCTGTCTTTAGTTTGCCATCTCAGACTACATCTGGAATTTTATAGCAGTCAGTGGGAAAATCGGGATTCAGATAAAGAATTTCGGTTTGGAGAGAACTTTTCAGGAATGTGTCTGTCGCAGTTTAGCATGAATAATTGAAAATTGTCCCCTCCCTCTTCTATTTACATCAGAAATTGAAAGTTGGTGCTGGGTACTATTGTGGCAAAATAGGAACGGATGAGTGTGATTTGTTTAGGAACTGGAAAAGCCACATTAGAGACCTCTGCAGCATCGGAGTTCTTCGGGCTCCTTGAGTAGTTGGTCCGTGGCTGGCTGGTGAGACAGTTGGTTGTGGTGGAGGCATTGCAGCAAATCCGTGGTGAGAGAATGCACGAAATTTACATGGCGTTTTCATTTCAAGAAACCAATCCTGCAGTCCTGCGCAGTGTCTCCTCACTGTGCTCTGCAAAATTTGGACTCCAAACGGAATTTCTAGCTGAAGTGGGCAAGAACAGCACTGGCCACGGCAGAGGTCCTGGGATTATCACATTATCTTAGCACAAGTTTAACTTTTCCTTTGGTTCCTCATATCCAGTCCTGCAGAAGCCCTTTCCCGCCGTCAGCTGATGCTCTGTTGGGAGTACTGAGAAGCTTAGGCGCATCTGAGTGCCCAAGTCAACTTGAAAGGGTGGGAGGGCACAAGGTTCTAGATAGTTGGACAAGAAAAACAAGTTAGGTGGAGTGAGCCTGTGAAATTTAAAAAATAAAAAAATTTATCCCAACTCACTGTGTAGTCAGTGCCTTCTCGTTATGAGACTGCCAGAGCAGAACTCCCCGACCCTGTCTCCCCTTCTCCCCCCACCGCATCCCCACATGCCTACGGGCCCCTCTGCCTGCTGCCCTTTGCTTTAGCCTTTGGTCTGAGGGTAGGGCTCTTCCGTCCTTGCACTCAGCCTGGGAGAGGGGCAGACGGGGAGATCACCCAGGAAGCTGGGCTTGCCATTTCAGAGTTAACCGCTCTTTGCAGCTAATTTGATGATCGCGTTTAACTGAGAACACCTGCAGGCTCTGTCAGGCAGCGTGCGGCCAGCCCAGCATTGTGGGCCCACACAGACCCTGCTCGCTGTCAGGCTGAATTAAACGTATGTGTTTTCAAACAGACGAGCCTTGTTCAGGCCTTGCGGCAAGCCCTCGCATCGCTTTGGTGGCTCCTTGGGGTAGAACTAGGATGCACAGAGGACTCATGTCCCTATGGCCTTAACACGGCAGTGTTTGTGTTAATTGACCTGCCGGTGCAGACTGTCTGAGGAAAATAAGCTTATCTGATACGGGCTCTGCAGGGCCTGGGCAGAATCTGGAGAGAAGGGGCGAGATGATACAGAATTCTCCTGATTCCCAAAACCGAGGCTCATATTGCCTCACGTTGTGTTCTCTTTTTAATGACCAAGCCAGCTGTCACCCAGCCTCAGGACGTTTGGATGGGGAAGACCTAATATGAAGCCCCAGGAGTGTCACCTGGCTCTGGATGTTGGGGCACTTTGACCTACTCAAACGTGAGTTCAGATAGCCGTGCCAGGAAGGGAGCGCCTGTGAGGTGCACCTACTCAGTATTATGTCCTGTGAACACAGCAGTGAATTTTTTCAAAATGTGGTATAAAAAGATAGACAAAGTCTATTATAAAGATAATTTCAGGAAGAGTTAAGTGCTCTCAGGGAAGAATATGCACTTAGATTGATAGGCACGGGCCAGGAGCCTAGTTAGATCAGGTGGTCCGAGGAGGTGACATTTAAATCACTACCTGAATGAAGTGGGAGAGCAAAGCCATGTGAAGAACTAGAGGGAGATCCTTCCAGGCAGAAGGAACAAACAGTAAGTGCAAATGCCCTGAGAAAGGAACTTGTGTGGCATGGAAACATATGTGGCTTATTCAAGGAATAATGTAAATGTGTCACAGGCTGAATTTGGACAGCTAAGCAGGTAGGGGTTGGGAAGCCATGGGAAGGCTGAATTCCATCCCAGTTACAATGGGAAGCCACTGGATGGTACTGAGGAAGCAGTGGCACAATCTGTTTTTGTTGTTCTTTTCTCCAGTATTGCTTTGTTGATCTCTCGAGAACAAGCCGAATGGGGGCAAGAGTGGGGTCAGGGAGACGGACTGGAAGGTGATAGGAGTAGTCCAGATGGAAGACCCTGGAGGCCTGACCTGGATGGCCACGGTGGAGGTGGTGAAAAGTGGTCACATTTGGGGTCTACTTTGAAGAGAGGGCCAACGGGATTAACTTCTGGGCTAGATGGGGCACGTGAGAGAGATCAAGGATGATGCCTGGGTTTTCGGCCTTCTCCAGGGGACGAAAGAGAGTGTAGTTTTGTTGCACTGATGTGGTGGGGTTGGGCATTGGGCAGGGATGAACGTACCCAGAGTTCTGTTGACAGCTCTCAGCATGTTATATCAACTGACACTGATGAGATCGCTGAGGATGGGTCTGTGGGGAGAGGAGAGGTCCCAGGACAGGGGCTTGGGCACTGGAGCATTTAGGAGTGGGGAGAGAAGGTGCTGGCACTGAAGACTGGAAGGAACGATTGAAGCAGAAGCTCCTGGACGTGTCCTATTTAGGACTCACACCTTACAGAATGAACCAAAACCACACTCAGGAGGACTGAGCCTGCCTTTTGGGGAACAGATCACTTGGTTTATTTGAGGTCATGACCGCGCGATTGGTTTTCCATTGTTGGATTTGGAAATGGCAGGTCGTTTAAGAATGAAGCCCTGGAGTCGGACAGACCTGAGTTCAAGTTCCATTTACACCACGTGCAGCTGAGGGTCTCCTGCAATTATCTGACATCTGGGCCTCTGTGTCCTCACTTACAAAATGAGGGAACGCTAGCACCTCCCTCAGAGTCGTGCTGTGAAGACGAAGTGAGTTGATGCATGCAAAGTGCATGTCGTGGTTTCTGGCCTGGAGTAAGGGCTTGGAAGTGGCCTCTTTTACCTCATTAACTCTTTCTCAGGGTGTTTTGCTGGGGATGTTTAATACCTGGTGGAATACTGCTTTTTCCGCTTTGCAGTTTTGGGTCTTAATTTGCTATTTATAACTGCTGTTTGGTATCTGTTGCTGGCTCCCAGCTTGTGATAATGCCCCAGCTGCTTCAGCCTTGACGCCTCCCCTGATCCCCAGGATGACAGTGACATCACCCTGGAAAGGTTGAATGAGCTGAGTCTGCTCTCAGGACTGTCACAGGAGCTGTGTTAACTCTTCCCATCCAGGGAGAAAAACTCCTGTCACTATTTGTCCCTGCTCAAAAGTCAAGAGGGATCAGAATTTATGGCTAAGAATTGATGAGCATAAAGAGTTGAACAGTAAAATGACTTTGCATTGGTTAAAGATCTACTATGTGTCAGATCTTTCACTACCTACTTATCTATAGATATTTCAACATCTATTATCATCGCAAAAAAATCCCAAAAAGCAGATACTGGGATTTTTGGTTCACAGGGAATATTGAGATTCAAAGAATCATGCATCTTGCCCAAAACCACACCACTACCACATTTCAAAGTCAGGATTCTACTCATGTTTCCCTTTGCGTCCCAGGACTTTTTTTTTCCTGACTGCATTCTACGTCCACTTAAGCATTAATTAGAGATCTGAAACCAAATGATGGAAATTGGTATACAGCTCACTTGAAACAGACCCTTCATTTTAATGTATTTTCTTTTCTTTTTTAATGTCATAAAACAAGATTATACCTGTTCACATCATAAAAGGCTTAAGTGATTTAGTTTTTCCCATGGTGGCTATTTAAATGATTTTTCTTCTTCTACAGAACTTCACAAATGTTGATGAGTTTTTAAAATGTAGGGAATGGGGTCATGTTGCTTACCTTTATTTGAGTATTCGTAGCTAAGTATTTTATTGCATTCCTTAAGCTAAAAGGTCATCGCTGTTGAGTGTCCGTTTTTCTGGACCACAACAATAAGCGGCAGTTGTGAAGAATCTCAGCAGGGTGTATTCCCCAGTTGAGGGCAGGCCTTAACGTGCCTTGGGGAAATTAGAATCAGAGCTTTGTTCTTTTTCTTTTTTCTCATTCCCCTTCCTCGCAGACTGCATTGTGTCCTAGATGGGGTCTAGTTTACGTTAGTAGTTATCTGAGCCGTGGGCAATAGCCACCTTCCTAAGGAAGCTGGTTTCCCATTCAGAAAAACGTCTGAAATTCTGGCTTCATTTTCATCTCAAGTGAGCACACGAACTACTGGTCTAATGGTCGTTTCTACTGTAGCCTGTTTTACCTTTGTCTCCCTTTCTCCCCTCCTTTCTACTCTGTGTCGTGTAGCGTGGGAGGGAGATAAGTCTTATTTGCCTGAATATCCCAGTGTCTAGTCTGTTGGCCACATGTAGCTGCTCAGTATTTTTTTTCCCTTAACGGAGGCACTGGAGGTTCACCATGCACGCCAAGCACGTGCTCTACCACTGAGCTGTACCCTCACCCTCAGTAAATATTTTTTGCATTGAGAAGATTCTCACCTGCACATTCTCTTCTTAACTTCTTACTTCTTTACTTCTTACCTCAGACTCAGCACACCCTTACCTTGTGCTACGTCTTGGGGTTTCTCTCATAAGAAGTCCTTGAGATAATTTGTTTGCGGAGGACTGATTTTAAGTCATTAAACATAATAAAATGATGGCATGATTTTAGAGTAAATGACGTTCCCCAAGATAAGATCCTTTACCTCTTTCCACGTTCACTATATTGAGGGCATCTCGGCAGGACCCAGCCATCCAGATGCATTCAAAGTATAGTGAAAACTCTAACTGAAGGAGAGTTTAACAGCCTGAACAAGACTTTGCTTTTAATGATCTGACGGTAGGGGATTGATTATTTTCCAAGGAGATTTGGGTTCACAACCATGGTCACGGTATTCCCCGTTGCCTAATCCTGCCTTAAAAAATGAAAAAAGAAGCTTCTTCATCACATGCTCATACAGTAGAAAAAGGACAGAAGTTGAGAATGAGGCAGATTTGGCTGTGTGTGCCTTGCCGTGGGCTCTGGAATCTCAGCTCCCTGCGCCGACTGATCTGCGATGGCTCATAGAAGTGAACTTGGAATGCGTGGAAAAGCTGCTCACTCCTTCTTGCTCCCTTGAGCAGAATGCATAGAGTGCTTATGGGAAATTTGGCAGGAGAGCAGGGGAAGAATTATGGCCTGAATTTCCACAGATTTGGAGGAAGACATGTTTGTAACCAAAAGGGAACCCTGCCCTTTCCACTGCCCTACTTACAGCTGCAGCCTGCACTGTCCAGCGTGGCATACGAACGCATGCTTCATCTGGAAACTGCTTCCCCTCTGGCCTCGCCTCTCTCCACACCAGAGGCCTGACGCTCTGGGGATCAGCGGCTGTTTGCCATGCCCACGGATGCCTGCACCTCTCTACCTTGGCTTACGCCATTCATGCCATCAGATGCTTTCTGCCCAGGTCAAATTTGCCGTCCCCCACTCCCACCCTGTGCACTGTGCATACTGTGGTCACAGCCTCTGAAATACTTGATTCACCTGTTTTTCTTCCTTTCTGTCATAGGACAAGCTCCTTGATGACAGGACAGTGTCTGCCTCATCATTGGTCCCCCTCTGCCCGGCCTGCTGGAGGCGCTTCACAGAGCATCCTCCAGTGGGTAAAGAAAAAGGACAGGAGGGAGGAGGCTCCCAGAGAATGGCACGTGTGAAGTGTAGTTGGAGTCCAGGGAGGGAGAGGCTAAGGTAGAGACTAGCTTAGGAGAAGTAGGCGGGGCGGTAATGGAATTGTGAGATAAGGAATAATGTCTGAGTGGAGTAATTAGTCAAAGCTTCCTAACTGTTCAGGCAGCACTGAAAGCCAGATCCTGTTCCAGTTGTCCCAGACTTTGAGGTTGGTGGTGGCAGATTCAGATTGTTGCGAAGCAGTTTGTTCAGCTAAACCGAGTGTTGATCCCTTTCAGTTGAATTTGAGTGAGTTGCCAAAAGTTAGCTGAGGGTGCCCAGCCCTGCAGTGGCTTGTGGGCACAAGGAAGGAGGCAGACCTCCTCAACCAAAAGAAGGCCCTGAAATTCAAAACCATTAGAAACCAGCTTGGTTGCTGAGATTGTCTCTCTCTTTTTTAATGGCTTCTTGTAATATTTCAATAATTGGGGCTGCACCTGTCAACTTTGTAGGGCTGATAAATTGCTCATCAGTGATTTTTCACAAAGAAACAAAACAAAACTCTTGTTTTCACCCCAGTCTTTGATTATCAGATGTGGGCACTTGGGGTTCCACATGGTGGCTGCTAATGCAGCTTCCAGTGACTGTAAAAGATCAGGAAGTTGATTTTATCTTCGTTGGAAGTGGTTTTTTTTTTTTTTTTTGAAAGTGTTTTTTTCTCTCCAGAGTATGTGGGGAAAGAATTATAAGGCTGGATATAGCCATTCAAAGCACTAGAAAACTCCAGCCCCTGCTGGCATTGCTAAGAGGACACAAACCTGTTGTCTGTCATTTGTGTAGAATTTGACTGTGCAGGAAATGAACCTGGGGCTCCATGTTTACTTTGTGTTCATCATACAGGCAACTTTGGCCAGTACTCCTAAATCCTCAAAGTGATGAGAAAGTAAGAAATTACCTCAAAGAGCCATAAATCCTAACCTTGGGTTCTCTTCACCTTGGTCGTGGCTTTAGGGTTTATTAGCTGGACATTGAGCCAGTCTTCCCTGCGTTAATGAAGATATTTCCTGCTCTTTCTGGCACTTTAGGCTGCTGCTGAGGTGCTTCCAGTGTCAATTCTCTTCTCCAGCCTCAGTCTGCATCGTGACTTTTCCCCGTCCCTGGGGGTCTCCGTGCCACTCGTTTTCATCATTACAGAAGGCGGCTGCCGGATGTAACTGGTTCCTTCCGTGATCAGACATCCATGGAGCCACAGTGTTTGGGATCCTGTTCTTTCTCTTTCAGATACTTACTGATTTCATCTCTTTGGTGCAGGTCCTGTAGTTCAGTTTCTGGAGCTCCGCAGGCTTGCTGGGTTATGTTCCGTTCAGTTTCCCAAGCACTAGAGAGAGCATTCAGGGTCAGTGGCTTCGTGACCCGTGTTTGTTAGCAGGGACTCGGATACACGTGCCGAAAGATTTATGCAGAATCCAGAGTGCGGTCACTCCCTCTTTAGAGTTCAGACCTTCCTGGTAGTGAGCGCCCTCCGAGGCATCAAGAAGTTAGTCGTATGATTTCTTACAGACTTTCACATTAAGGCTTTGGGAAGCTGCCCAGCTGCTCCGTGAGGAACCAGAGCTGTTACCACTTGTGCTGTAAGAACTTGGTTCTTTCTTTGGAATTAAAGGAATTTGCCCTTGAGCAACTATAAAAGGATGAGTATGTAAATGTTGTGTTTGTTTTGAAAATAGGTTAGTGCCAGAAAGGCGTGCTTGATGGAGTTCTGGAGACTCCAGCCTCTGCTAAACCTGCTGTTTACTGAAGCCCAGATTCAGTCTTTCAGCCCATAACATCTCCTGCCCTGTGCTCCCCGCGCTGTCCCCGGTCCAGCCATGGCAGCTTTCTTTGAGTTCTTCAAATACGCCTTCCTCTCTCTGACCGTAGGGCCTCAGTCTGTTACTTCTGCCAGAATTCTCTTCCTTCGTCTAATTAATGCCTGTCTATTCTTTTTTTTTTAATTGAAGTATAGTCGATTTACAATGTTGTGTTAATTTCTGGTGTACAGAATCTGGTATAGCAATTCAGTTATACATAGATATATATATTCCTTTTGTATTTTTTCATTATAGGCCATTACAAAGTATTGAATGTAGGTCCCTGTGCTGTACAGTAGGACCTTGTTGTTTATTCTATATGTATTCATTAGTATATGCAAATCCCAAACTCCCACTTTATCCCTCCACCGACCCCTCCGTACCCTGGTAACCAAGAGTTTGTTTTCTATGCCTGTGAGTCTCTCTCACAAAAAGTAGATTTAGAAAACAATTTAGTCCACATTTTCAATGAGGGTGACCTTTTCACACGCGATGACTCTGAAACCTAGTGGCCTACCTGGCGCTTTTAATGGATCTGTTACCCTTGCATATTTTAAATGTGCGTCAGTCACTTGGAAAATATTGGTTCAAATCTTCCAGTGCACATTTCCTCATACAAGATTGTTTTTAAAATCGTATTTATTAATGTCATCCCGGATCTTATTTTTTAAAAAGTCATGAAGTTTTAAGAAGCTGTCAAGCTCATGGTGACAAGTCCAAGTTTTCTAAAATTAAACTTAACTACTTGGAAGAGTGAATTTTATCATTGCAGCAAATGCTGTCAGTTGTTTTCCTTGAAGTGACAGGCTCACTCAGTTCATTTTTGAGAAAATGTCTGCCAGATACCAAGATCTGAGTAACCATAGTTTGTCAATTGTTCTTTCAAGTTCAAATGGTGTTTCACGGAAAAAAAAAAAAAAAAAGAGGCTAGGTTAGTTGCCACTTACGTAATTGCAGAACTGGTTTCCCTCATGGCAGTTGTGATGTGCGGCAGTGCCTTGTGCCCGTTTCCTATTTCATTCCAGTATAAAAAAGATGTGTGCTAGCAGATCAAGATTTAATGGAATTCATAATTTTTACTGCTTTATCAAGGGTATTTTTTAAGTAAAAGTGGGGATTTGGTTTTAGGTTTTTTTGTTTGTTTGTTTGTTTGTTTGTTTGTTTAACATGTGCTTTTGAGGTGGTGAAGAATCCTTTGCCTGTCGATGCAGCTTGGTGTCACTGCTGAATTGGTACCAAGGCATCAGCAGTTTTGCCTGTCTTTGGTTTTGCATTGCAGAGAACCCCTGAAAAGGTCTTGGAGATCTCTCAGGGGTACGTGGACCACACGTTGAGAACCACTGTCCTAGCTATAATAAAAATCACAAAACAGCCTTCTAATAAATGCGCTCATTCCAGTCACTTCCTAACCAGGAGTATTTCTGACTACAAGGTAAGAATTAGAAGAAATTTCCCGGAGTATATTAAAGCAAATTTACTTGATTCTATAGAGGTGTAGTACCTGAGAATTTGACAAATTGTAACAAAGCAGAACGAACTTGAAAATTCTATGTTGCCTATTAATATCTAGTGTTTTTGACTCAGCTATCTCCAGTGTATCTGCTTTGATGACAGTATCAGTGGGACTTTTTTTTTTATAGATTATCAAAATCGAGATTTTTTTAAAACCAATTTTTGCAGAACTTCAGTTTTTTAAAAATTGTAGCTCAAACTCGGGCTCCTAACCTCTCAGAATTCTATACATTTTTTAGTGTTGAGAAGAGCTGTTCCTTTACAGCTATTTCTTAGTATTTTTTAATTTGAGAATCAGTCTAATTAAATAATTTGAAGTTCAAAGCTTTGAATTCTCATTTTAAGTTCCCTTTAAACTCTTCTTGTTCTAGAAATGTTCTTGGTATATTTGACCGTGAGTATTAACGTTAGGGTTCAAAGCATATAAGCTTCCCTGACCTTTGCACTGGATAGCATACCTGTTGCTTTTTCAGTGTCAGTTTCTTCTGAGCATACAATTTCCAATCTGATTTTGATGATATCATGAGGTGATTGTCATTTAAAAATTTTATTATTTTTTAAAAATAATTACTTTGCTTTTAATGATGAGTTCATAACAAAAGGAAGTTGACGGGAATAATCAGTAGGAGGTTTAGCTGAGTGTATTTGAAACAACAGATTTAATTATCTACCTTCAAACACTAGTGTGATTTTAATCTACATTAGCTGCTCCATCTTGTCTATAGAAGGTAAAGAACAACTCCTTTCAGTAATAACACCAATGGGTAGATGTTATAGGAAAATAATGTTCAGCTAATATTATGTTGTTAATCAATTCATTAATAATTAGTTATAATTATAACTGGTCGATTAATTGATATAATTAACATATTAATTAATTCAGCTAATACTAATATTATGAAGAAAAAGGAACATGAGGATTGGATTTGAATCATGCCTCAGTTCCTTCTTGGCTCGGTGACCTGGAATAGGTTACTCAGTGTCTCAGGGCCTCATTTGTCAAATTGGAATAATAATGCCTCCCTCATGGAAATTGACTTTAAGAAGTTAACACATTGCTTTACACTTGATAGATTCTCAGTAAATAGAGTTAATGTATAATTTTCCAAAAAAAAATTTCACGTAAGACTTTTGTAAAAGTATAGAATGAGCTCATGTCAGAGATTATGAGGCTACCAGTGGAAATATATAGCTATCTCAAAGGAGAATAGAGAGACTTATTTAGATAGTCAGTGAAAGAAAGAACACTGAAAAATAAGATCACTAAGCTAGAGTCAAAACTGGTTAACGTTCTGTAGGGCAGTAAAACCTTAACTTTTGAGATTATCTTGTCTGCTGAATAGAAATTACTTGCATCTCTCCCAGACAAAAACAATTTGCAAACTTATCAATGTTAACTCAAGTTGAAATCTATCTTTCCAGAGAATGAGTCCTCGTTGGTAGTAAGTAGCAAGTCGAACAAGTTACATTTCCCCAGACACTTAATTAATAAGGACCTGCAGACAGTGTAGCTGTCCTAGGCAGGTAGGGGAAGGTTTGGGAGGTAGAGGAATATCAAGTATCAGTGTCAATTAAGCAGGGTTTTAAAATCATGTAAGAATGGAGATAGGACCTGGGGACCACTTGAGGGAGGAAGGAGTCAGAACTGAGACCCCTGCCATAATCAGGGATCTGTGACAGGTTTCACTCTCATTGAAAATGTGGACCAGATTTTTAAAAAATCTGCTTTCCAGCACAGGGATACAATAGGGAACTTATTTTTCCTTCTCAGCCTGAGATCTTTATGGAAATTTGTAGCCACATTCAAATTTATTCTACCCCTACCATTCAGTGATGCTCTGAAGAGTGGCTGAAGAATACGTGCTCAACCAAGGGTACCTAAGATTTCCATAAATAAAGCTCCTCTGCAGATAAATTCAAACTCATAAACACTTAAGGAAACAACCCACTATCAATTAGAGTCAGTGGAATATCAAAATTCATGAACGTCAAATAATAAAACTAACAGAAAAGTCGTACAGAGACCATAAAATAAATGCATTCAAAATAATGAAAAACATAAAGAAAGGGTTAAACCCAAAGGAGAGGTAGAGTTGGAAGAACCAAATAAAACTTACAGAGATAAAAAATAATCATTAAAATTAAAAACTCGAAGTAAGTAACAGATTTAACAAAGCTGATGAGAGACTTAATGAATAGGAATACAGACGTTAGAGTATTGCCAGAATGCAGTCCAGAGAAATAATGAAGTAGTGAATATTTGAAGATACTTGGGAAGACAAAATGAGAACGTGTCTGTAGGCTATGCTAGAAAGAAGACTGCACAGAGTGGGAAGAGGTAATATTTAAAGAAATTGCGGCTGAGAATTTTCTTAAACTGAGAGACATGAAACTTCAGATCCAGGAAATACACCAACTTCCAAACTGAGGCATAAAACTAAATCCACACAAATATACATCTTGGGGAAGCTGCAGAACACTCTAGACAAAGAAAAAAAATCTATAAAAAGAACTGTTGAATAAGAAAGAAGAGCTGGACAGCCATGACCCTCATGGCTTTAGGAAGCAGTGAGGGAACTTCCCATCGCTAGCCTTGCGCTTGGCTCCGTAGGTCCTCGTACAACAGCAGCGAGTTCAGTGACGTAGACTTTCTTCTCCTTGAACTTCTCTGTTGTAAAAGCAGTTTTAGACTGATACCACTAGGTGTGGCATTTTATAGCTGAACATTTTGTTCTACTTATCATCACCTCTATTTTTAGGCTTAATCACCCCCAGTGGTCCGCAGTGGTCTGAATTTGAGTGGGGGTGGTTAGCCTTCTTCCTTCCAGTTTTAGGTATTCTGGGTGTCAAACCAGGGTAGTCGCTGCTTGGCAGTCACCTTAGAAGCTCCCCTGGCTTTTGAGCAGCAAATGAAATCCCTGTGACTTTCCTCAGCTTCTCCTTTGCTTCTCCTTTCTGCGTGTGAATTAATACACCTGTCTCCATTTTCCGGACTCAGATAGAGGGCTTGAAGCTTTCTGTCACTTGCGAAGCATCCCTGGGGGTGACTCACATGCCAGGATGTCTCATTCATGGACCATCACAACAGAGTTATGAGAAGATGAGAATGAGAGCTGGCAGGAGGGGTGCCTTTTTAGAGATAAGAACAATACAGAAATTTGCTCCCATCCTGGTATAACATTCCTCATTGCTTTCCCATTATTTTTCATCTCGCATTTCATGCTGGGTACCAGCAAGTCCCAGGATGTAGAATTGTGGCTTACACACTACCCTTGGTTTCTCCAGGGGGCTAGTCCTTAAAAGTCTCTTTGGCTGGACCTCCAGTCAGTTCTCACTCCTTCCTTTGGCTTCTGTGGACAAAACGGCATTGTTCTCCCAGCCTTTTGGGGGACTCTCTCATCAGTCATCGCCATCACTGACTTTTCTTCCTCCCTTTTCCTCAGCATTTAACCAGACAGGACTTTGGTATGTGTCAGAGCTGATGTTCTTCTGAGAATGTCTTTAATTACTTTCCCCCTTTTTTTTTCTCTCTTCCTAATTCAAACACACACACACACAGTTGTTTCCACCCACCCCTCCGTGTGCAAAGTGGATCATTCATTTTGTTGTTGTTGTTGCTGTCATTGAAATGCCCCCATTTCAATGTCTGCCGTGTGTGCTATCGAGAATTTAACCAGACAAGGCAGACGGAAGCAAGAGGGGACATAGTCACGAGACATAATGGCGTGGAGCGTGCCCTTCCTGAGGGGGTGCGAAGCAGCTGCCATGACAACAGGTTCTAGTTTCTGGGAGGGCGCTGGAGGGTGTGGGACCATAACCAACAGCAGCAGTGGCCTTTCCCCAGCAGGAGCTAGAAGTAGCAGGCTTGCTTCTAGTGCTGAATTGAGGCTGTATGTTATGTATATGTGCCTATATGCCTGGCTAGTTTGGTGGTGCTTCTGCTTCTGAGCTGCACAGCGCCCTGCGAGACAGCAGAAGCAAGAGTCAAGGGCACGGGCCTTTCAGCCCCTCTCTGTCCATAACGGAGACCCCATCCAGGAGGTGCCTGGGTGGGTGGACTGCTCTGCGCTCGATGCAGGCACGGTCCTTTCCAGCCCCTGCAAGCCGTCATCCGCCCTCTCCTCCCCTCTCCCTGCCTCCCAGGCCTGGGGCTCCCTCCTGGTAAACTCCAGCCAGCTTGATCAGGAATCACCAGAGTGTGCATCTTTCCTGTCAGGTCTTCCTAGAAATGCCACCTCACTTGTATTCAGAGGCTCACCGTCACCAAAGACCTCTTTGTTGGCCTCCAAGCATGCAGAAACTGTGTGCGCTTTTTTTTTAATTATTCTTTCCTAGAGTAAGTTCTTATCATAGGGAATTTTTTTCCTCTGCTAACTCAGAATGCTGATCCTGTGAAAGCTTACAAAACAGTGCTTAGTTCTGCTAATTGCTGACTTCCTGCTCGACCTTAAGTTGGAAGATCAGGAAACATCAGATTCAGTAGTCACAGCAAATTCCAAAAGGGGAAATAAAACTAAGTCCACACAAATACACATCCTAGAGAAACTGCAGAATGCTGGACAGAGAGAAGAATCTCTGAGGAAGAACTGTTGAATAACCACTAAGAGCCCAGCAGCCGTGGCCTGCAATTAAAAGTTGGTCTTTAAGACCCCCTGGCCTGCTTACACTCTGCACCTCTTGCATTGTCCACCCAGGCCCCAGGGGGACAGACTTTTCCAGTGCACAGCTCCCAGAACACCAGAGCAGGAAGCCCCACTTCTTGGCGGAGTCCGCTTCACTGAGGGCATTCCCTGCGTGTGCTCAGCAATCCTGCGCCTCTGAGGCTTCTGTTTAAATTTGTTCTCTGCCACCTCCTCCTCCTCCTCCTCATCCCACTTGGCACAGCGCCGGATGGTTTTTGAATCCTTTTTACTTCTCTTTCTTGCTTTGTCTTTACAACCTCCTGCAAAGTAGACCGGGGAGGAATGGTGAGCCTTTCTTGGCCTCCTTGGCAGCCACAGACATTCATGTGCCCTCGTACTCATTGCGATGGGTGGGATATATTGAAATCAGTGGGGCTGATCTTCTGATGCTCGGGTCCCTTCAAGTCCCTTGGCCACCAGCCTGGAAAATGGCCAGCGAATATTTGTTAAGCACGTGTCCTGCCAGGTACTGAGTATACACTGATGACCAAGCCTGGTGTGGTCTTTACCTTCGTGGAGTTTATGAACCACGTGAGGGGGAGACCTTTTCCCACCAAATGCAGACGCACGGAAATTCACGCTTGCCCAGCTTCAGAGAGAGGGATTTGCTTTCTCAGTTTTTTTTCTTGGCCATAAAGTTTCATGAAAGATAGGGAAATTATAAAGGTAAGGATATTTTAATAGATGTAGAACTGTGTTTATTTTAAAAAATATAGAAATAAGACATACCTTGCCTGGTGTGTCTTACTGTTTACCTGATACCTTTGGTCTGCTTTGTTGGAGACTAATTTCTAAATATGAACCCTTATTAAAGTCACTGGATAAGTAAATAAACATTTGGAAAAGATTTAATATAACTAATCAAAGAAATGCAACTTAAAATGGGGTAGGCACAATATTATTTACCGCCTATTAAATATTTCAAAATAATAATGCCTTAGGGCTTGGAGAAGCAGGCATGCTAAAACATTCTAGGTGGGTGTGTAAATTGGTACAGGTCTCCTAGGTGACTAGTTTGATGTTATGTGTTGAAAGTATTTTTACCCTTTCATCCAGAAATTCGATTCCTTTGAATTTATTCTAGAGAAAGAAAGAAGTGCCAATATTGAAAACAATTGGACTGTCCAGTAAAAGGGGATTTCTTAGGTAAATTATGCCAGTATCTGTACAGTAGAATACTATGCAACCTCGGCTATGTTGAACGAGACAATGGATGATACATGGAAAATTCATAGTAAAGCAGTAAAAACAGGTTAGAAAACTACGTGCATACAGTATGCGTCCAGGTTTTTTAAGATACTGTGTGTGTTTGTGTGTGTGTCCATGTATGTGTGTGTATAGGATATGATGTGTAAACCTTTTTAAAAAAATGGTTAAAATTTAGTAATTTCTCACTGGTAGAATTATGGGTGATTTTTATTTTCTTTTTCAGTTATTTCACAATGGATGCTTTTCACTTACAGAACAAAAAGAGAGGGAGAAGGACGTTTGTCTTAGACTTTTTTCCCCTGATGGTAACACCAAGAGAAAGAATAAAGGGCAGCTTTTTAAAAATTACCTTAAAGACCAAACTGACATCTAATGACATTTATTGATTCTGTCTGAAGGCAGATAGAAGCATCTCAGTTCATAAATAACACACTGTGTGTCTGTGCTGGGGGCAGGAGAGTCATACATGGGGGTGTATATGTTTAAGGGATTGTACACCCAGGTGTATGTGTGTGTGTCGGGGGGTGGGCCAGGTGTCATAGCTTCGCAAGACCATGAGAGTCACATAGATCTGCATGCCCAGAGATGCTGCGTGTGCTGGGCTGCGCACTGTGGTTCACATCCCAGACTCATGGCCGTGTGCTCTCATTTGATGCATGGAGTACAACTGCAGCCGTCCTGTCTTCAATGGGTCAGGAGTCTGAAGAACTCTCAGCTGCACTGAGGCTTTCGCAGACCATCAAACCTAGAATTGATGTGCTCATTATTCCTGGAAGCCACTTGCTATTTGCTTTTTTTTAAGCACCAGTTTTTATCCTTGAATACCAATTCGTAGAGAAGACATGTTTTGTTGAGTGTGAATACAGGTGATTTTGGAGGGACATTTTCCTAGTGAACTCACTCTGAATCCCAACCTTCCAGAGAGTAGCTGGACTCCCTGAACCTTGCTCCTTTCTCCCCTTGAGTTTTCCAAACAGACAGTCTTTCCACAGGGTTCCTCTTTTGTTTGTTTCCCCTTGTTTAATATTTACTTAGCTTTTTATGTAGCCCAACCACATGCTGGCAGCTGTCACCAGGATTGCGATGTGGGTCTCTCTTTGTATGTAAATTCTGGGAGGTGGCCTTTCCTTCGCAAGACTGAGCCGTAGATCTACTAGTGACATGCTTTCAAGAGGAGCTGCTTCCGAACTGGACTCTGGGGCCACAGAGATGGACAGGGTGGGGTGAGCAGCCAGAAGCCACGGGGTGTTCTCATCATTGTGTGGGAAACCATAGGGGTGGCAAGGATCACGGTGCTTCCTATTGTACTCAACAGCTGTTGACACAGGCTTCAGAATTCCTGTGGAAAAGGAAGTGGACTCCTGTGGAATATAACCTTTAAAGAGGTCTCAGGCAGGCTCTGATGCTTGTGGCTGAAGGTAGGCCCTCTTCATAGCCTGTGCATTCACACGTGTGCTCTGTACTCTCCTCGTCACCTGTAGACTTCTAGACAGCACTCTGATGAACAGGCTCAGCTCCTACGTCTCCCCCTTCGAAAGGCCCTCCTGCCTGGTTTCTATCACGTGCTCCTGTTTTATTTCTTCTTGCCACTGTCACAGTCAGACATTCTTACTGGTGAATTTGTATGTCTATCTTCCTAATTGGAACATAATGCCAGTACGCTGAAAGCAGAGATCTTGCCTAGGTGGGTCCCTGCTGCAGCCCTTTGCCTGGAAGGGGGCGTGGGATCTCGTGGGTGTTCAGTCACAGTCAGGTGTGAGCAGACCTGCAGGAGCATGCAGGGGGCCAGGGCGGCGGGAGCCGAGAGCGAGGGCGTGACAGGAGGATGGAGAGATCGGGGAGTTTGGAGTTGCTTGAGAAGAACTGATGTTCGTTAAGTCGTTTCATCTGTGTCGGTTTACACATACCCTTGATGGCTCTTCTCCTGGGACTTGTGGGCCACTGTGTCCTTGAAGTCTTTCTTCAGCCTGCCCTGCAGCTCTCTTCCCAGTCTCCACTGCCATCAGCCTGGCATTCTTTCTTCACCTGCCTTTCCCGATGAGCCCAGCAAAGCATGGTGACAGCTGCTAAGGTGCCAGGCTGTGATGCCCGCACAGTTGAGAGCATTCCAGAAGCTTGTCATCAAACACATTGACTTCCCCATTGGGAAGTACTGGGTTTGGGCTTTGCGAACGACACTCGCCAGGAGCCCGGATGACAGGGGAATAGGGCCCAGGTCTCAGCTCCACTGCTGGAATCATTTGTCTGTTTCCAGACACTATCTGCTCCTCTCTGCCTAATGGTATGTTGGTTTTTGCACATTGGATCTCTCATTCCTGTTTGTCGACACTGCACTTTGTTTTATAGTTTGTTCCCAAAGCAGCAGAATTCAATGAGTTTCCAGTTTTGTGCTGCCTCAGAGGAGGATAAATCAAGTTTTGCCTGGCACGCGTTGAAGTAAGAACTCTGTTGGCATAATTCCCTGATGAATCTATTTTTGTGATGAAGGCAATAAATGTAACAGAAGGGTTTATGTCTCCACTCTTTTTCTAACATGTACTGCTGTATATAAACACAGTTATTTTATAGGTATAAATAAATAAGACGAGCTGCTATTTCTTAGGCTTGGACTTTGAAATTTGAGGAGATAACAGTTTAGGTGCAGCAAGGAGCAAGGAGATGTTGGCACAGAACTTGAGAAGTGGAGAGACATAATAAAGTACAGTCCGCTCAGGTTTGGTTTTTTTTTTTTTAACTATTTTTATGGGCTGTAAAACGTATGTTGTCTTTTCTAAAGAATTTTATTCTTTAGCATCAGACATATAAACCTATATAAAATGTTGATGTTCCGCTCAAATAGTTCTTTGTGGGTGTTAGAAAAATTTTTTAATTGAAGTATATTCGGTTATAATGTGTCATTTTCTGGTGTACAGCATAATGTTTCAGTCATACATATACATACATGTATTCCTTTTCATATTCTTTTTCCTTATAGGTTACTACAAGATATTGAATATAGTTCCCTGTGCTATACAAAAGAAATTCAGGTTTTATCTATTTTATATATAGTAGTTAATATTTGCAAATCTCAAACTCCCAATTTATCCCTTCCCATCCCCTTTCCCCCCATAACTATAAGTTTGTTTACTATGTCTGTGAGTCTATTTCTGTTTTGTAGATAAATTCATTAGTGTCTTCTTTTTCTCTTTTCTTTCTTTTTTTCTTTTTTTTTTTTTTTTTTAGATTCCACATGTGAGTAATATCATATGGTATTTTTCTTTCTCTTTCTGGCTTACTTCACTTAGAATGATGATCTCCAGATCCATCCATGTTGCTGCAAATGGCATTTTGTTCTTTTTAATTGCCGAGTAATATTCCATTGTATAAACATATCACATCTTTCCTCTTTCACTGTTAGTACTAATTGATCTCCAGAACTTTTCTGAGGGGTGTCAGCTCTTATGTTCCAATTAGGAAGATAGATATACAAATCCATCAATAAGAATATCTGACTGTGAAAGTGACAAGAAGAAATAAAACAAGATAAAAACCAGGCAGGAGGACCAAGCCAGGTCGGCTGGGGAAGAGCCATGAACTTTTCAGGAAATAATTCTTTTCTCTGTTAATCGCCTGTAATTCTGAAGTTCATTGTTAGCACATGTAGGTTTATACTTTCTAGTCATTTTCGTACATTGGCCCTTGTAATAAAGCCAGTTTTTCAACCTAAGCCTCTCAGTTTGTCTCAGACTCGTGGCAAGGTGTGTAATTTTCTGTCTGTTCCCTTTTTGAGGTGAAGGTCCTCTCCTTTTCAAAAATAAGCCAGTCAGATGAATTATTTCCCTTATTTAAAAACTCTCCAGGAAGGGAGATAGATTACGCAGGGCATATGCCTGTCCCTACTCCCTCGTGCGCATGCTTCTCTCTTTCTCTCTCTCAGTCTGTCAGTCTCTCTCTCTGTAATATTCCTCATCGTCTCATCTTGGATTTGGAAACTTGATTCTACCTCCAGAAAGTATTATGGTCATTGCATAGAACCAGAGATGAGGCTGGCATTTCATGGAATGTGAGGAACCCTGCCTGCTCGGTCTTGAAGCCCCTATGCTTGTTGGAGCTAAGCCACACGGTGAGGGGCCAGTCCCTTACCCTTTGATGTAGCTCCTTTTGCCCCTGACCTTTCATCTGTAAAATGGGACTAGTAACACGGATCCCTTTATTTTAATTAATTAAAGATTGTTAAGATGGTTCAATTCAATGGGCTCTATAAATATTTGCATGGCATGTTTAATATTGGTGCTGTCTGGGGGGAAACTGTTAGCTAGGTAGCAGGTAACTAGCACCTAGAGGCTGTTACTGTCTCGACCTCCAGTTCATTTTGTTCTTTCACTGACTTCCCAGTGGAGAAGAGTCCATGAAAGACTTCGCACACTAACGAAGGGGAAAGTGTGGGACAACTTCAGAGACTTACCACATTAACACAGACACAGGTGCAAAGGCACAGTGCTGGACACATTTCAGCTGCTCAAATAAATGTGAAAAGTGCTGTATTCCAGTTTTTACGTGCCTTTAAGTCTCTCACTGGGTTTTATGCTCGTTTGTGAAGTTCTTACATCTTCTATATGGATGGAACCTGGGCGTGTAAGTCTTAGCAGTTGCTACCTTTCTGAGTCTACAGAGAGGGGTAAGCCAATATTATGTTATCCCTCTGATCAGAATTTTCTCATGGCTTTTCATCTCCTCTCCAGTCCTATGGGATTTGCCACCCCCAAGTCCGTTACCTGACTTCTGATGCTTCCTGCCTTGCTCGCTCGGCAGCAGATTCGCTGGCTTTCACTGGCATTGCCAACATGCCCCATGTGTTCTTCCCTGAAGTGTCTGCGTCTGCCCTTTTTTCCCCTGAAGCTCTCGCCCCAGAGACCCACATGGCTTGCTTCCTTCTCTCCTTCAGGTCGTTAGCACCTGCCTCCCTCTCAGTGACACCTTCCCTCACCACTGTGCCTAAAGTTGCAAACAGTCCCCCAGTTCTCCCTTTCCCCCACAAATTTTGTTTGCTTTATTGCCTGTACGACCACACAAAAATGTAACCTTTTAAAGCAGGGGATTTGGGGAGAAGGGTGTCTGTTTTGTTCATAGCTGCATCCCTAGCACTGAAAGCAGTCCCTGGCACATAATAGGCACTCAGAAATATTTGACAGTTAAAAATAAATGATACAGTGTTGGCCTCTTTGCCGCGTCACGATGCACTGCTGTCCTTGGGTAGAAAGTCCTAAGGCAGCTTCTCCATGGCCTGCCTTTTTTGGACAGTGCTTGCCTCAAGGTGAAAGGCGGAGCCATGGGAGGAAGCACCGCCGCCATCAGGAACTGATGCATTCGCTGCCTCAGTGACATCACGTTGGCACGCACACGTGCAAGTCTTAGACCCCCTCTATTTACGCTCCGTCCAGCATCTCTCTCTAGATCGGAGAACGTAAGCCCCCAAAAGAAATCAATCAATGGTAATGAATGTGAAAGGACTTTAAAAACTGTAAAATGCTTTGCAAATGCTAATTACACTGGACTGTAGGATGGGTTGTTATATAATTTGAAATAGTTAAGTAATTTTCCAGGAAGAAGGGTTCCCTGGGCCAGCTTCCCTGCAGGTCTTTTAATATGTGAGTGTTGTGCTTCCCCATCTGGGCCTGGGGACTGGGTCCAAAAATACAGCTCGAGTCCAGAGCCCGAACCAGCCAGACCAGGGCCGGGTGGCTCATCTGTTAATCCCTAGACTGGAGGGCTACGCCTTCTGTGAGCATACCGGGTAGCTGAGACCATATAGGGCAAAGAGAATGCAAGTTGGCCTGTTTTTAGTCTCTAAACAACTGTGACTAATTTAGAAAAACTAGGCAGCTTAGCAGCAAAAGAGTAATTCTTGTTAATGAAACCTGGCCTGTTCCGGAGGGGGCCCTAACTCCCATGACCCAGATTGCTTTTCTCCCAGTAGAAAAGCTTAGGGATTTTATCCTGTTGGTGGGCAGAGATGAACCTAATAGCCTTGTTTGCTTTCAAAACATCCTTTTAAAAATAATCTGGTTCTCCTTTTACCACTGTTCTCTTTTTGTGTAGAACAGAAGAGAGGCAAGCGAGAGAGAGGCAGGCGAGCTACTCCCTGTGTTACGTCTCACGCATGTCCACACACGCACAGTGCGTTGTACCAGAGCGTTTAACAGCCCTGCCTCTGCAGTCAGACTGCAGACTGCCTGGCATCAAATTCCAGCCCTACTGCTCATTCAGTATGTGACCCTGGACAAATGTTGGCGTTTTCTGAGCCTTAGCTTCTTCGTGTGGGACAGTGATGGATCTCACCTCATAGAGTTATTGTAAAGACCAAACAAGGTAATTAATGGAGTGCTTACTGCCTGCCTCACAGTGAGAGCTTGGTTGCTGCTATTATTAATGACAGTCTTAATAATCTAAAGCAGGCAGGAGGTAAAGGGATTTCAGAAAGGGGTAAGAAAAGGAAATACAAGGTACAGGAGACACTGTCGTAGGAGATGTAAGTGTATTGGAAACATGTTGGTACAATATTGTGAGCTTATGCTGTATTTTATAATGCATATTACATCACTCATGTAGGAATGATATTACACCCTGTGAGTACTGTGTGGCCTTCGTACCTCCCCGATTAGCAGTGTGCCCGGGAGACCTGCCCGGTTTGCTGTGTGCTGTCAGTGTCCGGCCACTCCCCTGTCTGCTGACTCCACTTGACAAAGGTGCTAAGACACCAGCAGATGACGTGAAAGTTTAAGCCAGCCATTTAGTGCAGCCGAGCCTTAATAACCCAGAGGAAGCTGGCCTCCCCAGGAAGGCATGCACGTGTTCTTTTTCCTTCCCCAACACCTGATATGGGCAAAGTCTGTGCTAGGCCCTGGGGATGGGGGGCAGGGAGGGAGGATAACGCCTTCCCGGGTGTCTTGGAGGGTCTCAGAGGCGAGGGAAATGGACAGCGACAATCTTATGAATGATGACATAATTCACTAAGTGCTAAGCAGGAGAATTGAGGAACTGGAGTTGTAACGAGGTACCTGACCTGGCAGGGGGTGTCCAGAAAGACCTCTTCGGGAAGTGAGAGGGATAAATTAGGAGAGAGCTGAATGAAGAGGGGCCACAGAGCTTCCCCAGCAGAGGGGATCAGCATTGGGAATGAAGGCACCGAGGCCTGAAGACTTTTAGCCCAGAAATCTGCGAGCTGGGGGACCACAGTGGAAAAGGGTCTGGAGAGCTCAGCTGGATCATATGGGATCTTAAAGGCCATGCCAGCAGTTTTCAGCTTGATTTAAAATAGTCAGAAGCCTTTGATGGGTTTTAAGCAGGTAGTGGTGTTGGATTGGAGGAGACCAGAGGGCAAATAGAGCTGGTCACACACTCAGAGTTTAGAATAGCCTCCACTTCAGACAGCAAGCTGTATGCACAGAGGTACCTTGGCTTTGCTGCCTTCACGCAAATCCTTTTTCCTTTTCTCTGAAGAATTTTCAGCACCAAGGAGGCTTCTGTTAAGTGTGTGTTAAAGTTGATGTATACAATACTGGGGAGTACTTAACTCTTAGCAGTGATGTTTACCTGTCTGAAATACAGTTTTATACATTTCGCCAGAAGCAGGGAAGACATCAGTAGTGACTCCCCGAGCTCTGAGACCCTTGGGTGGAAGCCGTGCCAGCCTGGGGGTGCCGCACGTCCAACCGTAATTATCTGTGAGGGGCTCTGGAAACCACCCATTTGGCCCCGCCTCCTTTCTTCCTTTCAATTCATTCTTCTCTCTTGACCTTCTAGTGTTCACTCTTTCGTTATTAGAAAGCACCTCTCTGACTCTGCCAGCCAACTACAAACGGAATGCCATCACATTTGAGGAATGTTGCATCATTTTCATGTTTCTGTCAAGAGTGAAGCCATTTTCCCTGCGGGAAGGGAGTAGAAAAGGTCTTTAGTCCAATATCACTCTCGTAGGCATACCTGCTTTTTCTTCCTCTGTCTTGCTTTTTTTTTTTTTTTTTTTTTCTTCTTCCAGTTTAGTAATTTGGGTGGTGAATGAGGGAGCAGCTTTTTTTTTTTTTCTCTCTATTATAACCACTAACTTTTTTCCCCACATGCTCAAGCATGGAACCACTCCCACGCCATCTAGTCAGTTTTGCTTGGGTTTTCAGAGGGAAGAGGATGCCTCTTTTAGTCTCACTGAACTAACCCTTAGTCGTGTGGGAGCAGCAGAGTGCGAGGTGAAGATTATGGGATCTGCAGCCACACTGAGTTCCCGTCTTGGCTCTGGCCTTCGTTAGCTGTGTGACCTCAGGCAAGTTAACTAACTTCTCAGTGCTTCAGTTTCCTCATCTGTAAAATCGTAGTGATAGTCTCACCTGTGTGTCTCAAGGCGTTCCCTTGATGGTTACACTGTGTAAAAATATCCATCATAAGCACTCCCTGAATTATTCAAAGCTTCAAATCTGGCTTCTCACTGGATAGCCATTCCCAGAAAGATGTTAAATATGGTCGGTGAGAGCATGACCCCAGTCAGTACATGGAAAAACTTATTTTAAACCCTCATTCTGGTGCCAGCCATTGGGACAGCCCAGAAAAGCTGTATTTATGGCTCGGATGGGTTTCCTTGGCAGGGGCCAGCTTAGCACCATCCAGCCTGGTCCCATCTCACCAAGTTCAGGTGGTATCCAGGCAACACACACAGACAGCCTGACTTAGTAGAAAACACGCAGCCAGGGGTGGCGGAGATTCCCCCCACCACTCCCCACTAGACACTAAGGATGAACTTGAAGTTGTTGGAAGGAACCACATTGACAGCCCCGGAAACCAAACTTGCCCTGGTAGCCACAAAAAACGTAGAGTTCTAGCAGCTTCGTTTCCAGCGAATCTTTCCTGGCCCCAGGGCTTGGAGCTTCTTTACCTCCGAGAGGGTAGTAGGGAGAGAGGTGATACTTACTGCAGCTGAGGTGCGGGCCCACTCAGCCACTTTCAGAATCGGTAACCGGGGCCTAGCAGGGACCTGCCTGTGTGCTGCAGAGAACGCAATGCAAGGTCGTGATGCGGCCCCTGGGCCTGAGACCCCCATGAGAAGGGGAGCAGTCGGTGTAGACGTGTCCCACGGGACTGACCGCAACCATAATCACTCAAAGGAGAGCGCTCTGTGTGGCCTTCCATCAGGGGAGTGTCTGGAGCCGGGCTCTGCAGGGAGATGGGCTTTGGATGGTTAGGGGAGGACTTGACAGGCGGGCCGGGGGCAAGCTGGTGCCCTTGAAGGCGGAGTGAGTGTGGTGGGTTTGCTGTAGCTGCCTGTCAGCCTGTCATGCTGGAGGGGCTTATAGGGAAGTGATGGAAAAGAAGTAATAACATATTTTGAGTTTTCCTATAGATTTGAAGTATTTTATAATTTTTATTATTTTTTATTGAAGTATAGTTGATTTACAATGTGTTAGTTTCTGATATACAACATGGTGATTTACTCATACATGTATATATATTCTTTTTCATTGTAGGTGATTACAAAATAATGAATATAGTTCCCTGTGCTATGGGGACCTCGTTGTTTATCTCTTTTGTATATAGCAGTTTGTATCTGCTCATCCCAAACTCCTATTTTTTTCCTTCCCTCCTTTCCCCTTTGTTTCTATACTGTCTCCCTTAGCCTTTTCCCCCATGTTTGTAAATTGGAGCTAATATTTGTACCCCATACCCCTAGAATAGTGCTTTTAAAATTGTTAAGTCATGGCACATTAGTGGATTTTGAAACTGATTTAGTAGATGTAAAAAATGGATCGAATAGAACCACAAAGACCAGAATTTATCACGCTGTTTCTGACATGCATGTACGTATGTGTGTGTGCCTCTCTGTGTGTGTATATATGTATGTAGGTCCTTGTGAAATGTTACATGGGAAAATTCATTTCCTACCATGGGTCATTGTCAGAAAGCTTGAGAGCTACTGTTCTAGACTTACTGTATGAAGATCACATAAACATAAAAAAGGGTTGCGGAGCTCCTTGTAAACCCGAAAACACATTACCAGTTACCGTTATTACTGAACACTGGAAGCTGAAGCAGACAAATAAAGGGTGGCCGCTAAGTGTTGCCCTGCTGCTTCTCCGCCCATCCCGTCCATCTCAGATAGTGCTAATCGGTCAGCACGCTGTGTCCGGGGCGGGGGGCCTCGACATAGCACTGCAGGGCTCAGGTGACAGCTCTTTGTAACCCAGCCACAGGCTTAGGTATTGCTTAAGTCCGTCAGGACCAGTCTGTGGTTGTAAAGTCCTACTCGGCGCTTCCAGAGCTCTGCCTCTCGTATAAGCACCAGGAGAACAGATATGATGCCTCGGACAGCATGGACATCTCTGCATTACAGGCCCCCACAGGGTTGTCTCCTGTCTTCTCCCTTCATGGGGCTCCCCCACCACCATCCTCATCTGGAAGGGATTTACCTCCTTCTGCCTCCCGAAGGCCATCAGAGCAATCCAGGGTCCCCATCCGTTTTCCCATGAAACAAAGGGGACAAGAGACTATTTTCCTTGGAATGTGCACTTTCCTCATTAATTGCATTTCCCGATGCCGGGAGCATGGGGCGCAAATCCCCCGCCAGCTGCCCGGAAGGCGAGGCATCTCCCTCAGGAGATACCCTGCTTCTCAGCTGAGGTGGCAGACTCTTGACAGTCACAAAAGGAAGCAGGCCTTCACCAGGTTAAAGTCGCACGTGCCTCTGTGTCTCTGCAACCTGTGGAACTGACCGCTCTCTCAGGAGGCTCCACAGAAGAGTCCCCGTGGACCTGGGAGAGGCAGGTCAGAACCTCCCTCAGCGGGATGTGCAGTCGTGCACAAGAGACCTTTGTGTGTGGATTTTAAGTCAAGACTCAACATGCCATTCTGGGCTGTGAGAGGAAGAGCTCACGCAGCTCAATTACCAAGCCAGAAAGCAGGCTCCCCGTGTTTTATAGACCTCACTAATGAATGAGTCCCGTGGCCTCGGCTGGACCAGGCTCCCCCGTGCCCTGCCAGCCCGCCTCCCACACCTCGGTATATTCATCAGCTATAATGGATGGCTGGTGCCAGCAGAGGCTGAGGTCTGTGCCTTTCTCTCTGGGATACAGAGCGATCTCCAGCCATTAATAATTCATCGTAGAGTAATGAACATAGCCATACCAAGTTGTGAGCAGTAATAACCGAGTGATAGATCAATTTGTTACTTCAGTGTGCTGAAAGATAATGGTGGTTAGTCATGAAAGGTGCAGCGTGCTTTCCCCCAAAAGTTTCCTAAGACTTAGATCAATGTGTTTTTGTAAGTTCTAAAATAAAATGGGTCATTAAAAAGGAAATGAATTATGGTGGGTAGCCTCAAGCTGATTTATATTCAGAGATGCTTATCCACAGTTAACCAGACTTTTTTTCCAAATGCCTTTGGTCATTGGGGCCTGTAAATCAGAGTAATTATTACTCATCAATTAAATCTAAGAAATGGAACACAGCTCCAGCCTTCGAAGAGGGAGGCTGGGATTGTTGAGATACGTTCCCCCAAAATCATCAATAATAATTTGAAATTTTACGAGTAAGTAGCTGGAGTGAGAATAATTGTTTTATTTCTGCTCAGAAACCCCCGTGATCTTTTCACACCTCATTGAACTTTAGTTGTGTTTCTCCTGGGCCAGGCCCTGTGCTGAGCACTGGTGTTACCGGCTAAAATGAGCACGATCTCTGTCCTAAGGCAGCAGTCAAGATGTTAGTAACACAAAATAAATCCAGGGGCAGGCCAACCCTCTGACTTCGCTGAGGAGTGGAGGATTGGGGTCAGACTAGACAGAAGACTTCAGACAGGAAGGGAGCTATTTGAGGTGTGCCTTGCAGATCAACAGTTTTCCAAGCAAAGAAAGAAGAGAAAGAGAATGTTCTGGGGAGAGGAATGACAACGGCAGATGGATATGAAAGCGGAAAGAGGATGGGGAGTGAATTATTCTCATCATCACTACATTTCCTATGTGGTATCATATTTACTCTGTACAACAACCTCATGAAGTAGAAGTATAATTTACCCCTTATTTTTTTTTTTAAAGATGAGGAATCCAAAGCTTAAACATTGAGTCCTTTGCCCAGGGACCCAGAGCTGGGAGGTGGCAGAGGGCTTAGAATTGAGTTGGAAAAAGGAATGATCTTTCATCAGCGTTTGGACTTGGTATTAAAAATAATGGGTTGTTGTTTTTGATGCAATAGAAATGTTTATACTAGTTATAAAATTCTGGTTTTTGAAGTGAAAAAAAGAAAAGTGAATGAAGGGCTGCAAATGGCAAAATAGCCTTCTTATGGGTGAGTTGTACTCCATTACATATATATTCTGCATCTTCTTTATCCATTCATCTATTGATGTGCACTTAGTATGCTTCCGTATCTTGGCAATTGTAAAGAATGTTGCTGTTAATAGTGGGGTGTATGTGTCTTTTTAAATTAATTCTTATTTTGTGGTTGGCTTTATTCTTTTGAAAACTATGTAAGTTTAAAAAGCTAAAACTCTAAGCATTCTTAGAAACAATGAATAGTATATATATGTAAGTTTTAAGAACATATGCAGTGTATTATATATATATATTTACATGCAATATATTGTACATGTGCAGTCAGATTGTAACGATTCTATGTAATAAAAATGAAAAATGAAAAACAAACAAACAACAAAAAAAACAATGGGGACCAGTAGCGGTTTATCATCACCGTTATCAGAACAATCCAGCAGTGGAAGCATCTCTGAACCCTGAACGTACACTGTCTCTGCATTCTCAGCCAGCAACCCAGTGAGGTGCAAGACCCTTGGAGTTTTCCACAGCTTGAGCAGAGCTGAGATTTAGACAGTTACTGGTGGTGGCGGGCAGGATGCAGCCGAACCCAGGGATTCTAGTCAGGGAGCCTCGTTAAGAGGCTGTTGCTTTAGGTGGATGTAGTGTTGAGAAGCGTGATGGTGAAAAGCAGTCATCATCCATACCCTGTATTTTTATATTGGTCTACAATTTGAAAGTCCTTTCATGCATAAATAGCTTGTTGATTCGTTCGCACAAGGGACTTTTGTGACAAGGGGGGTAAGTAAGCCTACTGACTTGGCTCATTTGGGAGGGGAAATATAAGAGCATGGAATCCGCTTTCCGCGCAAAGGAGCTGATGTTGAAAGTAGCGATGTGACAAGCAGCTTGTAAATATGCAGACTTGCTGATTGACTGAGGCCCAGAACCAGTCTTTCCCCCCTCGCCAGGTACGACCTTGGCCATCTGCATGAACGCTTGCAGACTAGAAACGTGATGGGGTTCTGGGTAGAAGGGAAAACTATAACTAAAACCAGGAGATTCAGCTTCAACTCAAAAAAAGGTTTATAAAATATTCTTATGTGGACCAGAAACAAGCCAACGCATCAGTGGCAGGGTCTCCTTGCTGCAGGTGTTGCTTAGCAATCAAAAAGCAAACTCCCTTCCTGACTGGGCCGTTCCAGTTATCCCTGCCCTAAGCACCCCTTTCAGAAGACGAGTTCTTATGAAATTAGACTTTTAGCCCTGGAAAATTAAAGGAAAAACACACATCTGCTGATAAAATTGATTGATGTAGTGTTTCAGTAAAGGCTCAGTTTCAAAACCAGCACTTAAAGCAGTAGAACCTCTTTTCCGCCTCCAGAATAGAAGTATCCAAGAGAAACAGTGCAAACATTTATAGAATTGTGTGAAAAAAAAAAAAACGCTCAGTATAAATAGCACTAATGTTAGGGAGGTGTGTCTGAGCAAACTCCTTCTCTGCCCAATTTCTCTCCAGTTTCTAGTAATGAATAGTTTCCTTCTTCTAACAGGTGATTTAGGGAAGTCTCTAATGTTTTCGCAACAATACTGAATGGCCTTGACTTTTAACCCATTTGTCGTCAATAGATAGTTTGTATATTTTTATATGCAGGGCCAGCAAATGAACAATTCCCTCTTATGGCTAGGTCATGGTGGCCCGGGTGTGGATTTCAGATATGTGTGTTGAGTAGTTGTTTATCCAAAAATACACAGATGTGTTTAGCAGCTTACTCAGACCCCAGTCCTGCTGACCTTGAATGTGCCTTAGACTTTGAGTGTGACAATATAAACACACCCATATACATAGATACACAGTAGTGTGTTTTTATTTCTGTTAATGCCACATGTTTCACTTAATGTAAACCTCGTGTCTGATGTGATGGGGCTTTGCTACGTCAAGCCTAAAGTGCTGAGTTTCCTGACTGAGATCTACCCATTTAAAGTATTAGGTCTATTTTGGGCCTATGTTTGCCAATGCATTAAAGCCGTCAGGCGTTTTTCTGCTGGCACTGGAGAAAATGCTAATGATCACAGTGGTTTCAGCACCAGCCAAGTATAAAAGTTGTAACTAAGAGGGATTAGCAGTTACCTGGATTTGCCGAACAGGGATTCAGAAGCGCAGACATTCACATGTCGGCAGGCGGCTACTTTGGTTGGTTGGTTGTTTTAGGCAAAATGGAAATGGTAAAGAGTGTCACATCCCAAAACAGCAAAGGAGCCTGAGCACTGGAGAGTTCTGAAACTTTGGTAGATGAAAAGATGAGTGGAAAAGTCTCTCTGTGGACTCCAGGGGCGTCGGAATATGGCCCCAGGTTTGCCTCCTCCCAGGTGAGGAGCCTGGAGGTGGAAGGATACAGGAAGTCCACTGTCTCTTCTGCACTATTTCCCTCATTTGTGCCGTTTCTTTTCCTTCCTCCCAGTGTTGCTAACAACCACAAGCAGAATTTGATGACGGTGGCAAACCTTGGCGTGGTGTTTGGACCCACCCTGCTGCGTCCTCAGGAAGAAACCGTAGCAGCCATCATGGATATCAAGTTTCAGAACATCGTCATTGAGATCCTAATAGAAAACCATGAGAAGGTAATACCTCATTGGTCACTGTGCGTGGAGAAGTGACTTCGGGGAAGCTAGGTTGGAACTGGCGTGCAGGGTTGACCAGGGTTTATGTTGCTGGCTGCTCTTACCCTGTGGCGACGATAACGGAGTTGCTGATAGTGGTGGCGATGGTGATGGGGATAAGCATCTTGGTTGTGGTGGTGGTGGCATTGGGCAACATTTATTGAGCATTTCTCTTGTGACAGGAACTCTGCTAAGCACTTTAGGTACGTTGTCATTTTAACCTCACAACAATGCAGTGAGGGAGGTACTCCTGTGAGCCTCATTTTGAAAATCCTCTTTACCCATTTTCTTACTTGGTTGTCTTCTTATGAATGTTTGAGTTTTTTAATGTTAGGAGTAGTAAGCTATTTTCCTTTCTGTTGCAAATATTTTTCCTAATCTATAGTTTTCTACCAGTTTCATACATGGTGGATTGTTTCATACTGTGTGTGTGTGTGTGTGGTCTGTCTTTTCCTTTAGGGCATTGGAGTTTGTGGTTGGTCTTAAGAAGACAGCCCTCACCCCACATAATGAAGTAGATCAACACAACTGCCCTTAGAAAATGATGCAGGGGACATCAAGTGTCATGTGTCCCAGTTCCTAGTAGCAAATCCCTGTGAAGCATCTCAGAACCTGCATGGTCCCTTAGAGTACCATTTGACAGCCACAGTGCCGGGATATAATGAAAAATGCTTCCTCCTAAATAAAACCTTTACCTCGAATGGTGAATTAATCGTGCCAGATCACCTGCAGAGTAAGTCTAGAATCTGACCACTGAGCACCTGCATGGATGGCACTCCAACACAAGTTGTCTGGATTTTTCCAAGAGCCTCCTCATTTGTACCCCTGCTCCTACCCTTGGCCTGTCTCTTCAGATCTCAGCCACCAGAGTGAGCCTTTCTGAATGTTAGAGCAAATCATATCAGTTGTCTGCTAAGAAATGTCCAGTGGCTTCCCATTTCACTGACTGAAAGTCAGAGCTCTCACAGGCGCCTAGGGTGCCCTCCACGGGCTCTGCTCTCCCCTCCATCTCTTGCCTCATCCTGTCTCCTACCGCCCTCTCCTTGAGTTCCCTCCTACAGCCACCGCGGCTGCCGCGCTGTCCCTTGCACATGGCACACAGTCTTTGCAGTTGCGGTTCCCAGGGCCTGTGACACTCTTCCTCCATACAGCTACATGGCGTACCTCTTCACCTCTTTCAGGCCTAGGTGAGGCCTTCCTAGATCTCTCTCTTGAAAATTGCAAGCAGTTCCAAAGCAGGGGACAAAACGGGCAGAAGCCCCTCAGTATGCACTCAGTACGAATGTGCTGGATGAATGAACGGGCTCTTGTGGTAGCTAGCCTCCAAAGTGGCTCCCAGCGACCCTTGTTTCCCGGTGTTCACTGCCCTGTGTATTCCCCTCCAACTGTGAATAAAGGATCCCAGTCCTGATCCCAGTGGGGTCAGTAGGAATCAGAAAATTGCAGAAGCAACAGAGTGTGACTTTGAAGACTAGTCTTAGGACCTTGTAGCATTTGCCTTAGTTTCTGGACTTGCTCCCTCTGGGGGAAGCAAGCCACCATGTTGGGAGGGCAGACACAGCCCAGTGGGCAGGAAGGGAGGCTTCCTGCCAACAACCAGACCAACTTGGCGGCCATGTGAGTGAGCCAGTTTGGAAGTGATTCTTCCAGCTCTGGTCGTGCCTTCAGATGTTGGGGCTCCAACTGACACATTTAGTGCATCTCATAGGAGACCACTGAGTTAGGCCTCCTCTGAATTCCTGACCCACAGAAAGTGGGAGAGATACTAAATGTTCTAAGTCACTAAGTTTTGGGGGTAGTTTGTTACAGAGCATTAATAACTAGTGAAGAACCTCTGAATATAAACTTTCACAAAGTCACAGAGGTAGCCTGCAAAATCGTGTAAACAACATAGCCTTTTTCTTACATGATTAATAAAGAGATATGAAATCAAATGATTTATTTAAAGAAATTATCTGCTCTCTATCCCAAACTTTGGACCACTGTCTAACCACTTCCCTCAAATATAGTAAATCAGGTATAGGAGAAGATTATGTTATATACGATAAAAATAGACTTGTAAAAAGAGAGTATAACCAAATAGCAATTAATGATGTGGTTTCTAAACACAAACCACTTGGCTTTAAATCTGCCACCTCTTACTAGCAGTGTGACCGTGGGCAGATGACTTAATTTCTCTGTGTTCATAAAAGTACTTTCAGTGCAGTGTAACGGCTATAACACAGAACCCCAAAACATAAGTGACAATAGAAGTTTATCTCTTACTCACATACCAGTTTACCGCAGCTATTCTGGGAGTGAGATCCTGCACAGTGATTCGGCAACCCAGGTTCCTTCCGCCTCGTAGCTCTGCCTCCCGCTCTGCAGATCTCTGCCATCAGCCAGTTGGTGGGGGAAATGCGGGAGCATGGAAGATTGAGTAAGATGGCATGGATCAAGTCGAGGAAGAAGCTTTCCTTATTTTCTTCCACATTCCATTGGCCGGAACCCAGTCACGTGACCACATCTAACTGCAAGGGAGGCTGGGAAATCACCCTAACTGTACTGAGCAAAGGGAAGCAAGTTTGATGACAAGCTAGCCAGTGAGCCACATGCCCTCTGGTGCTTTGCTGTGAGGATTAGATAAGGTGATTTATGTAAAGAATTTAGCCAAGAATCCAGCACGAAGTAAGCATCAAGATCTGTAAACCACTGTTTCTCGCAGTCTCAACAGAATTCTCTGAAAATGGAGCCTAGTTCCATCTCTAAAAGTGACATATGCCCCTCTCTCAAAGTAATACTTTTAAATATAATCTTTTCTTAAATAAAATAATAATAAATTTGAGATAAATTTCTAAGGAGTAAGTTTGATTATGTTTCATGTCCCTAAGGGGCATATGCAGGTTTATAGCAGGCAGCGTCTAATGGTTTTTGAACCGTAACTGTTTTTGGTGTCCTTGGGCCTTCAAAGCCAGAAAACATTGGAAAGCGGCATGATAGAAAAAAGACTGGAGACTGCTAATAACAATATTGAAACTTGCAGTAAACAAGCAGCCATCCTGCCTTGAGCACAAAATACAGAGATAGAAATGAAATATGAAATGCATGGCCAGGGCTGCAAGTCCATGGGTAGGAACTGGTGAAAATACGCAGCTGGTTTGGTGGGTTATAAATTATGTTACTCTCTGCTGTGTATCTGGGGAGGTACACATGGAAAGTCTGTTGCAGAGCTTCATTATGTGTTCTTTTTCATTCATCTCTGCCAGAGAGTGGGATGAATCACGGTGAGGTCTACGTTCCTGTGGGAGCCAGTGGAAGTGTGAGCGGAAACATTCTTGGGATGAAGGCTGCAGCAGAGTAGACGTCTCCAGCCCTAGGGGAGCTAGGGTACCACCTTGAGAGAGGCTTTTAATCTGGGGTCCATGGTGGGCTGGAGTTACAATGCAAGCACAGTGTATGTATATGATTCTGGGGAGAAAGTTTCTTACTGTTCATCAGGTTTGCCTTTCTGGTGGAAAACAACTTAGAGTAAGGGAGCTTGACTCCTTTTCAAATGTCGCTTCAGGCCTGGTCTGGTAGAAAGTGAGCAGATGCCGCCTTCGCCCCCTTTGGTACCCGGTGATGTTCACTTCACAGGAATCCAGAGCATCTGCAGCCATGCTCTGAGAGCCCCTGGCTTTCTGGAGACAATGCTTTGGATGAGTTTCCTGCCAATAGAACTAACTTCAGCCAACAGCAAGGACATGTTGATGTCCTCAGATAAAACTGTCATCTTCCTTTAACATCCACAATATGGAGACCTTAACAGTATTTAGGTATTTAATAAGCATTCCCTTAGGATGGCTATAATTTTATAGAAACACACACACACACACACACACACACACACACACACACACACACACATCATGAGGGGCTCCTTTTCTAACTTAGTGCCAGAAGTTGGACAAAATCCTGAAACCCCACTTGAAGAAATGCTTTCCAACAGCATTGCTTCATCCCGTCCCCAAAACAAGAAGTGTTTGATAGCATATGCCCTAATACAGGTCGTAAACATATCTCCCCCACAGTTATGGGGTGTAATATTCTCTCATGTTGTTAAGAATATTATATAGCTCAGTGGTAGAATGCTTGCTTAGCATGCCTAAGATCCTGGGTTCAATCCCCAGTGTCTCCATTAAAATAAATAAATAAACCTAGGTACCTCCCCCAGTTCAAAAAAATAAATAAATAACTTTTTAAAGAAAGTTGTGTACTTTGTGCCTTGGAAAATAATTGGGAGGGACCCAGAAATAAGTAGAAGACTGTGCTGGAAAAGAGTTTAGAAACCTGGGCATGGGAGCCACTCATGGACATAGAGAGAGGAGAAGCCATCAGATGTCTGTTTTGTCTGTTTCAGTTATCTATTACTGCGTAATAAATCATTTCCAAACCTAGCCACATAAAACAGCTCACAGTTCTGTGGGTCAGGAATTTGGGGAGAGCTCACGTGTGTCCCATGTAATATCAGCTGGGGTGGTTTGACTGCAACAGGATGGTCTTCCTTGCCTGGGACCTCCGTCCTAGCTGTTGGCTGGGACACCAGGCTCCTCCTCCATGTGGCCTCGCTCTCTCCGTGTGATCTCTCATCGTTTCATAGTCTCAGCTTTCAGAAGGGCAGACACAGAAGCTGCAAGGTCCCTTAAGGCCTGGGCCTAGAATAGACAGAGTGTCACTTCAGCTATATTCTTTTTTTTTTTTTTTAACATTTTTTATTGATTTATAATCATTTTACAATGTGTCAAATTCCAGTGTTCAGCACAATTTTTCAGTCATTCATGGACATATACACACTCATTGTCACATTTTTTTCTCTGTGAGTTATCATAACATTTTGTGTATATTTCCCTGTGCTATACAGTGTAATCTTGTTTATCTATTCTACAATTTTGAAATCCCAGGCTATCCCTTCCCACCCTCCACCCCCCGGTAACCACAAGTCTGTATTCTCTGTCTGAGTCTATTTCTGTCCTGTATTTACGCTTTGTTTTTGTTTGTTTGTTTGTTTTTGTTTTTGTTTTTTAGATTCCACATATGAGCGATCTCATATGGTATTTTTCTTTCTCTTTCTGGCTTACTTCACTTAGAATGACATTCTCCAGGAGCATCCATGTTGCTGTAAATGGCATTATGTTGTCGGTTTTTATGGCTGAGTAGTATTCCATTGTATAAATATACCACATCTTCTTTATCCAGTCACCTGTTGATGGACATTTAGGCTGTTTCCATGTTTTGGCTATTGTAAATAGTGCTGCTATGAACATTGGGGTGCAGGTGTCATCCTGAAGTAGATTTCCTTCTGGATACAAGCCGAGGAGTGGGATTCCTGGGTCATATGGTAAGTCTATTCCTACTCTTTTGAGGAATCTCCACACCACTTCAGCTATATTCTGTCGGTCAAAGCAAGTCACAAGTCCAGCCAGATTGAAGGGGTGGGAAGTAGACCCCACGTGTAGATGAGGAGGAGCAGCAGCTCGTGGAGGCGGGGGAGGAACCGTGGGCTGCCGTCTTTGTAGGCCATCTCCCAGAAGGCCTTCATCCCCATCACTGGCATGTTTGGGTGTAGTACCCACCAGAGAAGACGTCCCTTTCTTACTGGTGGCTCAGCATCTCAGCATTTCTTACAGAAGATGTTCTTCTGTTTCTCCTCAGCTTCTTCGCATAACCGTGGGGCATCCAGCATTCTATGACAGTGACAAGTTCGGTCCTCACATACCCTTTGTAAGCCTCAGTATGGAGAACTAACTCCTCGGTGTCTGAAACTGGAAAAACATCTTTGTCTTTAAAACTGACATTTAAAAGAGAGAGAGGTTTCTGCTGGCTCAAAAATTCAACTTCTTTTTCCTGATAAAACATCTTTTGCAAGAGAAGGAAAAAGACTTCTGTGTTTTAACTGGTGAAAGCACATGGCCTTTCCTTCCCTCCCCCCTGTCCCCTCCCCTTCTCCCATCCTCTCCCCAGCTCTCCCTCTCCCCTTCTTTCTCCCCCTCCCTCCCTCCTTGTTTAGTAAGGACTAACACTAGACTTTCAGACCAGGGGTTTAAAATGAAGATAAACTCCTTTATATTGTTTCTGGCAATCCACACACCCCCAAGACACCACCTGTTGGTCTAGAAACATCCCTGACTGAGTATCTCTCATCACAGAGAATCCACCTCTCTATCCTTTGTGGGAGCCTTAGCGGTGTGTCTCACACAGACCTTCAGCTTGGTCAGGTGATGCGCGGTAACCACGTGCTAACCTGTCGTGATGCCCAAGACTCTCTGTCCTTCGCCTCTCGCACAGCCCTGGGAAGAGAAGCAATGTTTGGACCAGTCTGTTGAAAATAAATATCCCAGAGTAACTGAAGGCAGAGAGGAAAAAGCCAGAAGAGAGGAATTGTGTTTCGAGGCTCAGGGTGATTTTTATTTTTCCATGTTGTTCATATATACTGATTTATTTACTCAGTTGAAAGTAACGGGTCATTTTAATGTCTGTAATGTAGAAGTAATAATAATAATAATTATTATTATAATAATAATAGTCATAGCCAACTTTTACTTACAGCTTATTGTCCACAAGTATAGTGCTAAACAGCTTTACATCCATCATATCATTTGATTTTCATAGAAACTCTATAAGATCAATATTTTTTGCTCTATTTTACAAACCATGACTCTAAAGCCCAGAAAGTATAAGAAACAGCTGGTTAGGAGAGGAATTTAGGGCAGCTCTCACAACCTAGGCTACCGAAATCTATTCCAGTTAATTCTAGTCACTGCATACGTTGTGCATCTGCTGTTGACCTAAGAGAAGTAAGGCGAGCCCTTTTCCCTAAGGCCCTCCTCGTTTCTCAGGATGGAGCTAACCATAGCACAGTGCGCTAGCAGACAGTCAGTGAGATGAACAGTATATGGCACCACTGAAGAGAAATAATCTAATTCAGCTTGTACTGGGCTCTGACAAATAAATAGACGTTTTCTGGGCAGAGAAAGACTGGAGACAGGAGGGACAGCCTTCTAGGAAAACATTAATCAATTAATCAACATTAATTCATGTGTATTAAAATGACACGGTTGTGAAAGGACTGTGGGTTACATGTTAGCAAGTGGTTGGAGATGATGCCAGACAGTTGGGTTTAGCCCATTTGTCAAGAGTCTTGAAAGCTATGGGAAAAGGTTGCATTTACTCCTGGAAAACGGGAGCTCTCGGAGAAGTCCAAGGAGAGGGGTGAAATGATTATATGAGCACTTGAGAGGGACTTCCCTGGAATCTGAACCAAGTTGTACTCTGGTTGCTGATGTCAAAGTCATTCATTAAATAAATAACAAAACCAGAGTTGACCATACTGTTGTAAACTTGTTGCTATATATTTTTAAAATGTTGGAGATTATAACCTTTGACCGATGCTGATTATGTGTTATAAGTTAGAATAAGACCCTCATGGCTTTTGTTTGGCTCTTCTTGCCAGACTTCCTAAAGGAAAATACTAGCTCCCAGCATCCTTTCCCATCAGTGTTTGCATACCCTGGGCTCCACTTGGATTACATGAGAGTCTGGCTCTTTGTATCTGTAGTCAGATTTCACAGTTGAAAGTTGAGAGGGCAAAGATTTTGGCTCTTCCCATGCTTGTTTTAAAGGTAATAATCAATTATTTTAAATTACCTTTTCTGTATGGACAGACTCTTTCCTCCAGCTCACAGCTTGTCACCCTGAGCCTTAAAACATCAAGTAGGCTGGTATTTGAGGTTATAGTGGAAGTTACCAAGATTTTTATGCTTCTAGTTAAGATTTTAAAACAAAACAAAATATTGAATGCTGTCATTGTCCAAGATAGCCAAAAGCCCAGAAACTCTGCTGTTTCTTATAAGGGTTTTCTTCTTCTTCTTCTTCTTTTAAAAAAAAAAAATTAACTTCCAAATGACTATGAAAAATTTAGATGTCTGGGAAGAACAACCATGTCAACAAAACCAAACTACAGCCTTTTATGGTTTTGGTTAAACGAGAAATCTCAGGTTATGTGAATGTCTTACATCCTTCTGTGAAGTTCCAACATACAGCAGTAGAATGGGGTCCACTTGTTCTTCAACAGTTCCTGATCTTTCTTTTGGCTGTGGCGCTCAGAAGGGTTTCTGCCCATGAACAGGACACGAGTGTGTACGTGTACCACATGCTTTTATGAATATTGCCCCTTTTAATGCTTGTTGATATTTTATGAAATAAGTTGTCATGATTCTTTTCCCGGTCCACCGGCTTGCTTTGGAAGCAGTTGGAGCTGTCCGTTCTTAGAAATGCCCGAGGATCACTGCCCCATTTCAACACATGGTGACTTAACATTACATGTCAGGGAAGAGAGCCAGCAACCATGGATGGCCCAGCTTAACACCCAGTATAAGCAGCAAGTCCCGAGCAACCTTATGTTCCCATTAAAATGGTAGTGTCTTTCAAGACTATCTTGATTCGAGTTGATTGGGGCCCACCAAACTGCCTTGATCTGCTTTTACCAAAATGTTGGTAGCACTGAAGTCCTCACATCTATATTGGGATTTGTGCACAAAATGTGTATCAATTAATAGGAGGCAATTGATTTGAACCATTTCTGGCAACTGACAAGTGTTGGGCAGTTGTATTTCATTTCCTTGGTATTTCAACACCTGTTAATATGCAGAATTAACGATGAAGATGATGATGATAGTGGTGGTGATGATGGTGGTGGTGGTGTTGATGGTAGTGTCCTGTTAATATGCAGAATTAACGATGAAGATGGTAATGATGATGGTGGTGGTGATGATGGTGGTGTCCTGTTAATATGCAGAATTAATGATGAAGATGGTAATGATGATGGTGGTGGTGATGATGGTGGTGTCCTGTTAATATGCAGAATTAACGATGAAGATGGCGATGATGGTGGTGGGGGTGATGATGATGGTGGTGGTGATGATGGTGGTGACCTGTTAATATGCAAAATTAATGATGAAGATGATGATGATGGTGGTGGGGGTGATGATAGTGGTAAATGCCTGCATGCTTACTCCATGGAGAGGATAATCCCTGTTACTGTGGCCTGCTTGAGAAGCTAATCTTGTATCTCATGACCATGGCTTTTGTCATTTGCTCATTGATTTTAATTTTTTGTCACATTTCCTTACATTGGTTCCTGAGTATACTCTTCCTGGTCCTGTCTATGTTAGGTTTAAAAATAAGCTAGATTTACTTGTATGCTGGCCTGAAGTCTCCTGTTCTAGGTCTTTTTTCTTTTCTTTTCCTTTTTTTTTAAGTTTCAAGTGCTGTGTAAACTCTTCTTCATTAGCATGATAAGGTTTGTGGATCTGAACATGTGTATTTCCCCCCAATAAAACCCTAGACAAACTAATCACTGTTTGGACTGTGAAGCTCTTTTAATGGTTCTCGAATAAGGGTGGAGTGTTGTTATGTTTGAATCTATTTCTCTCTGTCAGCAAAGATAACTGGAAATAGAATCTTTCTGGAGATAAGGAAGATCACAGCATCCCATGGATTGATTACCCAGGCCGGCTATAGATACTGCCAGTTACTGACTGGAATTGGTTCCTTTTGAGGGACTTTTAATAAAACTCCCCAAATGACTTTGCAAATTGTTGTTCCCTGTGCCAAAATGCTGATATCAACAGGACATCGGACTTCCAACTGTCCTTAAAAAACCTCTCTGTGGCTGTAGGCTCTGAATTTGGCTTCTTAACTGTTACGTTAAATGAGCCCTGCTAAGTCTCGCCTGGCTTTCCAGTGGAGAGGCGCTGGGTTTATGGCTTCTCAAGCCCTGAGCAGCCGTGCTCTGCAGACTGTTGTGAGAAAGACTGGGCAGTGTGCGAGCCACCCCACCTCCGAAGCAGACACTCCTCAGTTTCAACAAGGCCATGCTTGTTACAGTCCTTTATTACTCGGGACCGTGGTGCATTTGTGTCTCCGGAAAATGCTTAGCCTCTTCTCTCGGAGAAGCCTTTCTCTTTTGCCTTGTAATCCCAGGCCTCTGTCGTTGATTTATTGTCTCGGGGCTACTTTGCAGTTATAGACCAGGAACTCTTCATCATGACCTAATTTTCCTCCCATAAAAATCACAGCACATAATAAAGAGTACACCACACACATTACGGGGAGGCTCCTAATCCTTGTAAATTGCAGGAGCATGTTACAGCTGGGATTCGAAAGGGTGTAAAAATGTGTGTGTGACATAGCTAAGGATAAACTCCACCAAGTGTCAGTGGTCTCCAGTGTCAAGACGGGCCCCGGGGAGGGCAGGGAAATTTGAATTTTGTAGACGACACAAGGGGGAAAGAACAGCAAATTCTAACGTTGCTGTAAACAGTTAAGATCGATGTTTTGCAAAGGGTAGTAATTAAATTCGCACTTATAAATTAAAGCCTCATGTCCTGACTACAAATAATCCACTGTTGAGTCTCCAGTTTTTTCCCTTCTTCTGCTTTTTTATTGAATGCAACCATGTCTTTTGAACACTGGGTGTCAAGCTGTGTGAGGTGCTCGGGTCCTCACCACTGTCCCGGGATTTTTTACAGATGCGGCAGCTAAAGGTCAGAGAATTACATAACTTGCTCAGAGTCACTAGTAAGTGACTCAAATCAAATCCATCAAGACTTCAGACCTTAGGATCTTTACATTTTGCCCTCTGTCTCTCACGTTAATAACAGGTATAAAGACCACAGGTGGTGAAGACCCAGACAGTCAAGCTAAGCTGTCTTAGGTCCCAGTCCTGCTGTTCCCATCGATGCGACCTGGAGCAGATTAGTCTCCCTGAGTTTCCTCACCTATAAGATGGCCAGGATCCTAGTACCTTCCTCGTGGGTTTATTGTGTGTGAAATACTGAGCTAATCCATGTAAATGACAGCATGATAAGCACTCAACAAGTTTTGGTTATCTTTATGGTCACTTACACCACCACTGCCTCCTGCCTGCTCTTTACCTGCCTGCACTTAATGTGCATGAGCTTTGCAGTGTCCCTGCAAGACAAGTATTAGATCCCCGTTTACACAAGGAAACCGGACTCAGAGGGGTTAAGGCTGTTGCCCAAGTCAAACCCAAGTCTGTGTAGCTCCAAAGCCTATTTGCTTTCTACCTGTATAATGACTGTCAGTTTCTTTCATATATATATGAAAAGAAATATATATATATATTTTTTAAGGCGACATCGCAATGATGCCAGTGTCCGTGATGTGAGGTCAGAGTAGCCATAGGCGCTGCCCACTGCGTAAGCAGTGGAACTGGGACTCAGCCCAGCTCTGTGTGACCACAGAGGCCAAGCCATCCTGACCTCTCTGCCACACAGCTTAAGGGGAAACAGTAGCTTGATATTTACAGGTCTGCTAATTCCACTTAGAGGAAGCTTGAAATTGGAAATACTTGGGAGAGTTATCCTGATTTATATTTTTATTTTACAGTCTTCTTCCCCATTAGCTTCCAGAAGGCTTACAGCCTTCCTAATAACTTTTTTTTAAGGCATTCCTGGCTAAGTCAGAAGGCATTTATAAGTTTGAGCAGAACTAACGGGGCACTTGGGGCACAGGATAAATCCCCCTTTTTGTGTTAATTTGGAAAGTCTCTGTGACAGGAGTGGGTCGTCCCAGTCACGTGGTAGAGCTCGCTCAGCCCATTGCTCAGCGGTTACGTGAGCTCTCGCATCCATCGTTCAGTCAGGAGACTTGTGCTTTGATTCTTCTCAACAGAACGAAGGAAACTTCCTGGGGTTCTCTTGAAGTCAGCCCTTCCAAACGTAACCAGATTGGAATAGCCAACAAAATTGAGTCATTCGGCTTCTCATTGGAATTCCAACTCACACTCTGAGTACCAAGGCCAACTCTCGGCCCGCTAGACGGTGGCCTGAGAGTGAGCAGCCTTTAAACAGCTTACACGTGTTCACGGATCAGAAGTAAACGGACAACGGTCATTGGGGAGTGACGGCCCAGATGCCTTAATGAAAGCTTGTGTCCTCTGCTCTGATTCGGGCTGGTTTGCGGAAACGCCCGTGCACCTTGGAAAACCACGTGTAACAGTAGTGGTGAGAGTCCCACATCTGGCACTCCACGTTCTGCATCGGGCTGTGAGTGTAGCTGGTCCTGAGGACAGCCCTGTCAGAGTTCTTTGGAAGCCTGGGCCCGGCTCACACTGAGACCCAGAGAGCTGGCCTTCAGGACTGTAGATCCAGCCCGTGGCCAGAATCTCCATTGCCTGGAACTGATTCTGGTGTTTTTGAATAGCTTTCCTTTTTGAGAAAACAGCCACTGAGCAGAATGTAATTCTCTCCCTGTGTGTTCCCCTGTCTCTTCCTGTTGGGCTGGGGATAAGCTGTGTTTTGGATGCAATTTTCCACGCACCTGTCTCACTCCATGCTCCTTCCTCACAACTCACTCTTCTTTGTTTCTCCAGCATTTACTCCAGGTTTCAGGAGGGAGTAAACGCACACACTTTGGGTGACAGTTGAAATTAAAATGCGTCTGCGTTATCTTTGTTCCCATTGTGGTTGAGCAAGGATCTCATTCTCAGCAGCTTGTTAGGAGAGACCAAATTTGGAGGCAAGACATAAGGGGTGGGGGCCGGTGGCTGTATCTGAATTCATTTTCAGATGTTTTTTAGCTCAGGATTGCTGAACATGCTGTACTTGAGGCCAGAGGCAGAAGGGTGCTAAGAGACATCATTATTGGTTGAAATCCATACTTGAGGGTTTGGGGGACTGGCTTCTGTATGTGAACACTGGGCTGGGGAAGGTCAGCTGACTGCATAAGGACTGCTGCGGGGGTGGGGAGTGTAGGTGTTGGAAACTGCAGCGTTCGGGGTCCAGTCCCAGCCCCTCTCTTGCTGAGCTGTGTGGCATCAGGAAGTCTCCTTGTGTAATGGTCAACCTGCTCACTGTGCTGTTGACTTCTGGCCTAGAGATAAGTCATGTAAAGTACGTTGCACAGTGCCTGGCAGGTGCAAACACTCATACGTAAGAGGAAGTGCCAGTGATAATGGTGCTTGTCCCCTAGACTTTGTCTATCACTCAGCATTGTTTAGGGGAGAGTAAAGGGGGAGAAAGCTTTTTAGAGGCTGTGGTCCTTGAGCTCAGCAACAACCACAGTTTCTCTTTTCTCCCCTGGAAGCTACTCCGAAGGAGCCTGGAGACACACGTCCCACTGGTACTTATTTTTAGGGATTCCAACTCTTCTGGAAGCCAGGAGGTTCTTGTTGTTTTTGTTTTATGTCCCCTTCTCTCCTTACCTCCTCGCCCCAATTGAACTCAGCTATGTAGTGATTCAGTTTATTTTGTTGAAAATTCAGTCCCCTAGGGAACGTATGATAATGCTGTGTTCAGACAGCTGTGTTTGGGAGCGAGACTGACTGAACCAGCTGGCTGGCATCATTGGAGCCCAAGGACCTGCCAACTCATGGAGAGCAGCTGTTTGGGCTGAAATTCTTATCATTCTTATGACTTTGCTTCCTATATCTCAGCTTCTGAGTTCTGCTTTTAAATGCTCACACCAAGGAGAGAGGGCCGTGAGAAAGACTCTCATGTCTCTAAGGCCACCCACAGGAGAAGGGAGTCTGGGTGCCACCCCGTCCCCTCATTACTCATGATTGTTGGGGAAGGAAAATCCAGAAGAAGGATCTTTCCGAAGAGAATAAGAGAGGATAACGAGTGGATCAGTAAATATTGGTATCTTACTGCAGTGGGGGTGTTATGCAACCCAGAAGGATCATGTGTACAATTTTTGTAATGAAGGGGGAAATGTTACAATATAATGTTAGATGAAACATAGGGGAAACAAAACCTTATAAAGAGTAGAGTCCCAGTTACGGAGAAGTGTGTTTCAACATTAAATGAGATCAATCCTGCTTGACTCAGTGCCCGACATGGGAGATATTCAGCAAGTCACAGCGACTGGATACAAACTCTCCAACCACAGGAAACATGTTTGCCTCAAGCGCTGCTGTTCCCAGAGAGTCTGCTAGCAAGGGGATGCTCAAAAGATCTTTCTTGATTGAGTGAATTAGTGTTGTTTTATTATACGCATTTAAAAAGCAATCCAGAAAATCTAGGGACACAGGTTTCTATGTTATCATCTGTAATTATATCTGTAATTGTGGCGGCTTAACCCCTCTGCCTCTGTCCTTCATTATCAATGGTGAGGACAGTACCTGACGCTGAAGGTCACGCATAACTGAGTGAGCTCCGTGTAAAACACATGCAGTGACTGTCCCCTAGGGAGCCGACATTGAATGGTGGCGGCTGTATTCACGATAAGCACTGTGTAAGTGGTGGCTGTTATAATAATCCTGCCATACTTGTGTATGTAGGGAAAAAGGTGAGAGTTGTCACGATTTTTACCTGTCATTTTCTTCTCATTTTTTTAACCATAGACTTTTTTTTTTTTTTTAGCAATAAACGCTTAAAAGAAAAAAACTCAGTTGAAAATAAAACACAAATGCCAACAGTGGTTATCTCTAAACAATGGAATTGGGAGATTTTTATTTTCTGTTTTCTCCTGGATGCTTTTCTAAAATTTCCAGACTGTTTGTAGTGTTTATGCTACTTCTGTCATCAGGAGTTGGGGAAAACAATTTTTTCCCTTCCTTTTAAATAAGAAAAGATTGCTCAGCATCAAAGATAACAGAAAACTGCAGCCCGAGAAAGGATGCTTCCCTCTGAGGGAAGCCGTTGTTAAGAACTGGGACATAGAAGCCGCGAGGAAGAGTAAAGCGATTTGGATTAATTGGTTCTAGACAAAGGTGACCAAAATATTTTAAGTCCACTTCCCAGTCAGTGGCTTATATTTAGCACAGCTGCTTTCCATTCCCTGGGAGAGAACAACAAAAAGAGGATGGGTGGAAACGAGCGCAGAAGGGCTGAGAAGTGGAAGTGGATGGTTACCGAGCCCTGGAGTCTGCTTCTGAAGGAGAGTGTTTCAGGCCAGTCCCTGGGGATGCTGACAGTCCCCACGAGCAGGTGCTGGTGGTCTTTTTAGGTCTTTCTCCTTGATTCTCAGACACGCCCAAGCTTCTCAGTTGTACTGATTCTCCCCAGTTCACGGTAACATGTAACCTTTTTACGAAACTTGGCTTTGCAGATATTTAACACCGTGCCGGACGCCCCCCTCACCAATGCCCAGCTGCACCTGTCTCGGAAGAAGAGCAGTGACTCCAAACCCCCGTCCTGCAGCGAGAGGCCCCTGACGCTCTTCCACACCGTGCAGTCGACAGAGAAACGTGAGTCCCACCGCCCAGGCCCCGAGTGGTGCCCAGGGGACACCCTGCTACCCGCTGGCTGCTCGGGACGCTCACCTCCGGCCTCTCTCTGCGCGCTGCTGCCTTTGGTGCCCTTGAGGGCCGTGTATCAGCCTGCGTGCCCTCCCGGGTTCCGCGGCTGAGTCCCCTTGATGGTGCAGGAAGCAGGGCGGCTGAGGATGAAAGGCCAGGGCGGTGCACCGCCTGGTCCCCTTTCCAGAGCGCCTGTGGGCCAGCCGCTGGGCCTCTCCTCCGCCTGCTCAGCTCAGGCGTCATGTCTTTGGCCCCTCTTTTGTTAGCGGCTCCCATAGAACCAGTTTCCTACCCTTTTCTCAAGTTGTAATGAAATATTTACCAGTGCGAGTCCCAGGCCCCACGGGAAGGAGGCTCTGTGTGCGCCGGGCCTTGGTTTGCTTGCTCATCCTTCTCCTCTGCCTCTCCCAGGGCCTGGCGTGGAGCGGACACTTAATAAACCAGTGGAATTAATTCAGGGATGAATTGTAGACCACCATGCTCCTTGTTCCATGTAGCGGAGTGTTACCACCGCGACTGTCTCAAATCTTATCCTTAGCTCAGATTTCTGAGTTCTTTGCGGTGAGCAGGTTGCCAGGCCCTAAAACATCCAGTCTCCTTTCAGCTTTGGTGATGAGCGAGTCCAGCAGAGCAGGGCGGGAGGGGAGGGCCCCAGCTCTGCCCGAAGTCGGTGAGACGCAGGCTCCTGTGCTGGTGGCCACACGCGGGCCAGCCACCTACCTTCTCTAGGCCTCAACTTGCTCATCTGTAAAGTGGGGATAGTAGTACCCACCTCAGAGGGAAGTGGGGAGGATTTCCTGAGGTTACGTGGTTGGGCAGCTGGCACGGGCCTGGGCATGGCAAGGGCTGTCGCCTGAGAGTGGCTGTTCTATTAGTTATTGTCTGATCACACAGCGATGTCCAGGAATGTACAAATGCCACTCTGTCTTTAAGGAGCTCACCACTGAGCGAGCACAGCAGGCAACTGACTAGGTGATGGGATGTCGGCGCTGTAAGTGCTCTGGCAGAGATATGTGCTGTGTGCGTTAAGGGAGGCGGGAGATCACAGTGGCTGAAAGCACTCACGGGCCCCAGGTGCCTGGGCGAGGGTGCTCTGCTGCTCTCTAGCTGTGTGAAGTGGGCAAGTCACCTACGTGCTTCTCAGGGCCTCGGTCTCCTCTTCTGGAAAATGGAGATAACAATTTCTCCCTCTACCAGTATGTTTGTTGTGAGGATTCACCACTTCAGATGGTGCTCAGTAAATGCTGGGGGAGGGAGGTGTTACCACTGTTATGTGTAATTATCATATATCTTTATTTACTTATCTATTTATGGTATGTAATACATAAAATACATTTTATTTTTGTGTATTTATAGAAATATATATTTATTATATATAATAATTATATTCTCTATGAGTTACAGTAAAGGCACACATCAGAATAACGACCCACTCTGCCTTGAAGAGGAGAGCGAGTCTGTATCTGGATTGGCATCTTCCTCCTTCTTTGTTACAGAAAATGTTTTGTATCTCCTTGTATTTCAGAAGTAATGGCCTTCCTTATCCTTACTTCTGAAAACAAATCTTCCCCACCCTTTTAAAGAGGTCACTATATCCCATAACATGACTGACCCTTGGTGCAACCGTTTGGGTCATTTCAGATACGGTGTTTTTATGAGTAAAGTCACTGTTACCATTCTCATAGCTAAATCTGTTCATATTCATGATCATTTCCTTAAGACAAATTCCTGGAAGAATTTCTGGGTCAACGGATATACACAATTTCAGGGCTCTGACCCTGTACTGGGACTGGCTTCCTTTCAAACGATAGCTTACATTCCTCTTATGTGTCTGGCTTGGGCCGTTCTCACCGTGGTCTGCACCACGGAGCACTTGGAACAGGCCCAGCCTCACCCACATCTGCCACCAACACAGCACCAGGCTGCGGGGTTCTGCGGTTTCCAGGAGAGCCACGGTCACCGACCGTTTTGTACTAAGCCTTGTACAGTGCAGACCAGGACACATCAGACGGTATCGGTGAATTCCCTAGGCTTGACATAGTGCCAAGTTCATGTTTAGGTTGAAGCAGGAGCGGCTTTGGAACGGGTCTGAAAGCTCACTCTGGGAGTGTGTAAGAAAGAAGATGGAGATTAGGGGAAAAGCAATTAGATCTTTGCCCGAGATTAACTTTATCACACGAGGCAGCGGGTGAAAGTTAAGCATGTGTGAAAGCAGACGTGCCTGAGCTGCAGGCCACGCTGTCCCTGCCTGCAGACGCTGGACGGAAGGCTGGGAGGCGGGAGGACAGTGAAGCAGTGTATCTTCCCTCCGAATGCGAGGAAACATCTCTGGAAGCGGGGCTGGAGTCTCCCTGTGCACAAGTATTTGTAGGGTGCTTAGCTTTCCTCCCTTCCTCAGGAAGAAACATTTTCATTCAGCAGTACATAGTGTATGTACATAGACTTCGTAAGAGTTTATGTTGCAAGCCCTCTTTTTTTCCTGGGAAATTAGAATGATATCCAAGCTGGCCTGGAAAGCACCACAGAAGGGATGGGTGAGTGGATGCTGTGAGGAGGACCGGCCAGCAGCTGGAAGCTTCTGCCAGCACTCGCCCCCGCTAGGTTGCAAGGCAGCCACTGCTTCTGTGACAGGAACAGGTGACACTGTGTTTCCCCCACTTAACCCTCCCCTTTGTCTAGTCTGTGGACCAAGATAGAAGACTACTTTATCAAAGCAGTAAGCTGAGTTTACTCTTTGGAATTAAAGTATAAGTAAAGATTCTACAGGTAATTTGTAGGGGGAAAAATGGTGTATTTCCATATAATGATGTCTCTCAGATCAAGGCCTCTTTCCATACCTAGCTCAATAGTTCCCAAATTTGAATCATTTACATTAACAAGTCTTCATTCAGTCTTGGGGCCACAACCGCAAAACTCATGCACTGTTGTTTGTTTAATACATTTCTTGAAATCAGCTCACTTAAAAGCAGCTCACTTCTTTCCATGGCCTCATCCTATTCAGTAAAATTTTTAAAACGTGAGTTTTATTGTCTTATCGTATTATTCTCTCATACACATTAGAATAAGTACGTAACTGTTGAGATAAAGAATAGTCATCCACGCCTGACCACAGAATTGTCGCGTGTCCCACCTGTGGAATGTGCACCACAGTTTGGAGTCCACAGAGCTTGCGCAACATTTTTGACCGGCTCAGATCCTTCCTCTTAACATAAATAATGCCAGCTCAAGATTCTTTCGTCCCCTCAACTGGAATTGGGTTCAGATGATGCCCGTTGGCAGTTTATATCGCTGGGGACACCATTCATCTGTCAGTTTCATGTTGTGCACTTTGGGTTTATTGTGACAACTGTCCAGGTTGGATATGACCTTACCTTTCCAGGTTCTTGCCACAGAGTAGATATCTCGTTACAGGAATTGCACCTGTGAGGAAACACACACACACACACACACACACACACACACACACACACACACACACAAATGCACCTACACAATATCTCCACGTGCCTCTCTTCTGCCTTCGTACTTCATATGATATTGTTCAGAACCTCATTTCCTTTGAGGTCTGTGCACCTGCCCTTTTCTGAGTTCGGTTAGTTTTTTCTCCTCATTGATGTATTTGCAGTTGAATATCTTCTCTGTGGTCCCTGGCTTGGCCCTGTCCTCAGTCCCTCGTCGACGTGCCTAATGGGCCCGCGACTCCCAGAGGAGCTCACTCGGCTGCTTCCCGTGGGCACACCTTTGCCTCCCACCTCCCTGCGGGGCCCCTGCCCTGTGCACAAGTTGGAGCCCATTCTTTTCTCTTGGATGTGAATCCGTGCCAGCACTCTGGCCTCAGGGTGTCATGGAGGTATCCAGTGTGTTCGCTGATTCTCGTAGACGTATGTCTGATTTTCTTGAAGGAGTTTTCCCTTCTGTGTAGGTAGACCAGTTGTGTGCCCAGGCGCCTCCAGGAGACTCCTCTGCTTTAATCTGAGAGTAGGAGTGGAGTCTTCTCCAGGTGGCTTTTTGCTTTTCCTTAAAGGTCAGGCTGACCTTACGATGACAGTGGTCTCTTCCCAGAATGCGGTGTGGCTGCTTTCTCCTGCTGTGCTGGATGGGGACTTGGGTGGGTTACCAGGCAGCATGTGGGTCCTCATAGGTCGTATGCAGTGAAGTGGGGCAAAGAATGGAGATGGAAACACTGCGGAAAAGAGCAAAGGAAATGATAGGGGCAATGCAGGGCTTAGAAAGTGTCGTAGCAACAAGTGCAAAGATGTAACTCATTTGGAAGTCACTGCTTATTTTTGTGAGGAGGGAACTAAATATCCAGGTTGTGTCAGCTGGCCAAGGAATTTTTTACGAGAAGGGTAGTTTTGGGAAAGATGTTGAAGGAAATGAGAGTCACGGTCTTGCCAAAAGGACGGAAAGATAGTCTGTGGTGCTTCGCAGGAGCGTAGAAGAGCCTTCTGCAAGTAGCCGAGGGCAGCTCTTGTGTCCAGACCTGGGGAAACGACTGTGGGAGGATGAGTTCCCAGATGGAACTTGGAAAACATCTTCCCATAGCAGTTGACTTTTTGCCTATGTATGTTTAATACATACGGCAGCATTATTTACCAAGTGGTTCCTGTGTTAAGCCCTGGGCAGAGCAACATCTCATTTAATCTTTACACTTGAATAACACAGGTACTATCTCTATTTTACACTTGGAGGAAAATAAAATTTATATGAAATAATGTACTGAAGTTCACACAGCAACAGAGGGATAGATTTGAACCCCAGGGCTTCTGAGCTCACAGCCACACTGTTCGCCAGCCATGAGTCTGCCTTCCAGTCTCTACTTGTGGGACAGTTCTAGAGGAGATGTGCTTCTTTGAGGGTTGGCTTTTATGACCTAGCTTGCAAACCCAACCTTATTTCCAAAGGACAGTGTTTCCAGTTCCACTTGTGTGCCTGGAGCTTAAACTTCTGTTGAGCCAGGGATCTGCCTGTAAGGGCCAGGGGCTGGTGTGGGAGAATAAATGGATACATTTGATGAAGCGCCTTGAGGCCCAGCTAGATTGGAACCTCATTCCATACAAACAGCAGCAATACAACAAAAATGATGGTAACAGCTCCACTAACAGGTCAGGACCATTGTTACCTCATCTCGTCCTTATAACTGACTGAGAGTCGTGAGGTCAGTTCTCATTACCCACGTTTTACGAGCAAGGACACGAGGGCTCGAGAGATTAAGCAGTCACACAGCTGGCAGATGGCAGAGGGGGGCTTTGTACCCAGGTGATGTCCCTTCCTCATCCCATGGTGTCACCACAAGGGTGCCTCGGTCACTTCTTGACCCGCCAAAGTGGAAGCCTGGGTAGACTGAGTTAGAGATGCAGTAAAAGCCATCTGTCCCAGCGTCCAGCAGCGCCGCAGAGACAGGTGACCCTTACCGAATGGGATCCTCAGTGTGTGCGCTGGCGGGCAGCAGCCCCGCGACGGCCGCCCCCACCTCCATCCCCGGCCGGGCCGAGAGCAGAGTGCGCTCAGCGGTCGCTTTAATGTGCCGGGCCGGGGCAGTCACTCTCATTTGTGATCACCTCAGAACAGATGCCAGGAGGTTTCTCAACCATACTGACAGACGAGTGGTAGCAAAGGAGGTTACTGTTTAGTGTCCAAGTTTCCACACAGATGTATCATCCAGCGGAGAGTGGGCTGGTGTATCTAGGCGAGAGGTAGGGACAACTGTAGATGGTCGAGCCAGAGGATTAGACAGAACCAGCACCCAGGACTTGTGCCTTTTACAGTTTCTTCCAAGAGGTCGCAAGGTGACACTTATGACTGATTTTCCCCAGATATTTAGCACTTACACAGGCACACCTCTTTTTATTATACTTTCCTTTTTTTTCACTTTGCAGATACTGCATTTTTGACAAATTGAAGATTTGTGGCCACACTGCATTCTCAGATGATGGTTAGCATTTTTTTAGCAATGAAATTTTTCTTTTAAATTAAGGTCTGTATTTTTTTTTTAAAGATGGAATGCTATTATATGCTTAATAGACACGAGTATCAAGTCAACAGAACTTTTATATGCACAGGGAACCCAAAATATTCATGTGACTCACTTCATTGCGTTGTTTGCTTTATTGCAGTGTCTGGAGCCAAATCCACAGTATCTCCGGGGCACGCCTGTCCCACGGCGCTGAAATGTATTTCTTGGAACTGTGGTTCTTAGACCTGGGTCTGCGTTAGAATCATGGAAGGAGCTTGTTAAAAGTACAGGTGCCTGGTCTCCTTTCCAGTACATCCTGAATCAGGTCATGGCTGGAGCCCAGGCATCTGTCATTTTGAAAGCGCCCTGGTGATGCCAGTGCCAGCTAAACAGCGTCAGCACAGCGCAAGTGCGGGGGAGGGAGGGACCGTCAGTGTTGCTTGCCTTCCATCGTTAGCAGAGTGTCTCTTTGACTCTGTCGGGCTTCGAGGCAGCCCGGCGGTGGTTGAAAGCAGGGGCTCTGCAGTCAGCCTGCGTTGTTTCAACACCATCTCTCTCACCTACCCACTCTGAGACCGGGGCTATGTTACTTTTCGTTTCTGCACCTCCATTTGCTCATCTGTAAAATCGATCAGTGAGACTAGCTTCCTTGGAGGGTCATTACCATGACTGAGTGGGCCAGCACATGTTAAGTGCTTGACGGCGCGCCTAGGACGCGGTAAGCGCCTAATAAATGTTAGCTCCGATTACGATGATTGTTGTCGGGCAGCAGGTTTACTTTACATTCGACGAAAAAATACTCCCGCTCTGGAGCCTGCAGATTCCCAAGGAGAGGCCCATGTGCGAGGGTCACACAGCTGCCCTGGCCCCAGAGACAGCCCGTTGGATGCTGGGACACCGGCACATCAGCAGCCTTGGTTGGGGGCGGGACTGGAATCTTGGACTTTGTTTTACATGGATCATGTTAACCGGCGGCTGGGATTATAGCTCTGATTAATTCTTTTAGTGCAGTTAATTCGTCCTGGACCCTCTCCCAGACAAGCCCAGGGAGAGGTTGAGAATTCAGCTCAAGTACTCCTCCTGTGTGTCTTCCTGGTTGAAAAATAACCGGGAATTCATCCTGCTCAAAGGCTTACGTAATGCCTCCCTCAGAGCCGTCAGAGCTGCAGCCTGTGGCTTTTCTCAGGTTGCCTTCGCTGATCCTGGGCACTCGGGACACACCTGTTTGTTTTGGCCGATGACATGTTTATCCACATGGGTTCCTATTGTCGCACAGACTGCAAGGTGTGATGTGGCTCTTGTCTTAATTACGTGTGGTTACCACGTGTGACAGAAAACTGCACAGTTGATGTGGCCGTTAAAAAACGATGCTGTGGGACACTAATGGCAGGGGGAACAGTTCAAGATAGATCGTTAAATAAAAAAGAGCATATTCCAGGCTCATATCTCTGGCATTATCACTATGTGAACAAAACAGGTAACACAACATTAGATATTATGTTTTCCCACTTTGCTAAAAGAAAAAAATACATGTAAGTGTCTGTTTCTATGTATGGGAAAAGCAACTGGACTTCTATACAACAAAATACATACAGGGTATTTGTGTGCTGTTCTGGACTTTAAACTTGGAGAGGAATACATATTTATTATGTATTGGCTAACTTTTACATTATTAGAAACAAAACTAATCATGAATTCATTTACTATCTCAAACCCATGTTGCAGTGAGTCATGGCATAAAAATAAATATGTCATTTTCTTCTTTCTCGTGAGCTATCATATAAGCAATGTGCATGTGGGCTCCATCAGATATCAGGGAATCATAGATTAAAGGGAAAACTTCCCTCCTCGAAAGTTAAGTTCTCAGGGAGAAGAGGGCTGTGTCATAAGTCGTAGAGTATCTGCTTAACTCTGATCATTTAACTCTCTGTTCAGCCATTAATTAGAGGTTCATTCCTATGCTGTGGTTTTTGAAATGTTTCAGGAGCAGGCTTCCCTGTGGTCCCTCCACATCTCATTGCTGTGAATCACTGAGGTCCTGGACCAGCACTTCCCCATTCTCTCGTGCAACCCAGTTTCATGGGTGTTCTTTCCTATTGCTGAGCAAAGGGTGTTTATGGGCACTGTGGGGAAAGAATGTCATTCCACGCAGGACCAAAATCAGCGGCGGTTTTGCTGAAAAGAACCTGCCGGGAGTTGTGATACGTTCCGTGTCTCTGGTCCAAACAACACGTTGACCACTCAGCTCTCAACTTTTCTCAACTCACTTTTCAGTCCCTCAATGCCTAGCTACTTTTTAAAATCATTTTTTAAAACATTGCCCAAACTGTGTTCGTGTGCTCAAACACGTTACCCAGACTGCTTTTCTAAGATTATTTTTACCACAGGGACCGAGACCGGGGCAGCATGAAGTCAGACCATCTCAGATTTTAGTGGGTCTTGGCACGACTCTCTTAATCAGGAGCAAAAGCTAGGCAAAGGGGGAAGATTTGCTGCAGAAAGTCTGATTCCAAGCTTCCTGTGTACTCGGGTGTTTCCCAGAGATGGCAAACTCAGAAATTGCTGTGCACTCATCATTTTTTATTGCAAAATTCATTAAGCTGCCCTGCTGTTATCATCCTATCTTGTCAAGATGATATATTACAGACTTCATTGCAAAACTTTAACAAGCGGGAGAAAGCACACCTCTCGCTCCGCCACAGCGCGGGAAAGCCTCTGGGTGTTTTGCTTTTGCCTTAATCTTTTCTGTGTCAAGCCTTGGGTCTTTGCAGAACCTCCGTCTGTCTGGTAACTCCCTGTTTGATCATGTGGAGAGCGTTCCCTCTTTTGTGCTCTGAGAGGCATCATGAGCTGCTTTTAAAGAACAGTTGCCTTCCCTCTTCTTTCTGACAGCTGGTCTGAGACATCATGGGAAGACGGGGTATCGGCCGGGATTATGACAGACTTCTGTGCATGGTGGGAAACCAACCCCAACGTGACATCAAAGGGCTGTGTTTCCTCTTTACCCTTCAGCTCCGAGTAGTCAGTGGCGCAGACGTGTTCAGGCCTGCCGAGCCGTGCGAACTTGGCTTGGCTCTGGGTGTGCGTTCCTGGCCTCGCCCCCAGGTCCTGTGATCAGCAGAGACCCTGCCTCTTGTCTGTGATGCACTTGTCATCAGAGTGAGTGGGAGTCACTTGGTAAATATGGAAAGTGAAGGAGCTGAGCGCCCAGATTTCCATGGCAACCCCCAGAACAAGTACAATATCACCCAAATTACTCTGCAGCTTGCTTTTTTTAGTTGCAGTGATTTGGTTGCGTTCTCATGTTTTTCCGCTCCCGATTTATACAAAAAACACAGACTCTGCCCGCTGTCACCCATTCTCTGGTTTCAGGGACATTAGTGGTCCCTCCCTGAAGCACCTGAAAATTTCAGTCACCCAGTATTGCCTCCTTGTGCGCTAGCAGAATACACTCAGATTCTTAATGTTGCCTTATATTTTATCATGTATGTCATGGCCGCTTGCGACACTTCAATCTGTGCTGTGCACGGGCTGGGCACCAGGGATGTATGAGGTGACGGCTGACCTCACCGGTCCCCGTCACCTGTGCCTGATGGATTCCGTGTGGGCAGACGTGGCCCTCCCCTCGAGTGGTCTGCATCTTTAGGGACCAAGTCCACATCCAGTTTGTCACTCTTCAGAGAAGATGTTCATGAAAGCATCCAGCATGTTACCCATACAAGTTTACAATGGGTTGGGCTTTTATTTTACCCTTTACCCTGGTTTCCAAGCTCGTGTTTTCTGTGGCTAGTAAGAAGAGAGGTTCCCGCTGACAAACATGTTTGAGCAAAGCAAGCATTCTCACTGACTTCAGCCAGCTTAGGAGTCCTCCTGCGTCGTGGGCATTCTTTCTGTTTTGGTCATTCCAGCCTGTTGACCTGACTCATAGCTGGTTGGTTGTTTTCCTTTTCCAGCCCTCTAGGCTATAATCTTTTTCCCTTCGGCAACGTAATTGCCATCAGTCGTTCTCATACCTTCTGGTGCGGATGCCAGGGCCGGTTTGAATCATTAGTGACTCAAAGGAGTCCAGCTCTGGTATTTGAATGATTTGGTTAAATTTTTTTTTTAAGTCTTTTCAGCTGCCTGTTCTCATTCTGTTTTTCTGTCGGGAGCAAGCACTCATTTGCCCACTTGACAAAAATCTTCCTGTTTTGAGTGACATTATGGAATAATTTTATTTCTTAATTCATTTCAAATGCTTCAGAATTTGTGGTGGTATAATTTGCCATAACCACTAAAATATTCAATTTGCTATTGATTTTACTCCCCACCCCGTCTCTGGAATAATCTTCACCTTCCTCCTCACCCGCAGTAAGGATTGTCAGCGTTTCAGCCTAGGAGTCTATTCACTTAAAAGTCCTCGGTCTCGTTATGTGAGGTCTCATGTTAAAGAAAACTACAGTGGCTTGTAGTCAGAGAGTGCCAGGTTTCCAGAGTTCCTTACCTGTGTGGCCCATAAAGGGATACTGCTGAAGAGCCTGTCCTCTTAGAAAGGATAACTGGCTGTCTTGGCTGCAAAACTATGAAATCTAATGATTAATTTTTTTGTGTTTTCTTCTTAGACAAGGAATTCCCTTCCCTGATCTTTTGCGTTTGTTGTTTTGTTATAGAATACATCATACATGAAAGGTCCTAGGCAGCTAAATAGAAGTGAGAATAGAATCTTGAAAAGAATTTATTTCTTAAAATAAATTAAAAAAAGATTTCTATTGTCCTCCAGTGAATAAATACTAGAAATCCTGAAGCCCAGTTTGGGTGTAGCCACTTGTTTTGTTCTGTTGACTTTTCTAGTCCAGGAGGGTCGAGTCCTCATTTTCCACCCATATCCTTGTTCTCTTCCGGGTTTATTTGAGGCAAATATCATGTTCCACCTGCTGCCGCCTCCGTCACTAGTTCGTGGAGACACCCAGTTACTGATACTGTAACGGGAGATAGGTTCTTAAAACTTTGCCCTAAACTCATTTCTTTCAGAATTAGATCTTTTTATGAGCATTAAGGAGCATATTTTTTATTAGCATTATTCTGATAAAATATTTTACAAAGCAAAGCATCTTTGTATCGTTTTTTAAATTGTGATTTTGAAGTTTTGTCTGTCAAATGCCCCATCTTAGGTTGCTCGTAGTCTACTGAGAAAGGAAGTCATATGAACAGATATATAAGTACAAGTTAATAAATTCTGTAGTCTACATCTGAATAAAATGCCAAGGAATAGTGCAGGAGTCTGCTGTCTGGGGACCGTGTTTGGCACGCAGGAGGGGCTCAGTAAGTATTTACTGAATAAATGAAAATTGAAGAAGGTTTCATCTCAGGTGCCCTCTTTTTCTAATAAATAGTAAGACAGAAAAAAGTCCTGATAGTATTTTAGAAAAGCTAATATTCCTTTGGCAAGGTATTATTTTTAATTCATAAAATTACAATCCTCTCGTGAACAAGTAACTATCATCATAGGAGAAACAGGACCCATAGTCACACTGTTCTGTTTCCTATGAATTCAGATGATTATGTCAGGCAAACTTGGCCTCAAACCAGAGTTAATAAAACCCTTCATCAGCTCCTGCCATACGAGGGAGAAAATGTCTCCATTGAACCCCGAAGAAGTTTCATCTTTATTACCCTTGGAATAAAGGTAGTTTTGAGTTCCTCGCGGTGTCTTACCTTTACGAGTATTTTGTGCAGAGGAACATCTTACTTACACTGATTCGTACTGATAAGTGGCATATCCATTCCCTCAATGATCCCCCTAATTATGTCATTTTAGAATTGTTTTTCTTCCTGGTAGCAAGTTCCCATTTGCAGGCCCTGTTAGTCCTCCTGCATCTTGGCTCAGTGTAACTCTTTTGATTTCTCTTTGTTGTTTCTGTTTGAAACTTAAGCTTTTGAAATGTGAATAGTTCTGAGTCTCAGGAATCAACTTAACAATTTATTTTCTGCAGAATCTAATTTAGAGTTCAGGAATCTCCCAATAGCCTCATGGGGTCTTTTAAGTCTTCGATAGGGCTTTAAGCATAGCATTGAGAATTTCCCAGTATTAGGTGTTAGTGGTGTGTGTGTGTGTGCTTGTATGTGTATGTATGTGTGTACCTGATGTGAAGATTACTCTAACATCATTTCATGAGCATAATATATTTTTACCTACATGACTAGCACAAGGGAAGAGTATCTTTTATCATGACATCACCCCCTTTATTTTCTGAAAAGACCTGAGTTCAAATGTTGATCTCTAAACTACCATGTTGGGAGAGGGTATAGCTCAGTGGTAGATTTTGTGCTTAGCAAAAAAAATAAATAAATAAGCCTAATTACCTCCCCCTAAAATAAAAACAAAATTTTAATTTATAATAAACTTAAAAAAATTTTTTCTTTAATTCTAAAAATAAACTACCACTTCGACCGGCTTAGTCTTTCTTCCTAAGGGTACGGTATACTTCTGGCTCATTTCAGAAAGGTCCAGCGAGGCTTAATCTAGATATGATATTTCTTGATAAGTAAACTGATTGCCCAAAACATCAGTTGACCCCAGTTTGGGACATCTGTAAGGGACGTGGAACAGCAGTGACATTCCCTGTCCGTCATGCTTTGCTACAGCAGAGGTGCCCGTGCCATTTAGTTAAATCATCCCCAAAATGTTTTCTTCAGCACGTGGTTCCAAGTTTTTCAAGATGGGAAGAAACAAAAAGTTCTCTTCTTTGAGCAGTGTTCTGAAGTTTACAAAATGCATTCTTGTACATGATCCCACTTGATCCTCGTGACAGCTCCCCAAGCTGTGCATGGCGCTTCTCATGGCCCCTGTTTCATCACTGCATTAACCAAGAAACAGAGCATCAAGGATCATTGCCCAACTCTCCATGGCCAGTCAGGGTGGAGTCTTGAAGAGAACTCAGGTTTTCTGCCCTCTGACTTGGTAACATTCTCCAAGACGAATATGTCTGCTTGGACCATAGACTTAGTTTTTTATATGTAGATGACTCTGTAGTCACAGGTCACAGATCTGTTGATCAAAGAACTAACTTGAAACTCAATATCAAATACTTGGAGCTAGAGGCAACCCAGAAGAGTGTGTCTGGGGCATGGTCAGGGATTTAGACTGCAGAGTTATAAGGAAGTGGATGGCCAAAGGGTAGATATTTATGGACTGGTGCTATAGAATCAGAGATAGGACATGACTTGGGCAATCAAGACAATATTGGGGGCAGGAGTTTTAGAATAAAAGGTGAATGTCACAGAAACCAAGAGGATCTGGTTGATTGCAGGAGACTTTGAAGGCTCTCTCTGTTCTGGCCATCTGCCAGTCAAAAGAAGACACAGTGCATGGTGGGGTGGGAGGACCACTCTTAAGAAAAGGCTGGTCATATTAAAGGGGAGATGTGTCCTGTTAAGTGGAGGGTGTTTTGCTCTAACATTTCAAGTCACCTCTTACTCTTTGACTCTTCCTTTACCATGTGCAATTCTCATCCGATGACCTTTTCTTAGCTTCACTGGGACTAGAGATCGCCATCCCATCTCATTATTTGTAAATTTTTACATATGTGGAAACTGACTATCCATACATAATAATATTAACGTATGGTTTGTGGCTTTTTTCCCCCAGAGGAACAAAGAAACAGCCTCATCAACTCCAGTTCGGAATCAGTCGTCTCATCGAATGCAAACAGCATCCTTAATTCCAGCAACAGCTTGCAGCCCAACATGAACTCCAGTGACCCAGACCTGGATATGCTCAAACCCACCCGGCCCAACTCACTGTAAGTCTGACGTCCCGCTGCCGGCCACAGGGGCCCTGGGTCAGCCATTCTGCCCAGAATGTGCTGTCTGGCCCCATCCGACTCAGAGCATTATCCCCTGAACATGATTTAAACCTTCACCCTCAAGTTGGAGCTTGGCTAATTTGTTTTGGATTTTTTTCAGCATCATCATCTCAAAGGAGAATCATTCTTCTTAACATACTGCTTCTTGGCCTTGATGATGTTTGATTCACCATCCTGCTGAGATGGCTTTGGTGATGGCTATTTGCCTGTGCTGGCTGCTGGGCATGAAAAGCAATTCCTTTGAGTTTTACAAACATCCAGGCACTGCGGTATCTCAGTAGATCGGTAGCTAAGTCTGTTTCCTTCATTCGTGTTGTCACGGTTTCCCTTGTCCCCGACCATGCTGAGTATGTTCAGTGCTATCTCTGTGTCCACATCCAGAGAGGACAGCCCCCAGGAGCCCTGTGAGTCTCCAGCTCCTGAAACCTTCACAGGACTGTGATCACAGGGCACATGCTGTACAAGAGAAGAACCTCCATTGCTTCGTCCTTGGATGTTAAGCACCCCCAGCTGAGACAGGCAGTTTGGAGGCTGGTTGTCCCATCCTCCACGGAAGCTAGATCCACTCTGCTTGGGCCAGAAAGTTCTCTTTTGTGGTTGCATCCCACATTACTTAGCATCTTCTTTAGACCACCCCGTAAATCTTGTCCACTATAGCCTTTGTACAAAGAATGTGGGGCCGTGACCGGGACAGCTGGACTCTCCGGCCACAGTTGTATAAGACTCAGGAAAAGCAGAGTTGGCTTTGCCTTTCTCTAGTGAAAATAGTTTGAGGTTCAGCCACAAATTGCCTCCAGGGCAGTCGTTGCTCTTGGTGAGACACCAGGATGTCAGGACCTTCTCCCGCCCCTCTCAGTGCTGTGGCTGCAAGGTCATGCCCCGCCATTCTGTCTCCTTAAGACATTTACAGATCTGCAAAATGGGTCTGACAATTTTTGCCTTAGAAGCAGCTAAGGAATATTAAGGCTTGGAAGGAAAAATGCTTCGAAAATGAACATAAGAAGTACATCTACTGAAAATACAAGAACAGGGTAAGATGAAATCGTGCATTGAGAAAATCAGGTCTGTTTTTAGTTGTTGGCAGCTTTAAATTCTACCTTGATGTTCAAGAAATTTAATCCCTTACTTGTTATTGGGTTGGTGACGTGTTTGTTTACCGAGAAGTAGACTCATGCCTCAAGAGCGCGAGTAATTTAACTTGTTCAGCTCATGGGCGGTGAGTCTTTTCTGGTTCTCCGCGGCCTCCCTCCCTTGGCGTAGGGCTTTGCCAGGGACCCTTAGAGCTGTTTTCCTAGACTTTAAGGACATCCTAGTTTTGTTTAAAGCTCTGAACCTAGCAGTTGCTCAATTTATTTGTTGCTCAGCATGAGCAAGCTTGCAATTCTAGCCCAGATGGCTTACCAGTCCTTGATTTCAGCCAGGAGTGCCAACCAGTGGTCTTTAATCTTCGTGTTCAGCAGCTGGGAGCCCTCTGAATCACCCCTGAATTTGGAGTAGAGTGTCCAAAGAGACTGCTTTGGCAGCTAAGCGGAAAGTGGAGGGTATGTCTTTTAAACAGGTCACAGAGGAGGGGGCTGGGGACTTTTTATTTTTCAGTTGTCTAGATGTGCTTTGTGTTACATAGAACATAGCGGGGGTGGGGGCGGGGGTCACTTCCCCTGCTCCACGCCATCTGTGGGCCTGTTCCCTGCCTGCTATAGACCTGGAGGCTTTCTCGGGGGAGGCAGGGTGATGCTGGGAACAGTTCTACTTGTTTGCCTTCGGAGGAGGATTGGAGGTAGAAGTGTGGCTGTGTTTCCAGCCCAGTGAATCGCTAACTAGTTAATACCTGTGAGCGTTGAGCTCCAGAAAGGCTGCTCTTAAGGTAGAAACTGTGCTGACCTGAGTTGGCCATGGCCCTGATGAGGGCCATGCCGGCGGCCCCAGTCACTCTGAAGCTGGTTCCCCGACCGTTCCTGAAACCCAGGGCCATGACATGTGTGACCCAGTTTGTGCCTCCCCAGTTTTTTCTGCCCGGGATTTGCCCGGGTGGACCAGGGACAGACACCATGAGCTCATCTTGGCAAAGAGAAGCTGCAGTACTTTCCTGAGCGGGTGAATTCTGAGAAGTCTGTCCACACCTGCTGCCATGGTGATGGGCTCAGTCATGATCAGCCGAGACCACCTGGGTCTCAGCCTCAGTTCTGGACCCTTCATTCCTTCTGTCCTTATTCATCTTGAGGTCACAGAGCTCCTTGAATGGGAATACTTAATGACGTGGATGAAAACAGAAGACCGAGTCAAGGGGTGGGGGATTACCACTACCTTGACTATTAATTAGGCAGTAAGATGGGGAACCAGTCATCAGAAAACTATCCGTTCTTTTTATTTCATTGATTTGTTTTTCATTGTTCTCGTAATGACTGAAACGATCCTTCTCACCGTGTAGCAATCATAATGAAAGAAACACGTTTGTGACTCAGCACCCTTTGATACTTCAGAGACCACATTTTGCTGTCTCATTGGTAAATCTTTCCTACTTCTCCAAAGAGATCAAGGCCCTCTTGTGTGTGTGGGCGTAATGCTAAATCAGGCATCAGAACCAGAGATGGCACCATTTTAGCCATGCCAGGGCAAGGCTGTGGGATTTCCATCTTTGGCAGGTCCTTGGCTAGACCTCTTAAGGTAGCCATCTCCCCTGAAGATCAAAGGACACTAGGTAAACTGGGACCAAAGTCCAGCTACTCTAAAATTGTCAGCAAATAATTGACTTAATTTGTGCTCAGACCTATGCTAAGCTACCTGAGGTAAAGGAGAAATAGAGGATTCCTGGTCTCCCCACGAGTGTACACTCTGGCTACGGAGGAAAGACAGTGGTACATGGCAGTACTAAATGGGACTTAGAGCTCAAACAGTGTCTGGCGTTCACAGCTGTTAACTGGGTATCTGTTAGGTACACAGACCAGTCAGAGAATCGGGAAAGGTGGAACAGATAAGATGTGAGGGGGGCCGTGGGTAGGATGATACAGGAGGATGAAGAGCATTTCAGGTAAGGGGAATGAGAGAGGCAGAGATGACCCAGGATGTTGCCAAACAGCCTATGGACGTGGGTATTGGGGAAGGGGAGCTTAGTTCTTCCCCCACCACAACCACCAGGAAAAAAAAGATTGACCCAGCCTCTAACATCAGGACAGTTCACACCAAAGTCCAGATTTCATGCTGGGACAACGGGACCTCCACATGCAAAAAAAATGAATCTAGACACAGACCTTAGGGCTTTCCCAAAATTAACTCAAAATAGATCATAGACCTAAATGTAAAATGCAAAACTACAGAATTTCTAGAAGACAACATAGGAGAAAACCTAGGTGCCCTTGAGTTTGGCAATGACTATTTAGATCTAGGACCAAAAGCATAACCCATGAAAGAAAAAATTGGTAAGTTAGACTTCACTTAGGTTAAAAACTTCTGCTCTGTGAGAGACATGACTAAGTGAATGAAAAACCAAGCCACAGACCAGGAGAAAATATTTGCAAAACACGGGTCTGATAAAACATCAGTAGCCTAATCATGCAAAGATCTCTTAAAATTCAACAGTAAGTAAACAAAGAACCCAATTAACCTACTAGGCAAAAGATCAGGGCAGACACCTCACCAAAGAAGATACACAGATGCAAAGAAGCATATGAAAGGATGCCCAACATCGGTGTCATTAGGGAGTTGCAAATTCAGGCAATGAGATACCACTCCACATCCATCTGAATGGCTAGAATCCCAAACACTGAGATCGAATGCTGGTGAGGATGAGAGCAACAGGAAGTCTTATTCATTGCTGCCGGGAATGCAGATGAGAAAGCCACCCTGAAGACAAGCTGGCCGTTTATTACAAAGCTAAACATAGATTTATCATACAGCACAATCAAGCAGTCACACTCCTAGGTGTTTACCCAAATGAGTTGAAAAACGTATGTCCACACAGAATCCTGCCCACAAATGTTTGTAGCAGCTTTATTCGTAACTGCCAAAACTTGGAAGCAACCAAGATGTTCTTCAGCAGGTGAATGGATGAACTGTGGTCCATCCAGACAGGGAAATATTGAATTCAGTGATAAAGGCTATCCAGTCTTGGAAAGACACGAATGAACCTGAAATGCACGCTGCTAAGGCCACTCTGAAGGAAGAGACTGCAGTCTGGTATGATGCCAACTGTATGCCATTCTGGAAAAGGCAAGACTATAAAACCAATATAAAGATTAGTGGACAGGAAGGATTAACAGACGGACACAGGGCATTTTTAGGGCAGTGATACTCTTCTGTATGTTACTCTAATAGGTACAAGATGTTATGCATTTGTCAGGGGAAGGGATAGCTCAGTGGTAGAGCACATGCTTATCATGCAGGAGGTCCTGGGTTCGATCCCCAGAACCTTCATTAGGAAAAAAAATTAATAAATAAATTTAATTACTCCCCCCCCAAAAAAAAAAACACTAAAAAAAAAAAAAGACATTAGGTATTTGTCAAAACCCATAGAACAGAAAGAGTGAGTCCTCATATAAACTATGGATTTTAGTTAATAATAATAGTTATATTAATAATGCTTCAATATTGGTTTATCAGTTGTAGCAAATGTACCATCCTAATGAAAGATGTTAGTAATAGAGGAACCTGTGGGAATGGGGAGAGTAATGTGGAAATTCTAAATTATTTTGAGCAATTTTTCTGTAAACCTAAACCTGCTCTAAAATATAAGATCTATTCATGTATTTTTTTTCATCTAGATTTGCAGCTTCTTTTGAAAAGTGCAGTGTGGGCACACCAAATCCATGTGGTGCCTATTGCCACATGATGCTCTTCAGTCCCCATCTTCTCACCCTCATGCTTCACTGTTTTCTATCTCCAAGGCCTGTGATAGATTAAATATGGCCAAAGAATCTTTGCAGCCCCTGCCATTAAAAGGTGGAGTCCTTGAATCTAGGCTAGCCTTTACCCTCTAACCCAATTTGACCAATAGAATGTGGTACAAGTGACAGCTTTTGTGTGACTTCCAAGCCCAGGCCACAAGGCCTCACAGCGTCCCAACTCACCCCCTGGGAACCCAAGCGCCACGTGGAAAAGCTCAGTCTGGCCTCCTAAGGATGAAGGACTACTGGAGAGAGAAGGCCGGCCATGCCCAGCGCCCGGCCACCAGTCAGTACAGCCGCATGAGTGAGTCCAAGAGAGACCAACAGAAAAGCTGTCCAGTTCACCCCTAGATTCATGAGAGATAATACACTCTGGTTGTTCTAAGCCCCTGAATTTGGGCCAGTTTTTTACAGCACTAGATAACTGATTCAAGGCTGTGACCTTGGAGTCAGGGGCAACTAGCCTGGGATGGGACTGGGGTGCCCGGCTGAGGTAGGAAGGATGGAAGGGTCTCCCTGTAGCATACTGGCCGCAAGGAGATGAGCCTTTCGGTTTTCAGAATCTTCTTTGAAAACAAATGACTCATAAATGAGATTCTAAGAAGTGAAGAAGCAAAACAAAACCCATAGCTGATGGCGGAGGCAACGAGAAAGATAGCTCTAACACTGGCATGGAAAGCAGGAAACCCTCGGTTTTAATCCTGGTGTCAACATTGACCAGCTGGTGCCAGTCCCTGGCCCTGGATGTGCCCCTGGACGTGCCCAGGCCCCCAGTCCCTGCGGTGGAAGGAGTGGGGCTGACCTGTCTCTTAAGACCAGAGGTTGTTCAGTGGATGCTTACAAAGGACCACAGAAGCGAAAGGCACTCTCTCCTCTCCCAGTGACCAATAGAGTTGGCATCGTGCCACCATTTTTCTGGAAGAGAGTGATTTTTAAGGAGGAAGTAAACAAATGCTGAGGAAGAAGTCAGGGGCCGTCCCACTAGGGACTTAAGATGCTTTTTTCAGACCGCTGGGGTAGGGACAGAGAGGCTGGTCTGGACTGAAAAAAGGCCAGGAGGACAGAGGGTGATGCCAGCCATGGAGGAACCCAGCCTTGGAGTTCTCCCTGCCCAAGTGGTCCCCACCCCTCAGAAAGAACTCACTGCCCAGTAGCCCTGTAAATACAACTAATTTCTCTCGTCCTTTCCGCTTCACACACACACACACGCGCGCGCGCGCGCACATTTCCAAGTTATTTCTGGTGACCTAGAAGATGTGTGCATGCCAGACGCCTTCCAATTCTGCCAGAATCAACCGTCCTCTCCGATTTTAGTGGCCAGCGAGAGGCGAGGGCACAGGCCCTGGAATTCAGAGGATAAACAAGGCCTGCATCCAGGCGGAGCTATTTCTCTGAAGCACTGCTGGCTCCTCCTGAGTGTGATTCAGATGCAGCCCGGGGAAAGCTGGCCTGCAGAGAGATGGCTGAAATTTTACTTAGGTTTTACTGATTGAGTCAACAGTCACTCAACAAATATTGTTCGAACACTTACTGTGGGCCAAGTGTCATTCTGAGGGAGTGAATATCGAGTGATTAAAACAAAAAATGAGAGTTTCTGCTCACACTGATTTTATATTCTAGCAAAGGCAGGAGGTAAAGTGGTATCTCATATATCAGATGTTGAGAAGTTCTGTGGCAGAAACTAATGTAAAGGAGATACAGACTTGAAGGGGAAGGAGGCAAGTTACTTCAGTTCTTTTTCTTTTTTTTTTTTTTTTTAATTTTATGCCATTGGAGGGAGGGTAATTAGGTTTATTTATTTAATGGAGGTAGTGGTGATGGAACCCAGGACCTCGTGCATGCTAGGCACGCTGAGCTATACCCTCCCTGCCATTTAGTTCTTCCTGCCTCAGTTTTCTCATCTGTAAAATGGGGTCATCAACCCCTCCACAAAAAGGTGTTGAGAAGATTAAATGAGAGCCTCTTTTGTTATGTCGTGCATGTTCAGCACTGTGAATGGCGATTATTATTAATGATTTGGAGGGCCTTTTCCACACACTGTCTTTTCTTTCCTGCTCTTCCCTCCCCCCTGGTATGTATTTTTCGGGTGTAGAGAGATGCCCTGCCAGTTCTCCTCATCTTCCCCCCAACTAGCTTCCTCTCTTGGTAGCCTGGAGCTCTCTGTCAGTCCAGTCTTTGTATTATCAGTGAAAACAAGGACCTTCTACTGTAGAGGCAGGCGCTGTTCCCTACTGTCCCAAGACCAGCCGGGGTAGGCAGGCCTGTTCCTGAAACAGCTGGAAACCCCTACATCCCATGGTACCTGATAGGCTGCGTGCCTCGCTCTTATTTATTGAGACCAAATGAATCACTGAATGAGCAATATGCATTAGACAAGGGATAACTGGTGGCCTATTTTTTTAAAGTCGTTTGACCATCTAAGTGCTGTTTTCTGCCAACAGAGTTACACCCAAACAGGCAGCTATGGTTTTGCTACACTGATCTTTATTTGTCATTCTTTGGAATGCAGGGATTTGAAAGAGGAAGTTTTCCTCTGTGGTTGAATCTGTTTTCTGCAGGAGGAGGATCTTTCCTGTTAGACTGAGGACACTGTTTCTCACTGACCTCCAAGCAGAAGAGGTCTGCTTAGACCATTGTGCCTGAAACTTTAGGGTGTCCCCCAACCTTGAAAAACAGCTTGAAAGCATAGCAGTTTGCACAAGGAAGCATTCTCCTTTTCTTGTTCCTCCTCCTAACTCTGCAGTGGTTCCAGCCTGCTCCGTCATGGGTGTTTCTTGGACGAGCCCAAAACCATCCCTCTTAGACCTCGGGCTCCTGGAGCCCCCATGGCCACCGCTCCTGCGGGTACCAGGCCAAGCTCCCTTGACATTTTCGGAGGATGGTCAGTGATGTGACCCGCCTGCTTGTTTTCTGAGAGCCTTCCTGTCAGTGTTTCCCGTTCCTCAGCCAAGATCTCCCTGGCCAGTCAGGAGCCCAGCTGGCTTCACTTGGTTGAGGGTGGAGATTCCTGCCTGGTGACCCATTTGATTTTTATTGGATAAATGTGTCTGGTTATTAGCGGTCCTTCCTTTTTTCACAGAAAAATTGCTCGAGGCAGGCGGGCCTCACACTTGGTGACCCAGCAGAAGTGCTTTCCCGAGCGCCAGGGCTGTCGCAGTGCCTGGCTGCCTCCAGCCTGTCAGCAGAGGGGGTATGGGAGGAGGCGGGGACCGGACACCGGTCCAGAGCTCGGCCAACATCCCTGTTTTCCAGCAGAGTGGAAATCACAAACGGAACAATGTTTTCCTTCACACGGATCACTTTCTTCCCCTCGTGACAGGCTAAAATCATATAAAGGGACTGTCGTTTCTGCTTGAAACTAACTAATCTTGCTAAATAATCCTCAAGAATTCCCCCAGTTTGGCATGACACAGGGTAGATGCGAAAGCCTTGAGATCTGATTAAACGTAGGAATGACCGAATTTCATTCTGAACTTTATACGTAAAAGTAGGTGTTGGGCATTTTAAATCTCCAGTATTCGGTAGTATCTCTAGGGAAGGAAAGAGGCCTGAGTATTTGCATGGCTTTCAGCACTGCTACGCCTGTAAGCAGACTTGGAAGGCACTCGGAAAGGCTGTTTTTCTCACGTTGGGTTAGATTTGGGATTGTTCGCCTCCCTCCCTATGTATATGGTTTGGAGGAATCTTATTGGTAGATCCAGGTCCTAAATTGGGTCAATTAACATCGCCTTAAAGTACTGCTTTTTAAACCCCTTTTTTTTTTTTTTTTTCAGTCAATCTGGAAAGCAGATGCTTCCTTAGCTGGGAACACATTTCTAGTTGGAAACAGCCACAGGGTCTTATTGTTAATGCCTTCTCTGCACCAGGACTCTAGAAAACCATGTGCCACTGTAGGCTGCCTTGGTCTCTGCACACTGGTCTTCTCGGGCAGGGACTTAGCTCAGTGCAGGGCTTCCCGGAGTGTGGGCCTGGGACCAGCATCACTGGCATCACCTGGGAGCTTGTTCAGTACGCACGTTCCCAGGCTCCACCCAGACTCACCGGGTCAGCAGCTCTGGAGGATTAGCCCTGCAGTCTGTTTTAACAGGCCCCGGAGGTCACTGTGACACACACTCAAGTCTGAGAGCCGGAGTCATAGTGCATTAGGCTGATGCACTTCCACAAGAGTAAGATCTGGATATATTTCTATGTAAAGCACTTAGGGCCAAGCCTTTGTCATCACTGGCACTTTGATTGTCCCTGCAGTGATGACAGTAGTGGAGCTTAAGGGCGCCCTGCCCCGGGCCCTCAGGGGAACCCAGTTAGCTCACCAGTGCTGTACCTTCCAACTCGACAAGGGAGCCAGCCAGCTGCTTTGCAAATGCATGCCTTTTGGTCACAAATCAAGAGAGGGTGGGTGCATCAATGAATCAAGGCAACAGATATTTTTATTAAGCACCTACCATGTGTATAACACAAGAGAATCAAGACCCTTGCATTGACAGAAAAGGAGATCGCAGGTATGTGATACTGAGAGTGGTGGTTCGACATTAACGTGCACGAAAGATGTGACTCCTAAATCGGCATCCCCCAGGCCGAAGCCGGAATGGGGGACAGGTGGAAGGAGCTGAGCTGGACTGAGTTCAGCAGATTCTTGACAGGAGGATTTCTGTGCCATTAATATGTCCATTATGAATCTACCAGAGCGTGTGTCTTAAGCAGCACATCCTGAATGTCTTTGACCACAGAACATGCTTTTATAGGACCTCCCTTCAGCCTCTTAAAACAGGATTCCACATATTTAGGAAATACCATTCTAGAACACTCTGCGTTTGAGAAGGAAATGCCTTTGTTCTAATGGATAGTGTTACTATGGTTATTATGGTTATTTCAAAAGAAGAGCAATTTAGTTTGTTTAAAGAGGTATGGCCGCAAATAGCTATCTGAAGATTGAAATGGGCTATATCATGACATAATGGGTTATATCACGTACAAAGCATCTGCAAGCTTTGGGGTCGGGTGCTGGGAAAAGCCCGTGTGGCCTGGACGGTGAGGCCTTAGCACTGCTCTTCCCTGACTGCATACACTTGGGCAAGCTACTTGCCCTCTCTGAGTTAAACCTCTTCTCAGAAGTGGAAATAATAATAATGACACCTACCTTCAAAGCAGTTGTGAGGATCAGATGAGATATGCCTGTGTAACATTTAGTAAATGGCCTTATTCATAGTAAGTGGTCAATAAAAATTGAGTGCTATTATTATTTTTTATTACCTTATCTTATTTCCTCTTAGATTGCGACCCACCCCCTCACCAGTGACCAAACCCCTACTGTTGATTCCTTTCAGTGGTAGCAGTAGATAGACACTCAGTGTTAATGTTTTGTGTATTTGTTCGATCCTGGTGTGACACAAAGCGATTGAGTGAAAAACATTGAGATGATAATTTTAAAAGAAATTAAAACAACTAAAACTGAATTAACTCCAAATAATAAAATACACGGAAATCAAAAGAAGCACTCCTTTTGCAAGTCAGGCTTCAAGCTGTTTGCACAAAGTCCATGCGTTTAGGTATTTACTCTCGAGAGCCTTGTCAAACATCTACCCTATTGTTTCTCCGTTGGGTGGAACCAATTGGATCTGTACTAATTAGACTATAACCTAATTGCAATCCTGAGTTTTCGCTGGGGCATAACTTAGCCTCAGGAATTCCTTTCCAGCCTATGACTCTTTGTAAATTTGCCTGTTATTATCGTAAGAAGAAAAATAGTTTCTGGAAAACATCATCCTGAAATTCTGCATCTTAGTCGTCTACTGCATTTGTTCTATCTGGTTCTCTCTCTTCCGGTGCCTCTCAGCCTCCTTCTCGAGGAAGCAGCGAGGGTCTCCTTGAGACATTGCTTCCTTATTCCTTCCGATATTCCTTATAAATTGAAGAGGTGATGGGGCTGTTCCTTGGCTATTGTCAAAAATGCTCAGAAAAAGGGATAAACTAGCTGCTTTAAGGTAACCTTCTTACCTCTTGCTGCTCTATTTGAAGAAGCTGTGTTTTCAGAGGGAACCAAGACAACTTTTTCCACACAGAAACAAAGGCAAAGTTACGCATCCAAGGCCAACCTATTAGAATCCTAAGGAAACATCAGTACAGTGAAATAGCATAATAATTCAAGGAGAATTCATTTAAAAGGGGTGAGAGCAGGAGAATCACAAGAGTTAGCGTAGTAAACCAGGGCTAGTAGCAGCCAACTACTGACCATCCTTCGGCCAATGGGACATGAGTAGAATATGGTTACCAGAATCCAGAAGAAGAGAGAGTTGCATCAGGTCAGCACCTTGCAAGGACCTTTGGTCAAGGGACTGAGGTAGAAATGACCAATCAGAAAGGGAGACAAAGGAATAATTACCTTGGCCTTCTCCTTCCTCCTGCTAATCTCCTGCCAGACATCCCCACTAGTGAACCCAACAGGGAGCCCTGTGGCTGAAATCCATGCAGGTGAGCTCCCAGAGAAGAGGGCAGGATGGGGAGTGGGTGCTGTCAGCACAGATGTATAGTGTGGTACCATTTATAAAAGCCAAAGGGTGGGACCAGAAGGCATAACCATCAGTAAAGGGCTGCCTAAGTAAATCGTAATGTAGACTGCTACCCCATGCAGCAGAGGAATGAGGTCGTCCTACACGTGCTGGAGTAGAGCAACCTTGGAAGGCGCATTAAGGGAAAGAGCAAGGTGTGGGGTAACGTGCAGCTGTGGTTCTCAGGCCATGAGCATCACCTGGGGGGCCTAAAACAAAACCTTCCAACACTTAGGTCCCTTCCCTGGAGCCTCACAGTTCATCGATCTGGGGTGGGATCTGAGTTTTGGTATGTTTCTTGAACTTCCTAGGTGATTTTGATCTGCGGCTACATCTGAACAGCATTAGCGTGCATTGTGTGATTCTGCTTACATACACGAATCCAGGGGTAAATACACAGACAGACGTGTAAACGCGTTTGTAATATTTCTGGAAAGATACAGGAGAATGCAGTCAGTGTGATTTTCTCGAATGGAGGCAGTTGGGACAGTGACCTTGGCTGGAAGGGACACTGACTTTTCAACACTACCCCTTTAGAATTTTGGAATTTTTTTTCACAAGTGCATGCATGGATTTTTTTCCATTTTAAAAAGTCAGTTAAAAGTAGATGTACTCAGTTTTGAAATTTGCCATTCTTTTATTTATTATCTTCTTAAAGTTGTGGAGTACATCTTTGTGAGAAAGAGTTCTCTTTTTTTAAACCTCTAAAATGTGTTATATCCTCAAGAGCTAAGAATCTGAATGAGATGCCTGCCATTAGGTTGAAGAACAAGGGCCGTACCTGGAAAGTGTTGCTTTTGGTATGTTTTAAATGGAATTAATGCTATTTGAATCATTCATTCCATGGCCAAAGGACCCCACCTCCCCAGGCTGGTCTGTCCAAGGCTCCAGGTCAGTTTAGTCAATGGTAACTCTTAGGACAGCAGAGGAGATTTGTCTCGGGGAGCTAAGTAGAGTGGATGCAGTTAGCCCTCTACATCTGACTGATTTCAGATTTCTTATTAAACTGGGAAGCCCTAACTTCGGAAACCAGAAAATCAGCTAGCTGCTCATGAACTCCTCTCTGTCCTCTCAAACAACATTGTGCAATTTAAGTAGTTCAGTTTTCTTGAGCTATATATAGTTCTTTCACCTGATCTTCATCTGTCATTCTCCATCGGCCATCTACCCAGTTTCCCTTAAAAGCCCCATTTTAAAGCAGAATATTTAATGGAAAAACCTCAACTCCTGACCCTTATGGAGGTAGGCTAGAGTTACTCCATAATAATTAGCAGTTGCTCTGGTAACTTCAGACACACTGCTTAAATCACCTGTGTTCGTCACTGTCTCCTGCCTTCTGGACAGTCAGATCACATGCTTCGTGCTGATGGAAAAGGAGTGACTTAGTAACGTTATAATCCTTTTCAGCTTCTGTTGTAAAAGGAGGAGAAATGATACGTTTGTGATTAGACACACTAAAAAGATGCGTTTTGGTTTGTTTTGTTGAAGTGTAGTTGATTTACAATGTTGTGTTAGTTTCTGGTGTACAGCACAGTGATTCAGTTGTATATATATTCTTTTTCATATTTGTGTTCATTACAGGTTAATACAAGATATTGAACATAGTTCCCTGTGCAATATATTAGAGTCTTGCTGTTTATCTGTTTTTAGTGACTAAAGCAATGACGGAGGAGAGAAATCATCTTAGGTTTTGAGCAAGTTGGAAAGCCCTGTTTAGTTTATTTTGTTCACCACTATACTCAGAGCCTTAGAAGATGTAAGAGGTGAAACTTGCAGACGAGAATTTAAGGATAGCGGCACCAAGGATGGAATGGGAGAATGAAATTGGCAAGGCTGTCATCATGTCACGTCAGACATCATTCCCCTCCCTTAGCTTCCATTCACCGTGCCTTACAGCACAGACCTCATGGTAGGAGTGCCATATAACTCTCTGCTTCCTCTGGGGGACAAACAGCCCCCACCCCCAACACACGCATCCTCTTCTTCTCTTGACCCTTTGTGTGAAAGTGGAATTAGAGGAAATACGTACTTGGTCATCTCGTGGCGGTACTTAAAGTGTGCAGTTTTCACTGAAAATGAACTGGCAAAAGATCAAGAATCAAGAAGCAGGGTCATGGGACTCCTGGACATACTAATCCAGCAGAGGCAAGGTCCACATGTTAGTGACCGACACAGCCAAGGTTATCATCCCAGACAGCAGTTAGACCCAGCACCGTCCCAAGTGAGGATGGCAATTAAATAATTATTAGCAGAGAAACACCACCAGCTGCTCTTGCTTGAGCTTCTACCCTTCTTAAAATCTCAATGGAACGGAGACTTACCTCCACCTTACATGTCCCCTTCGAATATGGCACCTCCGGTTGAATATCTGCCACTGTAGCCTGCGCTTGGCAGGCGCCAACATCAGCCTTCAGAATCAGCCAAATCAGACTCAGTCCCTTCCCAGCCAGCCGGCAGACACAGAATAAATACCTTCTGTTCAGGATACCGTTCCAGGCACGAGCAAGGAGACTCTCCCCTCAAATCTCTTACAGCCCACGTGGGGGAAATCAGATATAAGGACATCAAGGGAACTTTGCTAGCAGGGAGAGACAGATCTTAAGTGATAAGTGAGTGGTCTGATCATCCACTCAAAAGCACTTGTTGAATGAAGTGCCTTTGCAATTTACACTGTATCAGTAAGGTTTCCGATAACCTCCTGACTTCAGCTTCTAGATCTGCTCTAAGTTTGCCATTTCCTTGTCTGCCTTGGTCCAGTTTACTGAGAATGGGGGAGGAGGAGTTCCGGTTCTGTGTAACCTTTTTTATCCTGTTAGCCAGGAAACTTCAAACTTCGTACCTCTCGAGCTCCACCCATTTTGAAGCACTGGGCTTAAAAAAAAAAGATGGTATGGAGTCCCAATTCTTCTTTTCCACTGAGGTCTCTATGGATCTAACCTTTTAGGTGGCAAAAAATTTTACATTTGGACCATAAGAATGATGTAGAGAGAGAAGAATACTGAAAGGAATGAAAAGTTGGAATTTGATCACTTGAATATGTTGCGTGTTTCATTTTTGCCCCTCCCCTAACAGGAGAATTTCTCTTTAAGGCAGTGGTACTTTTCTTCCTCCCCCAAAACTAGCAGTTTACTAATACTTGTCGCAAAAATCTATAATAATTTCTGGTATAAAGCCCTCTACCAAATTGCCTATTAAACTGAAATTTAATTCATACCTTGAAGGATTGTTTTCTGACCTTATACTGGAAAAAACGAGTTCTTGAGAATTCATAGTTCTTTAAACTCAGAGTAGCCAGGGAAAATTAGTGAAAAGATACTCTGCCCTGCTGTGGGTCAGGAGAAGTCTGGCTAGTTAATTTTCATGCAACACCCAAGTCTCCATGTAGGGAATGAGAGCTCTTTTTTTCTGGTTCTTTCTCTGCAAGGATATTCTAAGTTAAATTCCGTCTGCCTCACAAGGCAGTTATTAATTCTGCCTTTAATTTCAGCCCGAGTCAGTTAGGCAGTATCCCCACAAGCACGTGCCCTGGTTCATCTTTACAAAGAAAGAAAAACTCTTCTGCAGGATTTTTCTTTGCAAACTGAGCTGATTTTTCCCAGCTCTTCTTCCACGTCCAGAAATGTCAGCTCCTGGAGTTTATTCTTTTCAAGGTACAATTTCAAGTAACCAGTTCCAGTGGCGATACAAAGGGAGGCTTAACACAACCTGAGCTGAGTTGATACCCTCCATACAGCTTGGCCACACAGAGCCCTGCCAGCCCTAACCTGAATGCCTGTTGAAATGCAATCCGAGCCGGCTTTCCACCTTACTCCTCACTTTTGGTGTGTCTCATTCGAGCAAGTTCACCAGCTAACCCACTGAACTTGGCAGAGCTCGGGAAGAATTGGGTCTCTATGTACAGAATGTTCAGCGGAAACCTGACACCCTCCTCTCAAATATGAATGTGTAATCAGCATGTCGGGCCCCTCAAACAGGAGAGCTGTGTGATTTCAAGCAGAACGCTAGCTGTGTCCTGCTACAGCCTCACACCCAGCTTTCCTCCAGGTTCATCAAGAAATATAAAAATTTGTAGTAAAGAGGAGAAAGAAAACACTCTCTCCGCTCAGATGAGCTGACCTGTATTCCGCCATCTCTAAAGATGTTCCCTTTGCTCTGGAGAGAGGATGTCCTTTCAGAACTGCCTCCTTATGCGTCACCGTGGGGCTGCCTTTGCTCCCAGGGCAGCCGTGAAGCTGCAGTCTGTGTCTGTGCAAAGCTGGCGGTGGACCCGGGACTCCTCCTGGCCGGGCTTTGGTTTTGTTGAGTGGGGCATACAGGTTGAGATTTGAGGGGCTGGGGTGAGACGGAGGAGACACGAGGGTGGTAGAGGTTGGGTGGCGAGCTCTGGGGAAAGAACTAAGAGGAACCATGACAGGGTTTCTCCTAAGGGGTGTGTGATAGGACCCCTTGTCCATGTCACCTCATGAAGTCCTCAGGAAAAGTCAGGTTTTCATTATCGAGTCCATCACAGTGTTAAGCACGCAGGCTCTGGGACAGGTTTATTTGAGTTCATATCCCAACTTGACTGCTTATGAGCTGTGTTGCTGTAAAAAAGTTAACTTGCCATCTGTAAGCCTCCTCTGTTTAATAATAGTTTCTACCTCCTAGGGTGGTTGTGAGGATTACATAGTTCATGTAAAGCACGTAGTGTGCCTTCAAGCACATAGTAGGTGCTCAGTACAAGTTACCGATTAGTGTCACAGTTGTTATTGTAACAATAACTGAGGATGTGAAATGTCTCTGGGAGGCTCTCCTAAGATGCTGCGTCCCTCGTCCAGAGGGCACGGGGTGAGAAGGGAGGTTGCCTGCAGGGATCCTGTCATATCTGAGGTGTAGAATAACATAGACACCCACCCCCCACCACCCCCAGACCCACCCCAGTCCACACCTGGCGCTGAGCACCACACCTTCACCTGGTTTCTAGGCTGGTTGAGCACCTTTAGGTCGTTTGAGGGGGTTAAGGGGGTGTGGAGCAGAAACACAGGCCAGGAACCCAGGAAAGGCTGGGAAGAGCTGGAGCTGCAGGGAGGTCGGGCCAGGAAGGGGAGCAGGACCAAATGCAGTTGAGGGACTGTTTTTGCTCCATATCACCAGCCTTCAGCTGCTTGGTGTGGTGGCCCTCTGCGTGTCCAGCTGCTTCTGCCGGATACTCACACCTGGCTGCCGCTTCCCCATCACCCTCTGGGTCTGAATCTTCTTCTCCCCTCGTGGCTTTCCTCTGCTTCTGCCCAGTTCTCTGCTTCCCAGTCCTGTTTCCTGAGGGTGAGACTCCGACGGACCGAGGCTGGCTTTGTGCTGGGCCCCGTCACTGACTGGCGGCCCGTCGGTGGAGCGGAGACCCTGACTGCAGGGGCTTTGGCAGTTCAGTCACCTGTGGCCGGAGGGACTGGGTTACAAAACTTTGCGGCAGGAACTGAGGAGAGAGCAGGTTCTAAAGTCGCCCTGTCCAAGATATGCCTTACTTTGCATACAGTTATAATAACCTCGGCCCCAAGATTTCCCATCATCCAGTGTTCTGGAATATAATACTCTGCTCTGTTCATTCACAGAACAAAAATGAATAATTACTGATGAGGCAAGGTACAGAGAACTTAGGAGGAAAAAATTACATAAAAATCGTAATAGCACAGAGGTCTGGATAAAGAGCAAGCCATCCATCATACCCAACAGTTTCTTGGGTCACAGCTTTATCGCAGCAGAAGCCGTAATTGACCTTTGTCACCCCAGTTCCTCAAAAAGGAAACTCTGCTCGATATATTCTGATTTTGAAAGTAGAAAAATATGTGTGCTGTATCTTAGAAAGGTTTCCACTGGTATAATTAAAAAAGCATGGGTGCTTCAGTAATTAAATTTGACTTATTTTAGAGTTACTTGGTGGAAAGCCTTGTTTTTCACTGATGGAGATTTTGCAACACAATTAATAGCGTGGGGAAATGAAGGAGCCGGGGAGCACGTGAGCAAGCCAGGCCCACCCTAATATTTTCATGGGGATTTTTTTTAACTGGAACTGGTTAAGAATCTGTTTTGCACCCCCAGAATGGTGAGCAGTCATGTTCCCCACCACAGGGAGAAGTCCAATTACTCTCATTCCAGTGTGCAGAGAAACAAGATAGTGGGTGCAGCACGAGCGAGGTGGCTTCCACGGCCCCTTTCTCCTTCCTCTAGTGCAAGGCGTTGCAGTCCTCTGCAACCAGAACATTCCTCGGTCATTCAACAGGTATTTACTGAACGTCCGCATGTTCTGATGTTAAAGATGGGTTAGATGTGGGTAGTGCCCTGAGAAATGACAGATTGCAGAAATGTAAAATATGTTCATTTATTACATATTCATAAACATATATATTAATTTATTTTTATATAGAGAAAAATAAATTAAATGAGTGAAGGTGGCCAAAAGGAACAAACTTCCACTTATTTTTTTAATATTCATTTTCTTTATATTTAAAAAATGTTTTCATTTACAATGCTGTGTTAGTTTCTGGTGTACAGCATCGCAATTCAGTTATACATATTTATACATGTTCTTTTTCATATTCTTTTTCATTACAGATTACTACAAGCCATTGAATACAGTTCTCTGTGCTATACAGTAGGACCTTGTTGTTTATCTGTTCTGTACATGGTAGACAAACTTCCACTTAGAAGATAAGTAAGTGCTTGGTGTGTAACGTACAGCATGATGGCTTCAAAGAAACTAAAAGAAAAAATAATATGTAATCATTCTAATCATATACATTATTAATATATAAAGTAGAAAATAACTGTAAAACAAGAATGAAAGATCTAGGTGCTACGGGATGAGGTGCTGCTGGAATTCTCCATCAGGAGATGTGACTGAGCTAGATGATCGAGGAAGTCATTGAATCAAATTGGCACTTGAACCTGGGTCTTGAAAGATGAGTTAGATTTAGACGGAAGGCACCAGAGGTATTCTGGGCAAGGGGGACAGTAGGGACAGGCTCGGGGGCAGGAGTGTACTGGGCATACGTGGGGAACTGCTCGTAATTGACTCTCTGAACATGTGCTTTTCATCTATAATATTACAGTTGTTTTGTTTCTTACGTCAATACAATTTTTAATTCTTTGGGCGCAAAAGTTGGGAAGGCCTACTCATGTTGTATTCCCATTCCAGAATTCCGTGCTCGCTGGGTCCCTGATGGAACATCTTCTGTCGGTTTATCCTGTGGAATTGACTTGCCTGAGACATTCCCTACTTTCATCACAGTTTCGCTTCATGGTCAAATAGGCCTCACCATCTGCAACTCTTCTTCAATTTTTTTAGGCCAAATGTCTTCCAGAAAGGGCCTGTTTCCATTCCTAAGTGTCACACAAGGCCCTTCAACATTCTGCTGCTGCTTCTTTGCTTTGAGTTTTACGTTGTAAAAAGCGAACAAAATGGATCTGAAAACAAGCTGTATTCTTCTTGTCTGAGTTACAACCCAGCACCAAACACATCAGACGAATTCTGACACCTTTAGCTTTCAGCAAGGGCTGCTTACCTTGGAGTCAGGTTGTAGCTTAAGACTAGCTCTGAGCTCCAAATGGGGAAAGCAGCTCAGAAGCATCTGGGCTCGGCTGGACTCGCCGTGGGCTTAATGAGGAGAGAGTATAAATAGGGATCAGTTAGCCTTACTGAAAATTCCTGCTTATTTTTGCTCCTTAGACAGAGTAGCTATGTTTAGCCTTCAGTTACTGCGCTAAACCTGCTTAATGAGCCGGCTATTTATTTTCCTTTGGATCAGTAACATCCATTTCTCTTTCTGAAATTATAAGTGAATTATAGAAAGTGCATCCCAGCTGTTCAACTCTGGCTGACACATTGTCTCAAAGCACCGTGCACTGTTGAAGTTACTGCCCACCCTTTGCCTTTGGAATGTTTTCATTTTTCTCAATCCAGGGCCTTTCTGGGCTCTAATAAGAGCTGGCTGGTCCTGTCCTCCTCCTATGAGCACTAGTATAAACTTCCCTAGTGTGACGTCTTTTCAATGAACAAGAAGTCTTTATATCTGAGACCCTTTGTGTCAGCTTGAGCAAATTTACCAGTCAGGATTCTTGGGTACAAGTAACAGAAAACTCAGCCCAACTAACTTAGGCTGAAATGGAACTTACTGGTTCACTCTTTAATTGAAAAGCACAGGAATATCTGCTTCAGGCATGTGTGGATCCAGGTGCTCAGATGTTGCCATTGGGACCCAGCTCTTGCCATCTCCCAGCTCAGTTTTCTTCTCTGTTGCCTCTCCTCTTAGATAAGCACTTTCCTTTTGACTGTAAGATGGTTGCCACCGGCGGGACTGACTTCTTTAAAACTCCCAAGTCCAGGAGAGAATAAAGAGCCTCTTTTGTCTAAAAGTTTGAGCAATCGTCGGGGCCTAATTCCTCTTGGTCCAAGTTGAATCACCTCTCCAGTCCCTTAACCAGTCTGTGTGGCCAGAGTATGTGATGCTCTGCTGGTCTAGGCCTGCATAACCTGTTCCTCCTTGACCGGGTGGAAGGAGGATGAGGGCCACTCAGAGCACATGGACTGTGGGAATGGAGAGGGGTGGTCCCCAGGGGAGAGGCAGCCCGGACCACAGATGTCGTCTATGCAGGCCTGTCTTACATGGACTTGGTGAAGGATCTGGTGGCTTTTCATGCCAAGAGGCAAATCTGTGCTTCTTTATAATTCCTTATATGTTCTCTGAAAATGTCCCTTTTTTGAGTCCAAATGGTTGTTGCAGAATTTATTTTATTCCTAGTTAACTGACTGGCTCCTTCAAGAATAACATACTTTGTAGTTTTTAAAAAATGAAGAAAATGTCATCTTCTTGCTTTGCTCTGGACAGAGCTGTTTCACTTAAAAAACAGATTTCTGGGAAAATGTCATGATCAGTGCCCCTTGCAGACCATTAGAGGACATATGGGAAATGCTGGTTGGTGTGCCGGGGTCTGGCCTCCATTAGTTTTAATGACAGTGTTCTCAGGAGTGTGTCTTGGGATGGGAGGAACCATTGGAAAAGGAATCTCAAAGGACTGGCCCCTTTGCTTCTGTAAGAGCCGTGAACACGCAGGAACAGTGTATCCTCTGGCCCAGTGGCTCTGGGAGCGCCTCTGGCTAGGCCGCTGGGTGGTAGCATCTTCTGGTGGCCTGCCAGAAGCAGCAGGGCAGCCAACAGCCAGTCTCCAACTTGCGGTGACGTCGTCCAAAGCCTCCGAGTATGGATAAGAACTGAATCTTCTGCCAGGATCACACTGAGCTACTGGAAAATTCCACCTTAGTTTGATCCTCCAGGGCCTGATTGATATTCCTGAGAACAAATTTTGCTCTCGAAGGTTGAAAATATAATGATGGGACTTGAAGTCTCTGTAGGATAGAAGATGATGGTGGTGGTGGTGGTGGTCATGATGATGGTCGGTAGCTACCATTCATTCAGCCCCTCTGTGCCAGGCCCTTGATGTGTATTTATTTATTTAATCATCACAACACATGAGGGATTGTTGTCACCTCAATTTTACACGTGAGGAAGTAGCACAGAGAGGTTACCTGATTTGCCTGAGGATGGAGGTGGGATAGGACCTAGGCAGTTGGGTTCTGGAATCCCCCCACCCCCCAGCAGCTTTGCGGGATTGCTTGGCCGGAGGGGGTTGGGTTAGGATAAGCTTCTAAGGTTGGGCATGAAAGGAAAGAGACTGAAGCAACCCCACCACGTTCTCCCGTCGGAACCCTGCATTCCCTGGTTATCACTGAAGTTCAGATGCCGGATGAGTTTGGGGAGCCAGGAAGGACGTAGGAGAGTAAGGAGCTCCCAAAAAACAGAGGTAAGGCCAAAGTTTAAGAGAAAGAGGCCGGGAGAGGAGAGCAGGAAGGAGTTGGAGTAAACTATAGCAAAGGACAGAGACCACAAAGGATGAAAATGAAGGATTCCAGGGAGGAAGGAGAATGAGGGCAATGTCTAATGGCCGTCTCCCACTGCCAGGCCCTAGTTTCAGGGTTTTACATACGTGATCTGATCTTCCTTACAACCCAGTGAGGTAACCATAGCCAACATCCCCATTTTACAGATGAGGAAACCAGGGTGTCAGATGGATGAACTGACATCCTCAAGATCACAGAGCTGGGAGGAAGCAGAAGCAGAATTTGAAGTGATGCCTGTGTAAGCTCCAGCCGGCCACTGAGTCTTCCATCGTCTTGAGGACTAGGGCCTCGTTCTTAGCCATGGCTGGTAGCCTGGATGTGAGCCACCCTTGAGATCCGGAGCTTTGACAGATACTCAGAGATAACGCCGATACGGCACGTCATTGGCTGGAGGTTGGAAGGCAGTGGCTGGTTTCTCCCATCGCGAGGAAGGGAGGGGAAGGGAATGCAGTTTCACAGCGCACCTCCTTTCTTCCAAGGTTTCCCACTGTATCGGGCCGACTCTTTGGACTCCAGGTGTGATGGCAGAGGCGCTAATCTCTCCTTGAGCGTTCTGTAACCCTCTCATCTCAGGTCAGCAGTGTTTTTTCACACTCAGGACATTTCCTTACATTTGCTCATTTCTGCCGTTAAAAAAAAAACAAAAAACTTTCCCTCAAAAGTTGACGATCGGGTTGTCACTTACACTTTTCCTCCAAATTGGAGAGGAGGCAGCAGAGCATTTGCAAGTCCAGCCTTTATCTCTGGTGTCAACACGGTCCCGGAACCTACTGATTAGTTCCCGTTTGCTCTGAGGTTTGCGATGTGGGGACTGAGCTTCCGCTTCATTTTTTCCCTTTCCTTCCTTTTATTGCTGGGAAGGCATGATTGTCCCCCTAAGGGCTGGAGTGATTTCCATACACTTATCGAAGGAGAGCTTTACAGCTTGGGCCATCGTATCCATTTCAAAATCTGGGCAGCAGCCATCACCTACACACTTGTCTCCTGTTGCCAGTTAAAACCAGGACAGCATTTCCACAACTCATGAGCATTAAGTTCAGGCATCTGTTTTTTATTTCAAGCCATTGTGTGCTGACAAGTTCTGCATGGTGGGGGTTGGGGGGGCGGAGCACAGCTGGGTGACAGTGCAGGCAGATGTGTTACGTCCGCCAGGTACTTGGTAACACCTGTTCTCCAAGCCTTGTTGATAACCCAACAAAAATGTGAGGCTCATTACTCTTTTTCAAAATACATACACAGTAGGGTCAATTAAGCATAAAGAATAGCAGCTTGACAAAGGTTGAGAGAAGAAGAGGGTAATTCACCATCAAAGTGCCCTGAGCTACCCAGCAGCCATGATGAAGAAGGGAAAAATATAATGGAATGTACGATTCAGTTGTCCCTTCAAGGAAAGCATGCTCGCTCATCAAGAGTGGCAAGTTCTGTTACTAATTTGTCATATGAGTCTCTGCATTAATGATTCTGAATAGGGCAAGAGTCTACATCTTCCCTAGAAGTTTTATACAAAAAAAAAAAATAGTCAGACTCTCTAGATCCAGCTGTTTCTCCTGTTGGTTCGGACTGTAGAGTGATACGCTAATCTGAAGTATCGAGAAGTCCTTTTAGCTGTGGCACAGGGAGGAGAACCACCTAGACGAAGCGTGTGGTTTCAGGCCATCTGCCTGCTTGCAGGATGACGAGCGGTAGGCAGAAGCGCGCTTAGGCTCTTAGGGAACTCTCTCCTCAAAGGCAGCCTGAGCCCTGCCTTTGAAAGGAGATTCTAAATTAAGGTTTTTAGGAATATAAACACCTGCAGTGCAGATACCTGTGTTGTTGATGGAAAGAACGTGCCAGAGGCATAGATGATGTTTTATTGAGGAAATTAAATAGGCTGACGGGAAATCTTGTCTCGCTGGGTTTCGTTTGAATTCGGCAAGCAGTTACCGGGTCCTTCTGGTGTACTCACACGGTGCTGGGTGCTGGGTGCTGGGGATTTAGGATTCAGTTCCTGTGAAGATCTGCTCCTTCCAGGAGGCCTGACAGTGCTACGAGGGATGTAGGCTCAAGACACAGTAGGGGCCACAGGAAGGACATTTAGCCTCACCCTGTGGGTTGCATCCTGGGAAGTGAATAACAGTTAGCCATGTGGAGACGGATGACATTGTAGGGAAATGGAAATGCTCAAACACCAACAAGGAGGCAACGACACTGTGTGCTTAAGAAATAGCAAACAGTTCTGCAGGGTGTGCCAGAAACATGGGAGCCTGGAGAGAGAGGGGTCAGGAGACTGGAGCATCACCCCAAGGCCAGAATTCACAACAGGTGTATTTTTAGGCAGGGCCAAGATGTTTCTCAAAAAATAAAAGAGTGGCTTTGGATTGTTTTATTAATAGTAGTTAACATTTTCTTGAGCCCTCACTAAGTTCAGGCTCTTTGCTCAGCAATTTACATAGACGTTGTTTTCCTCAGTCCTCACAGTCACCCTCTGAAGTAGGTGTTACTTTCCCGACTTTGCAGAGAGGAAACTGAGTCGTGGAAAGGTTAGGTTACTTGACCGCAGTCCAGGCAGTCCAGCTCCAGAGGCTTTACCCCACTTCACTGTTTGGGATTTGTTGTCTAAAGCCTGTGTAAGTGCTTAGAGCCCCCCAGCAATTAGAGTCCTGCATGATGCTATGTGGAAGGGAGGAATGACCTTGACCTCAATTCTACGCTAGGCTCCCTAAGCTAAGAGATTCACCCTACATAGAATTCTTGTTGGGCGGAGGCTGCCTGGATGCTGAGGATGGTCTGCGCAACACAATGGATTGAGTTCTGACAAAGCTAAGGAGCTCCTCTCCCCAGGATTCAGCTGCTGCTCAAGGGCAGTGCCAAAGGGTAGCAGCTTGGGAAACCAACTGTGAGCTCGAGGAGAGAGGAGAGCGTTCATCTTCCTTGTGTAGCACCAGGAGGGTTAGCGTCCATTTCATCCAAGTAGCCTCTCCATGTTGTTCAGAGAGCAGGGTGTTTTAAAAGAAGGAAGGCAGTAGGTAGTATTTATACACTGCCCCTTCTGCCGTATTCCAGCTCTGAGAATCTGTCCCATTAGAAAGCAAAAAATAGGAAACAGCCTACATGTTCATTTGTAAGGGTCTGGTTGAATAAGAGCCCCCTCTGTGGTAGAATATTATGTGGTCACTAAAAAGAACAAGGAGGCAACTTTCCCTGGGCTGAAGGAGTAATCTACAAGATATATCGTTAAGGGAAACAAGCAGTGTTCAGAAGAATGTGACAATCTGCTACTCTTTGTTTTTTAACAGAAGGAATCAGTACACAGGTGCCTGCCCAGACCCTGTACACACACATACACACACACACAAGCTTGTATGTTCATGTACTATCTCCAGAAGGAAGTACAGGACGCTGATAAAGATGGTTACTTCTGAAGCGGGGCGGGGGCGGTCAGTGAGAAGGGAGGCTTGTTTTTCCCCTCTCTACTATTTATACTGATACTCCTTTATGATGTTTGAAAATTTTATCATCTGATGAAACATCCATTCAAAGCAGTAGATCAACATAAAAACATAAAACTTAATGAGAGAAACCTTCCCCAACAAGTTGAAGGCTATTCCTGTATGTTATTGATGGATTTAGGCATCTAGACCTCTAGCCCATGGTTGTGAATTATCTGTCGTAAGAGTATTTTAAACCTGTAGTTTATAACCAGGCAACCCTGGGGCAATATAAGATTACCTAGGATCAGAAGTCATTGGAGCCCGTATCCAAATACTTGCTGATAACTACCTCTGAGTTTCTAAACAAGTGAGCAATGGAGTACTCTGTTGAACTCTTAAGCTTCATACCTGTAAGGGACTGATAAGTGCACGTGGGCCCGTTCTTTGATATGCGTCCAGGGCCATTATCAGAGTTAAGCAAGCTTAAGTGTAAACCTGTGATTTAACTACATTTCACATTTGATATGGAGCTACAGGAAGAATGCCAGAGAACCGATGTGCTCAGAATACATCTGTTGCGCAAACTCTTTAAAAAGACTTTCCTTTCCTATGTAAAAAGAGCCCAGAAGTCTGCCTCCTGTTTATGGCTGTTGAGGTAATATAAGGGCTGCCTCTTACTTTGGGGGCTTCACAAGTGAATTAAGTGGTGGTATTATGTAAAAATTCAGGCCTCTAGGGTCATGCTCACAGCTGGCAGAATTTATAAACAAAGGGATTGATAAACATCGTGAAAGGCAACTCATGGAAGCCATAAGCAGAATGCTTAGGGGAGCCTGAAGATGTGGTACTCTGGTGACACTAAGGGGAAGTCTATTCGTTGCCATGTCATGGAGAAAGGATGTTTGCCATGCCTCCACTTAGCATGATAACTTTCTTCTGCAAGTATCTATTTTCAGAAGTGTTTTAGAAAAACAACTTTTTGAAGCCAAATTTTTAGTGTTTACTAGAGAAGGCTGGGTAACATTATATCCTTCCTCTTATGAAGGATTATGGATACCAAAATGTAGAAGATTCTTAATACACACCTGGTCCAGAAGTTTTATGCTGTCTAATATACATGAGTGGGGCAAGAAGGAGTTTCATTTTGCTCTTGGTTTTTGGGGGGGTTTGGGGGTTTTTTTTGTTTTGTTTTGTTTTGTTTTTACAAAAGCAGGCTTGGATTTCTTTCTGATTCTGTTTTTAGGTTTGGAGGAGAACTGGCGTAAGGAATTTTTTTAACCAACTTTGGCTTATTTCTCTTCATTTTTTAAGTTTCTCATCTGAAATATGGCATATGAAATGAGAGAGAATCATCTTTATGAGATATATGTCTTCTCTAAGCCAAAGATTGGCCAGGCGTTTGTCCCTTAAGAAAGATGAAAAGTCGACATTGTAAATCAACTGTACTTTAGTTTTTTTTTTTAATTTTTTTAAAGAAAGAAAGATGAAAAGTCATGTTGCCTGTGTAGTAAGACACCTGCTGCTTGGTAGACTACAGATAATGGGATCTCAGCATATCAGGCCACCAAGTCTGTGTTCACATTTATGAACAGAAGCTCACTTCTTAGATGAAGGGCTTTAAGCCAATGGGGCTTTTCATTGGAAGTGAGTTTCACATGGGAAATTATCTGCAGGCCTGGCAAGGGAACCCTTCAGGCAGGAGGAGAGTGACTTCCAAACCCCATAACATACGGATGTCGCCAAGGGTTTTTTTGTCCTCCCTCGAGTTCCTCTCTCCTGGAGCATCACCGTTGTGCCCACGCACGGTAAAGTAGAAGTGCTTTTACCACCAGATTGAGTGAGTCTAAAAATGAGAAATTAACTTGGCTTCGCCCTAGGGTAGCATGGAGTATGCTTTTAAATGTTAATATTAAAAAGCACTTAGAAAGACAGTTCATTTTGGAGCCTGCAGAGGGAACTCCTTTAGATGGGGGTTTAACATAATCCTAAGTGGCAGGCCATTAGGCAGGAGTGTAGATATAGCATGGAAACTCACATTTCAATACGATAATGTAAATTTCTGCCATTGAAACAAGGCTCAGGTATCTGATTATCATCCTTATACAATTTTCAGCTCATAACCTTGCAATCCGCAAATGCCTTTAGGGTTCAATATGCAAAGAAAATTCTATATCTCAAGGAACCATGGAAAGGAGCTAACTCGCTTCTTGGAAAGCAAAAATGTGAGCTATGTAGAATCAGGCTGCAGTATCAATATGCTTTCGTTCTGACATTCATCTGCCATTACTTGGAGCAAAAATTTGACCTCTGTATTCTATCTAAGGACCATAAAGTTCAGTTTATGATTGTGTCTGTAGCCCAGGTATAAATTTAGAAGTGTCCCCCTTCCTTCAACTGTCCTGGTTTGAGTGGTAAATGACATTATCCCTCTAATTATATACAGCGTAGCATTAACTGTAACACCTCATCACATTAGTGTCCAAGTGTCTTTTTCACTAAACTCATCATCTTTGGACAGGGTCCGTCCTGTCTGTCTCCGTACCCTGGGCCTCTCAGAACAGTGCCTGGCTGATGTTTTGCAGCATAGTGCGTGCTGGATGAAGGAATCAGCTTCTCAGACCTCATCACAAGCCTGTGGGGTTCAGATCCACGAAATATATTTGAAATCACCAACCATGGTGCCACCCACTGTGGGCAGGCCTTATTGAATGCTGAGACTACAGAGAATCTGGCAGCGAAAGCATGGTAGAACAGACCTACATGTGTGTTTGATATACACGTTGACCTGTAGCTGCCTTGGAGAGAAGATGCCATCCTCAGACTAGGCGTTCGGAAAACTTCCTGGGAGATTGAGGATCTGGCTAGCAGCATTAGGATAGGAATATTGGAATAGTGCCACCACATTGCTAGGGCTTCCCAGAGCCAACGCGTACAGAGTGTTTCATCTGATGTTTGCGTTAACCCCGATCACAGAGCTTTGCATTCAGTGTTGTAGTTGCCCGTTTACTTGTCTGACTCCTGCACTAAGCTGTAATGTGCCTTACACCCATGCCTGTTTCTAGTTCACGGCTGTGTCCCCCGCTCTTGACAGCGCAGTTAGTATGGACTGGCTGGCTGAGGAGTAGGGGCAGCTAGTGCCTACATTTTGTGACTGAGAGGGTTTGCGTGGCCTGTTCACGTCTGTGTGGCAGTCTGAAGCTGGGAGGCTGCTGTCTAAACCTGGGCCTTCCTATCCCAAGTCCTGTGCTCTCCCTGTTGAATCAGCACCCAGAAAAAAAAAAAAGCATCGTGTTCATTGAAGCGGGTTAACAACTTCGCAAGAAATGGAGAGAAACTGGAGATTGCAGTTCCTCCTGCCTGGTGTGTCCTCCCCCTGCCCACACTTGCTGGCCCTCTGAAGGTCCTCTGTGAGCTCCACCCGTGAGCCTTCCCTGACCCCCTGCCTTGACTGTGTGGGATGCCCCTCCCTCCACCCCCATCATGATAGCCAGGGCTCATTTCTCTTATTAACACAGCAGCAGCTGCTGCCACCTGCCCAGGGCTCCCCTGGTACCAAACACTGAGCTGAGGCCGCCACAGTTACTCCCCACCACCCAGGAGGCAGGCTATCATGACCTCATTTCTCAGGTGGGGAAACTGAGGCTCAGGAAGTTCATTTCCCTTGTACAAGGTGACACAGCCTGTGTACAGGGCAGACTGGGAAATCCATCCTGTGACTCCGGGCCGCTGCGCCCACCAGGCTCCCCATGACTAAATGCATAACACTCCTCTGTTCAGATATCAGGTTTCCCCAGTGGATGAGTTCTTATCGGTCCTCGGCATCCCTTACCTTCTCCCAGCATCAAGGCAGCGTTACTAAATCGTTGTTGGGTAGACAAGCAGAAGAGGTAGCAAGGAAAGAGCGATGGGACCCCAAGTATAAACAGGAACCACGTCAGCTTCCTGGACCAGCCCGGGACCACCTGTGCTAGCTTTCGTGACCGTGACCTTCGGGTCCCCTGGCTGTGCTCGTGTCCCCTGAGTGCTGCCCTTGCTGCTCAGGTCAGACAGTGAGCCGCGGCCCGTGTCCCCTTCCCCGGCCCTGGAGCGCGGCCCCCGGGAGGGAGTGGAGCCCTTAGCGCCCAGCTGCTGGTGGCCACCCCAGAAAGCACTTGGACAGAGAAATCTTGAGAGGGCTCCTTCCACTTCCCTGGCCTGAGGCAGTTTGCTCCCAAACGGCCCTTTTATTTCCCACTTTTAAATCTGGAGTTATTTCCAACATTTGGAAAATCCACATTTGATCTGTTAATGTGGGGAAAATTCTGTGCTGATTTTTTTTTCATCCCTAGTCTTGAGACTAAATATAGGCACCCCTGCTGTCTCCACTTCCTCCCCGCTCCTCTCTCCCTCCCCACTCAGCTGGGTTTTGTCCCCAGTTACCCTGCCGACACTGCCATCACCAAGTCGCCCGTGTCTTCCTGTCTTCCCTGTCGCTCCTCGTGGGCCCTTCTCAGCCCCCGTCTTGCTTCCTCTCTGGCCATGCTGGACGCAATCTAAAGCTCTCTCTCGGCTTGTCTTTCATTGTACCGCAGTCTGGCTTTCTAACTCTCTCTCTGCCTCGGTCTCCTCTGAAGGCGCCTTCGCTCTTGAGAGTTGTCATTTCTCCGGATCTGGTTCTAAATCTTCTTCCTCACTCCCCGATGGAGCGCATCCCTCTCTGTGGTTCCAGCCTCCAGCAGCATGCCAAAGGCTGTCTGTGTCCCAGATCCCGCTGCTCTTCCAACCCCTGCATCCCACTGTCCGCCAAGCCCCAGGGCCAGTTGACTGTCACACACGAGTGCTTCCTCTCGCAACCCTGCACCCACACCCGTTCCTCACCCTGGGCTTCCTGTCTCCCTGAATTTTACCACTGTCCATCTGGTGCCTGGAAACCCGGCCAGCTTCCTTTACTGTCCTTTTTATTTATCACCAGCTTCTCATCAGCCATCAAAACTTGTCAGTTCTGCCTCTCTCACACCAGCCGCCTTGTCTCTGTCCCCACCGCCTCCGCCCTAGCCCAAGCCCCGCCCACCTGGTCTTCCTGACCGTGACCGGCTCCTCCAGCTCTCTCTCTACACTGCCGCCCTTGTTCTGATGTGCAGACTTGAACACAGAGCTCCCCTGCTTGAAAGTCCTGATGGCCCCTGACGCTGATACCCCAAACTCCAGAATCCCGACTGACTGAGAGGCCCTAGGTGATACACCTCTGCTTGGCTCTGTTTAAACCCTCCGCCTGGGCCCTACTGAACTTGGTTTGCTTCCTCCACCTTGCCCTGTGTCTTCTTGCCTGCAGGGATGCTGTGTTCTTAAATAGCACTCCTTACAGAAGGCCTTTCCTGATCCTCCCTGCTCGCCCCACCCTCCCTCCCGGACTGGGTAGGGTAACCCCTGAATATAATGGGACCTGTCCCTCACCCCCATAGGGCATTATCACAGTGTGTTGTTGTCACCTGGTTATTTGTCCCACATTCTCTGCGGGACAACAATGTCTTCTCCATCCTGTCTCCTCAGCACCCAGCACACTGCCTGGGACTCAGTGATACAAATGTTATTTTTTGTATGAATGAGTAAATACATAAAATACATTGAAAACGATGTCTGGACAATCAGTTTTGCAAAAAAGTAGAATTTGGGCCCCCTACTTGGGAAATGATAGTCATCTTTGAGATTTTCAGTGGGGTCGGTTTTGCGTTCTTTTTTTTTTTTTTTTTTAAGTTTTAATTCTATAAATGTATGAAAGGTTTAGCCACGCTACAGACTCAGGAACTCGGTTAGAGCTCTTTACGGAGAGTGAAGTCTGAGCTCTGTCCTGGCCTGCATGAGCTGGCCCTTGCTGGTCACCTTGCCTGACCTCTCCAGCCTCATGATCGTCCCCCTTGCTTGTCAGGCTCCTGAGCCGCTTCCGCTCCTTGTACGCACCAAGTTCACTTCTGCCGCACAGCCTTTGCAGCGCCTGTCCCTGCTGCCCTAGAGGGTTCTTCCCTGACCTCACATGCCCCGGCCTGCCCTGACCCTCTGACCCCGACCCATCACTGTCTACCACATCTGCCTGTTTTGCTTTCTTCATGGCGCTTTCCCTCTGAAGTCTTATCTTGCCCGATAACTCACCTGCTTATCTTCCATCTCTCCTCAAGACACTGTACGTATTCCCCGTGAGAGTGAGGACCATACCATTTCGTGTATCTTAGGATTCCCAACACCCAGGACAAGGCCTGGCTCAGAGTAGATGCTTCATAAGTATTTGTTAAATGAATCCATTTTAGCTTAAAAAAAAAAATAAGGATTGTTTTGTTCATGAGCCAGGAATCCCTTTATCCGGAGCCCATCCTTGACACAAGATGTACAAGGTAATGTCTCACCTACCTTTGTAATTGGCCTAGGGTATTACTTACATAGCGTTTGAGTTTCATATACTCATCACCAGTTGTGTCAGGCCAGAATGTCCTGCAGTTTCCTAGAAATAGAGACAAATCTTCTGCTGTCTCTGGATGGTGGCCTGGCCATGCCAGTTCTTTGGTAAATAGTCGCTCTATTTTTAGCCACTCCATTCTCAAATTCAGATCCTATGTAAATAGTTGATTCCATAAATCATGTCAAGAAAACTATTTTTTGCAGGGTCTGGTCCTGGGTTAACACAGTCCACCTGACCCTTTAGAACACAGGTCCTTGGAAGCTGATGCTGCCGGTCACTGGGACCCTGACAGCCCCGCTCATCGAGTTTTGTTAACTCCATCTGAACCCAACACAGGGGCAGCAGGCTGGCTAGTCTGGCTTTAGAGTTATTCTCCGTGTGCCCCATGCAGTTTAAAAGTGGCAAATGAGCGCGTTTCTTTTCCTCGACTGGGCCTGGAGGGGAACTTGAGCTGTTTCTGGTGGCAACATAATCTCTCAAAACATGTAAACACAGCACTTGGCCGAGTGCTTCCGGAGATGAGGGCAGGAGGTGGGTTGGGGTAGGCTCAGAGTGAAAAAAATTTTTTAAAAGTCCTGGAAGGTTTTCTGTGATTTTCCAGAACACCAGGTTCCTGTATCTGGGCTCCTCGTCTGCCGGGCTTGTTGTGCGGACTGAGGAGATAGTGAGAGCAGAGCCCTCCGTGACCTGCCTTGCAATGAGCTCTGCGTAACCGTTAACCATTGCTGCTCATCCCTCATCTTGGCCGCTGTTCTGGAAGGACACAGGCCCTGGGCTTTGGCACTAACCCGCTGGGAGTTTGCCCTCCACCCTTAGCCGTCGCCAAACACACGGACTGTCCCTCATCTGCTGGGCAGCCACTTGCAAAATGAGTTGTCAGCAGGCAACTCATTTCTCGAGCTCTTCCTTGCCCACACCTATTGGTAGTTACCCGAAAAGTGGCAGCTGCACCCCCAGTGGAAATTCCCCTGGGCCACTCCTGCCTCTGGTCGTGGGCCAGGGCACACCAGGGGAATGGCTTCCCTTACCTGCTTTTGGGTGTCCCGTGCAGGTCCCCAGAGGCCAGTGCAAGCCGTGGGGCTCCCCAGCAGTGACCCTGCTCCTCACCGTCATCCAGACAAGCCTCTCTCTGTTGTTGTCCTTGTCAGCAGGCAGAGATTCCGATGGGGAATGTGGTAGCAGGCACTTGGGGGAAGAGCTCTATTTTCTTAGTTTCAGTGGAATTTTGGATAACCTGTAGTCCTCGAAGGTCGTTCGTTCTGTCTCTTCCTCTCCCCATGGTAGCCACATCATTGGAAGTCCCCTTTGTCCCTGGTCAGAAACTCAGACTGTCCAAAAAGGCGGTAAGGCATTCAGATTCTGAAAGTTCCACGGAAGGAAAGGGGTTAAGGGAAAACAGCGTGTGTGTGCACACACTGATGGTCTGAATATTACATTATCTATTTCAACAAATAAACCTTAGACCAGATCAGTCTATCAAATACAGAGACAACATTGATCTTTCAGGAGGAATTTGCCAACTCCAAAATGCCAGCTGTCCCTTCCTGCCCACTGGGAGGTGGAGAATGGCTCTTTTTAACCAGCTGAAATACTCATTATGAATATTTGAATCTCCAGCCCAGATTAATTTATTATCGCATATCCTTTTCTCTCTCCTTTAAAAAAAAAAAAAGTGAGTGAGGAACATTCAGCCTTGAGTTCATGAAGGTTTTAAAAGGACATTTTACCTGCCAGTGTCTCCAGCCTCGCAGCTGGAGGTGTGATGGGGGTGACAGTGTGCATGTATGCACTCAGCATGTGTGTCCCTGCTGTATATAAGCTCATTCATTCCCTTGCTGATGGATGGACTGGAGGAAGCCAGGAATTCTCAATTCAGGAGAAGAGGCTAGGCCCAGCAAACCTACCCTCCCTTCTCTCCCCACCCCCTTGTTCTGAGACACTGCAGCGGTTCAGAGCAGTCTCCTCTCACAGCTCTCATTTATTTTGGAGGAATGATTTGAACCTAGACTAGATCAGCACTGTTTTTCCTGATCTTGGTGGGCTCGTTTGACAGAAGCAACAGAATCCACATACCCAAGAGACCGAAGAAGGGGAGGTCCATGTGTGAGGCCAGACTGGCCCACTGTGGGTGGGATTCTAAAACAGCATGACCTTCTTGGGAGCACTACGGAAGTATGGGTCAGAGGCCTTCAGTTGTGCTAACCCTTTGACTTAGTAATTGCACTTCTAGTGTTTAGCCTGGGGAAATAATCACAGATGTTTGCAAAGGTGGATGGATTTTTACCCCAGGATTACTTGTAATAGCAAATGAGGGAAATAAATGACCAGTGAAGGTGATGATTTGGTAAGTGTCACACAGCCATGGACTACAATGCAACTATTAAAAATTATGTTGCTGATAAATTTTATTGGCATGGAATTATTTTCATAGTAAACTACTTTGTTGAAAAAAGCAGAATAAAAAAGTTTGTAAGTTATGGTGCAATTTTAATGGGCAAAACAAACACATATGAATGCATATGTATAAATACAAAACTTCTAAAGCCATCAGCAACATGTGGTACCTTTGAGTGGGAATATTGATGGTTGGTTTTGTTTAGTTTTTTGTTTTGTTGAGGTATAACTGACATGTAAAATTATTAATTTCAAGTGTACAACGTGATTCGATATTTGTATATATTGCAAAATGATCAAGACAGAAAGTCTATTCAGCATTCGTGCATGGTTACAAAAATTTTTCTTTCTTATGATGAGAACTTTTAAGATCTACTCTCTGATTAATTTCCAAGTATGCAATATGGTATTATTAACTGTAGTCACAATGCTGTACATTACATCCCTCTGACTTCTTTAGTTTATAGCTGGAAGTTTGTATCTTTTGACCACCTTCACCCATTTTGCCCGTCTCTCACCTCTTTGCCTCTGGCAACCACCAATCTGTTCTCTGTATCTGTGAGCTCAGTGGATTTGTTTTTTGTTTTAAAGTCCACATATAAATGAAATTATATAGTTTTTGTCTTTCTGTCTGACTTATCTCACTTAGCATAATGCCCTCAAGGTCCATCCATGTTGTTACAAATGGCAAGATTTCATTCTTTTTTATGGCTGAATAATCTTCTATTGTGTATATATACCACAACTTCTTTATCCACTTATTTGTTGATGGACACTTAGGTTGTTTCTATACCTTGGCTGTTATAAATAAGGCTGCGAGTGAACATGGGGTGCAGGTATCTTTTTAAGTTAGTGTTTTTGTTTTCTTCAAACACTCAGAAATGCAATTACTGGATCATTTGGTAGTTCTATTTTTCATTTGGGAGGGTTTGTTTAGTTTTGGTTTTTGTCTATTATTGTTTCTTTTTTTCCTATGTTGAACACAAATTGCTTTTGTAGCTAGAAACAGAAATAATAGGTTTTCTGTCTGTATTTATAAAATAAATATGTATTAAAAAATATATTATGGGACATGCCCCCCTTTTAATTTTTTTTTTTCTTTACGAAAAACAAAGAGGGGTGGGGGAAGAGGAGAGAAAGTAAGCTGGATTTGAATATTTAAATTAAACAAAGCTCTGGCATCCTTCCCCCTGGTTCATTTTACTTTGGACGGGCAGATATGGCTGTCCAGACCCTAAAGTGGTTCACTCCTTTTCTTAATTCTACTAGCTTATCAAAGTCAGTACATATCAACACTTGCTGTTATGTTGAGGGTACGTTCTCTGTGCCAGATGTGGTACCCGGCCCTTTATGTACCTTGATTCATGCAGTCCTCACTGAGGCCCTTCAGGGTAACATTTCCCTGGTTTTCAAATGAGAGCGATATGGAGCCGTAAGGATTTCCACCCGCACTCCACCTGCCTCCACTGCCCTTAATCTTCCCTCTCAACCTTGAGTTCCCTGCAGGAAGTTCCTCGGTGAGCCTTCCTTCCTGAAGAGCCTCTCTATTTAAAGAACCAGCATTTCGCCTACTGGCAGAGGTGAGGACAGGAAGAGGGGAAATTAGATGTTAAAAGGCCCATGGCTTAGAAGGAAAAGAAGGGAGGGAAGCTGGGGCAGTGGCCCACCCGCCTCTCCAGGACACTAAGCCATTCCTTAAGTCCTGACGTCCGAGGACCTGGCTCAGCCTGCCTCGTCCCAGTGAAGGTGACCCTTGCTGCTTCCCCGTGCCGGATATTACGGGAATGAGCGCTGCTCGTTCTGCCTCTGGCAGCTTTTGTGTGAAACCTGTGCAGTGCTGCCTTTAAGACCCTGTAGCCATCCTTGGGGAAAGACCCACCACAAGAAAGGGGCGTTGCCCTACAGCTCCGTCCCTCCACCCACCCTCTCCACGGGGGCTTCTCAGGAAGCTGTCACAATTGCACCCGGGAATTCAAATCCTCCTCCTGGACACCCCCAGAAGGAGTGTGGGCCACTGGTTAGGACCTGTCCTCACATCTTGCCAGACCCAGTTTCCGCACCACCAGCTTGTCTCTGAGAGCCAACAGAAAAACAGGCGCTTCCTGTTGGCCTGCCCTGAAAAAGAGGCTGAGGCTTAATTAAGGTCCCTAGATGAGCTGGAGCTCAGCATTGACACCTCCACTTGAACAAGAACTTCTGGGCCTAGGGCGGGCGTATGTGATTTGATCCCTGGGCACCGATCTGCCCCGGGTAACACAACCCGAGCGCCTGTGAACTTGCCTCTGTGTGCTTTCCGTCGGGGGCTTTGCTGTGCAGACACAAGTGACAGGGCTGTGCTAAGACGGGAAATGATCGTGGGCTGGAAGCCCCAGAACGGGAGGCGGATGACTGTTTCTCTCCTTTTGGCCAGGTGCTGGTACAGTGGTCTCTTCATTTTCACCTCTGTTTGGATCCATGCCTTCAGATTTCTATTTGGTACAAGTACGAGTCCACTTTTTTTTCCACTTTAAAATAGAAGAACTAAATTTTTTTTTTCAGGATAAGTCAAGCATATCCCAACCACCACAGCTACTGTTTAGTGATGCTTACTGTGTGCCAGGCTTCAATATACCAAGTATACTATATGTACGGTCCCCTTTAATTCTCACCCATCCTATGAGGCTGTTATTAATGATTATCCCTATTTTAAGCAGGGGAAGAAAACGAGGGGCACAGAAGTTAAGTTGCCCACGGTCACACGGCTAGCAAGCGGCAGAGCCAGGATTCAGAGCAGTCTTGCAGCTCTGCCTGACTCCAGACTCTGGCACTTAACTGCTAATTCACTCCTGTTAAGAATATCGTTTTCATCTAGAAGTCTGTTTATCAAATATGGCAGGTATTCTCTGGAAACAGATAACCGAGGAAAGTGTTGAAAAGCGTCCAAACCATTTTTCTTTTCTTTTTTTTTTTCCCCTATGTAATATGTATTTAGAAGATCTTGGAACTGGGATTTACCTGCATCAGCAGGTCCTGGGGTGCTTGAGGCAAATTCCCTGTAAGTGAGCTCGCTGCGTTTGCATCAGACATCCCTCGGCCCCTCTGCGAGCCGGGCCTGCGGAGTAAGTGTGCTGGGGACTGGGGAGCCGCAGCCGGCTGGCAGGCCCGAGGGGCGCAGAGCGCACGGCGGTCAGGAGAGGCTGTCCTGCAGTCAAGCAGCCTCACTTCGTCACAGCACCACTGCTCGTTGGCTCTTAGGAAATAACTCAACCGCTCCCACTCTCAGCTCACCCGTCTGCAAAGTCAGGGCAGCCCTCTCGGGTCATTGGGACGCGTCGGTGACCGGAGGGCTCAGCCCTGAGCCTGGAAGCCCTCTGTACCAGTCGGGGGCTGTTATTTTTGAAGCACGGCCGTGTGGGTGCTGTTTGCTGCGTCGTGTGTCCTTGTTTTGCCCTTGACGCTGATTCTTCTTTCCTAGCTACAAGGCTGAGCACAGCCCCCTTAAACTGAAAGCTCAAAATGGAAAACGGGAATACTCCAACCCAAGGGAAGCTTTCCCAAAGTACCCCAGCTTAAACTGACCCCTCTCTTCCCAGAGCTCCTCCGGGCCTTTTGACCGAATCACAGATCAACACTGGCAAGTGTATTCATTCAGTGAATAGGAGATTTACACATACTTGCCCTAAAATCGTAACAAGATCTATGCGAATAAATAAATCAGAAATGTTATCATCAGCAAGGTGTTTGCTCCTAAGTCCCTGGTGTGTTCGCATTTCCTAGTCATTTCCAAAGCTGACAAGGAACATGGTGGAAACCAGGGATCAGCGGTTCCCACCTCTGCTTGCTCATCAGAAGCACAAGGTTGGGGTTGGGGGGAGGGGGGAAGAATATTTTTAAAATACAGATTTTTTTTTTCAGGCCCCAGTCCAGCTTGACTCATTCAACTGCCCAACAGTGTGGGGACTTTTTATTTGGGAAAATACAATTGATTCTCTTTCATTTTTTTATGTTTCTAAATTGTATGATTTGCAATAGTCCTTCCCTTGGGAAGATTCTCCTTTCTGTCCATAGTTTCCTGGGAGAATGAGGCAAAGGTGAAGTATATGCAGAGTACCGTTTTGTCACCAAAGCCCGGGTGACAATGAGGAGGAGGAGCTGACAGTGGGTCTTCGGGGCAGAAGGCTTACCAGGAATGCCTTTGTGGGTGAATTAACATACGTATTCTGGCCAGAAGTGAATGGAACTTCAAAAATGTTATAGCTCAGGTTGTGAAAGAGTGGTCTAGAAAAAAAACAGTATCTAATCTTGTGCCTGGTCCTCTGGAGACCTGGAAATGTGACACCTCTCACAAGGGAAAGGAGGGCTCCAGGCTGGCTGTGTGTTGGTTGGCTTGGGTTTCTGTAATTCCTTCTTTCCAAAAAGGAACAAGCAACATACTTTTTAGGGCACATAGAGATTTCACTGAAAAGCCAAACATTTGTTTCCCCAAACAGAATGATTTTTAGCTTTACCAGGAAGCAGTGTCTTGCAGGAAAAGTCTGTTTTGCCGTTACCAGCCGCTACTGGGAATTCTGCTACAGCCAGGCCAGCAGGAATGACTCTCTCTCAGTAGTTCTTCCCTTCAAAATGGGACCCTTTCCATTAAGTGCCCCGAGGGTTCTGGGAAGAGGCTCTGTGACGAAGCGAAGAGACTGTGAGGGTGCTTGGGAGGACATCGGGCTTGGTTTTTGTTTTAAGCCCAAGTGGTTAAAATAAAAAGATGCACTGGCGTTTAAGAGGAGGACGCCTGAGCCCTCTCCCGTGTTGATGTCTCCACCGAAATGTCACTCCTGAGAGGAGCAGCCCCATCCACGGAGCCCAGATCAGCCCACCCTAAATGATCTTAATTGGGTTGTTGACTTGCTTGTCTGTTCACACACACACACACACGCACGCACGCACGAATAGTGTTCCCTAAACAATTTGATCACTTGAATGACCAAAAACATTATCAGAAAAAATATTTGAGGCCAGTACCTCCACTGTGTGTCCACTGTTTTTATTAACTTGTTTATCAAGTACCTACCTCTCTTACTAATTGGTTGACACCCATCTGAAAACATATATAAAATACAAATCTCCCAAGGACCAGGTGGAAAATGCAAATAAAATTTTTGATATTTTTCCTCCACCCCGCGCGTGTTCCCACACCCTGCCTTGACATTCCCTGGGAGTGAACATAAGTCACTTGGGAGCCAAAGCCGCTCTCCACCTGTTTTCTGCCGTGTTCCCTGTGCCTGCAGACGGCCTGCCATGTAGTAGGTGTGCAGAAAAATCTTTGTTTAGTAAATATTTATCACTGAGTAACAAACAAGGCTAAGGCACAATTCATTCTGCCTGCCGGGCTTTAAATAGCTAAGGTTTTATTGCATCTTTTCAGGGCAAGAAGATAAAAACCCTGGGTTTTAGAGTCAGCCTCCCTAATACAAGATGTGCTGAGTAAGGGATTTACTGTAATGATTCAAATCCTTCACCAAAGAGGTAATTCCAGCTTCCTTGATAAGAGCAGGACTCAGGCAGGCAGACCGGTGGTTTCTAGTTTCCCTTATGACAGATGGCACAAATGGACCAGCTTGAGGCTTTTTCAGGCAATTTGCTCATAAACAGCCTTAAATATATTATTTTTTTTTGTCTTCCAACACATGCTTTCTAAATAAATTGAAAAGGCTTCAGTACATTGAGGGCAGGCGCACATATTATAAATGATGCTGCAAGGAACAGGCTTCTTCCGATTGGCCTGAGCAACCAGAGCAGCGGGCTTCGAATATGAGACGGGGTTTCTGTGTCCTGTGGAAGCTAGCGGTGCTCAAAAGATGCTGGAGTGCCCACTGTGATGAACCTTCCCTTCTAGGCACCCTCAAAGGGTTTTTCCTGGCACCATGAACTGTGTATTACCTTCTCCTGTCAGTTGAAAACTTTTTTTTTTTTTTAAGGAAAATCTCAGTTGGTTTCATCGCAAGACTTTTTTTTTTTTTTTTTTTTTTTTAACCACAGGGCAGATAGCATAGTGGCTGAGAGTTAGGACTAGTTTCAAAGCCCTGCTCATCCACTAATTAGCCAATTGACTTTAGGCAAAGATCCTTAAACTTTATGAGCTTCCATTTTCTCATCTGAAAAATGGAAATAGCAGTACCTATCGTTGAGGTTGTTTGGAAGAATTAAATAAGATAATGACTTCCAAAGCTGGGCAGAATGGCCGTACATACTGAGCATTCAATAAAAGTCAGTCGTCGTCATTTGTTACCTCTTCATTTTCACCTTCCCTTTGCAAAGCTTATTGACCCACTGTAAGCATCTGCAAGTGAAATAAGCCAGACACAAAAGATCACACACTGTATGATCCCATTTTTGTGAAGTGCCGAAAAAGGCAAATCTCTAGTGACGGAAAGTAGATCGCTGATTGCCTCCAGCTGGTGACAGGAGCGGGGCTTACTTGCAAAGGGCAGGAAGGACCTTTGGGGGCTGATAGCAACATTATCAAAGTGGATTATAGGTGATGATTACACAACTCTCTCAGTGTTGTACACTTAAAATGGGTGAACTTTGTAATATGTAAATTATCCCCCAATAAAAATGCTTTTAAAAGTCCTGTTCTCCCAGGAACGCAAGATACAGTAAGCAAATACTGACATGATGATGATGAAAGTATAGACAAATGATATCCAAATTAAGAGGGACAAATATTAAATGACCATCAGTACCTTGCCTGAAATGGACATACAAGTTTTTTATTAATCAGTTTAGCTCTTCGGGGTAATTAAATAGATGCTGGAAAAATACATGCTACCATTTTGCAAGAGGAAATAAAAAGACTGATAACAGAGAACAGAGATTTTCAAAATGTGAGCCTTGTGTCACTGAGGTACGTGAAAGTTCTAAAGGGTACCTGGATGAATTTTTTTTCTTCATTTTAATAATAATGAGGTTTTATTATTTAGAATGGACTAAAGTAGATGTTTATGTTTTCTGAAGGAGATCGATTTAGAGAAAAAAATTAAAATATTATATTTTAAAATATATATGATGCACAGATGTGGTGAAACGTAGGAGTCCAGGGCCCAAATGACTGAGGTCGGGTAACACTACCCAGTGGTGAGAAGGAAGGACACCACCAGGGAGCAATCAGAACTGCAGGTTGGCACATAGGAGTCCATCAAAGTCTAGACCAGCAAATTCTGTCTCCCTCCCCACCAGGAGCGAAATGCCTGAAAAGCCCCTTCTGTAGTACCTGTCGGGCATAACCATCCTAGGCAAGCAAGCAGGTGGCTGTATGTAGAGCGGTCGTGGCAACACCAGAGTGAGAGCCGTTCTGTTGGATGATACGTCCTGTTTGATAATTGCAATTCGGAAATCTTGGCTTCCCTGGCTACCAGATGTCTGACCCTGTGCCACTGGTACACCCATCTTCCCTTTTCCTTTACTGAGGACTTCAGTCCTGTGGAGGTTTTGCTTGTTTGTTGTTCACTGCAGCCTTTAGGTCTTGTCAATTGCAGAGAAACTGACTAAGCATTCACAGGGGCAGAAGAGATACAAGAGGAGGAGAAGTACAGTGTGCAAGGTAGGGTCGAGACCAGAAGAGAGACAGAGCCCTTGAGGATCTGGAGGAGAAAGGCCTCGCTCATTGTGGTAGCAGAGGAGCCTCCGGTGGGAGTTCTCATTCACATGGGCTTGGAATGGTGGACTGGCCAGCAGTTAGTACCAAAGGAAGAGACATTGCAGGTGGGAAAAATGTTACCAGCAGGAACATGGCACCGGAAGGCTTATAGCACGCTCATGGCACAAATAAACCAGTTTGACTAGAACAGGAATTGGAAAACGGTGGTCTGTGGGCCAAATCCAGCCAGTCACCTTGGTTTTTTGTTGTTTTTCCTCTATGGCTCCTGAATTAAGAATGGTTTTTACTTTGTTAAACTGTTAGGTTTTAAATGGTTATATAAGGGACCGTGTAATACCCTTAATTTTGCCTCTTGTTCCACAAAGTCTCAGATATTTACTGTACGATCCCTGAAAAAAATTTGCTGACCTGGAGAGCACTGGAGACACGGAGGCGAGTAAAGAGTGCTAAGAAGAACAGGGAGGTTGTATTGTGAAAGATCTTCAAAGGATGGAAACCCAACTAGCTTCAGGAAGAAGTGGAAGTTTTAAGCTTACAGTTTGGGGACATCTTGGGGTGGACCTAACCTCGAGCGCAATTGGATCCAGGAGCCCAAATTATTATTTTTCTTGGCTCTTCTTCTCTCTTTAAAAAAAAAAAACAAAACAAGACCATTTGCAGACAGATGTTTGCCATGTAATGGGAAAAAAAGACCTCTGCTCACCCTCAGCCAATTCATTTAGGTTTTGCATCCATAAAGAAGAGCATTTATATATGAGACCCCAGAGATGAGCTGTGATCAGTTACATGTCCGTCCTTGGCCCACTGTTGCCAGGAGGATGGGGGTACTCTGACTGGCCAGCCCAGATCACATGGCTGCCCCTGCAATGACATGGATGGGACCCTAGACCCACCTGTGTTGCTTAAGGTCTAGAAGAACTTCTCCAAATAAACCAGAAGAAGGGGAATTGGAAAACTGGTGGGCAGGAATAAATTGTACCAACGTATGCCACTAGTACTGGGGTAAACAGTTTATTCTACACGCAAGAAAATCCTATTCGTTGAACAGCATTCAACAAGTATTTATTATGTTCTATGTGTAGGGGGTTTATGTAGTTATAATGTGCTTGAACTGCAGATGGTTTGAAATGGTAATAGATAAAGAAACCAGGCTGGTGATTCTTACAGTAGTCTAGGTGGGAAGGCCTTGGTCTTCATCCTAGAAGCAATGGGGACTCATTGAGTATTCTATGCAGAGAAATGGCGTGATCAGATTTGCATTTTGAAATGATCATCAAGAAGAGTTCTCTTAAGTTAAGCATCTATATTGAGCATCTCGTTGGCATCGTAACATGGCTTAGTAACTCATAGATTGTCCATAGTAAATGTGGATCTACCTGAGATCTGAGAAAAATAGAAATTTCAATTTCGTGAGATTAGCATCAGTGGTGTTTTGCTGTGTCTGTTTTCATTGACTTCTTGGTGTTTGGTTTTGGAGCCCAAGAACTGGAGGAGAATATAAAAATCACTTTCCTTCAGTTTGTTTTTATTCACAGATGTTAAAACTCTTTTTTTCCACTGGAAAGGGTGACTTTGCTGGAAAATCATTTAAAGTTTTTTTCCAGTCGAGTCAAACAGCTCCTCAGAACCAAACAAACAAGGGGTGAAAATCACCACGAAGCCCAGTGAGGCTGCGTTTCTTCACTGCAGCCGGAGCCAGCTGGTGCGGAAGGCAAGCGCGGTCCTAGGGAAGAAGCGGGGTTTATGTCTGGCCACTTCTGGAGGAGCAAAGCCAGGCAGGGAAGATAAAATGGAGTAGACAAGGCATTTAAGGAGGTTAAAATCGGATCAGAAACATTTTTCCACGTGTTTAGGTTAGTGAATAAACACTAGAATTCGAGAGAAGTCAGCTATTTGCTTGGGGAGAGAAAAGGACAATCCAAGACTGCTGGCCTTTGCATCAGAGTCCGTCTCTCCTTATCTGCTTGCCTCATGTGCTCTGCGTGGTATGTGGACCAAGGTTTACATGGCTGTAGGAGTTTAACGTGATTGTCCTGGATGTTATCTTTAGCAGAAGTACCTTTTCTATTGCTAAGAATTGTGAGCACAGTGAAATCTTTTAGGCTCCTTATTCAGGGAATCCTCTTTCCTCAGGGTTACTTTTAAGCTGAAGTGTCTTGGGCCACCACTGCTAATTTTAGGCCCTCCTTTGTTTCCAGCATTTAGATTCTTATTCAATCCCTTTCCCTCCTTTTCCTCTTCCTAATCCAAACAGGAAATATTCCCTAAAAGCAGACCGTATAGAAAAGTATGCCAAATGGCCGATGACTTCCAGCCAGTGTTGTTAACATCTTGTCCAGCAGACTCAGAATGCGACGTCGGGGTTGTCCTCCACGATGTCCCCGTGCCCAGGTGAAAGGAAGACACCGCTGATTTACTGTAACAACTTGACCAAAACCAAAAAAAAAGTCTCTAGAGGAGCCAGCATAGTTTCTCAGTGAGGAGACAGGATGGGAAAATTAGTTCTTGCATATGGAAGGCGCTCAAATAATGTTTGTTGATTGTGTTTGACTGAAAAAGAAGAGAAACAGTACAAACAGTTGGGAGCTGCCAACTGTATTATGCAACCTAAACCGCAGATTGGTGCAACAAAGCTGGAACTGTCATTTTGCCCCGTTCAACATCCTTCCTCTAGAGAATAAATTAGCCATTTGTATGAGTAGGGAGAGGACTTCTTTTATTAACCTTTATTAATTTTTTGGCTGTAAATGTAAGATATTAACGGTGGAAAATATGGAAAATATTTTAAAAGCACGAAGAAAAAAAGTCACCTTTAATCTCATTACCCGGAAAATGCTGTTAACATATTATATAATTATTGTCCCTAATATGTTTTAAGATAGGTTTGCACATATTTATTATAGAGAAAAGTGCATGAGGTGTAATATGCAACTTAACAAATTAACTGCTGAGCAGCAGCCACCCAGGTAACAAGTACAGCCTTGCCAGGACCCCAAAGCACCTGCATCTCTTGCTTTCTCCTTCCCGCATCACAGTCCTCTCCCTCCCCACAGGAGTAACCACTCATCTGATGTCTACAGCCATCAGTTCTTTGCTTTTTATTTATATTTTTACCTCTTAAATACAGGTTCTTGTTATTTGCCATAGTTACATTCCATGAAGTCACCACAAACACTGAATTAGTGAATATCAAACCTTTGCTCCTACGGGAAGCGCAGGGTTAGGTTCCTACGGGCCTCTGGTTACAACATTTTTGTCAACTGATCAATACATAGCCTTGTTTTACATGTAAAGACACCTTATGTAATATTACTGTTGGTTCATTAATTTTGAGCTCGTGACCAGCAGCACCGTAAGTCATGCCTGAAAGAAGCTTAGTAAACACATTTTCTTTGGAAGGCGTATCACAGCCTTCTGACACACAGGGACACTAAAGGAGCTGGGACAGCCAGGCAGAGCATCCCTTTGCTCGGCCTCAGCTAGGAATGTGCATGTTGGGTGACGCTGGGTGACTAAGGTTTCTCATTGCTCTGGGCCTGTCCACAAATGACTATGAAAGCACCGTGAGTGTTGATTCTGGGCTTACGAATAAATTTTAGCAAATAGATGAATTCATGAGTACAGAGCTGCGAATAATAAGGATTGACTTTGTGCTTCCCTAAAATGCCGGATTTCGTTATTTCGTTTTATTGCTTTGAGCCTGGGTTCTTTTGCTCAGTGGTTTTAAGAGCCATCCATGTCGCTGTCGTTCATCTCCTTGTAGTAGAGTGCACGGATGTATTAATAAACTAAAATCATTTCTGCGTTCTACTTTTGCTCAACTTTCTAGCTTGTTTCCAGTTTTCGTTTTTACAAGTACGTTGCTCTACACGTTCTCATCGATGTCTTCCGGTGCACGTGTGCGCACCATGCTCTGGGGTATGTGTCTGGGAATGAACAGCTGGGTCAGGGAGAATGACCCCTTCACCTGCACTAGATAATGCCAACCTGCTGGCCGAAGTGGGTGTGCCGTTTACACCCCTCCTCCAGCAAGTCTAAGAGTTCCAGGTGTTCCGCGTCCTGTAAACGCTTGGTATTCTCAGCATTTTGATGTTAGCTATCGAGTCGTTCCGGTAGGTGAGCAGGATCGTCTCTGTGGTTTTCATCTTCATTTCCCACATTACAGAAGGGTGAGCACCTTTCCTTCTGCATTTTCACTTCTCAAGTCCCTGCCCAAGTTTCTTGTCCATTTGCCACTTGGTTGACTGCCACCTTATCACTGATCGGTAGGAGTCCTTTGTGTGATCTGGTGTGTGCCCTTTGTTTATATATATGTTGTAGGCTGCCTTTTTGACTCTCCTTTAAGGGTACCTTTTGATATATAAGAGTTCTTCATTTTAGGGGAGTGGGTATAGCTCAGTGGTAGAGCACATGCTTAGCATGAGGTCCTGGGTTCAATCCCCAGTACCTCCACTAAAATAAGTAAGTAAATAAATAAACCTAACCCCCTCCAAATCAATCAATTAATCAATCAATCAATCAGATATATTTTTTGAGTTCTTTATTTTAATGTAGTCAAGTATGTCAGTATTTTCCTTTATGGTTAGAACTTTTTATGATGCCCTGTTGGCTAAGTCCCAACCCCAAGTTCCCAGAGTTATTCCCTCCTTTATTGTTTGCTTTTGGCATTTAGACCTATAACCCACCAGGGACTCATTTGTTAGGTATGATATGAGGAAGGGGTCATGTCGTTTTTTCCGTATAGACATGCAATTATCCTGGCACCATTTATGGAAGAGTGCTTCCCACTATTACAAAATAATACAGGTTCATGATTTAAAACTTCAAACAGTATGTAAACCACTGTAAAATTTAAAGTGAATGTCCAGTCCGTGCCTATGCACCCGGTCCCCATTCTTAATCCGCTAAGGCAGTTACAGTTTTTCATTGCTGAGTTTAAGAATAAATTAAACATCCCAAGCATCAGAATGGCGACTCTACGTTATGCCTCAGGACAGTGGAAGATTGGGTCTGGCAGCACTACTGCTTCCCTTTCTCAGTTATAGTGAATGCATTTGTTTTTGCAACATCTTCATTACATACAGAGTGACAATTGTACTGCAGTCAGTGTAAGATAGGAAGGAGATGCTGGGCTTTCTCAGCAACCATTCAAATCTTTTGAAATAACAAATGTTACCCAATAGACTCTGTCGTGCTCCCAAATGCTTCCTCATTTACTTACAAATAACTTGATGAATTGTGAGTCTTTTCAGTTGGAAGAGAGTAAATACATTTTATTTTAAGGGCCATTTCTGGTGAAGGTGAAATGCAATTTTGAAAAAGATTGAGGGGCTGCACTCAGGCTTAACAGGAAGGAATACTACATGTGGTAAGTATCGTGCAGCGCAGAGCACACCAGGGGCGTCTGTTCCTTTTACCCTGGTGGGCCTTCCCCTCCAGGGTTTTCCCTGCAGTGAGCAGTTGAGACCTGTTGTCCAGGCATCTTTATTTCCTGTCCAGAGTTTTTCCCTCTACCTTGTATTTCTGTATTATTCTACATGAGAGGGTTCAAATTATTGACTTGGGGGAACCTTAGGGATAAGAGATGCCCAATTCTAAGATTTTAGATTTTATTTAAATCATGGAATTCTACGCCTTTCCCAGCATGCTCCATCCGAGTCTGACACTTCTTTGAAACTTAAACTTCAAAACTTTTTTTTAAAGCTGGAAAACAGAACCACTGCCCTGTAGATTAGTCGAGCTATTTTAAAAGTGAATTATTTTAAAACTATTTTAAAAAGCAATTATGTGTAACTGCTAAGGCCTTAAGGGGATTTCACCAGCTAGTCTCATTAAAGCAAGAATCAGGACTCTGTTATTGTCTGAATACAAATGTGTATTAAATTATATCAGATGAGGGGAAAGAATCTGCAAATATTGTGCACGCTTGTAAGAGTCAGGAAAGAATAAGTGAGAACAGTGCACCTTAGGGGCACGTGGACTCTGCCGCCTGTGAAGATTTAGGAGATCAGGACGTAGATAGGATTTCTGTGTTGTAAAAGCTTCGGCAGCCACAGGTAAAGAATATTTATGTTCACACTTACAACAAATAGAAATCGGATTTTGTGTCATTTACTCTGATTCGCCACTCTCCCATTTAGCAGTGTTCCTTTCAACCCTGTTTTCCCGACTGCAATTTGGTTTCTCTTCTGTTTTTCTGGCACTTTAACTCAAGACAGAAAGGGATGTTTTCCAAGGAAGAAGAACTCACTAATGTGGGATTAGATTAGATGGGACTTTATAGGTTTCCATGGAATTTTCTCTTTTCTCTCATTATGAGAGAAAGAAAAAAAAATGCAGGCAGCCCCCCTTGAATTTAATAGCACTCTCTCTCCCCATTCCAGGCCTAATGGGGAAGGGGACTGAGTGGCACTCGGGTCGGGCCTGGATCAGTGACTGGGAACCTGGCCTGCAGATCGCAGACCACGCTGCCTGGCAGAGAGGTGCCCGTGCCAGGTCTGTGACTCCTCCACAGCCCGCTGCTGGCGACAGGCTCTGGCTCCCCTGCGTACCTCATCTCTCCTTCTTCGTCCGATCTTTGAGAGTTGTAGATGAAGCCAACCATCCCCTCACCACTTCCTATTTCTCTCGGGTCAGCCATGCCACAGGGCCAGGGGTCCAGCGTCCCCAGGTTGCAATTGTCTGTCTGTCCATCTGCCTGTCTCCTTCCCCACACTGCCTTCTTGGCATACTCCCCTTTGGAAAATTAAACGTTGCTTCCAGATGGAAACAGCACAGGAAGGGAATTGCATTCATTTTTAAAATTGGAAATGCTGAGAAAGAGAGAGTCCAAGATAACCCTTGTGGACTGAAGAAGAGAAGAAAAAGTCCTTTGGTTTAATTTTTTAAATTGATGATACTGGTGGGGCCGTGGTGGAAGGGAGGAGCAACCCCCCGTACGCTGTTGGTGGGAATGCCACTCAGTAGACCCTTTCTGCAAAGCTATTTGCTAGGACGTATCAAGCCCTTTCAAAGAAACTCCTAGCCTTTGACCCACTAATTTAACTTCCAGGAATTTGTGCTAAGGAAACAATTGGAGACACAAGCAGTAATCCTCCACAAGAATGTGATTTCAGCACTCTTTATTATAGCTGAAGGAAGATAATAATCTGAATGTTCACAATAAGAAAAGGTTACATAAATCGGGGTGTAGCGTACCACTGTATACCCTGTAGCTCTGAGGATACTCTGAGAGTTGTAGAAAGATGTTCCTGGGGTTATCTGCTAAGATTGTATTTTAAAAAAAAAAATTTTCTTTTTCTGTCCTAACATCAGTCATTTGTTATTTTTGGCCTCATTAGAGGGAAAAGTGTTTTATGATTTTTTTGTAATCTATCAAAGCCTATTTGATGACATCAGAAAATGCTTAAGCAAAAGAAAATTTTTTTTTAAAGAAAGGTTACTAACTACTAACTCTGTATGTACTATTATCCCCCAGAAAAGTGAGGGACTATGCCAAGATGTTAACAATGATGATCAGTGCTATAAATTATATACGATTTTATTGCCTTTTTTTGTTTGGATATTTTCCAGTTTTCTACAAGGCCATCTGTGATTTTGCACATCAGAATTAAAGAAGATGAACTTTCTTACGAATGGTCAGCTGACTGCTTGCTTTATACTGGCGCAGGTTTTAACCCCCGTGGTGTGGAGCCCCGAGGGGGTCTACCACATCCGTGATCAGGTAGAGGGGCCTGCTGGGCTGCCCTGTCCACAGCCCCGCAGGCAGGCCCTGACTGGTACACAGATGCGGCATCCATCCAGTGAGTCACCGCAGGGGGTGTCAAGCTGATGACATTGCCACACCCTGAACTTGAACTGTCAGCCGCATGCCAGCATGCTGCCAGGCCTCTGAGCCTTTCTAAACCATTATTTCTCCACTGTCAAGTGAATGTCAAAGGGACTGGCTGGCACGGTGTGACTCCTTTTGAGAACACCGTGGACCTGCAAAATCAAGCCAATGGCAAGCGTTCCACTGGAATCCAAACTAGACCAGCAAATGCTCCTTGAAGTTTAAGTGGTTGTCGCTATAGTTGGGCCTTGAGTGGGGGCCTGGAGGGACCCTGGAATATTTAGGGTGAAAACCATGCTGGGGCGTTCAGCCCAGATAGTCCCAGCTGGACAGTGAGGTTGTAGAGAGGCCTTCACAGGGTCATCGGTTCAGATTGTCATCATGAAATTCATTTTCTCGCATCCTAACATAAGTCGTTTGTTATCTTTGGCATCATGAATGGGAAGAGAGTTTGAGAATTTGATATAGGAGGTTTCAGCGCCAGTGCCAAAGCTGGTCGTTTTGTTTTGTTTTGTTTGGGATTTTTTAGGGGTGTCATTTTCTTAGTAACCTATAGCCAGACACTTTGTGGTCAGAGTCTGGGGCCATTATCGTCATCATTGTGCATCTTATTTTCAATCTATGTGTTCTCTGAGTTACATCAAAACTGAAATACAATTTGCTCTGTTTCCTTGGAGGAATATTTATATGCTTACAGTCATTCTGTTGCTACAGGCATCAATCATTGTCGTATATGACAGTATTCAGCAGTATTGCTGATGTTGACTTTTATTGATGTAGCTCTGAAGCACTAATAAATAAAGAGTGTAATTCCAATCAGTAGTTTAAAAAAATCATAGAAATACTGTGTATGCATTTTACTGTTACACTTAAACATAGGGATCATAAATTTTAGACTGTGGTCATTTTATAGCAAATAAATGTTATTGCTCTCACTAAAACACAAGCAAACAAATGAAATTGTATTAGTTGTTGAAAATTCAGTTAGTACTGCGGAACTGACATGGAGATTCACAAGTAAGTTCTCATAACCGTTAGGAGTATCCGGTGTTCCAGCCGCACCCCCAGATAATTTCAGCCATTGGTACCTGAGCAGCCAAGAACCACTTAGATATCCAGGGATGTGAAAAAAACATTCAGAACCCACATGGTACTCACAGAATATGTTCCCAACACTGCCTTTAGGGAAAAGTATACTTCTTGGTACAGTTGAGATAGGAAACTGGAGGTGTCCGCTACTTATAAAACCCACTAAAAAGAAAAAAAGGAAAACTCAGAAGAAAAAAGAAAAAGTCTTAAGGACTCTTTCATTGTCCTGTGCTGGCCACTGACCAAAGGGACAGATTAGTTCAGGCCTCTGGGCCGGGGCTGCTCTTGCAAACCTCCAGATTGTCCCTGGACCGAACTCCAGTTCCTGGGCTGGGCTGCAGTTGGGAAGTCATGGCCAGGCCTTGCCCCCTGGGTCACTGTGTAGTGGGGGCTGGGGGACAGTGGTGAGTCAGGACTGAGAAAGCGAGCCTTTCTTACCGGCTGCAGCTATGGAAGGAACTGGAGGGCTGACTGCCTGGTAGAAATGAGGCAGCCCTGTGCCCCGGGGCTCAAGGCACAATCACGTGGGGGCAGATACTAAGCTAAGCCGAGAGCAACTTACCCCTTAGCTGGTGAATCTTGTATTACGGCTGTCTCTTAATATGTCCCATCTTGTCAAACACACCGAAAGCCCTTCACGTTAGGGACTTCGGCAAATGCTAAGTTGGATTCTGCTTAACGGTCTTGATCTTACACTATGTTTTTAGTAACCAGTCTTTGCTGGATTGATTGAGAAAGAGAGGGGGGGAAAGCCATACTCTTTTAATTCAGTCTCTTCTATTATATGAATTCCATCTGCTGTGTGCATCTACCAGACAGAAGAGTGCAGGCGGGATTGGGGATTTTGATGGAATTTACAATGTGTTGAGTCTTATTGAGTCTGTCTGTCGCTACATTCCCATTTTTCCTTGCAAATGTGGTAGGCATAGAAAGGAAACTCATAAATCAGTGGTTAAGAAGGTTTCTAGTGCGACGGCTGGGTCTGTAAAGAAGCTTGGCACAGCCAGAGGATCAGAGCAAGCTCTGCTACCCCAGAGGCAGTTCACTGTGACGGCAGGAGCCCTGGGCTTGGAGCCAGGGGATTGGGGTCTGAACCTCGGCCTCATCACTTACAGGCTGATATCTTCAGGCAAGCCTCACATTGGCCCAAGTTCCCACATCTGTGAAATGGGAATTACAATGGTGCCTCTGGGCTAGCAGGATGGGTTAAAGGAGATTCATTAATTTACTCAATAATTATTAAGTCCTTACAAGGTGCTGTTTTAAACATTAAAAGATACACCAGTAAACAAAACAAACACAGATCTCTGCTCGTGGAATTTGTATTCCAGAAGCATAATACACATAGTGGTCTTTAATAAACAGTTTCATTCAATTAGTCTGAGGCGATCTGTTGGACTCCAACAATGAGTTTTTGCTGTAGATTTCATAGGCATTTATGTTACAACCGTAGATAATTAAGGCCATTATTGGGCTCTCATCTGGACTGAAGATGTCCCAGTAAGTAGGACATTTATGTGTTCTCACTAAATCCCAGTATGCTGAGAAAGTCTGTTCCCCTGGAATTGGATTGCTGGCATTTTTTTTTTTACCTCCGTAAAGAACTTGGGCCAAATAATCCAGCAGTCGGCTGGGGCTCAGGGGCCACAGGTGGCATTGTGGCTGGGTGATTTCCGCGTTTTTTTTTTCAGTCATTGGTGTTTGCACTATCGGTGACTTAATGCGATTTTAGAGTTACTAAGATGTTTGTTTGTTTGTGTAATTTGTGAAAATGAGTCAAAGGGCTAGCGTGACCAGTTAAAATCCATCAACCGTATTTTAGTGAGTAATTTCAACTTTGCCTCTCCAAACTTTTGATCAGCCACCCATCAAAGAACAAAATGACAGATGTGAGTTTTCAGTTCCCTGTTTTTTTTCTTTGCCTTCCCTCTGGGGCTTTCTCTTTGAGCATCAAAATGTCCAAGATCCATGAAAAGAGAAAGAGTCCGCCTGGAAAGCAAACCTCAGCAGGACGACTGCACGCTGCCCGTGACTGCGTGCCCTCTCCCGGGAGGCGTGTGTCCAGAGCCGGCCTCCATCCTCCTCGGCTGTCACTTTTCTCCTGTGGTCCTTCTCTGAGTCTCCAATGGCACACGGCCCATTTCCTTAAAAACGTAAACAGGAAATTGTCTTCTGGTGGAAGGGCCTGTGTGGCCCAGAAAAATGGTCACTTTTGCTGAGACACAGCTTTAGAAACACTCCCACCGCGGGGGAAGCTAAAGGCTGGTTAATAGCTAGCGGAGGCTGGTGATAGCGTGTGGGTCTGGGAACCCGTGGACATGGGTTCAGGGCGTTTTTCACCGATGGCCAGAGGCACAAGGGGCACGACTGAAGAAGCTCCTGTCACCTAGAAAGCAGGTGTTCTGCGGAGCAGAGAGACATGTTAACGCCCCGAGGAATTCCAGAACAGGCGTTACTTGGAAGACATGGAGGTTTGGTGTGGAGAAATGTGACCTTGGCATGGAGGACACGTCCTGGGGTTCGAGGCTGCTCCAGTCTCTCCAGCTCCCTGTCACGTGGCCTCCCATGACCCTCCCATGCTCCCGTTGTGGTCTCTGTGTGTGCTGATGAGTTTTCTGGTGGTTATGTCTTGCAGCCCCCCGAATCCAAGCCCAACTTCACCCCTCTCGCCATCTTGGCCCCTGTTCTCGGCGCCATCCAGCCCTATGCCCACCTCATCCACGTCCAGCGACTCCTCCCCCATCAGGTCTGTTGCAGGGTTTGTGTGCTTTTCTGTTGCTGCTGTTGTCCTCTCATTGGCTTGGTCCTCTCTTCATGCAGTGTTCAGCCTCCTCGTCAACTCTGTTCCCTGCCATCCAAACCTGCACTTGCTTTTTGACAGGCCAGAAGAAGCGGTTCGCGAAGACTCCAGGTAAAATCACGGATGCTGACCGATCCGTTCCCGTTTATCCAAGGCTGGTCAGGGAAGATGGGGGTGGCCAGCCTCTGCCCCCATGGGAGTCCAGCCTCAGAGACCAAAGCTGGGAGGGACCACTAGCATGAGCAGGCATGGCATTTCCCATGCCCTTCTAGAACCCTTCCTCCAGCTGCTGAGTTAGTCCGTGACGCCTGGACTTGGGGGAAAGAGTGCCTCTTGAGTGGACTCCCATTTGGTTTGCTCTCTGAATCCTGGGGCTCTCTGTGCTGTAGCATAAGATGACACCCAAGGGACAGTGCTGAGACACGTACCAGCCTCTTTCTTTTTCCCTCACATTTGTCAGGTAGCATCAGGCCGTGTTGATTTGTGGGGCTGGGCTGTCAACCGTGAGTTCTGACACCTAGTTGCTGAGCTCCAGACTAGGTGGAAGACAGACGAATATGACACAGAAAAAAGGCCCTAGATGGGCAGCAGTTCTCTTTAAATTGTTCCTGGCTGCCTCCTTACCTTCCGTGTAGTCCCAGGAACCTTCCGTGCTCCCAGCCTGCTTCCGTCTCCCCCAGTCATGAACCCTCAGCTCTCGTGGGGACAGGCGACACCTCTCTCGGGGGGCTGACCTAGTTGTGCTCCCCAAGGGCCATGCTGCAGTTCTCCCCTGCTTTGAGGGCGTCCAGACTGCATGCTTTGCATTTGAGTTCTTTGGAGAAAAGATGCTGTTTCACTCCAGGAAAAGAACAAGGATCCTGCAGGAGCCCTCTGCTGTGTAGGCTGCGAGCCCGTGTGTCTCTGCTCCCAGACAACCAGGGTGGAGAGTGCAGTTATGAGCATCATAAGGCTCTGCAGCCTTGGCAGAGTTTTCTCGTCCATCTTTTTCTCATAGCTGGTTTTTTCCTAAGGGATGGGCCCAGCAGAGAGGCTCAAATAACTTGTAAAGACAAGTCTCACTTTAAAAAAAAAAGAAACCCCGTGCTATTTATATATTCATATATATATATATAGAGAGAGAGAGAGAGAGAGAATGAAAGGATAGATATGAAAGTGCCTGGAGGAGAAAAAAAAAGTTTATATATATTATATATATAATTGTATATACAATTTTATATATGGGAGAAGAAAAGGCCTGAAACCTATTACAGAGAAGGAAGACTAAGGCACTGAGAAGTGACTTGTACACGGTCACATGACTGGTGAGAGCCAGGCCAGAACTCAGGACTTCTTGTCCTCAGCCAGCACTCTTTCCTCCAACCACAGGGGTGGCCCGAAATTTAAGTTTCCGTGTTTGGCAGCCCCAGAGCCTGGCCTCCTCCTCTAGGTTTTCTGTCTGGCTTCACCTTTGAAGGTGGAAGAGATAGCTTTTTACTATATCCTTTTATCCTCACCCTGGGAGTAAGGTAAAAATTCCGATGATACTTTCCTGATACTCAAGTTATTCCCTAATTATTTCTTAGGCGTATTTGGGACACTCTGGGAAACGTTCATAGGAGACCAGATATGGCTTGGATTGCTGTGGTTAGATTGCTGATTGCCCCATGAGGACCTGAGCCAAAGCCAGCTACAGTGACCAGAGAGTCACCTTTCAGAATGCCTCACTCATTCCTGAAAGATACTTTGGCATTAGGAGAATGTGGCTCCTTCATTTTGATCAAAAGGAAGTAACATCTTCAAAACACTGACCCTTGGGCTGAATGGGTTGGGCCACTCAGGACAGTGGAATCTTTCGGCTAAAAAACTAAAACGTACTCACTGCTTTGACAGTATTCATTTTCTTGGGTCTCTAAGCCTGGGGGCCCTGTTGCCTGTCCAGTGTCTCCACCTTTCCTCTCCCTTCCATCCCCGGAAGTACTTCCGGATTGGCAGAGGACAGTAGCAGTAGAGTCTGCCTACCCCATGTGTTTGGGGTCACGGTTACTCAGTACCGATCACTCTGGCCATCATTATATGGCACCATTTGGACAATGCCCTTCCACAGCCCGTTAGGAAGCTGCCATTTAGAAACAGGCAAGGCGAAGTAGGGCTTGGAATTGGCTGTTACTGAGCTGTGTGCCAGGGTGAGCCCGGACGGCAGCACGGGTGGCAGTCCTGGTGGGGAGCTAGCCCAGGAGAGGACAAGATCCCCTAGGCGCTGTCGCAGTCGGCAGCCAAGAGGTGGGGGCGTGCACCCTTGGGTCGGGTGCAGTGGATCCTTCCCCCAAACCCCCTTCCCAAACATGAAGCTTCAGATTTCCTTCCCTGGGCAGAGCTTTTAAAAGTAAAACCCCAATTAGACCTCATTAGTGGGCCCATGAACTCCTACATAACGTCTCCTGTGGCAGTGGCCTCCCTCCTCCCTCTCCTGTGGGCTGTCAGTGCTTGTTAGTCGAGGCTCAGGGCCGGAGGTGCCTTTCGCAGCACAGCAGAGAAAGGGGACTGGAAGAGCATTTCCTCTTCCTTTTCCTCGCACCCCTCGAAAAGCTCCCAGTCCCAGACTCACACCTTGCATTCACACAGGGGCCCCTGGAGATTATGCCTAAGTGATCAAGCCGTTGCCACGCACCAGACTCACTGAGCCCACCTCCCCATACAGTGGAGAATGGGTGGTCATTCTGCAGGGTTTGCAAGGGCACTTGAGGGAAGCCGCTCTGAGTGCTTTCCAGGCCTCGTGCCATGCTCAGAAGTGAAAATTAAAAATGAACTAGCAGCAGGTTCCAAGCTGGTTTGTGCCCTTGCAGGTCCAGCTGAGGTCTGAAGGGCACTGTCTCAGGACAGCCAGCAGGCACCCCAGGCTCTCTGTGTCCAGTGTTGAGATTCTCTGCAGAGAACAGGGAAGCCAACGAATCAAAGATGCTTGGTGGCAATTTTTTATTTCTTTATTCAGAGCCAAAGCCTACAAGAGGAGTAACCTCTTTTAAATGCACTCCTTCTGTCATCCCTGCCATTTTTGTGCACATCCCGGGGGAGCGGGAGGAGGTCTCAGGGGAGAAGACCTTCTCGTGGACTGTCAGTCACCTGTTTGAGAGAAAAGGAGGGCCCTTTCCTGACCTTCATTTTTATTTTTCACCTACTGTTTTATTAAATATTAGCATTATTCAGTTCCCAAAGCCTGATATTAGTGGAAAAGTACTTCTGTGGCATGATAGTCTTGGGCATGTGAGGCTGTTCCCTCTGTTTCTTTCCTGCCAGGGACCCCGTTTGGTTTCCCTGGCTTGCCCCTGTTTTGGCCCGTTCCCTGGATTAAATGAGGTTAATAAGTAACCTCTCTGAGAATCCAGCCGGAAGAGCCTGGCCTCGGGTGATTTTTATCTCACCTTTTATCTCCCCGTCCCTGGTCTCTTTGCTCTCTCCCCGCCTGCTCTGCCCTGTCCTCAAGGGACGATGACCCTGGCTTATGTCCACTGGATTCTCCTTCCACCTTCCAGGTCACAGCAGGCTCCCCTTGCCTGTCAGTACAGGATCCGGGCTGTTTGAACACTTCGTAACGAGGTGACTCCTCCTCTCTGCTCCCCACTCCCTCCAAAGACAAAAAACAAAAGCCACAATTTTAGTTGCACATCAGCTGTTTGGGCCCTTGCTGGCCCACATACAGACCTGGTTCAGTTAGATCACAGAATGTGCCCCCTTGTCCCGACCTTGATTCTGACATTCATGATAATTACACAGGAAGAGCTGCTTTCCAGCTGGAGCTGATACGTTCTAAAGGCTCGTCCTCCCTTCACTCCCAGGGAGCTCACTTCATCGTCTCCCACTTTCCCCATTTTCTCCCACCTGGCCGTCCTCTCCTGGCTACTGGAAGACCAGAGAGACCACCAGTGAACAGCTTCTGGATCACCATTTGTCCGATCATTGTGCACAACAGACCCTTTAAGTCGTCTTTCCTTCCGTTTTCGTGGAACCAGGACTACAAGTTTGAGATGCCTGGCCCTGGTATAGTTTTCCAAGCATCCCTGATTCCTCTTTCCCAGAGGGAAGCTGACTTGGTGACTACGAGAAGTAACAGCCCCATAAGGACCCGTGACGCCCTGCCCCTTCTGCTTCTGTCTGGATTTACCCGAGACCGGCCAGCCCTCAGCTAAATCTCCTTCAGCCACGAGAAATCAGTGTGCCATGGAGGGTTAGCCTCACTGGGTCCTTAAGACTCTGCATTAGCCAGATGAAGACCATACATGTGAAGTAAATCATATATACCCCTTGAATAATTGTCTGTCCCAGAGGACCTCCTTGCTCCTTTGTAAGTCTGCTCTGGAGCCCCTAAGTATGAATTCAGGTGGCTTAGAAGGAGAGGGAGATTGCTTTCAGCAAATACAGAGCCAACTTTTGACTGCTGAATGTCATTTTTCTTGTGACCCTTGAGAAGAAGTCCGTAGATCATTTGGACCTAGTTGGATATTAAAGCAAAAATTGATAGACAGCAATAGAATTCAGCAGTACTTGCAACTTGCTCTCCAGAAGAAGGGTTAGCAGTCTCTGGCCGTTGGGTCAAATCCAGCCTGCCACCTGGTTTTTGTAAGGAAAGTTTTGCTGGAACACAGCCACACATTCATTTGCGTGTTGTCTGTGGCTGCTTTTGCACTACGATGCAGAGTTGAGTCATTGCAACGGAGACCAGATGGCCCACGAAGCCTAAAATATTTACTGTCCAGCCCGTTACAGAAAAAGTTTGCCAACACGTGCTCTGGAAGGATGGTTCTCAGCCCCGGTTGTACACTGGAGTCACTTGGAGAGCTTTATGAAAATACTGATGGCTGTAGTTACGTCTGCAAGTCAGGGGAGAACCCGGGCATCTGCATTTGTTAAGGTTCCCCTGGAGGTTCCGATACACAGCGAGAGCGGTAGTCAGCACGCTTTGGATATGAGACAGGCACAAAAAATGGCATCACGTCGCCCATCCCTTCTCCCTCCCCACACACGCACGTGCGTGCTCTCACGCACACACGTGTGTAACTGCTCACACCCACACCTTGTCTGTTCCCTGCCCTACCCTGGGGTCGGGGAGTTCCAGCTCTGGAATCCTGCTCCACCAGCCCAGTGGGAAATCAGTAACATCTGGGAGAGCTCATGTCCGCCCGGGGCCTGGAGCCGGAACCTGGCTTTGCTAGAATTTCTCCTTTTTGACTCACTGAGCCTGGCCAACCTTCAACAGGGTCTGCCGGGAGTGTTCCCCAGAGCCACTTGGAAGCTCTTTCCTGCCTCCACCTCCCTCCTGCCCAGCTAGTCCTGCTCCAGAAATGGGGTGCAGCCTGCCCTCCCGCTGCTCAGCTGTTGTAACTCCTAGTGGAGGTTTTAACGCGAAACAAGGTCACCCCACGACGAGTGTGGTTTCTCCCCGGCTCGCGGCTTTCCTCTGAATATTTCTCGTTCTCACTCTGGTGACCTTTGCAGCTTTTCTGCCTCGTGTTTTGCCATCTGGCTGCCTTGTCAGGCTCTTCCCATGAGAGAAGGCTAGATGGCTTGTGGGGAAGGGGAGGAAGAGAGATGAAATACCGGGGGTTTTCAGAGGGCTTTTAAAAAATGCTAAATAAACTCCTGTTTTCTCCAGCATGCCGTTCCGGAAGGCAAAAGCCTTGTATGCCTGCAAAGCAGAACATGACTCCGAGCTGTCGTTCACAGCAGGGACGGTCTTCGACAATGGTGAGTCTCTCCTCCCCCCGCAGAGATGTGGGGGGGGACGCAAAGCAGTAACTGGAGCGGTCGGTTACTTTCTACCTGGGGAACAGCTCAGTAGAACAGGTAAGACCGCAAAGGCGTGTGTGTGTGTGTGTGTGTGTGTGTGTGTGTGTGTTTCTCTTCCCAAAGAGGCGCAGTGGCGGGACCTCAGGAGGCCCTGCCAAGAGGGGACAGGTGTCATTAATTCTGCACTCTAGCAGAGACTGTCATCAAGATGTCATGGGCATTAAATGCGATGATACCTGGTACAGGCTTTGAGCATCTGGAGCTGGATGAAGGGAGGAGACGAAGGAGTGAAGAACAAGGGATGTTGAGGCCACAGGGTCTGCGCCCATCCTCTGGGCTTCGGTGGGATTCACTGTCTGCAGCAGGCGAGGCTGGTTTCCCGAGACGGCCGGGCGTTGGGTGAGCTCGGGGCAGATAAGCTGCACTGCGTCCCTGCTCATCCTCCCGCAGCTGCTGGGAGCGCCTAGGTGACCCCAGAGTCAGACCACCCCTGCAGAGCACCAGCTGTCCTGCACAGGCATCCTGGTGGGGAAGTGGATTCAGGACACCTGCCCCGCGGGCCTGCACCTTGCTTGGTGCACCATGTCTTTGTTCCATTTGTTTGCGTTCCTCCCTTTGAAAAAAAGCATGGAGCGGGGAGGAATATTTTAAAAAATGAAAATTGATGGAATTGATGTCATAATTTTTTGTAACTTATGATTCGCCTAAGAGCAAAATCAGGATTCTGGGGAAAAGCCCAAGTTTCTGTTACAGCTGAGATTTCCCCCAGATGAAGTTCTCCTTGGGGGTTAATCCTTCTGGATTCTTGGGTGAAAAGGTCTGTTTGTTTTGCTCAAAGGAAGAAGCAAAAACCAGATGTCTGGTTTCAGGAACTAGACATTTTCTGGGCCTCCCTTCCTGACCTCAGGTGGGGCAGAGGCACCGTTCCCTGGCAGGGCTGAATGCACAGGGCCTCAGCATCCCTTCCCATTGCGGCTGCGCGGCCCTGCCTGGGCCTGGACCACACCTCCTCCTGCCTGCCAGCAGGACGGGGCAGCCAAGAATCCCACATAGCCCTGGGGAGCCAGAGCTCTAGATGCTGGCCACCGAAGCGCACGTCCTGGCTGGACCACGTGCTTATGTGTGACCCCGAGCAGTGACCTAACCTCTCTGTGCCTCAGTTCTCCCCTCTGTCATAGAACCATCACAGATGGTTGTGAGAGGAAATCAAGCTAGTGAACATCACATTTTCAAATTAGTACTCAGCACATACTAAGCTTTCACTGTGTCCATTGTTATGATGATGATCATCATCTTGATTATGTGCATCTTAGAAACAGACCCTGATGCTCTTATAGTTTCTTTTTTGCTGATATGACCCAGACCTGGCTCTCCCGGCTGGGCAATAGGTGAGGGCCTTGGGGTCCCAGCCAGTGCAGAGGTGGGCTCCTGGGGACCAGCCTTAAATGCATCCGCATGCAGAGGCCCTGCCTCTCTGTGTGCCCAGCCTCTGCATCCAGCATGGTGCAAATCAGATTCAGGTGTGGGTAGACAGAATGTGAAACAGGGCTCAGAGTCTCTGGGGGACTCCCAGGTCACACTCAGCAGCCTTCAACCTTCTGAGCCAGTGGGGCTGGGGTGCTTCTGCCTACTGATGAGCAAGATTTGAGAGATCCCTACATCTGCAGGTGAATCCAGTGCTTAAAGGTCTGTCCTCTAAACCACAATTCACTGCTCCCTTTGGCAGGGACCACCATGTTCCCATCAGCTATTCACTCTGACAACACGAAGGACCCCTGGTCCCAGGGGCTGAATTGGTCTGAGTTCTCAAAAGGTCTGTGTGTGCCTGTGTGTCTGTCCTATTTGGGACTCCTCTTCCTAAGTGCAACCCACTTCTACTTTTTTTCGAGCAGCTTTATTGAGACAGCCACTGACCGTACAATATGCCCGTTTAAAACATATAATGCAGTGGGTTTTAGTATATTTAGACTTGTGCAGCCATCACCACCATCTAACTCTAGAATATCGTTACCTCCAAAGAAACCCTGTTCCCTTTAGCATTCATGCCCCATTTACCCCCAACCCTACTCCATCCAGCCTAGGCAACCACGAATCTACTTACTGTCACTATAAATTTGCCTGCTCTGATGTTTCTGTGGATAGAATTATATAGTATATGGTGTTTATAACTGGCTTCTTTCACTTTGCATAGTATCTTCAACGTCATACAGGTTGTAGTATGCAACAGAACTTCATTCCTTTTTCTTGCCGAGCAATATTCTGTTGTATGGACATACCACAGTTTGTTTATCCATTCATCTATTGATGGACATTTTGATTATTTTCGCTTTTGGGCTGTTATGAGTAACGCTCCTATGAACATTTGCATATAAGTTTTTGTGAGGACATATGTTTTTCGTTCTCTTGGTAATCCACCCAGGCATGGGAATGCCTGGGTCATAGATAAGTCTGTGTTTAACTGAGGAACTGCCCTACTGATTTCCAAGTGGTGTTGCACATTTGACATTCCCACCTTCTTCCATTTTTTTTTTTTAAGTTTCCTTTTTGAATCAGTCTAACTAGCTAACCAAAAAAAGAAAAGAAAAAAGATACTGGGGGATTTTTAACTGCCAAGTCCGTGACTTCCAGCAGGTTCTGGGACTAATTCTGTCCCACAACTAGGTAATCATCATAAATCCTATAAGGACGAATGAGAGCAGGAGAGAGTCAGAGGCCCCACCCCACCTTCCTGTGGTCTCTGGGGATCATGGCAAAGTTTGTTGACACTAGTTTCTTTTTAACCAGCAATGCCAGTAACCTTTCAGATTCCCTGAAGAGCAGAAGGCCAAATTAAGCCCCGAAGACAACACCTCTCAGTGTTGACTGGGCTGCAGTCGAAGAAGGGTGTGACAAAATGTCAATCCAGTTTTTAGACTAGTTTGGCTGGGAATATTTTATGATGTTGGGTTTTTAGAGGATGCTCCTGAGACCCTGTTTCCCCCCTCCCTTCAGCCTTATGGGAGAAATCGGGCATTAGCGGGAAAAGAACTATTCACGTGCGAGGGAGATCCTTTCTTTGTTTATCTTTTGGTAATTTATTGCTGGAGATAGCAGATAAGGGTGATTTCAGTTGGATGCTTTGTCGCTGTCAGATTAAATCATTAGACTAATCGGAAGTTTCCTAATGACTGTGTGTGTGTCTGTGTGTTTTCAGGATCAAGAAGAAATCAGGAGGAGGAAGAGGGAGGGGCACCTCAAGGGGAAAGTCTGTTGTTCATAATGGTTAATCTCCAAGTCTCCAGAGTCCAGGGGCCCAATGCAAATCTGGGGAGGCTGCTCAGTCAGCTTTTGGACTTTGTGCACTGGGCAATGGATGTGCAATACTCGGAAAGAAGTCCAGTGTCAGCCCTTGCCAGTCTACTAGGAAACTGTCCTTTTCACCAAGAGTACCTCAGACAGTAACTGGAAAGAGAAATAGCTGGTATCCTCAGGAACATTAGTCATCTAGAAGCAGTGTGATTAGCGATACCTGGAAAATTCACACGGCATTCACTAAAATTGGGTTCTTGGGATACTTTCATCAAGATTGGAGACGGGCCGGGATCCTTCATTCCCGGGGCGCAGGGTGTGGCTTGAGTGCAAGTCAGGGCGGCCGCAGGTTTCCTCTGCTGATCGAGAACATGTCAGGCAGTGGGCCTACACAGAGTTCCCTGGTGGAGTCTTTCAGCCTCCCCAGCCGTCTCCGTCTCTCCCGAGCATTGCCACCAGCCACCAGCTGGTCTTGTCGCACTCAGCCTTGCCCCCATAACCTGTGCCCTGCACAGCCACCAGAGTCATCTTGGGAAAGTGGAAGTCCCATCATGTTACGAGCACCCTGCTTCCTGTGCTCCAGCCGCCTCCTGTCGCTCTTAGAATTATTGACGGGGAGGACATCCCCCGCCCCACCCCTGCCCTCTGGCCCCCTCTCACCCACGCTGGATACACAGCAGCCTACCAGGCCACCTTTGTGTTCTCAAACAGGGTTGGCAATGACCTGCCAGCGAAGTCCAGCCTGCTGCCTGTTTTTGTAAATAAAGCTTCATTGGAACACAGCCACCCCCGCCTTTTTGTTTACATATTTTCTACCGCACGACCATGGCGGGGTTGAGCAGTTACACATTTATGATCTGGCTTTTTAAGAAAAACTTGCAGAGCGCTGCTTTGAGATCACAGCAAGCTTTTCCCCATCTTAGGGCCTTTTACACTTGCGTTACGCGCTGCCTGGCAGGCTCCTTTGGATGATTTAGGTTTTAGCTTTGTGAACTCTTCCCCACCCACCCCCATCCCTATGCCAGTCTCTTCCTCTCCCCTCAGCACTACCCAAAATGACATGCCGGCTTATTATAGATCGTCCCTCCCCGCGGGCAGAATCTTGACTGCTTCTTCTGTACCACGTGGAGGAACCTAGCACAATGCAGGCTCGTGGTAGGTGCTTAGTAAACTCACTTGTGAAGCGAGTCAATGCATTCTACTGCACAGGGGTCCGCGCCTCTTCCAGCCAGTGCTGCTTCCCCTCGGGGCAGCCGGCCATCAGAGATCTTAGTCACACACGCGCTTCTTGTCCCGGTGAGCAAAGGAGACGGGCAGCGCACGAGTTGCATGTGCAGGGGTGTATGGTGTGTGTATGCGTTGAGCTGAGAGTGGTTGGCAGGAAGCACACCTGGGTCGGCAGCAGCTTACATTTGTTGTATGCCTGCTGGGCTGGAGAGCCGCCCAGGCAGCTCACTGCACCAGCCCGTGTGTTTACATAGCCCATGGGACACTGGTGCAATTCAGAAGGTTGGACGTTGGCGCGATTCAGCCCAGCAGGTACTTCGGAGCATCTCCGATGTCCAGAGCATTGGGCTGGGCCAAAGTGGTAGCGTTTAAGACCGCAGACCCTGGCGTCAGATGTCCTGGGTTCCGATCCACCACCAGTCGTCTACCAGCTGTGTGATCTGGGGCAAGCTGCTTCACTTCTCTGAGCCTCAGGTTCTCAGCAGTAAAATGGGGATAACGGTGGAAGCAACTCCACAGTCATTCTGCAGGTGAAAAGAGGCGCGGTGCAGGTGAAGCGCTCAGCACAGGGTCCCCCACCTTGGGACGTACTCAGCATGTGCATCATCGTTCTTATCATTAAGGGCCACGCTCTCCGGCTGCATAGAGACACAATGTAGTGGGAAAGGGCTTGGTCTCTGGGGTCAAACAAACTGTGTTCACACTGTGGTTCTACTCTTGTGACCCCGCACAAAGTAATTTACCTCTCTGAGCCTTAATTTTCTCATCTGTGAAGTAGGGATCACAATAGTACAAGCTAGGATCTTTAGATCAAGTGAGTCAGTATATATTCAGAGTTCTGAGTCCATGGCTCTTTCCTGATCACCGGGTAAACATTTCTAGGTGTTCACTTTTATCATTATAATTCACCAGAGGGCAGTCATTGAAGAATGTTGAGTGGTAGAATACAAATTAAAATGCACTTAACTACTAGTTAGAGAAACAAAACCTAACACATTTGAACAGCCTTAGTGGAACCCTGAATAACATGCAGTCCGCACTGTGAGCGTTCCAGGAGCCCAGAGAAGGGAGAAAGCAGGTAGATGGAATTCCAGGACGATATTTATGGAGGAGGTGGGGCTTCAGCTAAACCAGGAGGTGCGAGGAAAGGAAAGAGAAGGCAACAGAAAGGCGGGGGTGGGGGGAGGCATCTGGGGCTGCCTCCCACCTCCATCAGTTCATGAGAATTTGCATTTTAATTCTTATTATCACCCTCGTTACAGAGGCATTTTGGCACTGAAAAGTTATAACTTAGCTTTCCGAGAATGAGTCAAAATACATTCCCTGGGCCCCCCTCCTAGAGATTCTGCTGCCACTGCTGTGCCAGGAGGCCCAGGGATCTGCAGTTTTAATAAGCATCCGGGTGGTTCTGTTGCACACGGTCTGAAGCCTGACTTGCTGGCTCCCCTGAGTCAGCCGTCTGACCCAAAGGCTGCATTGTCCCCAGCCGTCCCCTGTTCTCCAGTTTGGAGGGCCTCCTTTGTCCCCTCCGATTCATCCCTTACTCTGCACATTCCCTCTCTAATGTTTGCAGACGTTACCACCTCTGCACCTGAGCTGTGTTTGAACAGCTGGCCAGGAAGGGAGACTGAGAGAGATGGACTCCATGCAGCCAGGGGAATAACAGCTCAACCAAGAGCTCTGCTGTAAAGTGGGAGGGGTCTTTTTTTTTCTTTTATTTTGTTTATTTAGTTGGTTTATTCTTTTTCAGTCTTTTGTTTTAGGGGTGAGTTTGATTTGCTTGGTTTGGGTTCTGAACATTTGACATTTCCCCAAGCTTTGGTGGGTGTTGAGACTAGACCCTTACTCAGGTTTTACCAGGAGAGTCCTACAGACCAGTCCAAGTGACTGGACAAATGACGCAGGGTCCCCTACTGGCTCGCCCGTAATGAACATTAACTGTGCTTTCTCCGCGTTGGCTCCTTGAACCCTCACAAGAACCCACTGAGGGGGACAGAGTTGTATTATGACTGCCTGATAGGTTGCAGAAAATCAGGTGATCTTGGCAGCATCAGCTGGACAGATGGGCAGAAGACAAGACAGCAGGGGTGTTTGGGTGCTAGTATCTTAGCAGTGGGCTGGGAGAGCTTGGGCACTGGAGAAGCCGGGTTGCTTTTAAGTCATGTTGTATTCTTCCTTCCCTGACGCCCCTTTCCCAGACTCCTCCTTGTATGGTGTCATGAATCCCAAATACCCTCACTATTTGGATTTATTCCTAAAGCCTAGAGCTATGAAATCATGCAAGCACATTGGAGGCCAGCTCATCGATGTCTGACCTTGTCTTTTCCTAAAAAAGCCTCCACGATCTAGCCAAGGTCAATATCGATCTTCTATAAGTCCCGGTGTGCGTCCTGCTGCTGCTTCCCCGTTTACTTCCTTTGGCCTCTGTTCTTCTTTCCCTGCAAATGGAAGCTTGAGTATGATAATAGTTTGGGAGGCGGAAATGCTTGTCTAAAATAAGCTCAGGAAGTCACTTAATTAGCCTAGGAAGGGAATAGGGGAAAATTCATTCTCTCCAAACAATCTCGGAAAATTGGAGTTTTCCTAAAACATCCAGAGCAAATGTCCTGCCTCGCCCAAGAGGGGTGTGTATATTCCTGGTTCACACGTGTGAACAGCCCCGTCTCTGAGTCTGCAATTCCCTTCCTCTTCCTTCGTGCCGTCGACAGCTTTGCAGACTTAGCTGGATTGTATACAATTTTTACAATATCACAGTAGTTTCCATGGAGATGGATTGTGATGTCACAACATATTGGGTATGTTTCTTTGGATATGGAAAAATCAAAGCGGTAGAAATTTTGCAAATTGTGGTTCAGAAAGGGAGAGGAGAGCTTTCAGACTTGTATACAGGAGGGAGGAAAATTCTAGAGAACAGGAAAGAAAGCTAAGGAAGCGTATGGTTGGAACCAAGAGGGGGCTATTCAAAGACTATAAAATTTTTTTAAATGCAGAGGGAATCTGTAAGGAAATTAGAAGCAGAGGATGCGGATTCAAAGGGAAGTAAAATGCATGATTAGGAGCTAGATATCTTTAAGGACTGGGTCTTAGCGTCCTCCATGGGTACTTTTGTTGGTACATCATCTGCACTGGGTAGCTAGAGGAGAACATGGATGGATGGATGGATGGATGGATGGATGCGTGCTTGCACACATAAATATATAGATGGAGAATCATAACTGTGACCTCGAACCTAAAAAGCAGAAATCTATGACTTCTTTATAGTTTAAACCAGAAACTTCAGAAAGTCCATGAAACCCCTAAAATTGTATGCAGAATTTTGAATGTCTGTGTCTTTTCACTTTTTGTTGTGGAGAAAGTTTAAAACGACCTTTATCAGATCCCCCAGTAGGTTCAGAACCTCTGGTTTAACCAAGTCCTAGCGTTACGTAACGTGACTAGCAGCTGCACTCAGCCCCTAAACTTCCTGCACGCACACACAGCGCACGTCCGCCTTCTGTCCCGTCTATAACGCCCTCTCTTCTTGTTCCCTCTCCGCCTCCCTGTACAGTTCATCCATCTCAGGAGCCTGGCTGGTTGGAGGGGACTCTGAATGGAAAGACGGGCCTCATCCCTGAGAACTACGTGGAGTTCCTCTAACCATGGGCCCCAGCAGAACTGCTGAGCTTTCCATGGTGTCCGTGACGACCGCCGATGCCAGTGTTGTGGGCCGTTCCTCTTCGCCGCTGAGAAATGCGGGGTGACTGACTCTGCTGCTGCCTGTCGACACAAATGTTTCTGTGAACTCTGGTGTCACCCATCCCCATGATCATCTCAGCTGACATGCGGTGATACGGCACAAAACAGTAGATCAGCAGAGGAGGCCACTTGACTTTGATCACCAAGGGAAAGGCTTACAAAGCCATCGCTCTCGTTTAGCACCCTAAATGGGGGGTGTCCATGTTGTTTTGACAGTCATCCAAACCCCAACCTTCTGAACAAGGAAGTAAGTGAGGCAGAAGTAGTCCCCAGGAGCAGGCAGTGTGGCCGGCTCTGGCAGGGCCGGGCAGTGCCTGAGATCCAGGCTGGATCCACGGCCTCTGTTTACAGTAGATGCTCTGTCTATCCCACCTCTAATTACTTGAGACCCACAGTGCTCCAGGCAGCTGGGCCTGTTTGTTTGCAGGCAGGATGGAGAGGGGTTACGGCACTGTTTACATAAGATCCAATCTCTCACCATCTCTCAAGCAGCCGTTGGCCCAGCGTCAGCAGAATTCTGTCCAGTCCTCTCATGCAAGGGAGCACACGCACCCCACGGCCCCCCTCCCCCAAGCTAGGAACTTCTCTGCCACCGAGGGCTGCCATCGCCTCGTAACCACGGCAACCCCGCCTACTCTGAAACCAAACCGAAGAATCACACACACTCTTCTGCGCGACGTGTGTTTTTTCCCTTCCCCACTTTCGGTCGTTTTTTGAATGGTTTTCCAACAACCTGAAGCAGGACAATCAAGGCAGGAGAGTGGTCTCCTTGGGGGCAGAGCGAATAGCAGCTGGGAGCTGTTCCCTTTCTGATGAGTTTCAGCAGCACCAGGATATATTTGGAGCAAACTCTAGTAACCTCTTGAGATTAAATTTCATACAGGCTTCATATTTCTGTTCTTCCGTGCAACTCCTGTTTGCTTTCCAGAGGGCAATGTGCTGCCTCCCAATGGGTGACCCCCTCCCTCTGATTCATTCCCTTGTGGCCTCCGGTTCACCCATCCCTCCCCCGGTCCTTGTCCACCTCTAGGCCATCATTGACCGGCCCCCCAGGCGGTGCCCCAGGCTGCTGAGCACTGGTGCCCTGGCGGTTTTCAGGCCTGATTCCTGAGCTAGCCCCTTGACCTCTAGTTTAAAAGGGCATCTATGTTTACTGCTACTCAGAAAAAGGGAATTGTTCCTCAGGCTTTTGAGGCATGAGATGAATATCGTAAGCCATTGTGATTTAGAGGACACCAAAAGGTCGGGGCATGGAGGGTGGGACAGGTACCTTCTGAGAAAGAGAATTTCCTACTTGGACCAGAGGGGCTGGGTCTCGTGGAAGGCCGCCTTGGGTGGGGAAGTTTGGCCTGGAAGTTTCAAATTCACTTGGCCTCCAAAGAAGACAGTGCCAGTATCTTCCACATTTGAATGTCCTTGCAGGAGTGATTCTGGACCAACTCTAGACTAAGGGACTGTCGAGCTCCTTCGGAGCCCCTCGGGAGGGCAGCCTTTCTCCAGAGTGTTTCCTGCCTCTGGAATTCCTTTTTAGGGAACTTTAAAGAAGAAAAGAAAAACTTGAATTGTGTTGAATTACTGTATCTTTTACATTTTTTTTTGAAAAGATAAATTGTAAATAGAGTGATTTGAAATACTTTATGGCAAAGTTTTATATTTGATATTCTTGAAGCTAGTCGCTCCACGCGTTTAAGCTCTGATTTCTGAACAAGTGTGTGTAAGAGGGAGAGAGAGGATGCCAGGTTGCAGGGAGTCAAGGTCACGCCCTCTGTGGTCTTGAGGAAGGAGGAGACAGTCCTTGCACACTCTCCGCTGGGTCTCGTTGGTGGACATGACATGTCAGTGGTGTTCAGTCTTCTTTATCCAGATGTGTTTCTGAGCATCTCTTGGTCTTTGGATTTGGAGATGGAAAAAGCATCTCCCGGCAATGAACTTTTCAAAGGACTCCTACCTGGTGGTAAGATGAAGCTCAGGATTTAAATAGGTGAGGCCAGGGGTTAAGGTGGGGGTTTTTTGTTTTTTGTTTCGTTTTGGTATTTTTTTTTTTTCATTTTTCTTCTCAGGTGTATTTCTTGGTACCCCAGGATACCAGGACAGAAGGAGATGGGATAATTGCGTGCTCCTTAAGGCTGACTCTTCTGCACATCTTCTAAGGCTTTATAAAAGAGGCTAAGCTAGTTTGCAAATGTTGTGTGTGTCTAAGTTCTAAGAACAACTGGTTTCTTAGGATCTTTAGTTCTCAAGATGCTGCTGCTTCCCCTTTCCCTAAACATGTTTTTGCCCCCTCCTATTCATCTCAGATTTCCTATAACCCCATTATAAAAGGGGAAAAAACTCCAAAGAGGGGTGGAGATTGTGCTGTTATAGATGGTTTGAAAGTTAATAGGAGTTTGGCGTTGTGATTCAGTTCGTCAGCTCAGCATTACACTATTATCCAGGAGCTCACCAAGCAGCAAGTGAGATGCTACCGCTGAGTCAGGGAACAAGGATTAAGACTGGACCAGGACCAGGGTAGGACTCAGGAAAGCTACCACTGAAAACCCAAGAAGGAAAGGCTACACCTGCTCCTTGTGGACTTGGAACAGCTTGAGGACCTGTTCACAGGAGCCAGAAGGGACAAGCAGCCCCTATACCACTGTGCTTTCCAAATAGAGTATGCTTTTAGCACATTCGACATTTTAAATTGTCACCTGCCCCAGTGGACTCTTAACTAGAGCTCGCGGAGGGGGACCAGAAGGCCCAGGCCCTGGCTTTGGGAGCTCCTTGCTGAAGCGCACCTGCTGACACTCGGCTCCAGCTCGGCCACTTGGAAAGTCCCTCCCTCCTCGGTTGGCCGTGATCTGAAGCCGAGAGAGATGGGGCCGCTGCCGATGGGAATTTTTAGGTAGACCCCCCTTCCTGGCTTCTCTGGGCCGTGCCAGGCCCGTGACAGATGGCTGCCCCGTTTCCCTTTCCCCAGCCAGGCTCCCCTTCTCCCTGATGGCCACAGACCTGGAGACGCTGTTCAGAATATGAGCCAACAAATAAGAAGGAACTTGAAGACGGAAAATGGGTGTTCCCCTCCCCCGCGTCTGTGCTTCCCACCTCTAGCTCTGTCTGCTGCGATAGGGGGGTCTTAGGGCAGGTGAGGGGAGTGGACTGGGTATCAGAGTGGAAGACAGTTGACCCAAGTCCCTGAGCTTTGCCAGGAGCCTCGTGTTTCTTCCGGAAGGCCCTGGGATCAGGTAGGCGCGCACAGCCTGCATTGTTTTGGGGTCTCAAGGTTACTCCTCCTCAAGGCACTCACAGAATCCCTTGGCTGCAGAATGCAATGCCTTGAGAAGATAATCGTTTCAAGCCCTTTCCCCACCAAGGAAATTCCTGACTTGCTCAAGGCTGATGATACTCCCTTCTGCCTTCAAATCTAAATATAGAGGGATGGACCCTGCACTGCCTGCCTTGGAATCCTAGGACTGGGGCCAGTTTTTAGCTTCGTAATTCTACAGCCAATATGTGTTTTCCTCTAACAGACTAAACTGTTGCGGTTTTTTTTCCTAACATAATTCCAGTTCCTCTCCTCTTGCGGAAGTAGTGCTTTTTGGACAGAAAGGCAAGGAGATAACAGAGAAAGCGAGCATTCAAGTATTGGCCAACTGGCATTAGCACACAGCCATGCTGGTGACAGGGTCATTTCAGCATCTTCCAGGACTGTGTGCTTATGTGTGCCACACCTGTAGCTCGAAGGGAAGTCTTTCTGCCATCAGAGTTTGTGTCTCTTGAAAATAGGCCATCCCTGTCACACCGAAAGCTCTGTCTTGACCAAAAACATCCATGATTGAGGAGGAGGCAGACCGAAATAATCGAGTAAAGATAACGTGACCAGATATTCATGACCATCCATTGGCACCTTTCGTCTTCTGGCTTCTGTTTCCAAAAGCAAGTCAGGACCGCTCAGTTTTCTAGATTCCCAGGTACAACAGTGGGTCTCATGGCACTCACAGTTCACTTTAATTCTGAATGTTTTAGGAGCAACCATGATACCCAAGTAGGTAGGTAGCCAGCCTTGAAGAAACCAAAAAACCTCTTAGCTACCTGACTTTAAAAGGAACTTCCTGGGTGTTCTACTAGTGAGTTATCTACCATATCTAGCACAGCAGACAGTACTCAGTTACCTAGACAACCCTGCCCCACACCTCTTTTAAGTCAACTGGGTGTCTTCTCACACACCCCGTGCTGGTGTTCCAAAAATGTATCTCATCCTGCTCAAATGTGTTTGGCAACCACACTGGTGCGCTGAGTGCTAAACCAGTTCTCTGTCAGTGTTGCATCCAGATGACAACAGCAGCAGAGGAATGGACCTTGCACAAACCTCCTGCATGCCCTGAGACCAGACTCCAGCAAGTAATCATTAGCTTTTTTCCTTTCACTGCCTACAGTACTGCTGTCACTAAACAGCTCCCCAAAGCAGGAGAGGCCGTACAGAGAATCCAGGCATCTTTCAGAGGCAGCCCTTGCTGAGATGTGATCTTCTAATGGAAGCACATGTATTGTTAGGAGAAAAAGGGTTGGATGTAAAGTAATGCTAGGAGCAAAAAGAGAAAGGCAAACCACACTGAAGAACTTCAGATTTTTTATGAGAGGGATAAATATAGGGGGAAAAAATCTGTCACAGAGAAAATTCACAACTAATGCTTTTACAGCAGTTTTGCAGGAGACTACAAGATGAAAACATCTTTCAAGACAGAATGCTTTAGAGAGCAAAGGCTTGGCACAGTCCTAAACCCACGTAAGGGTGGCAACCCTTATTATGTCAAAACTCTCTTTGGTGTAGTCATTGAGAACCAAGAGTAGTGATCACCAAAATGTCAGAATTACCTGGAGCGGTCCTGGAGAGGCCAGGACACCCAACACCATTCTACATCGACCATTTCTACAAAGTTGTCCAAACAGACACCTACAAGCCGCTTCCTTGGGTCTTCAGGTGCCAGGGTCAACCTTGTACCTGTGCTAAGAGGTTCATCTTATGATGATTCTTAAGTATTTACATATTAGTATGTGTTTGTGTGTGTGTGTGTACAGCTCACAGTTATATATGTAAAGATGTAGACTCTTCTAGAAACCCACACAAGCTGGCAGCCGCTGAGCCTTGACAGCCTTTAAGATTTGAAGGTTGAGAACTAGAGAAGCAAGACAGGCTGTTGATTGACTATCAAAATGATCAAAGACGTCAGTGTAGTGCCATTTGAAAACTTTGTCCGTATTTATCGAATGGTTACGGTCTACAGCTGTAGTCCTCATTAACTTATTAAGAGTCATGTTGAAAAAAAGATCACACTCGTAAACAGCCGGTAGCTATTCCTAGGCTAGTGTTCACAAGCACTCTAAAAGGCATTGTGTCCATATTTCAGAGAAGACAATATTTGCATGCTTAATTCCTAATTTAGGCTACTTTTGAGTATATTATAAAGTGCTGTGTGACATAATATCAGTAAACTACTTAAAATGGCACTTTAATGTTTTTTTTAAAAAAATCATAAATGCACTGTTTTAAACTTCAATTCGGTATTGAATATTGACTAGTGTGTAGAATCCATTTTCGTAATTAAAAAGTAATTTGTGACTAGATTAGAGCTTTTTCCCTGTGATTCGTAAAACAGTTTTGCCATGTTCAGGCTTTATAAGGAAAAAAAAAAAAAAAAAACCTGTGCTTTTGCGTCACTAAGCATATCTAAAGAAAAAATACAGTTTCTGTCAAGTGGCCTCTGAAACTTGGCTTCTTACGTTCGGTTGGTTTATGTGACAATCTTGATGAAATGAGTGGAAGTATGATTTCTGAATTAAATGACTTTTCCATTTGGTGATACGTTTGTTTCTTGAGTTTCTGGTAAAGTTTTGACATGAGGCACATTTTAATATTTTTGTCAAACAGGCAAAGACCATGATCAAAGGTCACGGGTCTGGGCTCCTGCGGTCACTGGCGACAACTTCGGTGCTGATTTCTGACGTGCTCTGGGGAGCTCTGGGTTCCTTTGGGGAGAAGGTCAACTGCGAGGGAACTGGAGGGGGAGCTGTCAGGCATGTTAAATAATGAAGCCCCAAAGAGTCACGTTCCGATGAATGTTTCTGACTTTGTCTCCTGGAGTACATTTTTTTTAATTGAAGTGCAATTGACTTACAATGTTGTGTTAGTTTCTGCTGTACAGCACAGGGATTCAGTTGTACATATGTATGTGTGTATGTATATTATATACATTATTCTTTTTCATATTGTTTTCCATTACAGGCCATTACAAGATACTGAATATATATAGTTCCCCGTGCTATTCAGTAGGACCCTGTTGTTTACCTATTTTATATCTAATAGTTTGGATCTATTAATCCCAAACTTCTAGTTGATCGCCACCCCCCCCCGCCCCCCCCCCGTCCCCTTTGGTAACCGTAAGTTTGTTTTCTATGTCTGTGAGTCTCTTTCCGTTTTGTAAGTTCATTTGTCTCGTTTTTTCAGATTCCAAGTATGAGTGATATCATGTGATATTTGTCTTTCCCTAGAGTACGTTTTTTATTCTTCCTCAATTCAAGTTTCAAATCAAACATTTTCTGGAACTTCATTAACACAGTAAGGGGTAATCAAAGAGCCAGAACGCAGACAGTACCCCCCACACAGCTGGGTGTGTCACACATGTTGTCGATCAGTTACTTGTAACATACTGTCGCAGGCTGACTCATGTAATTTATCACATCCCCACATCCCCCCCTCCCCGGGTACATGCTAAGATGCAGCCTGAGACCCAGGTTTACAGTCAGCTCCTGGCTTCTCCTGTGAGAGCAAGGGAGCCAGAAGAAGAGGACAGGGGGAGCCAGGACTCGGCACGGAGGGGGAGGCTTCCTGCTCCAGAAGCTTGCCCCAGACAAGCTGAAGGGGAGTGAGTCTCCCCTGGTGCCTGGTTCTGACGGGTGACTTATTTGAATTTGTGAGTCACACGTGAGCTGTTTATACTGTCCTCGTTTGCCACTTAATGAGGACTGATTTCCTCCTATGAACAGAACGGATTCACGGCACCTGCTGCCTTCACCGAGCATACACCCTGCCCTGGAGAATCCAGCATCTGCGGTGTTGTACGTGCGTGCGGTCATGCGCTGCTTAGGTCAGACCTTCTGAGTGGCGCACATGTCCGATGCCCATCACGTGGAGGATGAAATGTATGTACGGATTTGTGTCTTATCTCTGTAGTTGGCCTTCCCCCAGACTCCCCAATCACTTCTACTGTTTAACAGGAAAAGTTTTCATTTTCATGTTGCTTTTAGCAGCCATTCGGAGCAGAGCTTAAATTGTGTCTCGTCTTGTGGTTGGTTTGGTGTTTTTCACTTATTAGTTCTTGCCACACGATTGGTCATGAAAGCACGTTGGTTAGGAATGGCCTTGACTGACACTTGAAATCACATAAATGAAAGATTTTCTCAGACCTTAAACATGTTTGCTGTCTTTGGAATTAAATCAGGGTTTTAATTCCTTCTTTTTTCAATTCTTTTTCAACCTCCACTTGGGTACCACATCTCTCTTACCCAAATATGTCAGTGTCTTCAGCTCGCCCTGCATTTAATAGCACCAGGCTAAGCTGCAACCAGTTAGCTGTCCCGGGCTAGTCAGGATTGCTGGAGTTCAGCCAAGAGAGCCTTTGACGACCATGGGTATCGCTCGGGGTTGGTGAGGTTCACCACGTGGCAGAGTCTGCAGGCGTGCCCAGCCAGGGCTGTGTCCTTCAGGATGTCACCCTGCATTGCTTGGTCAGCGTCAGGGAGTGGGGACCAAAGCAGGATGGTTCTCAGTTGAAATGGTCAAAACTTCGACCCACTGTATCCACAGCACTTAACAACTCCTGTCACACTGTGTATCTGTAAAGTGTCCTGTGTCGTTGACCCCAGGAGGCCAACCCTAGCCTCTGTTTGCTAAGACCTGAATCCATAGGTCCTTTCTCTGGGTACCAAATCACATTTTACCCCACAGGACTTATGTCCACCCTAAAATTAATGTGTTTCTTTTGACACTGTGACTCTATGTCCTTTTTTGGATTGTGAGGGGGTGGTCAGTGATAGGAAAGACTTTTTCTTTTTCATTGTTAACTGTTTTTCTGCTGTGACATAGATCCGGGAGAGTCATGCTCGCCTTGCCGGGGTTATATAAGATGAAGGAATGTTGCTGAAGGGGAGCCGTCTTTCTTTTCCCACGTGTTCCCTATCACACCACTTTGCCCTTTCATTGTACTTTCTACCTATAATTAACTCGCTGTTTATCATAAAATGTTTGATGCCTGTGTCCCTCCTAACACCCCCATAAGCACAGAGCTGGCCCGTGGCAGGTGCCGGGTAGCACCTGGGGGACTGAGCTAGTGAAAGGAGGCAGGGAAGCTCTGGACTCCAGTTCCTCCTTCCTCTTTTACTTTACACGTGTGGTTGAAAGGAAAAAAATTGGGTCATTGGGTGACCCTGTGATCCTTGACAAGCTACTCCATTCACTCGGGTCCCAGGATTCAGGCTCGTTGGAGAGACTCCCCACGCCCCTGTTGAGGCACACGCAGCCACATTCTTTCCCAGCCTCCTCGCTGGTGCTCAGCGCAAGAAACCATCTGGTTAACCAACTGACCAGGAGCCAAGAGGCGCATCACTACCATCTGAAATACTTAACGGATGATTTCATGAACTTCATACCAGGCTGGAGACCTGCCTTCAAGCAAACACACATCAGAATCACCCGCAATATAAGAAGTATTCCTTTTTTAAAGACCCTTACAGGAAATTCCACGCTGTCCCAGGGGCACTTGGTCTGGTCTCTAACACTCCCACCAAGGGAACTGTTTGTGTCTAACTGAAGTTTCCCAGGATGCAGCTTCTGTCCATTTCCTCTGTTTTTCCTTAGAGCGGAGAACAACGAGCCATCATGTTTTTAGAATAAACACCCTCCACGTTATGCTTCCGCTTAGCAAACACTTCTTGAGGACCTCTGGTGTGCCAGGAGCTGCCAAAACCAGGAAGTACAAGATGTGAGCTCTGTCCCCAGGGCACTCACAGTTGGCCTCGGTGATGGGCAGGTGGACAAGGACCAGCATCTACCATGTGGTGTTGCGACACTTGCAGTGTGTGGCAGGTAGTCTCAGGCTCCGACGAAGAGTGATCCTTTCTAACTGGGAGGTAGCTGCTAGAGAAAGCTTTGCGAAGAAGGGACATTGGAGATGGTCTTGAAAGATGGAGAGAAGTTGGCCACTTAGGTGAATGGAAAAGTGTCCCAAGCACAAGGACAGCAGGGACCAAGGCATGAAGGGGAAGGTGAGGGGGAGAAAGGAGAGAAAGGTAAGTTCAGTATGATGGGAGCATGAGGAGATAAGGGCTTTCTCAAGAACTCTACAGTTTCACCCTCTCCCACTCTGTTAGCTTTTAGGCTTCTGCCTTCTCAACCGACACTATCAACTAACATTTATTACTGTCTTGCTAGGGACCAGACACTACTATACATGCATTAACTGACTCAATCCTCCAAATAGGTGAGTGGAATGCTATAATTTTGTAGATGAGGAGACTGAGGATCAGGGAGGTCACACAAGCTAAGAAGTGGTGAAACTGAAATACCAATATGGATCTGTCTGCTTGAGCCCATATGCTTTTAAATTTCTTTTAATTTCTTCATAGATATACACATACGATTTTACCTAAGTGCACAAACTTTTTTAATTGGCTGGAAGTGTTCTCTTCCATTTTTGATTTGGTTCTTCAGTCCCCCACATCAGCCTCCTCCCTCCTTAAACTATGTCAACAACCTCCTTATGGTCTTTTCAGTAGGGAGCCCTTCAGAAAGTAACAATTTCTAGTAAACCCTCAGCTTGGTTTTGCAGTGGCTGGAGAAAGAGCAGGATGGGTTTTGATGAAAAACTTTCTTTCCTCCAAGGAACCCTTTGCTCCCTCCTCTTGGGTGAAAAGTTCCCCCATTTCTGGAGCTCTGTGCAGACACCGCTGGTTCTCTGGGCAGCCCCAGGGACTCCAGCTGCAATCTTTGGCCTGTCCCATCATCGTTGAGGACGCAGCAAAGAGACAGCCCCTGCAGAGGGCCCAGCCATGTTTTGCTGGCTGGAAAAATGTAATGTGCAAAATTTTTTTTAAGTGAACAATTTAAAAACGATCCCTTACCCCACCCTGATCCAGCTGCCGACGACAGACCTCCTGGCTATTAAGGGACCGCCAGGAAAATCCCATGAGCATGTGTCTTCTTGTGGGAGAGCCAGTGTTTCTAGCCTGATCTGTTAATGCTCAAAAATAGAGAACTTTCTTGGCTTTTTAACCCCCTCTTGAGCTTGAATGAGATTTTAAAAACTCAGAGTTAGAGGAAAGAGCACGGGAACTCAAAGCAGACGGTAGCTGAGTGCCTTTTGGACACAGAAAGCATCTGACTTCCGCTCAGGTCTGCTTGTAGAGGGAGCCTCTCACCCAGGTCTCCCACCAGGAGGGCGGCTGAGCTGCTGCAAGGCGTCAGGCACCAAGTCAGTCTCATGAAGCACTTCCATCGTACTGGTTGCCGTACACGCATCATGTCTTTAATCCTCAAATCAGTCCCGTGAAATGGGCACCGATGGCACTCTCTCCTGCAGATGAGGAAGCCACATATGAGACTGGGTAACCTGTCCAAAGTCACCGAGCTAATGAGTAACAGAGCAGCGATTCAACCCCCGCAGATTGAGGCTCCTAACTCCCACGCTTCCCTAACCTGGGGGGAGATCTCACCCCTAAGGGAATCCTTGTTTTTCCCTTTTTGCCAGCCAGTACCTCCTCTTCTGCTAACAGCACTTCAGTTTTTCTTTGGGGAGCCGCCCTCCCCTGCCCTCGCTTCCATGGGTTTGGGGTGGGCTGTGAGTCCATCCTTGATCCAGTGGTGGGCCTGTGGCCCTGATCTGGTCCTATGAGATCATCAAATCCACCCTGCCAAAACGATAGGTTGGTACAGGAATGGGCCCACGACCTTAGTGACACCCACAGTGCCAGGGCCTCGTCCTGGGATGAGGGATCCAGGTCGCAGAAGGGGAATTTGTTACATCAGGGCAGCTTAAGTGCTGTTCCCCCCTACCCTCAAATGACCTCTGAGCCTGGGCTCTGTCTGCCTCTGGTCTTTGAGGGCTCTCACACTTTATGCTGAGTATTTATTTATCGAGATTTGAATAGAGCACCTCTTAGAAAAGTCACTTCAGAAAGCAAGCAGGCAGTTTGAAATATTAATTGCAATATGAAATGGGCAAGCACTGCTCTGGTGTAATCACTCCTGGAATGAGTTCACTGAAAGAGAAGCCTTGATTCCTGAACTCAGCAAACACAGCTTTTTTTTCTTTTTTTAAATTCTGATGTTTGGTCTCCATTCTGGACCAGAAGAAACCATGCCTTGATCTTATAAGAATGGGGAGGAATCATGCCATTGAGAGCCCTCTGCCCTTATTCCAACCCTAGTTGATTCAAGTTGTCCCTTGATGATTTGGCTCATTCCGGGGGTGGGGTGGGATGCATCAGTGTTGAGCTATTTCCCCCCAGAATTCTTATCAAGGACCACCCCCCACATCAGTTGTGATAAAGAATGTCAATACATCATGCCGCATCACGATAGGGAACTGCATGGCATCAACCGCTCTTCAGTTAGGAAGGACGTTCACACACCCTGCGGGCCGCACCCAGACCTGTCCAACCATCCCACAAACGTGAGTCTGAGAAACTCCAGTGTTAGGATGGAGTTCAGACCTTCACCTTGGTCTGGGTGGGGCTGCATATTTGGAGGCCCTGAGACGGGGTGGGTGTATCTAATCAGACTCAGATAGCCTCCTGCTGCTCTTCCGCCCCCCGCCCCCCCCCCCCCCCCGTGACGTGCTCACAGCTTTCCTGTCTCAAGGACGTGCAGATAAACGGATTCCACATCTTAACAGGAAAACCTTCACGAGCAAAGGGGGCTGTCCTGGCCTACAAGAGATAATGCATTCTCTAAGTACAGCACTTTAACATTTGCAAGGATTTTCCCTCCTCCAAATGTTCACCATGACACTCCGCTGATCCAAAGACCTTTAGAAGCGCTCATGGTCTGAGGGAAAGCAGGGCGGCGTAGGGGGTGCTGCCCGGGACAGCCCCAGCATCCCTTCTGCTGTGGTCCTTTACGCATCCTCTGCCCAGAGGCACCTGCTCTTCATTATTCTACAACCATCTGAAGCAGCATTCATTCATGCATTCATCCATTCATTTCTCAGCATTTATCGGGCACCTACTGTGTGCACACCCAAGTGCTAGGTGCTGTGTCGCACTTGTGCCCCCTGGGGTTAACTCAGGCTCCAGTGCTCTTTATTTTTTCCACCCCAAGGGTAATAGCTGTTGTTCTTTGCCTGTTTGACAGCCATTACCCCTTCTTCTGGTAACAACACCTCAGGTTTTCTCTAGGGAGCCACCCTCCCCTACTCTCAGGTCCTGTGCGTTTGGGAGGACTGACAGCAACCTGCGATGCAGGGGTAAACCGGTGGCCCTAGCCAGGCCTGTGAGAGCGTCACATCCAGGCAGCGGAAGTGATGGGTTGATTCAGGAACGCGCTGAGGACCTAATGAAGTCTGAGAGCCAGCTTCTGGATTTCTCGGGCTGTCATGATGAGAGAGTTTTCTCTTTCTGGATCTGAAGCCATGAAGACTGCTGGTGGCCGTCTGTCTCCCTGCAGGGGAAGTGCACCTAGGAACTGGGAAGCCCAACATTGGTGCCAAGAGGGACAAAGGGAGCCAGCGCTCCGTGTCATGGGTCCAGATGCACCTGACCGTTCCTGTTCCCTAAGGCAATAGTCTCTCCTCCTCAAAACAGTTGGAGTTGAATTCTTTCACTTGTAACCAAAGCCCTGAGCTCTCGATAAAGCTTCAGAGTAATTTCCGCACAGTCCTTTCTCCCACCTGACTGACCCTTTGCCAGGAGGAGAGAACACTGGATCTGGAGTCTGGAAACCTGACGTTAAATCTGGTTCAGCTATTTCCCAACTGTGGGACCTTGAGGTAATCATTTACCTTCTCTGAATATCAGTGTCCTTATCTTTTAAGTGGATATAAGACTGCTTCTAAGGTAGTTTCGATTAAATGAAATGACACTTTTTAATGTACTTTATAAAATTTGCCATCCTCAAAAGTCAGTAACATTACTATATGTGTTTCTTCAATACCTTGCAAAAAGGTGGCGATCTCTAGATGTGTGTGACGCTGTTTCACGGCCGTCAGACTGGCCAGCCTACCAGTCCTGGGAGACACCTCGGGCTGTGTGGGCTTTGACCCTTCTCCCTGCACATCGTGTGTTTCTCCCCGCTTGCTTCTCCAGTCACGGCCAGAGGAACACACATGGGCAGACAGCGAAGCCAAAGGTTGTCAGAATGCAGTGTGCTATGACTCACGTGGCTCGCCTTAAACACATGATGGAGGTCAATTAGATTTTCATGCCTGTGAATTTGGCCTCCAAGGGAAGTTGCCCTGAGAGATGAGAACACAAGATAAGAACTCCTGGTGCTGAGCTAGGACCGCTGGCTGTGTTGTGCTGAGTCCAAGTTGAAAGATGCAAGGAGGCCTGTCTTCAGAGGCAGGAGATTGGAGCAGAGAGAAAAGACCAAATGGAACCAGAGAAAGAGAAGCTGGCCTCAGACCTGAACAGCTTTTTGCTTTCCTAGAGCACCTGATTGTCCTTTAAGCCCTGCCCCAGAACCCCAGATGGTGCCTACACCCTTACAATGAGCACGTCGCTGTGTCTGGGCCAGGTGAAGTAGCTTCTGTCCCTTGCAACCTGAAGAACCCTCCTTAGAACCACGATGGGTCCCAGCTGGCAATGGGGACACCAGAGGTTCTGGCAGTGAAATGAGTGGCCCAGGGTCACATGCTGATACAGAGTTTGCAGTCAGAATTTGCAGCCTCTGGGCTTCTACTCAGTCTGGAACTCTTGGACTAGGGAGCCCGTGGTGAGGTTTCTTCACACCAGGAGAGAGGGCAGTGTGGGCATCTCATGCCCACCTCCCTTCCTGCCATAGTTTAGAAGGATGGGTTTAATTTTATTTTATTTATTTTAACAGAGGTACTGGGGATTGCACCCAGGTGTGCACGCTAAGCACACACTCCTACTGAGCTGTACCCACTCCCCAGGAAGAAACTGGTTTAGAAACTGGCAAGAGATGGGCTGATCACTAATTCCACAGACTACTCGATCTCTTTGTATTGTTAACATTACCCGTGGCTCTTAAAACACACACATTCAGCAGTGGTGTTGGAGGGAGGGCCTCATTCTACTTCCTCCACCCACTGGGCACCGGCAGAGGTCCTCACATTACTTCTGTCCATTGGTATCCTGGGGTGGTTTTCCGTTAAAGGCAAAGCTGAGCACCCTGAAGTCTGTGAAAAATCATAAGCCCTCTGCCACAGTTGTGCTGTCAGATGCTCGGGAGAAAGGCAGAGAGCCAGGGACGCGGACTTGCTCTCCTCCGAGCCCCGGGCTGACCCTCCAGTGCTGCCCGGCTCATCCCCTTCACTGCGCAGCAAGTTACGCTCCTCCGTCACCCTTCCCCGCACAAGCCTCGGTTAGAGCTGGTGAATCTCTTACTAGGGCTGTCTGGTGCTGAAGCCGGCCTCTCCAGCTCACAAGAGCCAATTGTTAAAAATACAGGAAATCTTGGTGAGCCGGCTGTTAAATGGCTGGTACCTTAAAATTGGCTACTGGCAGTGGTATGTACACCACTGAAATCACCAAATGCTATAAATCAGCCCCTCCCACAAAGAGCTGGTTGTTCAGCCTTGACCAGCACACCTCTGCTGTTTGACTTGGGAGCTGACGTGACAGGTGACACCTGCGCTTGGCTCCATTTACAGCCTAGACTGGTTTCAGCCTGAGTGAGGGGTCGGGTTGGGAGTGAGGCTAGGTGGAGGCAGAGAGAAACTGCAAAGACCCCATCTGGAGTTAAGTCAGTCACTTCACAGTGATCCTGGTTTGGTGATGAATTAACCTATCCGGAGTGCAGGCAGGACTCTGCTTTGTGAATCAACAGCTGGTTTTTGTTTATTTGTACTGGTTTTAACCGGAGCCTTGAAAAGGGGTTTGGCTCCCCACCCACCTCAAAGACGATGCTCAGAACTTTGCCCAGGGCTGCAAGAACTATGTGCAGATCCTGTACATCAGAATACTTGGGGGATGGTGCATTCCCTCTGCTGCCTGCTTCCTGTAGGCGACGGGGGTGGGGGTGGGGGTGGGGAGCCCGCCCCAGGCTCATTCCCTAAGGGCAGTGGAACTGGTGAATTACCCTCCCCTCCATGATCGCTGTGGGCCAGAGGCAGGGCGCAGGTGAAGCAGGCCAAAGCCTGACTTTGCTGGGATAAAGCCAGCATCGTTACGAGCCCACAGGAACTAAGATGGGGCAGAAGACCTTGCACACCCGTTTCCACTTTAGTGAGCATCAGGGGCTCTGAGAAGTTTGTTAAAACCAAAGAATTCTGATTTGGTGGATCTGGGACAAGATTCCAGACTCTGTAATGGGCACCTGGCATGACTGTAAGTCTGGTGGTCCTCAAACCTCATTTTGACGTCGCCCGGGGTCAAAACTGGACAGGATTGATGCTTTAACATACACATTTCCTATCTGATTAAATATCAAAATGTTCTGGGTTCTCTTTATGTAGTTACTAGCAACCTCCCCTCGTCCACACATTCATGAATGAGAAGTTTCTTGAGAGATTAAAATTTTCAGTAACTCAATTGCCATCAACTATTTCAAGAACACCAGAGATTCTGGCAAGATCTAAATCACTGTAAGTTCCTAGGTTTGGTGCTGCTTGGAATCAGGATAATTTTTAGCCAAAGCAAAAACAGTCGCAAATACAGTCTGTCAGTAGAAAAGCCACAGTCACCGCCTCTGTCCTGAACAGAACTGAATAAATGGCCAAGAGTAGATGTTTAAGTGTCCCACCTTAAAGGGGCAACGCGGTCTGCTGAAAAACAATCTGGGATTTTAAATAGGCCTCTGAATTATTCTTTTAATTAATCAAGTATACTTGATTTACAATGTTGTGTTAGTTTCTGGTGTACAGCATAGAGATTCAATTATACATATATATTATTTTTCACATTTTGTATCATTATAGGATTTTATAAGATATTGAATATAGTTCCCTATGCTAAACAGTAAGACCTTGTTGTTTATCTATTTTATATGTAGTAATTAGTATCTGAAAACTCCAAGCTCCTAATTTATCCCTTCCCTCCTCTTTCCCCTCCATAACCATAAGTTTGTTTTCTGTGCCTATAAGCCTCTTTGTTTTGTAAATAAGTTCATTTGTGCCATTTTTTTTTAGATTCCACATATAAGTGATACCGAATTCTCATCACAGCTTTGTGGCAAGTTACTTAACATTTCTGAGCTTGTTTTCCCATGTTAAAATAGGAAGGGAGGGGAAAAATTGTTTACATTTTAAAAACAGGAGGGGAGGGGATAATTGCTACATGGCAGGGGCATCACGAAGGTTGGCGGTAAGTTATATATACGTGTGTATGTACAGATATATCAAGTATTTGGCATAAGGAGTTTGGAAACTCCACCAATTAAATGTTGCGAAAGTTAATCTCTCTGAGTTTCAGCTTCTTTGTCTGCAAAACAAGGATAACCCTAGTCCCCACTGCAGAGAATTGCTTTGAGAATTATATGAAATATTTTCAATAAAGTACCTGGCAAACATCTGGGACAATTTGAGTGTCAAAATGAATGATGACAGTAAAGAAATCTAACAAACTGAATAAAGTCAGAGTTCGTGAGTCCATGCCAACACAAATAAATAAGGCGTACAAGAAAGCTCCTCCTTACAGTGGAAAGCCGACTAATGATGGTAGAAGGAATGATGGATTTAGAATGCCACCATTTGGCAACCACCACAATAATATTTGAGTCAGCGGAGAATCATTGATGGATAAGTCATCACAGGATATCTGCATAGTCAAAATGTATCTCCTTCCAAGAGACTGGTGATCACAAAGGATAAAACAGCAACTTTACACTGGAGAAAACCAGCAGACACTACCTTTTACTGGGAGTAGTGGACAGCATGTCCCTTGCAGAACTCACGTCTTCCGTGAAATTCCAAGGAAAAGTGCATAAGCTGAATCTCACCATGAGGAAGACAAACCAAATGGAGGGGCGTTCCTTTCAAACGTGTCAATGGCATGAAGTAGCAAGATTCAGGAATTGTTCCAGATGCCCAGAGATATGACAAGGGAATGCAACACCTAATCGTGGATTTTCTTGGGCTAAAAAGAACATTATAGAAACCCTTGGCAAAATCTGAGTAAGGTTTATGGATTAGATAACCATATTGCATCAATGTGAATATCATGATTTAGATAATTACACTGTGGTTTTGAGAGGCAGGATTTGTAGGAGACTTTAAGGAAATAAGCACACGTTCTGAGGGATAAAGGGCATCATGTCTGCGACATCTCAAATGGAAAAAGAGAAAATGATCGACTGATATATAGATACGTTGGTAGATCTAATGCATATTAAGTAACTGACAGTTGTTACTGCTGTTAATCAATTAACAGTAATAATGGAACCCTCAGTCTGGTCTCACGAGCTTAGAAGCCAAGAAAATGAGTACAAAACCAACATGAGGATTTTCTAGAAGGCACTTCTGGGGCTTGCAGTACAAAACGTGACCTCAGTCTGTGTCCTCTGACTCACTGTGTTTCAGTTCCTCTTGGCAGCTGTGGTCCGAGGACTAGAGTCCCTGTGTGGTCTTATAGGAAGTGTAGGCTTTATGAAGTGCATCCTGCATGAGGGGAAGGCTGGTGGGGTTGACAGATGCTGTTTCTTATCCATTCCTTATCCTATCCATTCCAAATCCAGCATGGCCCAGCTCTGAGTCTTCCTCTTCACGGTGCATGTGGACATTCAGGGCTCATATGCCTGGAAGGGACAGCAGTGTACCAGATACTGGTCTACCTTCCAGCTCCAGAGAATTCCATAAAAGCCATTTTTGGGTAAAGGCTGAGTCTTGGCCTGGCCCTGCCAATTTGGAGGGCATAAATATATGTCAGTGCTTTTAGCAGTACGTAGTGCCATAAAATGTATCAACCATACACATGTGCTGGGGAGCCTGTGGCTTTGTGGTTAAAGAGGGCAGGCAGCCTTTGGAGTCAGACAGACTGCTTCCAAATCCCAGATACACCACTTATCCGATGGGCAGTTGGGGGCAGGTCATTAAACCTCCTTCAATTTTCTTCATCCACAAAATGCAGATGATAACTGTAATGCAGAGTCAAACTCACAGCGCTTGGTGTTCAGTAAGAGAGACAGCACAAGTGATGGAGGTTCCATGCCCTCGCATCCTAAAACATCTCTAGGTGTGAAATAATGTTACCATGAAGTCATCCTGAAAGTATCTGGAGATCATTGCATTAACATATGCTGGAACTTCTTTAATCTTGCTTTTCCTGTCCCGGGCAGCCGGTCTCCTCATGACGCCAGTCACCATTTGCTTTGTGTGTGGCTTTTCTCCTGACGCCACTTCCCACTGGGCTCCGGGAAGGAGCGCTGCCCCCTCTCTCTTCCTCGGCCGCAGCAGGGATGCCGTTTGCGAGCTGATCCCTGGGGCTCTGGAGGCTTCTGCGATTCTGCAGGAGTGTATCCTGCCTGAGAAGCTTACCTGCAAAACGCGTATCTGAAGGCAGAACCTGGCTGCCGGCTCCCAGAGCTGCGGGACACGTTTTCACTTTCACTTTCTGCCAGGCGCACGAGCCTGTGCAAATTTTGTTCCCGACGCAGAGGCAGAGGGAGAAAGCCGCCTTGCTGGTGGGATGGTGGGATTCCGCCCAGGGTCTTAGGACAGCGGTCCCCCACTCCCACCCCTCCGCCTGCCCGCAGCGGCCTTCGCCAAACCCCAGGCATGGACGCTGAACAGGACTGTGTCAGGAGGAAAGCTATTTCGCCAGAGTCTTCTCTCGCAGACTCCACGCCCATATTTCCGCCTGCTTGTTGGACATCGCCAGATGATGGCGGGTCCCAAATGACACCTCGCCCCTCCCTTCCTCCTAGGTCCTCTGTTTTGGGTGAGGCCACAGGCCAAGTCAGAAACCGCAAAATCATCCTCCCTCCAAACCAGCCTTTAGCAGGTCCTATCCATTCCAAATCCAACATGGCCCAGCTCTGATTCCTCCTCTTCACAGCGGGCGCACGTGGCCATTCAGGGCTTTGTGATCTCTCTCTCCCCCGGGCGATTTCAGCAGCCTCCTCCCTCGCCTCCCTCCCACCACCTCCCCCGACGCTGGTTCGCTGTTCACCTGAAGGGCGAAGTTACCTCCAAAGCAGGGAACGGTGTGTCTCCCACCGTTAGGAAGCACATATTGGCTCCCCCCGTAGCTCTGGGAGGAGCATGGATTCAAGTTGGCGTGCGAGGCTCAGCCCATCTCCAGCGTCATCCCACCCTCCAGCGTGCCAGACTGCTTCCTGGTTCCCTGGCTGCTCCCTATTCGCTCACCAGTGAGCCTTCGAACAAGGTCTTCCCTCTGTCTGGACTGTCCTTTCTCCTCCTTTTTTAACCTGTAAGATTCCTCCTTTACCCTTCAGCCTGAGCTCAAAAGTCACCTTCTCTGGAAAGGAGGTCTCCCTGTCTCCCTCGCCTCTGCTCCCAGAGCACATTTTCTGTGCCTTTGTTATTATAACTTGTGAGTCTGCCTTGTGGTTGGTTGTTTCTGTGGATCCACTCCATGCTCCCCAAGATCAAGGATTCTGCCTTGTTGACTTCTTTACGCCCTGTGCTGGACGTGGCCGTCTTCAGGAGAGGATGTGATCAAGGCACCTCTAGTACCGCAGAGCAGCACTGAGAACTCGAAGCATCACTCTTTGCTATATAGCTTCACAATCTTGCCTAAGTGCCAGAATGTTGATTCTATGAAAGGTGGAGTCCAAGGCTCCAAATTCACCTTATCTCAGCCTTCTTGCCAGGTGAACTTGTGTTCTTTCTTTATCTGTCTTTCTGCTCTCCTGCTTTCCCAGCAGATCCCTGAGGGGATGTCTCTTGCCATTAAAAAAAAAAAAAAAAGTATTCTGGATTTGCTGGCTGGGGAAATGTACTTTCGTATGGGATTAGAGAAAGCTGATCTTGTTAAAAGGATTTAGCTATCATCGCTCAGAGAGAGGATTCCCCGAGGAGAAGAATACCGTTAACAGTATAAAATGCTGACCTCTGAGGTGTGGATTTCCACACGTGGGCATGTTTCTGTGTGATATTTAGAAGCAGGGTTAGACTGACCCTGGCATGCGCTTAACAGCCTTCGTTCTAATTTCTTCCACGTGGAGTGTTGTTCCAAGTTTCTCATCATTTCTACTTTGGGAGGTGGCCAGGGTCCAGGCTGTACTCGCAGTCGCGCCAAGTCTCTCTCCCCGGGGGCTTGATCTGCCTCTTGGATTGTGTGCGTTTCGGCAGGTGCGGTACATGCAGGGGTCAAACCCCACAGTTGAGGAGGTGGGTGCCCTCCTGCACGGGGTCTCATTTTTCTCCATCTGCACGACCATTTGGGGCCTCGGGCTTCGTGACTCACACAGCGACTCTCCATCTGCCCATTTACTCCAGAAAAGAAAAAGGATTTCTTCACACACAGTTGGCCCAGATTCAGGCATGAGCTGAGTCATCATATCACATGGTTCGGAGCCACCTGTCTGACCCATACCCTGTAGCAGAGCTCCATAATAGTGGGGCTTCCCATTACATGGAGAGGATTATGACTTGTGTACCAACCTCTCCAGCCCCAAACCAACCTGAAACTCCCAGCCTGGACCACTAATGGGATAGGTCAGGGTGGGCAGATGCTCGTAGCTCCTGCCCTCGGATCCCTCCCTGCAGCTTGCAGACATTCTCACTGATGACCTCTCCTCCCCGGGCCCAGTAGAGGCCTCGGCATCATTGTCAACACAGCCCTCCTAGCAACTGCCCCTCACAATGGGTCAGATTCAGCAGCAGAGGTTAAAGCGTATTGGTCCCCAAAGGTTAGATTGGGAAGACTTGGCTGCTTTGGGGACAAGGAGTGTAGCCTCCCACAGGCTACTTTTATTTGCTTGTGTATTTAATTATTTATTGGTTGGGGGGCGGTTGCTGGGAGAATTTGGAAGATGATACATACAACACTGAGTCCAAAATTCAAAAGGCGAAAAAGAAAAGGGGAACTTTTCTTTTTTTCCTCACCTCAGTTCCCCATCCTGGAGGCAGCCTCTGTCATCGGCAGTTTTGTGTGTGGCTTTGTCTATATATGTGTGTGTGTAAACCGGCACAGAGAGAGAGAGAGGCTGTATTCTCTCACTAGGGCTGCTGAAGGCTGGAAGTCTGGAATCAAGGTGCCGGCAGGCCAGGCGTTTTCTGGAGGCTGTGAAGGAGAGTCTGTTCCGCCCCTCTCTCTGGCCTCTGGTGTCCTGCTGGCAATCTTAGATATCTGGTGGCTTGTAGATGCATCGCCTCTGTGTCTGCCTTTGTGTTCACGTCAAGTTCTTCTTGTGTGCATGTCTGTGTGTACATTTCCCTTTTTATAGGGACACCAGTCTTATTTAATTAGGGCCCGACCTCATGACCTTATTTTAACTTAATTACCTCTGTAAGGACCTTATCTTCCAAGTAAAGTACTGGGGTTACTGGGGATTCGAAATTCAACATAGGAATTTGGGGATGCCATAATTCAAAACAGGTAGCACTGGCATGTAAGTGTATGCTAAGTCTTAAATGGTGGCACACGCTAAACACTATTCTGCACCTTGCTTTCTAAACTTTATTCTTGGGAATTTTTCTATATCAATATAAACAGACCCGCCTTTTAAGTGGCTATATAGAACTACATCGTATGGGAATATATTTGTTTATTTAACACATCTCTTAGTGACGGACATTAATTAAGCTCCGTCCAATCTTTTGCTATTGCAAGTTTTCCCTGAATGTCCCTGAACATGTCCTTTCCCACATCAAGGGCAAGTGCAGCAGTGAAATAGATTCTGCCACGTGGAAGTGCTTATTCATAGGGTAAATGCCTTTTGATTTCAATATGCGTGTAAACTGCTCTTAACTGCCGAGAGAAAGGGCAGAGGAGATGGGATTACCCAATTAGGTGAATGCCCCAAGGGATCCCCTTCGGGTTAAAAGAGGACTAGAAAGAACCCACAGAGGGAGGGAGGAGGGCCTTTCTAAGACCGGCACTTGGAATATATAAAATAGATAAACAGCAAGGTCCTACTGTATAGCACAGGGATTTCTTGTAATACCTTGTAATAGCCAATAATGAACAATAATATGAAAAGGAATATACACATACACAACTGAATCACTATGCTGTACACCAGAAATTAACACTACATTGTGAATTGATTGGACTTAAATACCAAAAAAATTAATAAAAAATAAAACTGGCACTTGTGCACCCCCAGTTTGAAGTGACACCCTTAGTCTGTGCCATGAAAAGCACTCCTCTGAGTCTGCAGGAAGACTGTCGCCTCGCTCCGAGCTCAGAGACGGAGGCTGGGTCCAAGGACACCTGCCTGCCTGAGCCTTCAGCCCCGGGTTCCCCGAGGAGGAACGGGAGGAGCTGAGGATGGGAGGTTGCAGGGCAGAGCCCCGAACACAAAAGAAGGTCCTTTGGCTGAAGGCCAGGCCTAGTGTGGACGCAAGTGCCGTTGTTCTTTCTCCCTGGTACCCTTCCCGGGGAGCCTCTGTTCAGCCGCGGCGGAATGCCAGACGTCCAGCTGCGCTTGGCCGGGGTCCCCGCCCCGGCGGAGGGTTCCAACCTTGCCGAGGGTGTGAGGGCATCTGAAGGCAGTCGTGCGACGGCGGCGTGGCACCGCTTCTCAGCGTAGCTGTCAGCGGGCAACTTGGACCCCCTCCCTCGGTTTGTGCTTATGTGTGGGAATCCGACTCCTGGAGGTTAACTTGTCGGGGCTCTTTCTAGCCCTCTCCTCACAGAATTACAGGGTTTCTCACTTTGTAAGGGAATCCAGAAGCTTGTCCTTCGTTGCTGGAGAAACTGAAGACAGAAGAGATGAGGGCATGGGACCCATTCAACAGCCCCTTGCCGGGGTCAGGCGCTCTGCTAAATCCTGGGGCTCCGCTTGCGATTAAGTTAGACCCTGTCACTGCTCTCCTCAGCCTCGCAGTCCTGTAGCGATGTCAGCCGGGAAGCAACAGTGGGCGTCAGTAAGATGGGCACGCGGAAAGAGCTGATCCAGAGAGGAAGCTGTGAGGGCTACAGAGGGGAGACAGTCATGGAGCCGGGCCGGGGTGCGGGGTCGGAGGCCGCCCCCAGGACGAGCCAGCGTGTGAGCTGTGAGCCAAAGGAGGCTGCATGCCGGGTGAGGGGCCGCGTCCCGCCCGCGCCCTCGCGTTGGGACCAGCAAAGCAGGGCAGAAACGGTTGCTCTCACCTGCCACTCCAGACTTAGAGCACGGGGCACAGACTCCCCTCTGGGGACAGTCGGCTGCCTCCTGCTGCAGTGGCCTCGTACAGGGACTTTACTGGCCCAGGAATCCTTTGGAAGATTCTTCCAGGCTGAATATAAGGGTTGCTTGCTGGAGGAGCTAAGCGGGAAGGGAGTTAGCATCCCTGGCCCCTGCTTCATTGTCAATAAAGGAAGCCACCAGGCTTGTGCGGGGTCGGGGCCACAGGCGGGCAGAAGCCGCGCCGCCTGCGGGCCCAGCTGGTGCCCCCCTCGCGGCAGGCGAGGGCCCGCCGGCCTCCGCCCCCGCCAGGGCCGGAGCAGCGACGCCGCGGGGCGAGGAGTCAGAGCTCTTGGGCCTGACCTTCCTGCGGCCCTGTTTCGTGCCGGCCAGAATGACATAATTCAGGTATTTCTGGTAAATGTGAGTGTAGCTCAGAGCCGTTAAAGACACTAGTGCAGGCCTGGGACCCAGGGTGTCTGGTGTGGAGCCCCGGCCAGTGACCCCTGGGAGAGGCCCCCAGGCCGCGGCTGCTGCCTTGTGTGCGTGTGGAGAAGTGGGGAAGACACTTGACAAGCAGTCGTCTCAGCTTCTGAGAGACGTCATCCCACGAACGCTCCAGAGACAGCTTGTATCTGTGTCACTTCAGCACCCTGTGAAGCTGCTGCGATGCTGTCCATTTGACAGGTGGGAAGACTGCGGCACGGAATTAGTCATCCCCGCTCACAAAGCCTGTAAAACAAGGGAACTGGCGTTTGAACCCAGATCTTCAGACACCGGATCTTAGAAACAGTCATCTAGGGCCAAATGCCCAGCAGAAATAAATCTAATAACACAGGATTTTCGTCCCTCTTTACCCCTTTGTTTTCATGCAAGGTACTTTTTCAGCAGTTCACGCCCCAGCAAGACAAGATGAAGGGTGTGGGCGGCAATGGAGAGAGCAGTCTTTCTGTTTGTTTTACAGCTAAGCGAGGGTAAGAGGGACTAAGGGGAAAGGTGTTTGGGTGACGTGGTGGGGGCGGGATGGGAAGTGTCTTGGGGATTTTATTGTTTCCAAACAAGTCGTCTGACTTTGCGACCAGGGAGGGATGGGTCCACGGTCTAAATCTTATCCCGCCTCGACGTACGTGAAACTGACTGCTGGTGGGCCCCCTAATCCAGAGACGTGTGTAAACTCTCTTAGGAACAGTCTCTGAGCTTCTCAACCACAGAAGCCCTTCCAGGAACTCCTGATCTTAAGATCGTGTGTGCCAGTGTGAGCAGGTACTGGGCATTTGCTGAGCTTTCAGCTTCTGCAACCCAGCTGTTCAGCTGTGTTTGAAACAAGGATCCAGTCCAAATTGCCAGTATCTCTGCCTGGGTAAACACAGACCAGTGCTTTGAGCTGACTGATGGGGCTGAATCCACAGTCCCCCATCCATACCCACCCCCAGTGGATAGCAGAGGACATTGAACAGAGATGCCCCAGGCCGACGAAGGGTGTTTATTTCCTGTTGGTCAGCTCTCTCATGGATTATCCATGCACTCTGCTTCTCATTCTTACTGCTTCTCTGGACCCATGCAGTTTGACTTTGGCCAAATTTTTTCCCTCTCCAAGTCTTAGTTCCTTATTAATAAATGGATTGATTGAACTAGAGTCTTTCTAAGATTATATGCAGTTCAAAAGCTATGCTTCCTCTTCATCTACTGTATCCGTCCAAGGCAGAGATGGGGAGTGAGGATGAGGGCAGAGGGGACAGTGGGAACAGTGTGCCCTGAGGCCAGCAATAAGGAGGTGCGTTGTCTATGGAGAATTCAATCTAAGACAACCTACTAAGAACTGGTGTGTTTTTTTGGTTGAACTGGCAATTCTAAAGCAGGTCATGATAAACTGCTCCTCCTTGCGAGGCGTTCTGTTCATACCAGCTTGCTCTTGGTACACCACTGAATTAGGCTCTTATCACTAGCAACCCAACTCAGAATGGCTTAAATGAGAAAGGATTTTATTGCCCCACATAAATGAAAAAACCAGTGGATGTGGAACAGGAAAAAAAATGGGGAGCTTGCGAGGATGGCCGTGTCCCAGGTCCCAGTCGAGTCTCTGGAATGGGTCCCTGGCTTCTCACAGGAAAGGCTTCAAGAGCAAGCCATAGTAGAGTAAAAGTAAATTTGTTCAGGGAGATGCACACTTCATGGACCAACTACTTTGGGGAAGGGGCAGGGATTCCCAGGAATTGGGCCACCACTGTCTCTTTGATCTTTCATGGTTAGCCTCAGAATTGTCCTGGCGCCTGTGGGTGTGTCATTCACCATGCTAGTACATCACAATGTGTATAATGTAGCTCAAAGTCCACTGGAGGTTGGATCTCCCACCATCTTGGGTGTTAAGGTCTACTGGGAGTTGACTTTTCTGCCATCTTGGTGCTAACTGCTGTGTCATTCCTTTAATGGCTGTGCCCTGCCCCCTTCCTTCCTGTCTCAGGTGCAGTTGAATTCAGAAATGGTTGCATGCTCAGCGTTGCCGTCAGAGAGCTGCCTTCTCCATCTTTTGCCTCAGCTGTCTTTCATTTTTGGGCAGGCTTTCTTCCCACTCTACCAACATGGTCACCAGCAGCTCCAGGCAGACATTCTATCAGCTGAAGTGCCTCAGAGAGTCTCTCTGTCCCAAAAATTCTCAGCAAAACTCCTAGGTTTTTACCCTGGACCCACTTGGGTCACATGACCATCTCTGATCTCCTGGAATGGGATATGCTGGCTAATCATCTGCCCACTCACAGATCAGGGCCAAGGTCAGCACGTGTACTGAGAGTGGGAGAGGGGTCCTTTCTCCCAGGGAATACTGAGTGGTGATGTCAGAAGGAAGAACGGATGCTCAGCCAGCAAAGCAACAACTGTCCATCACATGTTTCCACCTCCAAAGAAGGGCTCCTGTTACTCCTCTGGCATCCCTTGTCCCTCCCCTCCCCTGTCCACTTCCTTCCCTGTATTCTTACCAGCGCTGACGATCCCACCTCCCACTCCCACGGAGTCTGCCTGCTCACAGGGGCCTCCTAACTCCAAAGAATTACTGTGCATGCTTGTCACTTTCACAGTTTACTAAGATCAGCTGTTTATTTGTTATCCATTGTAAAAGCGATAAATGTCTATCTTAGAAAAATAGAGAAGAAACCAAACTATAATCTGTGGCCCCACCATATAAGGAAGACCACAAATTATATTGTCTTCTATCTGTCATTTTTGTTTCTTCCGATTTTTAATTGATGTATAACATATCTTTTATAGAATATAAATATGCACACACACACATACACACAGATCAACTCAATGTATTTTCACACACTGAACACCCCCATGTTACCAGTACCCAGAATTAAAAAATAGAACATTTTCAGCATCCCAGAAACAGCCCCTGCCAACCTTGCTCCTTCCAATTACGACCTCTCCCCAAGGATAATCACCATCTGATTTCTAGCATATTTTTGAACGTTGTATAATTCATACACACTTTTAAAAAACATAATGTGATCATTGTTTATTATTTCAAATTATAGCATAAACATTTCTATTTTGTTAGGTATTTTGTAAACATGTTTTAATAGCTGCATAATCCTATAGCAAAGAGGTACCATAGTTTGCTTCACCATTCCCCTCTTGCTGCAAATTAATATTGTATAGATGAAGGTCTTCCTGCTGACTAGCAAAATCTGAAAGCTATAAAGCAGGCCAGGGAAGGGCTGGCTAGAACTCTTCAGGCCTATCAGATGATTGAATCAGGCCCACCAAGATTATCTAGGATAATTTCTTCTACTTAAAGTGATTATAGCCGTAGATTCCTGTTGGATTGAATAATTGGCCAAGCCAATATAGCCTAGTCAAGGTGACACGTAAAACTCACCATCTCAAGAAAACACAAGTGTTTCAATAAGTTGTTTAATTTATTCAAAGGACTATCCTTTCCCCACTGCTCTGCAGTTGCCACTATTAACATTAATCAAGTAAAGTTTTTCACTGTGTACACCTGTTTCTGGGATCTCTATTGGTCTGTTCATTTAGCCTTCTGCTAATACCATAGTGTGTTAATAATTATAGCTTTTATAGAAAGTTCAGACTTTGGGAAGGGCAAATTCTTCAAGACATACTTGCTCTCCCGTGTTCATTGGTTCATTATTCACAATAGTCAAGATATGGAAATAACCTGTGTTGTCAGTGGATGAATGCATATAGAAAATACAGTGTGTACATGTGTGTGTATATATATATATATATATATATATTCCATATATATGATGGAATATTATTCAGCCTTAAAAAAGAAGGCTGTGACAACATGGATGAAATTTGAGTGTATTATGCTAAGTGAAATGAGCCAGACACAGAAGGACAAATACTGCATGATTTCACTTAAATGTGGAATTTTAAAAAGTGAAACTCTTAGAGGCACAAAGTAGAGTGGTGGTTATCAGGAGCTGGGGGTAGAAGTAATGGGGAAATGGTGGTCAAAGGGTACAGAATTTCACATACGTAGGATGAATAAGTTCTGGGGCTCTAATGTAGGTGTAATGATTATAGTCAACAACACTGTTTAGTAATTTGCTAAGAGAGTCAGCAGATCTTAATTGTTCTCACCAAAAAAAGGATAACCATGTGAAGTGATAAATATATTAATTATTTATACTTGATTGTGGTCATCATTTCACAATGTATATGTATAGCAAAACATCACATTGTACGTCTTAAATAATACAGTTTTTAATTGTCAATTATCCTTCACTAAAGCTGGAAAAATTATGGAGTATACATAGACACACACACAGACAAACCAGGAGCATCTATAGGTTAGATTTTTTTCATTGCTTTTTAAAAAATCAACTTTATAGAGATGTAATTTACATGTGACAAAATGTATTCATCTTAAGGGAATGGTCTGATGAGTTTTGAGAAATATGCACATTCTTGTAACCACCACCACAATCAAGATACAGACCATTTCCATCACCCTTCAAAATTCCCTCTTGCCTCATCTCAATCACCACCCATTCCTAACCCCTGGCTCCAGGAAACCACTCATCTGTTCTCTGTTAGTATAAATTAATTTGCCTTTTATAGGATTTTAAATAAATGGAATCATATAGTATATACTCTTTTGTGTCTGGCTTCTTTCATTCAACATGTTTTTGCGATTCATCCATGTTGTTGCATGTACCAGAATTCATTCCCTTTTTTATCGCTGAGTAGTATTTCACTTTATGAATATACTGCAATTTGCTTATCCATTCACTGATAACGAACATTTGGTTGTTTCTAATTTTTGACTACTATGAATCAAGCTACTATGAACATTCATGCACAAGGCTTTCTGAGGACGTATATTTTCATTTCTCTTGGGTAAATATATAGATTTTTCTTTTGGGTAAGCATATGTTTTAAACAGAGAAACCTAATAGTAACTTGCCTTGTTAGGGGCAGAGAGTGGTTTGGGGCATCCAGGATGGCATTATCATAGAATAGGATCAGGTCCTGAAATGGGCAGCTACCTTACATGAGAGCAACCTGCCTACCCCCAGTCCTTCCAACTAGTAAGAGGACTGCTTTAATGCGGAATCAGCCAGAGGACAGGTACCTTTCCTCTTCTAGTTTATGTACAGTTTACATGAGACTAAAGCTGGTTCGGGATGGATTTATCGTGAACGATAATAATGGCTAGCATCTGTCAAACATTCAGTATAGTGACCATTTCACATACGTTTCGTTATTGAATCCTTACCAAAAATTGTGAGCAACTTTTGTTTCTCTGTTTGGTAGAAGAGGAAAGGGAGGCCCAGAGGTTAAAAGACTTGTCCAAGATTACATAACTAGTAAATGATAGTTAGGATTTGAATCCAGGCCTGATTCCAAATCCTGCGCTCTTGAGCCCAAGTTACGCTCCACATAGCGCCTGACCCGTACTACCTGCTTAGTACTATCAATGGTCGTTGGTCTCTGCTTAATTGCTGACAGCTTTCCAATTAAGTCATTTTGGGTACAGATGATTCTAATTACGTGGACCTCAAGTCGAAAGCAGTATTCCCCCTTTTCCCCGGAAAAAAAGGCCTTCAAAAAGAGCACATATTCCATTATATCGTAGATTCAGCCATTCATTACCCCACCCACTCCTTCACCAAATACTCATTAACGCTAAGTAGTAGATGCTGTGATTAACACTCAAGTCTCCCTTCCACCCATGGAGTAGGCTTTCAGTCAATCATGATTATTCGGCCCTCCCTTGTCAGCGATTGGCTGAGGGGTGGGCAGGGCCGAGGCAGCTTGGGCCAATGAGAGGTGAGCAGGGGCTTTTAGTGCCCTCTGGGCAGTAGCCCGGCGTCTCCGCCGCCCGCGAGCTGGTGGTCCGCGCCATGGTGCCGCCCGAGGGAGAGTCGCTGTTGGCGGGAGCCGGAGGTGTGCAGACCCGAGCGCTGCAGGAAGCCGATTTCAAGCCTCAACGTCCTCCTCACTGAGGTACCGCCTTTCCTTTCGTATTGCTTAAGCTGGTTTGAGGCGAGTTTCTAGGCGCAGTTTTTTCAAGTACCTTCCCAGCTGCTTAGAGCATCTGCCTCACCCTGGCGAGGCCGGGTTGTGGCAGCCGCTGGGCCTGCCCAGAAACAGCTTCCTGCAGCCGCTCACAGTGCGGTCTGCCGTGCTGGGCCCTAGGCTCCCCAAGGGCGGGACACCCCTGATTCTCTTCGGGAGTCTTCCTTCGGTCCAGCCGAGAAGAAGACTTCCGTGGCGTTTTACGTTCCTGTTTCCCTCTAATGGCAGTGACAGGTTCAGGGAGGGAACTTAACGGTTCTGCGTATCTGATCTCTGTGCCAGGTGTTTGACATAGAAGTTAATCTCTTGCGTGCAGTGGTCCCCAGAAGCAACCGCAGTGATGATACAGTGGTTTGTCGATGAAGAACCTGAAGCTTATTAAGCTCATCTGGGTTGTAAGTAGTGGAGCCGGGAGCCTGTTCAGGCTACACAATGAGAACACGGTGTTGTAGTGCTGCCCACAGAGCGCCTTCATGAGCGGAAGGTGGGTGGTGGCCCCACACCCAAGCAATCCCTTCTTGCTGCAGGTGCAATCTGTTAACTGATCAATTAGAACGCGTCCTCTGCGCTTGTTTTGCGTTTGTATGGGATGTACATTGTAAATCCATCTGGCCAGCTTTTCCATAGAACCTGAGGACACAGGACTTTATCTTAACCCTTTGTCATGGGGTCAAAGAGAATCATCACTCCCTTCCTGTGGGCAGCTGGTCTAATGAAGTCTTTAATTTATTCCAGCTTATCCTTTTCCCCAGGTGTGAAAACAATAGTAGACTTCTTTGTACTTAATTTGTTCTTGAAGAGTGACTATAGTCACTATATGCTTTAAAAATAGAGCCTGAAAAATCCATCTAAAAGTTCTCTCACAATACTATGTTTGTAACTAGATACATAAGGTAAATACGTAATATTTTCTTGAATTCCCGTTTTACAGTGGCTTAGAATAATTATTTCAGATGGATTTCATCAGACATCAGTGTAAGAAATATTACTGATAAAATGCTAATCACCCTGCTAAACCCCGGGGGTAGGTGATTAACATAAATAAATACAGGTGTTTGCTCTGAAGCACACATAATTGAAGCACATGTCATCTATGGTACTACAGGCTTGGTTTGAGTGTCTGTTGACCATAAAAGCCTGTGCTAACATCCTACAATTTTGGATTTGGAGTGTAAAAACTGAAGGCATAATCGTCTTTCTTTAAAAATGGAGTGATGAAAACTATTCTCTGCAAATTTAGATGCTCTAGTTAATTGGCCTTTTGACCCTCATTATAATTGAGATTTTTACCCCTCTGCTGAAGTCAACAGCTGTCTTCCACATCATTGAATATCATTGGTGGTATTAATTACTACCCTTGGGACAAATTTCCTAACTACCCATAACTGGTAGCGGAAATGAAGAGTCCTTTTAGGATCGTATTTATTACAATGCCTTATTCCCATGTAGTAGACACAGGATGCAGTTTCTTATAAAACATTTTGTCAGACTTCTAGTGTATTCTGGAAACATTCATATTCAAGGTAAAAATAAAGCTGAGACTTTCTTCCTGGGGTGTTGAAGACCGAAAGATGGATCTGTATAAAGTAAGGAGTGCTTGAGAAAAATGCTTTTTCAGTTCAGTACTTAAGTATATATTTTTTTGTTGAATTCTTGGGACATACCAATCATAAAATAGGTTTCAGCAGATCTAACCTTTGAGCTGAATCTCTGGCAGCTTTGTATGTGAGAGGTGGTGTCATATTAGCTTTCTGGTTCATGCTGGTGATTTGACAGTGTCTAACTTTGACTGTTGGCCTCAAGAAGGTATACCATTTATGATATAACATATTTAAGTAGGAAACAGCTTAACTGTTTGTGGCCCCCAGGTCACAAAGATTATGCCTCGTTTAATCAGATGCATCACCTTACTCTGACACACTCACTGTGTTTTTTTAAAATTGAGACATCATTCATCCTTTCAGTGTATAGCAAATTTTAGGACATTCACAAAGTCATGCAATCATTAGCACTGTCGTATTAGGGAACATTTTCATCACCTGAGAGAAACTTCATACCCATTTGTAGTATTCCCTCCCCCGACTCCTCCATTGCCCTAGTTAACCGTTGATCTTCTTTCTGTGTCTATGGATTTGTCTACTCCGGACATCTCTTATAAATAGGATCATACAATACGTGGTCTTGTGTGACTGGTTTCTTTCACTCAGCATGTTTTCGAGGTTCATCCATGTTGTATGTAACAGTACTTCATTCCTTTTTGATGGCTGAGTAGTAACTACATTGTATGCGTATTCCATATTGTATTCATCCATTCATCAGTTGCTGGGTGTTCGGGTTGTTTCTACGCTTTGGCTATCGTGAAATAATGCTGTTCTGAACTTTCATGTGAAAGTTTTTGGATAAGCATACTTAAAAAAATTCTCTTGAATATATACCTAGGTGTGGAATTGCTGGGACATACGGTAATTCTATGTTCAACTTTGTGAAGAACTGCCAAACTCACACAGTGGATACAGCATTTTGCATTCACAGCAGCCATGTATGGGGGTACCAGTTTCTCCACATCCTTGCCAACATTCTTGTCTTTTTACAGTAATCCTATTGGATGCTGACACGTTGTATTTTGATGGTATCTGTTTCTGAGGAGACTTCACTTTAGGAAGTGCAAACAAGTCGACAGATTGTAACATTGAATGCCCTGAAGGTGTGTGCTGTGGAACGCAGGGGAGGGAACAGGCCTGGAAAAGTCTTCCCCAAGATGACATTTGTGTAGAAGAACCTGAACGGAGAAGGGCAGTTCAGATGGAGGGAGTATTATGATACATAGGATTCAGAAGCCCAGAGGAGATACCAAGTGGAAATTTCAGGTAGACTGGATGATGCGATCTTAAAATGTACTTGGATATATTGAGTTAAACGTTTGTGTTGGGAAGTCAGAAAAGAGAATGAATCTGAAGAGGCGAGGTAAGACTAGTTTGAGAAGGGTGTTGCTAACCTTGGGTTTTTAAAATTTATTCTGTGGGGAAGCATCAGAGGATTTTAAATGGGAGAACCGCAGGGTCCGATTTGGTTTAGAAAAAAAATACAGAAAACAGTGTGTAGGATGGCTTTCAGTGCAGTGAGCCAGGTCGGGGCGATCCATTAGAAAATGTTTGCAACAATTCAGGTTCAGCTGTTGTAGTAGGGTCCTGTGGGGCTTTAAAAAGGGACTTCTTAAAGGGACTTTAAACCAGGTTTTTTACGTTGGAAAACAGAATTTTCATGTTAGTGGTGATCACTTGCCAATCTGAGACCCTTTATTTGAATTCCTTTCTAGTGCCTCACGTTGTTTAAGCAATAAGGACATTTAAGTCTATGTCTTATTTTTCTAAGAGCAATTTGATTCTGTCAGTTGAAGGGATTTTGTTATTGTAAACTTCAGGTTTATTGAGGCATAATTTACATGTAGTAAAATTCACCCTATTTAATGTACAGTTCAGAGGTTTGGCAGACACACACCGTCATGTGAACATGTAACCACTACTGCTATCAAGGCATCACACCTTAAAGTCCCCTCCTTTGCCTTTTTATCATTTCCCTCCTCTTATCCCCCATCTCCTGGCAACCACTGATCTGATTTCTCTTCCTATGGATTTGACTTTACAGAGTGTCACCTAAATGGAATCATATGGTACGAAGCCTTTTGTGTCTGACTTCTTTCACTTAGCACAATGTTTTCGAGATTGATCCATGTTAATACATGCATCAATGATTGATTTTTATTTAGCATTCTAATAGGTGTGTAGTGTTGCCTTATTGTGGTTTTATTTTGCATTTTTCTAATGACTAATGATTTTTTCTTTACGTGTCTATTTTCCATCTGTATGTATTCTTTGGTGAAGCATCTGTTCAGGTATTTTGTGTCCCTCCCCGTTGTTTCTTATTGTTGAGCTTTGAGAGTTCTTTACATATTCTGGATACAAATTCTTTATCAGATTTATGCTTTGCAAAGATTTTTCTCTCAATTTCTGCTTTGTCTTTTCATTTTCTTGAAAGTGTTTTTTTTTTTTTTTTTTTTTTTTTTTTACTGAAGTACGGTCAATTACGATGTGTCAATTTCTGGTGCACAGCACAATGTCCCAGTCATGCATATACATACATATCTTCGTTTTCATATTTTTTCCATTAAAAGTTATTACAAGATATTGAACATAGTTACCTGTGCTATACAAAAGAAACTTAAGAAAAATCTATTTTTATATATAATTGCTAACACTTGTAAATCTTAAACTCCCAAACTTACCCCTCCTCACTCCTTTTCCCAAGTAACCATAAGATTGTTTACTAAGTCTGTGAGTGTTTGTTTTGTAAGTGAGTTCATGGTGTCCTTTTTTTTTTTTTTTTTTTTTTTTTTATTTCACACAAGAGTGGTATCATACAGTATTTTTCTGTTTCTGGCTTAGTTCACTTAGAATGATGATCTCCAGGTCCATCCATGTTGCTGCAAATGGCATTATTTTATTTATGGCAGAATAGTATTCCGTTGTATAAATATACCACACCTTCTTTATCCAGTCATCTGGTGATGGACATTTAGGTTGCTTCCATGTCTTGACTATTGTATATAGTGCTGCTATGAACATTGGGGTATGTGTATCTTTTTGCATTAGAGTTCCCTCTGGATATATACCCAGAAGTGGGATTGCTGGATGACATGGTAAGTCTAGTTTTAGTTTTTTGAGGAATCTCCATACTGTTTTCCCTAATTGCTGCACCAGACTACATTCCCATCAGCAGTATAGGAAGGCACCCTCTCCATCATTTATCGTTCGTGGCCTTTTGTTTGTTTGTTTTAACATTTTTTATTGATTTATAATCATTTTACAATGTTGTGTCAAATTCCAGTGTTCAGCACAATTTTTCAGTCATTCATGGACATATACACACTCATTGTCACATTTTTTTCTCTGTGAGCTATCATAACATTTTGTGTATATTTCCCTGTGCTATTCTACAATTCTGAAATTTTGAAATTCTATGATTTTGAAATCCCAGTCTATCCCTTCCCACCCTCCACCCCCCTGGCAACCACAAGTCTGTATTCTTTGTCTGTGAGTCTATTTCTGTGCTGTATTTATGCTTTGTTTTTGTTTTTTAGATTCCACATATAAGTGATCTTATATGGTATTTTTCTTTCTCTTTCTGGCTTCCTTCACTTAGAATGACATTCTCCAGGAGCATCCATGTTGCTGCAAATGGCATTATGTTGTCGGTTTTTATGGCTGAGTAGTATTCCATTGTATAAATATACCACTTCTTCTTTATCCAGTCACCTGTTGATGGACATTTAGGCTGTTTCCATGTTTTGGCTATTGTAAATAGTGCTGCTATGGACATTGGGGTGCAGGTGTCATCCTGAAGTAGATTTCCTTCTGGATACAAGCCGAGGAGTGGGATTCCTGGGTCATATGGTAAGTCTATTCCTAGTCTTTTGAGGAATCTCCACACTGTTTCCCACAGTGGCTGCACCAAACTGCATTCCCACCAGCAGTGTAGGAGGGTTCCCCTTTCTCCACAGCCTCTCCAGCATTTGTCATTTGTGGATTTTTGAATGACGGCCATTCTGACTAGTGTGAGGTGATACCTCATTGTAGTTTTGATTTGCATTTCTTTGATAATTAGTGATATTGAGCATTTTTTCATAGGTCTATTGGCCATTCATATATCTTCACTAGAGAAATGCTGATTTAGGTCTTCTGCCTATTTTTGGATTGGATTGTTTGTTAGTAAGTTGTATGAGCTGTTTATATATTCTGGAAATTAAGCCCTTGTTGGCTTCATCTTTTGCAAATATTTTCTCCCATTCCATAGTTTGTCTTTTCGTTTTGTTTATGGTTTCCTTTGCTGTGCAAAAGCTTGAGTTTAATTAGGTCCCATTGTTTAATTTTGCTGTTACTTCCACTGCCTGGGTAGACTGACTTAGGAGAACATTGGTAAGATTTATGTCTGAGAATGGTTTGCCTGTGTTTTCTTCTAGGAGATTTATCATGTCTTGTCTTACATTTAAATCTTTAAGCCATTTTGAGTTTATTTTTGTGTATGTAGTGAAAGTGCGTTTTGAAGAGCAGATGTTTTAAATTTTGATGAAATCCGATTAATCTATTTTTTAATGGATTGTGCTTCTGGTCCATATATAAGAAATCTTTGACTAACCAAAGTTCTCAAAGATTTTCTCATATGTTTATTCTACAAATTTTACAGTTGTAGATTTTTCATTTATGTCTATATTCCATTTTGAGTTAATTTTTTTATGTAGTATCAGGAATGGATCTAAGTTGATTTTAAAAACATGCATAGCCAATTGTTCCAGCTTGTTGAAAAGGCTCTTCTCCATTGCATTGCCTTTGCACCTTTGTTTAAAAAAAAAAGTGTGCAAATAAATGTGCATTTATATATGGACTATATAGTCTGTTCCATTGATCAATCTATTTTTCTATTTATATGCCAATACCATGATGTTATGATTACTATAGTTTTATAATAATTTTTGAAGTCAGGTAGGGTTAGCCCTCTAACTTCTTTTAGTTAATAGATGTTTTGGTTATTCTAGGTCCTTTTACTTATGAATTTTAGAATGTTTCTAAATTTCTCCTGAAACTGGGATTTTGATTGGATTACATTGAATCTATGGATCAATTGGAGAATTGACATCTTAATTACATTCTTATCACATGAACATATAGAGCACTCCATGTATTTAAGTCTTGAACTCTACTAAGCTGTATTTTGTAGTTTTCAGTGTACAAGTTTGTCAAGTGTTCTGTCAGGTTTATGTCTAAGTTTTCATATCTTTCGAGGCTATTGTAAACAGTATTTAAAAATCAATTTCTAATTGTTGCTGGTGCATAGAAATAAAATTAATTTTTTATATTGATCTAGTATCCCAGGCATAAGCCAATTTTTTTATGAAGGGCCAGATAGTAAATATTTCAGACGTTGCAGGCCATATGTCTCCTTCACAAGTACTCAGCTCTGCCACTGCAGTATGAAAGCAACATAGACAACACATAAAATTAATAAATATCTGTTTGGTAAACATTTACAGAAACAGGCAGTGGGCTGGGTTTGGCCATAAGTCAGCTTGCTAACCCTGTTGTGTCCTGCAACCTTGCTCAGCTCCCTTAGTCTAGGAGCGTTTTAAAAGATAGCAATTTATTGAGATGAAATTAATATAACATAAAGTGAACCTCTTAAAAACAAATAATTTAGTAGCATTTAGGATATTGACAGTGTTGTGCAACCACAGTCCTTCTCTGGTTCCAAAACATTACCATAACCCCGAAGTAAAATTAAAGTAAAACCGTTCCTCATAAAGTAATATCTCCCCATTATCCCCTTCCCTCAGACCCTGGCAACCGGTAATGTACGTTCTGTATCTATAGATTTATCTATTCTAAGTGTTTCACGTGAAAGAAATCATGAAATATGAGCTTTTGTGTCTGACTTTTTTTTTTACTTAATGTTTAGGAGGTTCATCTATGTTGTAGCATGAATTTGTAATTCATTTCTCCTTATGGCCAAATACTATTCCATTGTTTATATAGACTACAATTTTTCCGTTCTCGCATTGATGGACATGTGAGCTGTTTCCATGTTTTAGCTGCGGTGGATAGTGCTGCTGTTGCAAACATGTGTAAATACATTTGGGTAACTGTGTTCCGTTCTTCTGGGTATATACCTAGGAGTGGACTTGCAGGGTCATGTGATAATTCTGTTTAACTTTTTGAAGTTTAGTAGCTTTTTTATAGATTTCATAGAATTTTTGCATAGATAATGTTGTCTATGAGTAAAGACGGTTTTACCTGTTCCCGCTAATGTAAATGCATTTTATTTTTTTCTTCCCTGGTTTATTGGCTACAGCCTCCAGTACAACGTTAAATGGAAGGGGTGAGAGTGTACATCCCAGTTTTTTGTTTTTTCAGTGAAATTAGGAGGAAAATACTCAGCCTTTTCCCATTTAGTATGATGCTAGCAGACGGGGTGTAGTAAATGTCCTTCATCCAGTTGAAGCAATTCCCTTCTATTCTTAGTTTACAGCAGATTTGTTATTAGTTAGGAGTGTATGTTGGGTTTTCTCAAAAGTTTTGTCTGTATCTACTTGGGATAGTCATAAGGATTTTCGTTTCAGTTTTCACTGTTGTGAATTGAATTGGTTGATTCTGAAATGGGAATCCAACCCTGCATTCCTGGGGTAACCCTTTGGTCATGGTGTCTGTCGTCCTTTTAATATGTTGTTAGATAACATTTGCTGAGGTTTTGTGTAGAATTTTTGTATCTATGGTCACGAGGGATATTAATGTGTGCTTTCCTTTTCTTATCCTTTTGGTCTAATGTTGGTATCAGCGTTAACGCTGACCTCATAGAGTGAATTGAGAAGTACTCCCCCCTCTTCAGTGTTAGTTTTGGAAGAGCTTATGTAGAATGTGTATTAAGTAGAATGTAGAATTCACCAAGGAAGCCACCTGGGCCTGGACTTAACTTTATGGAAAGGTTTTTAACTATGAATTCAACTTAACTAACAGATACAGGGCTAATTAGGTTATCTGTTCATTTTTTGACATCTTTTTTGAGATATAGTTCAAATACCATAAGATGTACCCATTTAAAATGTACAATTCAAAGGCTTTCAAAAGCTTTTTGTATACTCCGAGTTGTGCAACCATTAGTACAATTTAATTTTAGAACATTTCGTTACCCCCAAAGCAGCTCAGTACCCATTAAGCAATCCCTCTTCAGTATCCCCTCCTCTTCCCCCAGCCCCTGGAAACCACAAATCTACCTTCTGTCTCCATAGATTTGTCTTTTCTGGGCATTTAATATAAATGGATTTGCAAAATATGTGGTCTTTCGTGACTGGCTTCTTTTACTTAGCTTAGTATTTGCCGAGTTCATCCATGTGGTAGTATGAAGCCAAATGTCATAATGAAAAATGATTTGGCAATGAAAAGAAATGAAATACTGTTTCTCCATTTTTCAGTTGGTGGACATTTAGATTGCTTCCACTTTTTGGATATTATGAATAATGTTGCTATGAATATTTGTGTTTAAGTTCTGTGTGGACATGTTTTCAATTCTCTTGGCTGTATATAGAAAAAGATAGTTTCAATTTTGATTTTTAGCTTTGATTGTCCTCCTTCTACTCAATGACAGTTAATGAAATTTAGCTCAAATTTATACGTATCAGTTACAGTGATAGCCTGGGGAAACTCTCCATGTGGGGTAAACAGGCTGGTTTTCTTTATTTTGTCAGTTGTCTTATTGGCTGGAAAAAATTCTGTACGAAAGGCTTAGGTCAAATCTATCACTTCTCACATCTCCTTTGATCTTACTGCCTTGGCACTGTTCTTCTCACGCTTTGAGGTACTGTTTAGAAATGGAAGACCCTTTCTGAAAGAATGTTGAGTGCCTCTGGGTTACCCCTGCCAAGGTCTGAGAGTTGGGAGTGTACGGGATAGTGAAAGTGCAGGCCAGTAATGTAACAGCCTTTTATTAATTAGGGCACATGAGGCTGGAAACTTGAATGCAGTTCTTGTGTTCACATCGCTCTCCAACGTTCACCTTGATCTTTTCTGTACATGTTAGGGGAGAACATTAAAAAAAAAATTCCCCTTTTCTTAGATTTCCTTGGATTTCTGAGATTTCTCTTAAATGTCCTTGATCCAACTAACATCTCTCGAGCACTTGCTGTATGATAGGAAGTGAGCTAAGTAACTTAAATATGCTGTATATCATTTAATTCTGTCATTCCTTTAAGAAATTGGTATTAGTTCCATTTTTCAGATGTGGGAATAGGCCTGAAGTGGCTACAGCACGTTCCAAAGATCGCAGATTTAGTGACAGAAGTAAGACTTGAATCCAGATTTGCCTCATTATTGGAGCTACTAAGGTCTTAACCATTATTAACATTTAGCACTTGTGCCACACTTTCTCTCGTATTTAAAATAAGCAGCCATGTGTCTGCTGTGAGGTTTTAACCTGCTGTGTTGGCAGGCTCTTGGCACATGGTTGCTGTCTCAGGATGAGGACAACATACACCTCATCAAATACTGCGGGGGGCTATCTATTAATATTAAATGGATAAGCCTTTGTGCTGCTGAATTTCAGTGCATCTTTCAGTACCCAGCACAAGGAAGACACCTTCTCATAGGCTTTCCTGAAAAACGGCTGCACCTGCCTTTATGTATTCAAAGTACTCTGTACCGGCCTCTGATACAGTGACGGGCAATTTTACGTTGGCTTGTCCACTCTTAGATATTTTTAAAAAAGCGTGTGTATAGACACACACACACACACACACACACACAGATGTAGTTTACATACCATGAAGTTTACTCAAAGTGTACACGTTTATGATCTTTATTAAATTTACTGGGTTGTGCATCCATCATTATAATCCAGTTGTAGAACACTTCCCTCTCCCGTTAAAGTCTCCTCATACCTATTTTCACTTAAACCCTGATGTCCTTCCCAGCCGAAGGCAACCATTGGTCTGCTTTCTGACTCTGTAGACCTGTATTTCTGGATATCTCGTATAAGTGAAATCAAGTAACACATGGTCTATTTTGTAGGACTTGTTGGCATAGTGGTTTTGAGTTTGATCCGTATTATAGCAAGCATCATCTTTTTTATTGCTGTACAGTATTCTGTTGTATTGCTGTGCCATATTTGGTTTATTTGTTCATTGATTTCTGTTATGTATTTATGTTGATGGACATTTGGGTTGTGTCTACTTGGCTATTATGAAAAATGCTACTGTGGACAGTTGCATCTAAGTCATTGTGTGGCCTTGTTTCTATTCCTTTTGAATAGATACACAGCAGTGGAGTTGATGAGCCATGGGTCTCTCATCTATGATTCCCTGAGGGCAGGAACACCACCCTGAAGTTTTCGTGTTGTCTTAGTGGTCTTTGAATTGGCTCCTCTAGCATGCCTGCTACATAGTGGGTAGGGAAACAGATCAGGAGATAGTTATTGACATAGTTTGATGTTCTGTGAACCTTTGTTTGGCTTTTATGCACACGATCCCTCATTACACACACTTGGAAAGTTTTAATTTTACCTCCATTTCCTTCAATGCTAGCAAACCATTCTAATGGTTTTGGGTGGCCTAGGTTTTTTTTCATTTCTCAGATTTATTAGGTAGAATTGTTAGAATGGGATTGCATGTATATATTATATTGCATGTAAATACATATATATAATACTCTGCACATGTTTTTAAAATTTATATATATGTACTGTTTCTAAGAATGTTTATAGAGCTTTAGCTATTTAAACATACATAGTTATCAAAGGAATAAAGCCAACTAAGAATTAATTCAAAAAGATACATACACCCTGCTATTAACAGCAACATTATTTATAATTGCCAAGATATGGAAGCATTCTAAGTGCACATCAATAGTTGAAAAGATAATGGAGATGCAGCATATATATGTAGTGGAATACAACTCACCCACAAAAAAGGATACCTTGCTTTTTTGAACCCTTTGTTCTCCTTTTTTTTTTTTTTTTTTTTCACTTCAAAAACCAGAATTTTATAACTGGCATAAACATTTGCATTGCGTCAGCAACTCCTGTCAAAATACTCAACATTTCTAGAGCAAACAATTCCAAAATTAAGATGGAATCATAAAAGACCCTGTACTGCCCAAAGCAACCTTTTGTAGGTCTTTTTTTTTTTTTTTTCCTTTCTTCTTCTTTTTGTTCTTTCATTACAGTTTTAGAGAAGCTCCTTTTAACATTTGTTGTAAAGCTGGTTTGGTGGTTTTGTTTATCTGTGAAGCTTTTGATTTCTCCATCAAATCTGAATGAGGGCTTTGCTGGTTAGAGTATTCTTGGATGTAGGTTTTTCCCGTTCATGACTAAATATATCGTGCCACTCCCTTCTGGCATGTAGAGTTGCTGCTGACAAATCAGCTGAGAACCTTATGGAAGTTCCCTTGTATGTTATTTGTTGCTTTTCTCTCGCTAATTTTAGTATTTCTTCCTTATGCTTAATTTTGTCTTTTTGATGTCTATGTGCCTTGGTATGTTACTGTTTGGGTGGATGCTGTGTGGAACTCTCTGTGCTTCCTGGACATGGGTGACTGTTTCCTTTCCCAGGTTTGGGCAGTTTTCGGTTATTATCTTTACAAGAATTTTCTCAGGTCCTTTTTCTTTCTCTTCTCTCACTGGGACCCCTATAATGTGAATATTAGTGCACTTCATGTTGCCCCAGAGTTCTCTTAAACTATCCTCATTTATTTGCATTTTTTCTCTTTTCTGTTCTGAGGTAGTGATTTCCACTAATCTGTCTTCTAGCTCATGGATTCGTTCTTCTGCCTCATTTAGTCTATTTTTGGTTCCTTCTAGTCTGTTATCCATTTCACAAATTTTACTCTTCAACTCTGGGTATCTTTTGTTTTCCAACTCTTTGCTGAAAATTTCACTCCTATTGAGTTGTCTGATCATCTTCATCATTACTTTCAATTCTTTCTCGGATGAATTGCCTATCTCCTCGTCACTTACTACTTCTGGTATTTTACATTGGGCCTTGGCCTGGGAGATACTCCTCTGCTGCCTTGTTTGTCTTTCTATTCATGTTTTTAGGTGGGTTAGTTACATTCCTCAACCTTGGAGAAGTGGCTCTCTGTGGGAGACGTCCTATATGTCCCAGCAGTACAGTCCTCTCTTGTCACCCAAGGGCCGGGGTCTAGCCTGTCCCAATGCAGAGCCTGGCCTGTGTTTGTGGATTCCTTCCTCAGGCTTTGGGATTGTTTTCTTATTTCTGTAATCTGTCCCCTGATGGATGAGGCTGGACTAAAGGCTTATACAGGCTTCCTGGCAGGAAGAGTCAGTGCCTGCCCACTGCTGGGTGAAGCTTGGTCCTGGACCTCTGGTGGGTCGGGCTGTATCTAGAGGCCTTTGTGGCTTAGGAAGTCTGCTGATGAGTGGGGCTGTGTTCCCACCCTGTGTGTTGTTCGGCCTGAGGCTTCCCTACAGCCTGTTGGGTGGGGCTAGGTCTTGGTGCTAATGATCCAATCAAGCTGTCAGCCTCCAGGAAAGCTCATGTAGATGAACACTCCTAGAATGCCGGCCACCAGCCTTTATGTCCCCTGGTTGAGCCGCAGCCATTCCCTAACTCCTCAGGAGACCTTCCAAAACCGGCAGGCAGGTCTGGCCCAGGTTCCTATGAAATCACTGCCTCTGCCCCTGCCCTTGGAACTAGAGCATGCAAGATTGTGTGTACACTTCCCAAGAGAATGAAGTCTTGTTTCCCCCCAGTGCCATGGGGCTCGTGGAGCAAAGCCTCTCTGGCCTTCAAAACCAGATGTCCTGGGGTCTCCTCCTTGGGGTGGCCCAGATTCTTATTTCCAGCCTAGCCTCATGTATACTCAAAGACGGTACTTTGTAAGAGAATGCCACAGTAACAGTAATAGAAAATTGATGGCTTATTTACAGTATGCACACATATTAACCTGTTGACTATGGTGAGGGTACAGAAGATGAACAGTATAAACTGCTGGTTATTCAAGTGGGCTGGACTTGAGCAAGGAGTTTTTTGTGTGTCTGCTGTGGTCTACGTGAACTCTTGTTCTGAAATTAACATGTCTGTACGCAGATGGAAGTAAAAAGAAAATGGTAAAAAGTGTTTCCCTACCGAAGTCTGGTTTCAGTTTTAAGTGGGAAGTAGAAGCCTGATAGAAGAAGAGGAAGCTGGGTTTTCTTTTACCAAAGAAAATGCTATAAAGTTGCTAACGCTGTTAAGAGACACTTAATGCCAATTAATAGAGATAAGTTGGTCTTAAATACATACTGAACTAGTGTAAATCCCTCTGTATTTTCAACACCCGACAACAGGTTCATACTTTACCTGCCAAATTAAGAATTAATTTGGACTTGCATCGATTCAGTTGTAAACTGTCTCCCTCCGTTTAAATGTAGCCTATATGCTCTACGTAGCTTGAAGAAATAAATTTGTTGATTTTTCTGTGGGCATTAGTTGCGTTAGGTCCCTTACTAGTGTATTTGACAAACAAAAGGTAGTGTCATCTCTGGGCAGCTGTTTCTCACCATCAGTATCCCCAGGGGATAGGACACATGTTTTAAGGACAAGGAATTATCATTGTTAGATGTCTAAGTCAAAACTGATTTAAATTTAGAGGACGAAGTGAAGTTCAGGCAGCACAAAGGCTTTAATCCTTTCTGCTACTGTTAGCTTTAATGGGAGCAGAAAGGATTAAATGAGATCATGTCAAAAGCCCTGGCACATAATGCTCAATATGGGTTTATTTAATCTAGTTTGGAGCTTTGTATTAATCATTTCTCAGTAGTGCCTAAGAGCATGGACTCTAGAGCCAGATGCCCAGTATTTTTATTTAAAAAAAAAAAAAAAAGTCCTACTTAACCAGTTCCAAGCTTGTGACCTAGACAAACTACCCAACTGTTAGTCTCCTTGTATAAATGCAAGGTTAACAGTACTATTTTATAGTAGCACTTTATAGGGTTACTAAGTTTAAATGATATAATATATTGAAACATGATGCCTGGCACAGAGTAAGTGCTCAGTAAAATTGAAACATTAATTTAAAAACAGAAAAACAGAACCAGCTCCCTGCGAGCTTACAGCCTAGAGACATGTTGTCTGACCTGGGATAAATGGCCTCATTATGGGTATTTTTTTCATTCAGACTTGAATAAAAGGAGCGCTAGCAGCTGTGAACCAGTTGCTTAAACTCTGAGCTTGTTCCCTTTTTCTAAAATGGAGTTGATAGCTTCCTTAGCATTTGTTTTTTATTTCATTCACTTATTGGATGAGGATTAACTGGTACAAAGTAAAGTATGTGAAAGTGTTCTACAAATGTAAAATTCATATTTGAAGTAAGTGGTAAAGCAGTAACGTGTGTACCTACTGGTGCCATACCTGGTACTTCTGCCTTGTACCTCAGGATACTGGGAAAGGAGGTTTGTTACACGCTTGCAAGTGACTGAGGGTAGCAGCAGTATTTTCCTTGTTCACATCGTCAGTATTTATCAAAATTTAGCAAAAACTTGATGCACGTATGACAGGTAAGGCAAACTTGCTTTTAAAAAACACAATACCGCTTTCTTAGTGATGGAGGTCATGTCGAGAAAAGAGTATTTATAGGCAGGTTTGCTTTTTAGATTATCCAGTTCAGATACGACCTGAACAGATGCTTTTGGAAATAGTGTGCAGATATACAGAATAAGCTGGTTTACCACTTTGCCCCTTATGCCTTTCTTGTATATAAGGTGCAGCATTACTATGGTGTTTGCTAAATATTTATGGTGTTTTCTGGCGGAAAGAGTTGACTTACAATTAAATAAGGTATGAATGTTGACTAGGTAACATTTGTTTATATAAAATGTCATTTTTCATGATAAAGACTTAGATTTGGAGATGCTTTAGGCATGCGTTCTTCCTTTCCTTAGTACCTTTGCAGAAACTGGCACATGACCATTTAAGGCATGGATGGGATAGCCTTTGGGTCTTTGACACCAGGATTAAGCACATTTTGAATTTATGCCATACTAGCATGCAACCGTTGCCACATCGACATTTCAATGTCCACTTGAGCATCTTAAGCTTCCTGAAGTGATAACTCTACCTTCAGTTGAAGGAGGCGGGGGAAAAAAGGAGGAAAATTTGAATTGCATGAGTTCCATAAAAGCATGTTGGAGTCATGTAATGAAAAAGCAGATTTTTTTTATTACGATGTTTTTCCATATTTGTCGTTGCTGTAAATCGCTAGCTAATATTTACTGCCAATTCAGTACAAATGTGTGGTTCAGTAATACCAGAACAGCAAATTTAAATGGAAAAGAAAAGTTAAACATTGCCACACAAGATTTTACATTTACAGTCTGACGTTTCACTGCGTAGGTAAAAAGACTTTTTTTTAACTGCAGATTATTCAGCATGAATAAAAAACTACAACTTTCATTTTTAAACAGGAGTCACTGGTTTTAATTCTTACACATTTTAAAATTACTGTGATAAAAAATAATGAAAAAGCTTCTTAATAATGCCATACACAGTATAATATAGATTTGTCCCCATTATATAGCATTTGTTTAATATACAAAATAGAATATTGACACACTTGACTCTATATGTAGGTAAGCAAGTTATTTGAGGAGGGTAATTTCATACAGCCTATCAATCATCAGAAAATAAAATCTGTCTTTGAGGCATTTTCTAGAGAAGCTAATCCTTTCCCAAAAACCTGGTCACTAATCCTTGGTGGACCAGGCTGACTGGTAATAGTCTGGAAAATGATGAAACTTCCATTCTAAGTGGTTAAAGTGTCCTCCTTACACTCTTTATTTTCCCTTTTGACTCTCAAACCAGGCACATAAAAACACATTCATCTACACCTACGGTCTCCTGGGTGACCTACCAGGATCGAAATCTCATTGAGGGCTGCCACAATTCTTGAATTGTGATAGATCAGAGTGTAGTAATATTGTTCACTCCATGGTGATGTAGTTTTAGGATATTTAAGAGAACTAAAATGGTAAGACTAAATGACAAGAAGATGTATAGACGGATGAGTAAAGTTGGAGTTGCTTATCCTCCCATCCCCCAGTTCGGAGGTGAGGCTGGCTTTCCTTTCTATGCATATCCAGAGTTCATCCTATGCTAAATATCAAGGTCTTCCTAGGCACTAATCATGCTAGTTTTCCTTCTGGGGTGCCAATTTCTTTTTCTTTTTCTTTTTCTTTTTTAGGAGAAGGCAGGTGCTCTTTTTGGTTCCCCTCCCATAGTTCTAGATAATTGAGTATGTATATATCCCCAAAGCACCTGAATAGTACCCCATAGCAAGGCCTAAAAACACTTGAGAGGGTCACTTTTTTCCACCAGTAATTAAAAATGTTTAGGATTTAAGTCACCTAGGCATGCCGCCTCTCACTGAAAATCCTACAATAGTTTGGGCTGGCAAGATACCACATACATAGAAAATGAAGCTGCTTTCAAATAGCACCATAGCTTATTTTCCACTTAAATCCATAATTAATTATACCAAACGTGATGAAGGTAAGTTTTTTCTTTCTCACACAATCTAAAAGGACACAGCTTTTATTTGCATTTAATGTACAGCCTCCTATAGTTTTATGAATGTCAGTTCATTTCCTTCTAACAACAAAGTGCACACATCTTTTTTTTCTCTGAGCTCTTTTTTTGGAGCCAAGTTGTTGGGACCAAAATTAAGATTAACGTGTGGTGTGCTTTCTGATTTTAACCATAGAACATTCTATAAATGAATAAAAATGTATCTTTCAGGAGCTTTTTTTGAAACTTAACACTGTCATTGATAATATTCAAGCAGTATTTCTTAGGCACGAAAAATTCACATCCAGCTCGGTTACAAACTATCTGAAAATACTTTGAGATCAATTTAAACGATTACAAAAGGTACAGCCCCCTTTAGAGAGCATTCAAAAAGCAAATGATGACATTTTTTATTAAATAGTTTCTCCAAAATACTGAAAAATAACAAATAACATTCAAAAGCATTAAAAGAAAGGATACACACATGTCCTCGTTTTATTCGGAAATGAACCCTTGTAGGAAAGAAAGGAATTAGTGTATTATTGGCGACCTAGGAGATTCTGCACTATTTACACGTTGCTGGTACCTCTATGCATATTATTGCCAAACTTCTAAAGCCTCTGGATTTATTAAATTGTTGGAGAGGCTGTGTGTGATGGTGCTTGTAAGTGTGTAAACACCACCTTTCTCTGTCCCCCGTTCATATACTTGAGCACAAGAGGAGATTTAGTAAACCTGTGCCGACAGACTCACTGCTGGAATGAGAAGGGTGGTCAGTCTGGGAGGCAGAGGATGACTTCCTCCGTGATCTGAATGGGACGGAGCCTCAGCAACCTTCACTGCACATGGGGCCAGTCTCCGTTTCCCTCTTCCTCGAGAGCAAACCTTTTTGGTTTCTGAGACCATTTCTGCCTGTATGAATGCTTGCACACACTATAAATCGTATAGGTTATCCATCAACATTTCTCTGACCCCTACAAAAAATATATAACATGTCGCGATAAAACAATCTCATCTAAAAATCATTCTTATGTTACACTGTACAAGCTATTTTACAATCATTTTAATAAATTGCATGTAAAGCTGCAGTAGCCCTTCCCTTCCCAGATTAGTGAATACCAATATGATATATATCTGAAACTATAACTAAATATAAAAATATATTAGAAGTTTCATATTTTTAATATTAGATGTTCAGTTTTCTATTACACAAATAATTTGGCCACCTTGAACAGAAATCAGATTTCTCGTGGCTTAGTTAAGTACATTCTGAATGTACAGAAAGTTGGTAAGGTGCACACAGAAAGGGCTACTACAGCTTCTATCTTGTTTAAAATAATTTCCAACATCGAGGAGGAGAAATTCACATGACTTTTGTTAAACTCTATGGCACACACAGGGATGTGACGGATGTATAGTTTTATGAACATGGAAGTCTGACATACAGCTCTAAGTCAGAAAAATCAGTCGCTGACCTTTCCTGTACCCCCAGGAAAGGTGGACCAGTTGGTGACAAATGGGAATGTGAAAATGGGTGTCTAGCCACTTTTGCCGTATTAGAGATTTGTTTTTTGGGGGTGAAGTTTAGTGCGAGGAATTACTTGGTCTGATGAAAATCTCTCAGCTGTGTTTCAGCTGGTCATTTGGAATCGTAACTTTTAAGAAGTTATACAAACTACAACAAAAGGTCCTGAAAGACAGCTTCCCAACTTTCTTGCCATCTAACCATTGCAGAGATAGGGCGTTAGATACAAACAGGGCCTATTGGTAGTTTTTTTTTTTTTTGAAACCATCACCTATGGTTTACCCAGCAGGTCACTGGACTAGGTGCTCTACACTGGTTAGGACGGTTAATTTGCACAATCTATATAATTCTCCACTGAAGCAGATATATACAAAATATGAGCTTTTTGACAAGAAAACTGGAGATTTGAGTCAATTTTTGTGGTCTTCTGACAGCTAAGTGCCATCAGGTTAGAAGCACCAACCCATTTTCACACAGAAGATTAATGTTTAGAGTTTATTTAGGAGAGCTATGAACTAGCTGCCCATCTTAAACAGCTGTACAATAACTTGAGTACAAAAATTATGTAGGAAAAAATGAGCAAGCGTAGTTCACTGAATAGAAAGGAAATTGTTAAAACCAGACAGTGATAGCTATAAAAGGCACAACTTCCCTTTTCTGATATACACTTGTAAACTTTTCAGGTTTCCATGCATAAATCAAAAAATGCTACCCTAACTATACAGGGGGAGATAGGCCAACAAAAAATAGAGAAGATTTTGTCCAGCCAACTCTGAGAAGTCTGAGCAGAAAGTTCGTCACACACATTTGGGGCACTGGTGGTTTAGGTGCCATCCTTCTCTGACAGTGGAGGTTACCCCTGTGGTACTGCGTCTAATTTTTTGGGATTCATCAACTATCACTTTCTACTTTGCCCATCACTGAAAAGTGATGGCTCAACTGCTTCTGTTGCCAAGTCTTGGCCCTCTGTAAACCACATGTAGTGCGTATTCAAAAACAAAACGAAACAACAAAACCCGGACAAAAAGAAAAATGATAAACAAAACTGCTACAGGACAGATTGATAGTTTGTACAATGAAAGCTATAAATTCAACTTTCTTTAAGGCAAACCTTTCTTCTTAAGGCAGTCACTTTTGATGAAACAGAAGTTTTTTGATATTTCCACTTGAATATTTTGGTATTTGATTGGTGATGATTTCAGCTAACATCTCTGGGAATTCAACGCTCAAGGACTTATCCAAAAATGTCTGGAAGCAATACTTAAGGAGATTTTCAACCACCTACAAGAAAATACATAGTAATGATTAGTCTTAAAATTTATCCATAGGGACATCTCATGCTTATTGTTGGCGTCTAATTTTTTTAAATTTCTGACTTAGGATATACCAATCTCTGCTGGAATTCCCCAGGTAAAAAAGTTTAATTAAGTAAAATGAGCATTTGGGTACTGAAGATACTGTGAATTGCTTAAATTGTATATAGAATATATGGAATTAAGTTTATCATGATGAATTGCAGTACCATGACATATGAAAGACAGAATTTGCTGGATTAATCATGGCAAAACAGAGAATTCTACCTTTTAAAAAATAGTGTTAAATTCTGTATTAGCATCATGATGTTAGGTGCCCATGAGTAGATGAACTATTTCACAATTGGCCTTAGGAGAAATGTGTGCCAAATGGAACTTCACGAATTGAACCCAAACCATCACCAAAATGCATAAATGGGGAAAAAATAAAACCTGGTAATCATATGCACTAATCAGGACATACGTTATGTCTCAGAAAAGTCTTGTGATATGTTGATTTTTGTTTGACACTTACATCATGCATGGAGTCCAAGAGTTTTGTCAGTTGATAAAACCGCTGCCAGTTCTGACTGGAGTTCCCTTCCCTCTTGACAATGGCTTTTCCTAGCTCTTTGATGTAGGTCATTCTAATCTCATCAAATAGCTCTTGGCTCTTCAAACCTTCCTTAGGAACTAAAAGGTGAAGATGTAGTCAATTAATTTTCTTACGGTAACTTTTCATACATGCAAGTAGTCATAGCACATTATCATGACTGACTTTGTCTATGATGCTCTGTATGCATTCTATTAACATATAAGCATTTTCAAAGGACTGTGAAGCTAACGCCAAGGGAGAATATGGGATAACAGGAAATTGGAGGACTGAACTTGGAGTATGTGACTTTGAGTATATAGCTTTGTTTCTCATCTATGAAGTGGAGCTCGTACTGACAGCTTCCTCCCTAGTTCACCAAGCGAGTTGGAAGACCAAATGAATAATGCCCTGATGATCATTCTGCCCTTGAGTCTGATGCTAGTACAGACGTAGAAGTCTTCAACGACAGTGTTGATTTCACCAGTTCTGTCTGGGAATACCTGTGATGTCTCCCTCAAAATCAGCATGCTGTGCGCTTTACTAGTCAGGGTGTGATACCAATGTAAAAAGAAACTTAATTTTTTATGTGGCTCATATATAATACCTTACTGGGGAGCAAACATCTGCCTTTCTTTATGTGGAGAAATATAAAATACCTCATGGATCATAAAGTTGGCATAGAATGAGTGCTTTTAGACGAATCTTTAAAAACTGATACTAGTCAGAAGGACTGTGTACAGAGGGCTAATCACGCTTTCACTCAGACTTGCAGAGATGAGTCTTGAGGATGTCCCACTTCTTAAAGTGTGCTTCTAGGAATGCTGGTTCTGTGTTAACAGTGATGAGGGAAAAAAGGAATTTGGCCAAAATGGAGCACAACTAAATGTTAAGCAGATTGGTAGATTTCAGGACTTCTCAAGAGTTGTAATTAAGCACTCTCCAGGGAGGGGAACACATTGTTTATCAAACCTAAACTTCACTGCTGTTGACATCTTAGAAAATGCTGGAATAGAGAAAGCAGTGGGTTTAGGAGCAAAAAGTCTTCATGTAATTCCTACTTGCTTTGTGGACTTGAGTTATAACCTCCCCTAGCCCGTTTGCTACCTTCTTTCTCAGTGGAGTTAAAAAATTTTTTTATTTTTTAAAAGTTAGCTATAATTGGCATTTTGTAAAATTTAGATATAATTAGCATATAACATTAGGTTTAGATGTACAACATGAGTATTTGTATAATTGCGAAATAACGACCACCATAAGACTAATATCCATCATCATAAATTGTAACAGAATTTTTTCTTGTGATGAAAACTTAAGATTTACTCTCCTGTCAACTTTCAAATACCAAATACAGTATTACTAAGTATAGACACCATGCTGTACATTACATCCTCGTGACTTACTGTACAGCTAGAAGTTTGTACCTTTTGACCACCTTCCCCCATTTTGCCCATCTGCCAACACCCCTTCCTCCAACTTCTGGCATCCAGCAATTTCTGCTATGTATCCCTGAGCTTTTGCTTTTAGATTCCACATAAAAGTAAGATTATATGGTATTTATCTTTGTCTGATTCATTTCACTTAGGAGAATGCCTTCAAGGCCCATCCACGTAGTTGCAAATGGCAAGACTACATTTTTTTCTTATGGCTGAATAATAATCCATTGACGACAGACACCGTATTTTCTCTATACAGTCATCTGTAAGTGCACACTCAGGTTGTTTCCATAGCTCGGCTATTATAAATAGTCCTGCAAATGAACTTGAGGGTCTTTTCCCGTTAATGCTTTTGGTTTCTTCGGATAAATACCCCAAAGTGGAATTGGGGGATCATATACAGTAGTTATATTTTTAACTTGAAGAACTTCCATACTGTTTTCTAGACTGTCTGCACCAATTAAAATTCCCTGAGGAGTGCACAAGGGTTCCCTTTTCTCCACACCATCACCAACACTTTGTTACCTTTGGACGTGTGGATAATACCCATTTTCATAGATGGAAGGTGGTATCTGATTGTGCGTTTGATTTGCATGCATTCCTCTGATGACTAATGATGTAAAGCACCTTCTTATGTATTGCTGACTATTTGTATGTCTGTTTGAAATGTCTGTTCAGATCTTTTACCCAGTTTTTCATCAGGGTTATAGTTTTTATGCTGTTGAGTTCTTCATATGTTTTGGATATTAACCCCTTATCCAAATATATCCAAACCCCAGATACATGATTTGCAAATACTTCTTTCCATTTGGTTTGGCTGCCCCTCCCCCCCTTTTTTTTCCATTTTGTTGATGGTTTCCTTTGCTTTGTAGATGCTCTTTAGTGTGCTACAGCCTCACTTGTTTATTTTACTTTTGTAGACTTGGCTTTTGGTGTCTGACTCAAAAAATCAACACCAAGAATGATGTGAAGGATCTTATTACCGCCTATGTTTTCTTCTAGGAATTTTATGGTTTCAGGTCTTACGTCCAAGTCTGAGCCATTCTGAGTTAATTTTTGTGTGGCATAAGATAGTGGTCTAGTTTTCCCCAGCATCTTATTAAAGACTGTCCTGTCCCCGTTGTGTATTGTTGCACGTCTGTCTTTAATTAATTGACCATGTATGCATGGGTTTATTTCTGGGCTGTCAATTATGTTTCCATTGATCTGTGTCTGTTTTCCTTGGAATACTACACTGTTTTCTTTTTAATTGAAATATAATCAGTTAAAACACGGTATTCCCCATTTCCTTGTCCCATATCTTGTTAACCTTGCTGTTGTTCATTTCCCTTACCCATGTTGCAATTTTCCAATACAGTGCTGCAATTACTACTTTAAATAGTTCCTAGATCAATCAAGAAAAATGAAAGCTTATTTTCATCTCCTTCTCTAAAGCTTTTCCTTTTATAAAGATCCATGTTTCTGAGCTGTATCATCTTCCTTCACTCTGAAGAACTTTTTTTAACATTTTGTGCAAGGCAGATCTACGAGTGACATTCCCCATTTTCTGCCTGAGAAAGTCTTTATTTTGCCTTCACTTTTGAAGGATAATTTCACTAGACACAGAATCTTAACGTAGGTAATTTTTTTCTTTCAACACTAAATAGGTCACTCCATTCCCTCCTTGCTTGTATGGTTTGTGGTAAGAATTCTAGTATAATTGTTATCCTTGTTTCTCTGTAGGTAACCTGTTTTTTCCCTCTGGCCTTTTCCGAGATTTTCTTTCTGTCTTTGATTTTTTACAGGTTAACTGAAAGATGCCCAGGTGTAGTGTCTACCTTTCTTGCTGTTTTCTGTGCTTCCTGGGTCTGTTTTCATGTCTATCATTAACTTTGAAAACTGACTAGTTGTCATTACTTCGTAGATATTTCTTTGGTTCCTTCTGATTACTCCGCTACTTACGTTACACCTTTTGAAACTGTCCTCACAGTTCTTGAATGCTCTGTTGCATTTTTTTCATTCCTGTTTCTCTTTGAATGTAAGTTTGAACTGTCTGTTGACGTATGTTCCAGCTCAATGATTCTGTCCTTGGCTATGCCCAATCTACTGACGAGCCCAGCATGATGTTTCCATTACAGTATTTTTAATTTCTAGGATTTCCTTTGGATTCTTGGAGTTTGTACCTCTCTGCTTACAACACCCGTATGTTGCTGTGTGTGTTTTACTTTTTCTCTTAGAGCCCTGAACATACTAATGGTAGTTACTTTACACTCCGTCTCTGATCATTACAGCACCAGGGTCACGTCTGAGTTGGGTTTTGTCGCTTGTCTCTCTACACATTATTGTTTAGTTTTTTGCTCAGAGCTGGATATGACATGTGAGAGCTGAGGTAATTAGGCTGTTAACCTGGCTGGGATCTGGGCCGTGTTTAGCGGCGGCTGCAGCTGTAGGTGTGAAGCGGCTTCCGTTTCCTCTGGTTGCATCGTTCCTATTCTACTTTCTTCCTTGCTGTCCTTGCGTTTCCCTAAGAGCTCTTCACATGGCTGTGTCCTAGAGCTCTCTCAGTTGTACCCCTGAATTATCCTGGAGCTCTGTTAATATGGCGGTAGGGTGATGGGGATGTGGAATGTTTTACACCTTTATGGGTAAACGTCAGGTTTTTTTTTTTAAAGTAGGCCCGAGTCCCTGGGCTGTGACCTTTAGAGGTGTTACTGAGCCTTTTTTCCCTCCCCTCCCTGTATGAGATAGGAAGGTTAGAGGGAGCTGGAATGACTGACTTGCTTTTCCCCCCAGGTCGGATAAAGCTTTATCACAGCAGTTTCCCTTAGAGGACAGAAACATGACGGGGTCTTTGTCTGAGCTTCACCATGAGAACCTGGTGGAGCTTCTGGAGGGAAACCCAGGAAGTATGGGTAACAACCTCACTAAGAAGTTTTTAACACACCAGCTATTGTTCACTTGGTCTTCAATGATTCACCAAAATTATCACAACTATCGCTACCTTACTGGCTCCAGTGGTTTCTGTTCCCAGAAAGCTGATCTTGGCTGTGTTTCTCTATATCTGCCTGTATTCTTCACAATTTTTGCTCTGTGACCTCGCTTCTCTGATGATCTTAGAAAAGTCATTGATTTTGTTTGCTCAACATTTTCTTACTGTGAGGATGGGAGTGAAACTTCCAAGGTGTCTACTTGTCAGAACTGAAACTGGAAATCCACCCTCATCTTTCACTTTGCTTCCTTAGTTTAGTTTAAAAAAAAAATTCCTTTTTCTTGAACTGCTGCTGTTCTGGAAGGTTTCCATCTCTTTGTGTAATATTTTTTTACCTTTCATTTTGGATATTTGATTATTATTAGGCTAGAACTTTTTTCAACGGATGTACTATGAATAGGTTGCCAATGTGTTAGATAATGGTCTGCTTTGCTCGTTGCAAGTGGCCTCACTCATTCACCTCATTGTGCTATGTATGAATACTGTTTTTATGTTAATTGTGACATGAAAAGAGTTGTGAAGCAGTGTTTTAGTCCTCCATCAATCATGTCTTACCCTTGTTCATTTACATGAATACATAATACATATCCATATATAAATATGAATACATGTACACACATAGGCACCTTAAAAACTGTATTCTGGTTAATTTCTTCAGATATATATTTCACTTTAAATGTCTTCAAGTCCATCTTCTAATCTGCCTTTAGATACATGATACATTTTTTTTCAATGTCACTTGTGTTTAAACTAGCTAAATACATTGATCCACCAGGCTTTGCAGATACCCTCTGAGAGAGGCAGCTTCAGAGTGCAGTTTGCCTCTTTGGGTACTTGCCTATACTTGGTCTGTAATTTTTTCAGTTCAGTATTTTTTAGTGGGAGGTTAGGATACCTATGTCAGTGTTGTGTCAGAGTGGAATTCATATTATACCTGGTTTTAGGTATGTATTATCATCCTTGTGATTGTATTTTTTTTTTAAAGGAACCAATGACAGATACTGCTTCAAGTTACTTTTTCCTATCTAGAATGAAAAAAACATACAGCTCAGTGAGCCTGGTATGTATAAACCTTAAACCGTAATTTTTTTTTTTTTTTTTTTTTTTTTACCAATAGTATGTAGGCATTGACCTATACCTGGATGTTACCCATCAAAATCACGATTCATGGGCAGAACTTGAACTGTTTACTCCCTCGAGTAAAATCAAGCTCACTTCTTTAACAAGAGTACTTCTGCTGATAACCTTTAAAAAATTAGGTTTTTTAATGGGTTGTGGAGAATTCTCTTGCTCTGGTTGAAATATTATTAATACTCCTTAAATCCATTAATATAAAATAGCCTTTTGGAGAACAAAGATAGTAAGAGAGCATTAAGATGGATGTGTGCTTTGGAGAAGCTTCACTAGATAAAGTCATGGGCAACATCCAAGGCTCCAAGTTACTTAGGTACTTTGAAACCACAGTTACTAACGGAAGGAAGGTTTTTTTCCTTTAAATGGCAGAGGTACTTACTTGTATGTGAAAGAGGAATTCAGCCATCGACTCCAGTGTTGTATAAACACTAACCTGATCATTTTTACTGGAGTGGCCTAAAGTTTATAATACCAACTAGTTCACAGACCTTCATTTATTAGTTGTTGAAACTGCCACATTTTCACTAATACAGACCAGATAGTTTTCAGAAGCCTTCTAGTATGTCTTTGCTGGCTGAAACTAGTCTCAGTAAACTTCACATACCAATAAATTTACATAAATTTTCAGGATTGTTTTCTAAACCCTTGTTGCTCTTTTCTAGATAGATTACCTCTAACAGTCCTGCTGCAGTGCCGCAGGAAGCAACCGTCTACCAGTCATCAAGCACCCCTTCTGTAGGTCATACCTTTTTCTCCCACCATGTCTCACACACGGTAGCATTCATCGCATCATGAAAAATTCCGACCCAGTGACAGTGTAGTAAGTAGGGAAACAGAAGTCATCCTAGTTGGCTTGCTTTTTCCATGTCGTCTATAGTGGTATTGTCAAAGGTCACAGGAAAGGAGGAGGAAGTCCGTAGGCATTCTAGATCAGCAGAGACCTCCCCTATCCCCACCCAGCGGTTCAGATGCCTCTCCATTTCTCATTAATCTTGGTATCACTGGCTGTGCCTTTCTAAAATCTTACATTGTTGAAAATCCGCACTATCTGACTAACAGGAAGTAGCAGTAGACTTGGTGTAATTATGAGTGTTTTGTATACAAATAAACCTTTGTTTCTAGACGCTGGTAGTTCACATTTTGGACGTATTTAGAAGTGAAGAGGTGTTCACCAACCTGAAGAGAGGAGCAGTAAGGTTTTCATACAGAGGTACTCTTCGTAAGATACCTGAAGCCTGTGTAACTCAGAGGAAACATACAGCATATGTTTACACTGGTCATACATGCAGGGTAAAGCCATTCTCTGCCTGTGGAAAACAAATGATCAATGTTTGAGTTAGAAAGAAATAGTTTTTGTCCCCGTTAAAAAACAAAAGAAAACAAAACTTTTTTTGTTTTATTTTTTGCAAAGCTATGAAGTCATCTTACTGTTGCTATTAATGCTTATTCCTTATGGGTCAGGGTTTTGAAAACCTTTGCTTAACATAGTGGGGAAATGACTGTCATATATTTGTTGTATTTAAGTGTTTAGAATTTACTCCTAGAGAATTTATTGCTAGTTGTTCATTTAAATCAAGGTTTTCTGGTAGCATTTGAATCTGGCTAATTAGACAATACAGTTTTAAATCCTACCTATTTGAACATCAAGGTATTTTTTCCGCACAGCATTCCATTATAAAGACAACTTAGGTGTGATACTGTGAGTTATGCGGAGGGTCAGAATTAGAACCGGACTGGGCCTTCCGGTACCCCAGATCAGCCTGGGACTGAATATTTTTCTAACGAAAGGTACCAAGTAAATGTTCAATAGTTACTATCATGTAGATCTCTAAAGTTCTGTAACTTTTTAAATAACACTAAGAGCCCCAAACTGTGCCTTGTTCACTGTTTGTTAAGACGTGGTTTTTGTGTTCGTGTTTCTTTTGGAGTTTGACAGAAAGTGATCTTGAACTTAACAGAAAAAAAGAAAAGGTTATTATCTGAGTAGCATAAAGATACAAGAATGGGAAATAAGAATGCCCTCTTAAAAACTACTGTTTTTGTAAGCTTTCTATCCTACAATGAAGTTGAACACAGAAAAAATTTCTGTAATTCCTCCTGTGTAAGAACTACCAGGTTATGGTATAACTGTTTAAATGAGTGGTCCCAAAATCAAAACTCTAAATTAGATTCACTTTATAACACAGAAATATGTTAGTGTTTCATATAAATCTGTGCTTGTAGTTTTAATCCCATGAAATGATTTCAAATGGACTTTTAGAAAGTGACAGTAAGTAGTAAATATTGTCAATGATGTTTTCAGTTTTTTAAGCATGGATGGAGTCTGAAATGAGCAGCAAGGACTGTATTTATCAGTTAAATTTGATCAAACAGCTTGTATCTTGTTAAATTGTGATGCAGTGGTTCGAGCAGTTCTTTTTTTGGCAGTAGACAGGCCAGTTCTGTCTCAGAAGCAGATCCCTAAGAGTATGTCTGTGGGAGGTGTGGTCTGGCCAACCACATGGAGGTGCCTCTAACTGAGGGCTGGGAGAGATGACCCCTGGAATAGAGTTGGATGACATCATATGCTTGACATTCCTCTTGTCATGCTGCTTCTCGCTATGAAGTCTGGTCTTCACCTCTTCCTCAACTCAGATGATATCTCCTCCAGGCAGCCATTAGCCACCCTATCTCCAGTAAAAACTCTCATCACAATGTGAGAATGACTTATTTGGTGGTGGCGTGTGCCTGCCCGCCTCGCGTATACACGCAGTGAAGGCGAGGAGTCGTGGTGGGCTTGTTCTGCGCTAATGACGCACTGGGTGCAGAGGACGAGAGTGGTATTTGTTTTCCTCCTCTAATCCATTTTCCATCATGTTGTCATCTATTTGAAGCCATGATCCCCCTTCCTCCCAAACTGTCTTCTTCATGCTAGAATAAAATCCAGACTCCACGTCATGGCCTACACGATTCTGCCTGACTTGGCCCGTCCACTTCTCTCCACTCACACAATAGCCTTAGTGGCTTGCTCTCGATGTCTATACGTGCCAAGGTTGTTTGCAGCCTCTGTGACTCATCTCTCCTGGCTGAGCACGCATCTCTTCTGCCTGAAGTGCCCTGCTTTTCCTCCAGCTTCTTTTTTAGAGAGAGTTCTTCTATCGTGCCCAGATCCAAAGCAGCACACACCCTCTCACCTTTGTTCTCCCCGATCATATCATGGCTCTCTGACATAATTTTGGTCATTTATGATTTTCCTGAGTTGTATAGCTCAAGCTTTTAAAAGACCATCTGGCACTTGGTAAGTCCTGTAGCGTGCTGAAAAGTCGGGATCACCAATAGAAAAACAACATCAAGTTGAACTGAATAGTTCAGCCTCTTTTAAAATACCTGGAGCTAGTATCATCCGGTCTCTGAAAACACATATGATAATTTGGGCTAACTACATCATAAAGCAAGCCCTCCCATTAAATACTTAGCTCAAACAGATGCTTTTCTATAACCTCTGCCCATTATTTTTTGTGACTGGCATACCTAACAGAGAAAGCAATATGTGTGTTTTATCTTCCTAGGACAGCGTCTTAGGCTGTCCTCATTGTTGCCAAGCAGCCTTTTCTCTTTCCTCCATACATCCTCTGTTCCTCAGTTGATGCTGATTTCCAAACTCCTTGCCACTCTGGACATCCTTAAAGTTGTCACTGTTACCTTGAACACGGTATTCAGTTTTGAACACACACTACTTACTGGTGATGAAATAACTTAGAGTATAATGAGACTGTTATTCTGCGGACTATTAATGTGGCTTAAGATGTCAATATTTTTTTCTGGATCTCTAGTCAACAGCACCTGCAGCTCACAATTAAAAACACAAATCTTTCATTTTTTAACTCTGCCCAGACCATGGGTGTGTGTGTGTGTGTGTGTGTGTGTGTGTGCGTGCATGTGTGAATTCTGTGCTTGCATTCTAATTAAGGACGATTAGCTGTGAACACAAAGAAGTAATAATGCAAGGCAGACAGTGGTAAGAGCTAGGCAGATAAAGCAGAGAGGTTCTACAGGATGATGTGAACATCGTGATCTAGGGGTATGTTTGAAGAATAGATGATCTGAGTGGGAAAAAGGAGGATGTGAAAGAGGACGATGAGAGAGAAAGTGGAGGCCAGATTGTGGAAAGCCAGAAACCTTGCTGAGTGTGCAGTGAGTGGTCAGTGAAGACATCTGTGTCAGGGACACACATTATATGATCACACTGTGTGTTAAGAAGATAAAATGAGTCAACATGATGGAGGATACACTGGAGGTGGAAAACTAGTGGGGAAACAAATGCAGTGGAGGTAAGGGGAAGCGAACACCTGAAACAGGTCTCAGATAGAAGCAAGAACCTAGAGGACGAGAGGCAGCTGGTCTATCAAACCTTAAAGCTTGGTTGGTTCTCTCCCAGATAAAAAAAAAAAAAAATTGTCCCTATGTTCTTTGCTAGTTATAAACATGGAGCGAGCCTTGCTACGCAAAAGGATAGCCTTTGTCTGCGGGTCCGTGCCTCCCATCCCCTCAGCCCAGCTGCTCTCGTCTGTAGTTGTCCTACTGAGAGCAGGGTGCACGTGAATTGTGTCACGCTTTGTTTCCCGTCTGGAATGGGATTTCACAGTGAAAGCAGTGCCACAGTAAGGTTCCTTTTTACTTGGTGTAGACTTTACTGATCCCAAGAGATGTTCCCTGCTTAAAAAATAGCCTCAAGTATGTCCTGGGACAGTCATGATGCCACAAGTAATATGCTCTGCAGTACACTTGGCCTGCCTTCAGAATTAATAAACAACTCTATTTCAAGTTTGCCCAGTTCCAAGACAACTGGTAGGACTGACTCAGTCCCTGAATGATCACAATGCACAACAGGAGTCCATCAGGAAAACATCAGCTGGGTAAAAATACCCTGTGAAAACAGGGAGAACGACTTACTCATTAATAACCAGATCAGGAGCAAAACAGAGCAGGTTTGCGTTCGATTGTCTGTAGGATCTCCATCCCAGGGCGAATGCCATGAGGAACATCCACGAATACTGAAGTAGGGTCATTTGGTCATCCAGGTGTAAGTTCCTGAATCCTGAAATCGGAGACATGAAGGTCTGAGCAAACAGTCCAGTTATCAAAGAGATGATCGTCTTGCTGGGAACTGCCCAAGACAGCACTGGGGGACCCCTGACAGACAGAGGAAGTGAAGCACCAAGTAGGCAGAGTTTTCTCTGATCTGGCATGTTAGGACCAAAAAGCAAAAAACTTAAGAGTTCAGTCAGTTTTAACAGTTTTTGCCGACTTAAGTATCCACTAAATAAATGGTGTACTACACAGTAAAATAGAAAGCTAAGAGTCCTGGCCCAGGACGTTACTCGTTCAGTGAATATAAGTTGAAAAACTTCCCCTAATAGTTACACCTCTTTCCCTCGTGACAGAGCATGAATGACAGGAGGCAAGGTTACTTTATTCTTGTCTGTCTCTAACTATTGGTGTGAACTGAAACTTGTCAGTTCCCGTGTAACTGTGACGTCCGAGTTGACACTGACGTTGACTTCTGCCGTGCTACATCCAGTTTCAGTAGGGGAACTTTTATTTCACATTATGTTGAAGTTAAATTAACTAAAACTTACAGTCCACACGTAATTTTGAGTGAAGAGTTGAAATCATTTTCAATTTGAGTACTTTTTGACAGTGTTACTAGGTCTGTTACTAGGCAAGTTTGGAAAGAACCTGATTTTACAAGTGATACTTAGAAGAAATACTATACATTATTATGTCCTAGACTTCTAAGTAAAGGAATAGTGAGTAACCCTGGTAACTGTAGTTCTGATGTTACATTATCTCATCTGAAATCACTACGTGCTCCGAGTAATAATCTAAAAAGCAAGGAGCAGTGTAGAAGTTTTATCATAGACTCTTCACTCTTGCTTAGTTACCTGACCGTCATCATCAGTGCCCAGAACCAAGTAAGAGAAACGAGACGCGCCACGGGATCAGGATGATGAAGAGCGAGAGGGTTTCATTGAAAAAATGTTAAGGTTTGTGCGTTAGCTGTGTCATCTCTGACGTCTTACCTGGTATGGCCTTTGCCCACTTGACTGCCGCAATCACCTGCCGCCCCCCTAGCATATTGAGTGTGGTCATGAGCCGCCACGTCGTATCCGGAACAGAACTGTCGTACCCTGCGTATAACACCTCGGGTTCGATGACCTCCAGCAGTGACACCAGGGTAGGCGTGAGTTGTGGTAATGTTGTAGGAACTATTGTTTTGTTAGCAGGGTTTTCAGAAGTGTCTGGTGAGACTCCTGTAGTGGCCTGCTGAATTCCTTTTATCTTCTTCTTTGTTTTTCGAGCTGTGTGTATTAAAAAAAATACACAGAAATGAGTTGCCATGGGAAGGTCTGGGTGGTATCGTTTATTTAAGAGGTATTTTAACTTCTGAAACTATTGAGATGGAAAGAGGAGAAATCTTTTATATAGCAATGACGATAAAGTGACATGGAAGAAAAGAGAAATTTTTTCCTTGAAAGCAAAGGATCAAGAGGAACCCATGCATTTAACTTCCTTTTCCAATAAGCCAGTTACTTCATGCCAGTTATGCAGAATTGTCTTACAACACTGTGTTTAAACAATTTAAACAAATTACTTCTATGTATTCTTCCATAAATCGTCTCAGTTTCATTGCAAAGTCAAAATGGTCATTACCTACACAAGGCAAATTAGTTTGACTGTTAATCGAAAGAAAGAATCTTGTTTGTAATACCGCATCAGTCGGTCATGTGTTAGGGTTAATCTAAATTATGGTAATAAGTATAATGAAGAGAGTGATACTCCCTACAGGCTTGCACAGAGTCCCCTTTCTATCAAGATGCTGAGATGATACAGCAGATCACAGGCTAAAAATAGTATTAGTTCTGAGACTAAAAAATCCACTTTTTACATTTTTATGATGGATATATATATATATATATATATATTTATTTATATAAATCACTAGTGGGTACTTTCCCTCCTGTAAGAGATTTTTATCGATGACTCTGTAAACGTAAAGTTACCCATTCTCATAGTATGTAAAAAGTCACTAAAGTTATCTTTTATTTTTGACTGAGTTTGGAACAGTATAATCAAATGACAACAAGGATTCTGTAGATTTTTAAGGAATACTTGACGTAATTGGTTCCAGTGACAAAAGTATCATTCCTTGTTAGTTGATGTGCTGAAGCCAGCAAAGAATTAGTCTTCTTAAAAGGAAGTGTTCAGAGCTGCAAGGAAGGGCGAGGAGACTAACTGACCTTTAAGAAGAAATGTACCTGTCTTCTGCTGTGAGGTAGGCAAACCCTCTTGCTAAGCGGAAAGTGAATGCAAATTACCTTTTAGAATCATTATTAGATGCTCTGTCCCTAAAATGACCAACTGCAGTTAGTGGAGGACAGATGCAGTGGCGAGAACTATACATCTCAATGTCCAGTGTTGGGGAGGGGGGAAGTCTGTTGTTTACATTGAATAGAACGGTCCCATTTCTTACTGCACTCTTTGCTGCCACATTGAAGAACTGTTAGTTACCATTTGAAAGCAGAGAAAAAGGATCATGATCATTTATTTTACTGTGTTCTGTAGAAGAGAAAGTATGGTATAGTAGTAAAGAGAGCTTGAGTAGGAAAGCAGCATGTTTGAATTTAAATCCTGGCTCTGCCATTTTAGTAGTTGGGTATCTGTGCAAATTACTGCATGGGCCTTGATTCCTTCTTCTGTACAAGGAGGATACTGTTAGTACCTGCTTCTTAGAGTCTGTCTGTCCAGATTTAAGTCAGTTGACAGAATCGTTCCTGGCACACGTTAAGTGCTATACAAGACTGATGCTTGCCTCAACTGGTGGTGAAGTACGGTTGTAGAGTATTTTGAATTTGCATAGTCTGAGTCTGTAGAGGAGTGACAAAGCTTTAAAAAAGGAAGAGCTCCTTTACATAAAGAAATCCTCTCAACAGCCAAAGGCGTCTCAGTGACACCCAGATGTCAAAGTCATGATATGTACTTTGACAAGTTAACAAGGACATGCATGTCCCAAATGAATACACTGCAGCGATATTGTAAAAATCTCAATGAACCGTCAGTTTGCAATTTGTTTAGAACATATGTTCCTACACTGCACATTAGAAAAGAGAAGGACACAGACAAGATGGCATATTTTGAAGTCTTTTCTTATCCTCACTATACAATTAGTCTCTTACTGCTTACCTATACTCCTTAGAGAAAGAACTGGTTTTGAATTAAGCTAAGAAGCACTGGTGAGTCCAACTGTGTAAAGCAGAGCAGAGCAAGAAAAGGTACTAACAGATTTTCACATAACTTAGCAGGAAGTTGTTAATTGAATTAGTTAAACAATAACTATTTTAAAGCAACTTAGTTGATGAGATTTTACTGTAAATGAAGTTCTGGTTGGACTATAAGGATGAGCAGTCAATACATGCTCTGTACAGGAGTCTGTGATAGCTCCATTTTATTTTTAATAAAAGTAAAGTCATCTTGGTTTAAACCTTAGCTTAAATACCGGTTAGGAAATGCAATAATACCATAAGGCTCCTTGCCTGTAAGTTCCACTTAGCTCTTGATGGCAAAAATAAAGTTGTAATTGGGAATGATTACAGTATACCTTAAAATGAAAGAAGGATAAAACATTTAGGATCTCCAGGAAGAAACTCACAGTGTATGCAAATGCCAGGCACTCTGAGCAGTGAAGACGACTGCCTTGAAATCAATCTTGAGAATGACTTGGTATGGGGCAACAGTATCAAAATACACCACTTGCAGTGCTAAATTACATCTGTGGAGAGAACTGCTCTGAGAGAGTTGATGGCTTCTGCAAAATTACTCTGGGGATGTCATGAAGCTGCTTGGCTTAGGCAAAGACTCGAGCAAATGCGAACATTTAAAAAAAATTTTTTTTAAATAAGAAGAATATAGATGAGCCATGTGTTTCATACTTAAGTATTATGGCCCATCAAGTATTTCTGGGACACACATAGACTTCAAAGAAAGGTTTTATATATTACTAGAATAACTTTTTTAAAAAATGAGGCTTCCACGCTGGAAACACACGTATATAAAAAGTCTATTAACTTAGATTTTTTTTAAAAGACGGCTTTCTTTAAATTTTTCTACAAGTAGAATGACATTATCAACGGCATGATAGGTGCTACCTAATATCTAATACATGATTATAATGACAAAGTGTGTAGTGTAAGTGGACATAAGGTTAACCTTGGCCCGAGTGGAGAGTGTTTTTTATTTGAGGGTCCAAAATAACCTCGTTGAATAGAAGGTATAACCAAGACTAGCATGTTGTAGCTCTTGACAAAGGCTCGTAGGCCCAATTTCTGATATTTTACATGAGACCCTAGAAAAGCATGCAGTGTGGTTATTTTTTAGTAGTGTTTTGAGACATTGCATCTCAGTTTAAGTCGTACGTTTAAATTTTATTCATTCAAAAAAGGTGACTTTTCAACCGAAGATCTGATTAGAAATGGCAGTGATGATACACTCGATCATACAGAAAAAACAGAGATGTCATTCACTGCCTTGGTCTTCGAGTGAGGTGAAGGCCAAGGGCAGTACAACTGTTACTGAATTGTAAGAGGGAAGAGAAATGGGACACAGTTAGGCCATCAGAATCAGTACTTGATCTTTGATGCATCTTATTTCTTTTGAATAAGAAAATTCCCTCATACTTTGGATAGACAAGGAACAGCTGAAGAGAGCATTACATGTTGAAAGCTCCAAAGATGAATGTGAAGCTTGACGGGTAGTTGACCGGTAATGTCACCGGGTAAGCAGCCGCACTATAGTAGGGATACAGGCTGGCGCTGTTGCGGTCAAGTTCAAGCAACCTAGGCATTCTTAGAAGAAACAGGGTTAGGTGATGATGTCATGACTGTGTGTAAACATGGTAAAGAAAAGACTAATTTCATCTGTCTCTTTTGCTATGCAAGTAATAGGATGAAGTGAGAAGATCATGTTGTGTGTGTGGCTTGGGGAGTTAAGACTGTATTCACACCCGTCAATCTACTGAATAGCTCAAAACATACACGACGTGCTAAATAGCAGCAACATTTAGTCTCTCCTATCGAATGAACAGCATGGTTTCCATTCTCCCTCTAATACCAGCGTATGCAAGATGACTGTTTCCAAAGCACCAATCTGATCATGTCTCTGCCTTTATTTTCCACCTAACTCTCCCACTCGGCTTGTCTAAATTTAAAATGCAATGTTGCTTCTTGCAGGAATCTTCCCCGCCCTCCAGGACAGAATGCGGTGACCCTCCCCTCGTTCCCGTTGTCGCTCTATTCCTTTTGTGTGCTGTATGTGCTGTTTTGTGATTGACTCTGCAGCCCAACTAGATGGTCAGCTCCTTGAATACAGGTGCTATGTAATTGATTTTAAATACTGACACTGTTATAGTCATTTTATGTCTAGTGTCCACCTTGTTGGTGAATATCTGCTGAATCAAAATGCACATGGGTTTACAAGGCACCCCCACCACCACTTTGACAGAATTTCAATTAAAGCAAAATTCCAAACTCTTTTTTTTTTTTTTTTTTCAGAGAAAAGATTTTAAATGACGAGGTGAATGTTAAGTATATGATGTGCTATATAAGTAGGAATGTGAAATAAACTTAGAAGTCGTTTCGGATTCCTTCCTTACTCAAAAAACAAAACTATCCAATGTGTCCTTGAGGAGTCCCTCCTTGCTACCGATCGGTAAGAAATCACATAGACACACAGCACATACATACACCTATGTCAAGTAAGAGGTAACTAACAGAAAAGTGGACATGCAAAAATATCTGAGCAGTATTTCTAACCGTAGGAAATAGTTCTGATGTTGAGAAAAGGAGTAAGATAAAAGTAATGCTGCTTACAATACTCTAAAGTTCACGGTGACAAAATTTTCTTTCTTAGTCTATGGTCTGGGTATACTGAATTCACTGTGTGTAGTAAGAGGGGGTGAGTACACTTGAGCAGATCATGAAAGACTCATTTAAAAATTTCTACTTGTCAATACTTCATCTCTTAGATTTTAAAAAGGAAAACGATACATTTTTATCTGATGCAGAGAGAATTCCTTTTGGATACTTAAGATTACCTTCCAGGTTCATTCCAGCTTGAAGACATTTTCTATAGCGGCAGGCGGGGCAGTTTTTCCTTCGAATTTTATCGATGATACAATCATTTCTTCCAGCACAAAGGTAATTGTGCTGTCCTAAATGGGAAAGGAAGACACTGTTAAAATGTAAGAGGTCTAAAAGAATATTTTCATGGACAGGCTTTGTATTTTTGTTCTGGGTGGAACACAGCCCAGGATCAAAGGCACCGATGAAGGAAGGGACAGTGTACTTCTTTACATGCGTTACAGAGTGGAGGGGTCAGCCTCAAAAGTCTGTCTTACTGTGTTCGACAGAGTTTATTAAACTCGACTGCAGTATACATATAGAAATGGGCACCAATCGTAAGCGTACCGCCTGCCAAATTGTGATAGACGGGACGCTTGCACATCATCAGCTCTCGGATCAACAACAGTACCCCACAAGCCCTCTTCCTGCCCCTGTCCAGTCACTACCCACTGCACGGATCCTCTTTGTGGATAAACGGTTCTTTAAATGGTCTTTAAACAGTTTCTTCTTTTTAACGAAAGTTAGAGTATCTGTGTAATGACTATTTGATTATGATTTCTGACCTAATGTGAAGGAGGAGTGACAGAGGAAAGTGGTTTAAAAATATTATGAGAATCCTAAAGGGAAAATGACTTTAGTTCAACATGATGTCACCATATGCCAACAAAGTGTGTTCCGCCCTCCAAATACTGAACGAAATGATAGGTGAGCACTGAATCTTGAATGTTAAGGCTGCCGGGTGCATCAGACTTGGCAAAGTGAAGAATTGTATCTTAGGGATATTGGATCATTATTTCACAGATAGTAAAATGTAAATATGAAAGGTCGCTACTGCTTAAAATCTTTTGGCACACAGTATTCAGTAATGTGTTCAGAGGTTAAGATGCAGTTGTCACCTGGCCAAAAATGTCAAGGAAAGTTTAAAAGGAAAAGAAGGAAAGTGTTCCAACCCCCTCCCTCCCAACCCCGGACCCCACCTCCCAAATCCATCTGTGTAGTTTTTTTTTTGTTGAAGAAAACGATCGGAGGATCCGCTAGCCTGGCAGACACGGAGGGCGCCGCCTCCACGAGGCCGGCACGTCCCGTAGCTAGAGTAGATAATGAGGAGTCCATGCCCACGATACCAGAGGGGACGGTCTTCAGAAGACTTCAGGGCGTCTGTCTTCTCAAGTAGATCATATTCCAGGAAGAGAGAAGAAGATCGTAACTATGAATTTGCTCGGCAGAATATACCTAGATCAGACTTCTGGGAAAAGACCGTTGAGGCATAGGCCAACCCTACCCTTGACTTGGATGAAAACATACTGTATTTTTCTTGTTCGTAGTATGGTAAGTCACAGTGCTCCTTGCAAGCGCTCGTTTTGGGGAGCTGGTTAACAGTATCAGGTTCAGTTCTTTGTGAGGACAGGCCGCAGAGTTGACTGCTGGCCTACAATTCTGCTTTGTTCCAGAGTCGTGCTCCAATGCCAAATGTCGGTACCAGCTGTTTCAGTTCCTCTCTGTATCGTGTACGTTTCCTAGCCTCTCGACTTGGACATGGAATGGAAGCATTAACCCCATAATTCTGTCCTCTATAAAGTTTAAATAGGAACAACAGATGCCATCATCGCTGGAGCAGTTACAAAGCAATTCTACCAGAGGAACGTCCCTGAATTGTTGTCCTGCAGCGACTAGAAAGGACAACTGAAGAGATGACTCACTGCTCTCCACAGGAAAAGGTGCAATGCTTGATAGATATCTAAGCAAAAGATGAGAACGTACATGTTAAGCTAATGATTTTTCCCCCAGGTGTGTCTTGAGCACAGTTAGGAATCTGAGCTATAGGACTGGGGGCCTTTTCCTTCATAAACTAAAATCAGTTCTGTCTGGTTATAGGAAGTTGGGTAAGTCTCTGGGTGTCTTCTCTATAAAAGGGGGAGTGTTAGCTAGCGGTTACTATTTTATAAGGCATGGACAAGTACCAGTAAAAGTCCCTGCCTGTCAATGCTTTTGATGAGACGACGAGACACTGCCATTGCTGTCTTCTGCCACTTGGTAAATTCCTTTTGTAAAGAAGGCAGATGAGATGTCAGGAGAAGAGCCTTCAGGTCAGCTGGAATTGCTTAACATTGTTTTGTGTGCATTATTTTTTTTTATGGTAGATACCTAATTTTGGCTATGGATTCTGATTTTTATTCTCAGTAGGTGTGGTTACCGGTCTCTCAGATGGCCCCCAGCAGTGTGTCTTCTGACAGTCACCCTCTTAGGCAATCACTTCCCATAGTATACCAGGATGGGTCTGTGTGACCAAAATGTATGGCAGAAATGACCGTGTGTGACATGTGAGATGAAGTTATAAACACGATTTGCTTCCATATCTGTCACCCTGTCTTGTGTATCATGTGTTTAGAGGGATGCTGGCTGCTACGTTGAGAGAGGAGGCCCACAGAGCGAGGAACTGAAGCTTCCTGCCGAAACCATCGTGAACGGTTTGGGAAGTGGGTCCTCCAGCTGCCGTCCAGCCTTCAGATGTCTGCAGCCCCCACCCGCAGCCTGATGTCATTTCATGAGAGTCTTCAGGAGTATCCGGCTAATGAGCTGCTCCTAAAGTCTTGACTCTCCTAAAGTGTATGATATAGTAAGTCTACTGTTGAAAGCTACTGATTGGGGGGACAATTTGTTACCTATGAGTAAGTAGCTAACCCAGGAGGGACAGTCAAGTTGTTGCTGTTGTAAGTAAACTGTTACTGAAAGAGTGGTCCAAGGCGAATGCGAAGGAACGGGGCAGCGATGCGCGGACACGGCCGAGAGAAGGCAAGCGCTACAGGAAATGGGCAACGTGGCAAAGGGCGTGTTCGAGGGCTCTGCGCCGTCGGCAGGCCCTGTGTGAAGCGTGCAAGTTGTAAATGGGAACTGGGACTGTCAGCTTGGGCTTCTTCCTCGACTGCTCTCAAAAACAGTGTCGACGAGGGGCACGTGTACACGGTGAGCTGCCAGGGAGCCCTTGATCTCAGTGGCAGCTCTGTTTCCTAGCCGTGTGGTTTCAGCCATGCTGACTAACCTTGCTGAGCCCGTTCCCCCATCTCTGTAAAGCTGGAACATGAGCACCGATGCTGCCGTGCTTTTGCCAGGGTTAAAGGCCGTCGCGTCGAAGGTTCTTAAAAAAACAGCGCCGAGCACGTCGTAAGCTCTCGATGAATGCTAGCTATTAAGTAATCCCCTCGTTAGGGCTTTGATCTCAGTATGTAACTAGAGTGTAAACTGCCAGGAGACAAGACCTTTGCCATATCTGGGGGGCAGTGCAGCACCGTGGTGAAGAGTGTGTTTGGAGACAGCTATGTTTGAGTTCTAGGTCTGCCACTGAAGCTGTGTGAGGTTCAGTTTCCCGGACTAGCAAATGTGGATCATCACACCATCTAAGAGCTCACAGAGCTGTTCATGACATGATACGATACACATATATGGTACTCGGTACAGGGGAAATAGAGGGCAGCCGACGCCCATCCCCGTCGCGACCCACCGACGACGATGGCACGCCCTTACGGGCAAAGGGGACAAAGGAAAAAGGGACTCGGGGGGAAAAAGATGACTGAACTAGTTTAGATGAAAAGAAGTGGAGCTACCCACAGTTCTTTCGTGTGAGCAGGAAAGCAAGTCTCAGAATAAAGAATAAAAATTCAACATATCCTTGATGTGTGTTGTACGGATAACAAGTAAAACTTCTGCAGATTTCCTAAAAATATTTAAATGTTTGGGTATTTAATAGATGCTGTACTGATGTGGTGGATAACCTGTAATTTCTAGCAGGTGTTAAAAATGGAATGCACACAGTATTGTAAAATCATACAACGAGCACCTTTGTCACGATTGAAGAGTGCTGCAAAATAAGTATCTGGGCTTAAAGCATACTTGCATCGTGACTCGGAAGGAAAAGTGGAAAAACTGCTATGAGTTAGGCTAGCGAAGGATGACAAAAGTTTAGAGGTGGAAGGAGTGTGAAGACAATTTAAATCCAAATTAAGGATTTAATTAACTCAGTCCCCATTTTAGCCTTTTCTTAGTAATCATGTCACGTAGCCAGCATACTTGAGTGAAATACTTAGCTGTACTGTTTCAAAATGTGTATCATTTAATAGTCAATGACATTTTTACCTCAAAACAAGTCTTAAGAATTTAATTGTCAAGCGGGGATTTAGCCCAGAGGGCCTATGGCCTGCAGCGATGTCTCACTTGGGAGGGATGTTTAGCCCTTTTTTCTTGGTAAATGACATGTGGATGCTTCTAGGCAGGGCATGGCTGCACTCCCGTGACAATGATTGCCCTCCTTCCTCCAGCTGTATTGTATTTGGCCAGTGACACACACTGGGTTCCTGTAGGCCATGGAAGTGGAATCTGTAGCCCGGTGTTAAAGAACAATTTTAGCGAAGATGAAGAGCAATGAAAAACATTTTTAAAATACCTGTAAGTGTTTTAAGGCTCCACTGTGTGATTCTGAATGTCTCTTTTAGTATTCAGTCTGTCAGTATTCTTTACTATATACAGGAATAGTGCAGTACTGCTAGCACTGAATTTATATCCTGGAAATCAGTAACGAGTTGAGAAGTGCTGAGTAAAGGAAGGACAAGAAGCTTCCTTCTCCTTGGGGTTTGTGGTAAATAACAGCTCCTGTGTTAGTGGCATCGTGTGAGCTAGCGGTGGGCTTTACCTAAGGACCGTCTCGTCTACTCAGTAGCTGGATGATGTAGCAAAGCAGTCGCAGCCTGCATCGCTGTGCCGTATGTGGCTAACGTGGGTCATTTTATAGTGTGTTAATGTATTAAAAGCCATCCAAACAAAGGAAAATGACGTACAGAACTGTTAAGGACATGCAAACACAACTCAAGGCTAATGATACTAGTAGTAGTAATCCTTCTCATCCTGTGAATGAATAGATAATGATATGTCTTTAAAAACTCATATAATCAGAGGTGTAGGTAATTCATTCAGGCCACACTGCCTTCTAAAGGTTTGCAAACAACTAAATGATGCAAGTTTGTTTCCCAGAGAAATTGCTGGTATTAGAAAATGTTAGTGGGCTTCCAATAAGTTAGGAAACGAGTGTTTCCTTCTTTGAGAAGTTGCCTTTGTAAGCAGACTGAATCTGTCACAAGGGTCACATTTCTATGCATAGAATAATCGTCGGGTGAAATCCCTTTCTCTAAAACACTGTCTTTCCTGACCTCCTCAGGCAGTGGATCACTTGTCCGTCTGTGCTATCATCTCGGTTGCTTGTCATTGTTAACTCATCTTTTCCCTCCAAGTTGACCGTGACCTCCCAGGGGGCCGGGAGCAGGTCAAATTCGTATAAACACCACCGCATTTAGGCGTTCCTTAGCACACTGCCATGGCTCACTAGGGAGAAACAGAAACAAATCCTTTCCCCCCTCATGGTTTTCACTGTCACTCATTTTTGCCAGAGTGGAAAAGCTGGCGGTTTTAGAAGCAGCCAGTCTACGGGGATGGAAGTCCGCGCCAGTAACACGACGAGCACCGTCACTGCCGAAGCCTAGCGCGATCACCGTACGTGACGGCGACGTCTTGCGGTTCTTTTCTGTTCTCTGACCGTGCTCCCTCCCTTGAGTTCAGGCTCTTCTATTGTATTCTAGGTGGCCTACGTTGCTTTTGAACTAAGGTTTTTTTCCTTTTTTTTTTTAGGGGGCGGGGAATGTAATTAGGTTTATTTATTTTTAACTTTCTTTTTGGTTTCTAACGGAGGTAGTGGAAATGGAAGGCAAGACGGCATGCGTGTCAGGCATGCGCTCCACCAGTGAGCTCTCCCCTCCTACTTTGCGTTGCTTTTTGAAGTCTCTCTTTCCCACGAGAGGACTGAGGAGCCAGCTCCCTCTTCCTGGTTTGACTTACTTCTAGCTTTAATGGACTTTGCATATAGTACACATTTCCAAATCCACTCAGAGAAACAGAAACCCAATAGAGGAAGAACAAAACTCTTCAAAACACACACTACCTTCCACTGCTCTTTTGAAGAATACTTTACAGCTTCCACAAGTCAGGACCCCATAGTGACATCCCGAAGCTTCATCCGAGCACACCAGGCAGAGTTTGGGAGGTGGTCCCGTGGCCGCTGAAGAGCTGGATGGAGGAGAGTTGACGTCTGGTCTCATTCCAGGGCTAAAGAAAGGAGAGAGGCATGTTAGAAGGTAACCGTCACGACTGCCAAAGAAGTATGAAGCAGTTGTGTTAGAGCTAACACGCCACCGTGAGTGCGTTCACACTGTACTCTGGGTGCAGATACTAGGCAGCATTAAAACAGGCTCCGTGAACAGGTTCCAATGATGTTGTAGTCTTCTTTTATACAAAATTAAGAGTAAGATAATTTCTTGGTAAGTATTCTTAAAAAGGATGGTGAGATCGTGCTTCCCTTAGATGAGCATTTTTAGTTGCGTAGGATTTGTTAGTATTTATAATCACCTTTATGCAAGTATTATTTACATACAGTAACGTTCACGTTTTACAAGTGTACAGTTGATGAGTTCTGTCAAGTGGATAGTTGTGTCATTACCACCATGATCTACCACCACGTTCAAGAAAGTATAGCATCTATCCATCACCCCCAAAAGACGCTTCCTCCACTTTTTAATGCTTAGGACATCTTTTTTTCTTCTGAATTTAAGATATTGTACAGGCATCTTTCCGCCTTAAGAAATTGTTTTGAATTTATTTTTTATTGAAGTAGAGTCAGTTGACAATGTTGCCAGTTTCTGGTGTACAGCCTCATGTTTCAGTCTTACATATACATACATACATACGTACATACATTTGTGTTTGTATTCTTTCTCATTAGAGGTTACTGTAAAATATTAGAGAGTCCCCAGTGCTGTACAGTATGAACTTGTTGATGTGTTTTATATATATTAGTAGCTGCAGAGCTCGAACTTCCCATTTATCCCTTCCTGCCCTTTTTCCCCCTAGCGAGCATAAGTTTGTTTCCTATGTCTGTGAGTGAGTCTGCTTCTGTCTGGTCAGTAAGTTCACGTGTCTGCTTTTTAGAGGGCACATAGAAGTGATATCATACGGTATTTTTCTTTTTCGGGCTGACTTCACTTAGTAGGGTGATCTGTAGGTCCGTCCATGTTGCTGCAAATGGCATTATGTTATTATTCTTTCTGGCTCGGAAGTATTCCGTTGTATAAATATACCATAGCTTTTTTATCCAGTCATCCGTGGATGGACATTGGGGTGGGTTCCACGTGTCGACTAGTGGAAATAGTGCTGCTATGGACAATGGGGTGCACGTGTCTTTTCGAAGTAGAGTTACCTCTGGATATATGCCCAGGAGTGGGACTGCCGGACCATACATACGGTAAGTCCGTTTTTCAGTCTTTGGAGGAATGTCCATCCTGTTTGACCATAATGGCTGCAGCAAAGCAAAAAACCATCAGTGTAACAAAGACAGCCTACAGACTGGGAGAAAATACTTGCAAAAGATGTGACTGCCGAGGGCTTAGTTTACAGAATATAGAAGCAGCTCACACAACTTAATAAGAAAGAAAGAAACAAACCCACAAAGCAAAAATGGGCAGAAGCCATTCTCCCATGAAGACATAGAAATGGGCAATAGGTGTACAGAAAAATGCTCAGTTTTGGTAATGATGAGCGAAATGGAAATGAAAACTATAATGAGATCTCACGTCACGCCAGCCAGCATGGCCATCATTCAGAAGTCCATAAATGGTCAATGCCGGAGAGGGTATGGAGAAGAGGGAACCCTCCTACGGTGCTAGTGGGAATGTTGGTTGGTGCGGCCATGGTGGAAAACAGTATGGAGATTCCACAGCCGTCTTGCTAAATGGAATCGAGTCTCATGACGTTTCTACCCGTGTCTCTAGTAAGTGGAAACATTTTACAGGCATACCTCGTTTTATTACTTTGCTTAATGACACTTCACAGAGGTCGCAGTTCTTAAAGACTGAAAGTTGGTAACCGTGTGTTGTCAGATGGTTAGTATTTTTTAGCAAAGAGTGTTTTTAAATTAAGGTATTTGCATTGTTTTTTAGAGACGATGCTACTGCACGGTTAATAGTGTAAACATAATTTTTACATGTACTGGGAAAGCACCAAACTCGTGTGACTTGCTGTCTCGCAGTATCTGCCTTCTCAAGGTGGTCTGGAAGCAAACGCGCAGTCCCTGTGAGGGGTGAGTGCGTTCGAATGTCTGGTTCCCCATAGCATCCTCGCTGAAATGACAGCTTCTTATGACTTGGAAGAGAGTGACGCAGAAACCTGACCTCGTGTGACCTTCCAGTCTGACAATGAGGACTTTTTTCCAGTATTTGGGTCCCACCAGTAAGGACTGTTCTGCCCTCCCGACTCGAGATGTGTCCTGGAGGCCAACATGGAAAAGGTGGACCTGCTTTTCCTGCTTTACGTCAGGTGTTGACGTTGTAAGACTTCTTGCCACCATCAGTGTAGGTGTAGTGTTTAAAGATAATGCCTGTTTTCCTAATGTATGTTTTGAAAATTTTCAAACCCAGAGAACTGTTGAAAGCATGTGTGCCATGGATAAAGGTCTACTTACACTCATGAATGCTCAACAGTTTGTCGCACGTGGCTCCGTGTGCTCCCTCCAGGCCCTCCTCCTTGTCTGTAAAACTCTGGCCCAGAGCGGCTGCACTACGTTAGGCATGAATGCTCACATTGGTTTATGAAGATACATTTGTCAACATCATAGTAATCTTTATAATGCTAGAGGAAAAATCGACCCTAAAACACTTCTTAACAGATGATACAGCGGCTTCCAATACTGCATCTTCGTAAGGAATTTTCATGTTACACGATAACCTTAGAGCCAAAACTGTACTGTGTGACTCAGGAGTTTGTAAAACCGTGTGATGAGAGTTTCTAAGACTTTGCATACCTCAAAAGTCTCTGAAACTAGTTTCTGGAGACCGCCCCGTTCTTTCTCTTGTGATGTGTCTGTCAAAAATGGGCTGGCAGCAGTCTGCTGATTCTGGAACTCTACAGTATGCTTTTCCTCCTACGCGTGAGCAAGCTCATAGACACCCCATCCCCTCTGTCTGAGGTCTTCTTGGTCTGCCTGCAGTTCTAGAAGAGATGGCATTGAGGAATGAGCTTGAATCATTGGTGAGCTTCCTCTAGGTCATCCTTGATAAATGCAGCTGATGACATGACTAGATGTCCAGCGGGGTGAAAGTCACTCAGAGCCAAGTCACTAAAATGGTTTGGCTTAGTATCATGGTTAGAAACGACACTGTTCTATGTTTCATCGTTATTGTTGTTCTGTGCTAGGAGTAAGGGTTCAAAGTTAATTGTAAAATGACAGCATTTTGTGTAGAGTGAGCATGTGTTTTATAAATGTCAGTGCAATGAGGCTCAAACTCAAAGCTCCCCCTAAAGTTTGTCCTGAAGGAAGCGTGCTGAACGTTGCCAATCGTCTGTGTATCTAGAGGCTTAGCCAACAGGCCAACGTTCCCCCTGCCCTGGTTCTGGGAAGAGGCGGCAGGGTTTCACGTTGTTCTCTAAACACCGTCCAGGAGCATCTCTGGTTGCTTCCGTGGCACAAGGCATCGATTCCCTGCTATATCTGGGAGTGTGGACGGAGTGCCTACTGACCACACACAGTGGAAGAGAAGAAATTGAAAGGAGTGTGCTGTAGGCCTGGCACGAGGCACCGTGGATGAATGGCAACCTGTGCCTAATGTAGTGGAGCCGCTCTGGGCCAGAGTTGTACAGACAAGGAGGAGGGCCCGGAGGGAGCGCACGGAGCCATGTGAGGGAAGCAGAAACTTCGTTGGCTGCGGTTCTGAAGATGCTCCTTGTCCTGCTCAGCCCATGTCTGTCATCTGATTTCTATTCTTAGGGACCAACCAGTTGTCTGTGTATTCAGTGCATGTCAAATCAGTGCAATATTGAAGGATTGGTAAGGTTAATTCTGTCATGTTTCCTCAAGCCATTATAGATGTATTTATATACATGACGGATAGAAACACCCGTATGAAGAATGTGTAAGTAGTCCTTTGACAGGACTTGAGAGTTTTAAAGCTCTTTTGTGAATAGAATGGCATGTGTTGTCTGCAGAACCGTGTGCAAAGGATGCCGTGTCCTGTCTGCGGTCATGCGGTTGTAGGAGGTCGAACAGGGAGCCTGTTGGTGGTGAAACGGACATGCTTCCGATCCCACATGTAGCGTTTTAAAGGTCGTGTGACCTGACCTTGGATAGGTATAGACTACCGTGGGGCTGTTTCTTCACGAGTAAGCTGTGAAGGCCATCACCTGTGTGTGTGTGTGTGTGTGTGTGTGTGTGTGTGTGTGTGTGTGTGTGTGTATGTGCACGTGCTGTGTAAAAAAGAGAACGCACAGGATTCTAGTCTATAGTTTGTACATCTCGCAAGCATTCAATAAATGTTTGTTGTTTTGTCTTGCTGGGAAAGTGGAGAGGTGATGAAAAAGCACGCTTAAGTATTATGAAAATGGAAAGTAGCAGTGTAAGTGTCAAAGTGAGGACTGTATTCCCAAAGTCTCAGTTATCATGAAAGCTTTTGGCAAACATGTTGAGGTCACTCAACTGTGAGCTAGAGATGACAAACAAAAAGGAAAGTTAAAAGTAAACGAACAGATGGATGGATCGACCTGTAAGCAACTGGAATGTAGGGCAGGCTTCTGACATCTCATCGGGCAGTCATTCCAGGCTCCCTTCGATGAGCACTGAGTCCGTGGGAAGCTGCCCAGTGTACCACGGACAGCAGTGGAAAAAATCAGGTTTTGTCACAGTCATAAGGGCACTAGGAGGGCCTCTAGTGTACACCCCTGGAAGGAAAAGATGAATGGAAAATAGCATCGAGTGGCCCGTGCGAACCCCATGATACTGCTAAAAGGAGTAGGGTTCAGTGAAGTAGGAAGTGGTTAGAACTCAAAAGTAAAACCGTATTGAATCACAGTTTTTAAGAAGGATATAGGGCAGAAAGAAAGAAAAAGCATGCCAGAGGAAGAGTGCGTGTGACACACGTGTTGCATGGAAAAGCTAACCTGTGCTGCTCTTTGCTTCCAGTTTGTGTTTACAGCTGTGTGCGACATCCTGAAGATACTAAGGTTTTGTGTCCAAGGGACTCTCTGCAGAGTGCTTTGTCATAAGAGAAGAGCCGCAGCAACAAAGTGCATGTTCCGGGTGAGTCCTTGAATGCTGTCCCCCATGCAGGATGGAGAGCGTGCTGGGTCTTGAGTTACTCTGGAGGCTACTGAGTGTATGTTAGAGAGAGAAAGAAACATGTATGAAGGAGGTTTTGCTATTGAATTCTATGGCCAGGAGCGCAGCTGACGAAGGAGGATCCTGGGTGGATGAGGAATGTGACGCAGCCCGACAAGCAGGGAAAATGGGCTCGTAAATGATTCCGTGTGTCTCAGCACGTACTTGCAGGCAGCTGAATGCCCGGCACTGAGGATCCAGAGGTCTCGTCACCTATGGAAGTCCTAACGTGCGTGGAAATGCATTCATGAACTTTGCAAGTTCGATAAAGGCAGGAGAGCATGTCTTAACTGGTTCTGGGTCATGCATAGTACTATTGGGAAGAGATCTGGCTCTGTCTATATATGCTATATACAGTGTGTGTGTGTATATATATACACATGCATACACACACACCCACATGTATGTAGACAAATGTGGTTCCACTCTTAGCTCCACCGCTGTAACTGTGTGACAGTGGCCAACAGACTGAAGCCCTGAGTCTGAGTTTGTTTCCTTAGTAGTAGCATTTCAGGAAATTGTGTAGAGTATATGAAGTACTGGCATATGTGCAGTGATCATCCAGCAAAACGTCTCTCCTCAACCCTCAGGCTTTAACTTCCTTTTTTGTCCCTCCCCAAATGCCTCCTCTTCCTGGAGGATCGTAGGTAGGGAATGAGAAGTGCTGTCAAGAGCCTTCCCTGTGAGCCAGGGGAGGGTTCAGGGTCCAAGAGAAGCGTAAATTCCAGTCACCGTAAGGAATTTTTTTTTGATAGTACACCAAAGTTGGACCATTTGGTTTTACAAAGGTGAGTGAGTGCAGGAATGGATTGTTTGTAAGTGTTACGTGAAAAGCCATCGGCCTGTCTTGCCCCTTGAATGTGCATCTTTGATGCAGGTGTGATTCTGTAGTACCGTGCAGGAGTCATCGGAACAATTCTGGTTCCCCAAGTGACACAGGTGTTACACATGTAGACACCGTTCGTGCTAGCGTACAAAAGAGATGCAGAAACTCGGTGACAGAAGGTTTCAAAATTGTAAATGTTCTTTGACACCTCTAATGTGTATCGATAGGCAAGAAATACTGTTAGTTGTGTTCCTTGAAGTGATCAGCTACCTTCAGCTATTTTTCAGAAAGTATCTGCCCGATACCCAGCACCGACAAGCACAGCTCATCCACGCTCTACCGCGGAAGCAGTGGTGCGTTCACGTCAGAAGTTGAACGGTCCAGCACGTGGTCTTTTCTGAGACAGCCGTCCTGTACGGCACCTGCTGCGGCACTGCTTTATGCATCTTCCCATCGTGTCACTCAGATACGAAACAGAGAGTGCAGGGGAGAGGTTTAGTGGAGGTAACATAGTGCCCTGTCAAGGATGTCCTTAGGAGGAGCTGGCTGGCTTTCCTTGCACTGTGACTGCGTGGCAGGGAGCGCGGTGACTGCTGCGCCCTGAGCTGCCAGCAGTGTGACTGCTCACGGGTTCGGTATCATCACTGCCAATGTCAACAGGGTGCAAAAGGCACATCAGCACCAGGGCTTGTCGTGGAAAGTGTTTTCAAAGGGTTGGGGATTCCTAGGGCTTTGTCGACCATGTTTTGGGAAATGCTGTTGCAGAGGGCTAATAAAGAACAGAACTCAGGCAGAGCAGGACGTGTAACCCAACGGCAGCGTAGCAGGTGGCTGACGTGTTCTATGTCCGTCCATCTCCACTGCCCTGTGTCTGAGCGGGAGTCGTTATGTAGGTGACCCAACGCCGCGGTACTGCTGACTAAGGTAGAGGAAGGAACAGAGACGATGAAGTGTTAGAACCCCCAATGGTGTGGTTGGCCTAGGCTTCCATTTAAGTGAGCGTAAGTAATAAATTTTGAATGAAATGGGAGAAGTTCATGTTGAACAAAAGCGAAAAGGAGAGTTTCGCCTCAGGAAACTACTGTTGAGTAACAAGGGGAAAAAATGGTAGGAATCAAGGTGGCCCCGCCAGATCAAAGTTTACCAGCTGCCAACGGAAGAGGCTTGCCAGGCATTGTCCCAGTGGCCCAGAGCAGGAGCTGTGAACGAGGCGTGCCGGTGCCCCGCGGGCCCCTTGGCCCCTGTCTGGAGACACGGTGGTCCGGCGGCCCTGAGCTAAGGCCACCGGGGCGGGGTGGGACGAGGCCGGGCCTCCCCGAGGGCGTGGGACACGCTCTTGGGCAGCGAGGCCTTCTGCAGCTCGCTGCGTCCGCCGTGCTGAGGGTCATCCCCCCTTGCTACCACGTTGAAGCAAAGTAAGATGGAAAAAAAGGAAAAATTCAACAAAGATTGGAAAAGTTCCTGTGAAACCCTCTTCACTGTGTTTCAAAATGGAGCAACAGCCCTCCTGAGGAAGAAGTCAATATAGTTTGATTCACAAGAAGTCCGCAAAGAGATTTAAAACGGCGCTGAAGTCAGGCACTAGACTGGTCTCCTGCTGACCCAGAGTTAATGGAGTTTTGTCTTCTCCCCTAGCGGTAGCCCTGAAAGGTGGCATTTATACATAGTCACCTGGAGTTTTCTTTGTTTGTGCGGACACATGTAACTCCTCAGCCGCACGCAGCAGGTGATCGCAGCGCGTGAGTGCGCATGTGGCCCCCGCGGGGGCAGAAGGGTCCCTGACGTGTGTGACAGAGAGCTATGGGATAGTTTTCAGCGCAAACAGAAGGATCCTTTGTGGGGAAGCCTTTCACGGTATTTCTGTTAACACGCACTCAGGCAACACAATGTGTCTTACTGAGCAGGGCCAAGGAAGAGTGATGTGTTCGCTCTGCCTCTGTGGGAGACGTTTCTAGGGCGTTTCAGTTGAGGTCCACACTGAGCCCGCCTCCCCGCGTACGCATCACTCACACCCAGTGCTGTTAGAGCAGAGCGGGGCCTCACAAAAGCAGTGCTGTAAGGGGCCAGGGACTTTGTGAGGAAAGGATGAGTGACGGAGGCGATGTGTTTCTTGAGGTGTCTGACACCCAAGGCCTGTCACTTAATGTTTCTGGGCTTTGAGTTTTCTCGTTTGTAAAATGAAGGTTTGGACTCAATCCCCTCCCAAGCAGCTGTCCCTCCCTAGTTCCTAAGAGAGCCATAGAGCTAGGGAAGAGGATTTCATGTCAGTTGACTTTAGGCATCTGAAAGGGTGATCACGGAGTGTAATTTGCATAGCATACACTTCCACCTTGGCTGTTCACCACCACATGTGGAGGGGAAGAGGGGAAGAATGGGGGGGAAGGGGAAGATG